>NW_026622808.1:67317140-67918807 GCF_023065955.2 Ursus arctos
TTTTAAAGATTTATTCATTTATTTCAGAGAGAGAGCGAGCGCGCAAGCAGAGGGGGAGGGGCAGAGGGAGAGGGAGAGGGAGAGCGAGTCTCAAGCAGACTCCCCTGCTGGACCCAGAGCCCAACATGGCGCTGGATCCCAGGACCCTGAGCTCGTGACCTGAGCGGAAACCAGGAGTTGGCCGCTCAACCAACTGAGCCACCCAGGCGCCCAAAATACTGCTTTGGATGACACAGCTTCCATTTCCAACCCATATTTTCTACTAGGTCTTTCTGTTTCCCATCTTTTCTGGGTAAGACCCTTAAGTTCCTTACCCTGTAATTGCTTGAGAGGGAGTCCCGGGGCCCTCTGGCCAGATGAGACCCCTCCTGTGTCCCTGTGACTGGGATTTGAGGCTTTGCTCCAACTTGGGGGCTGTAGTCTGCACCCAGGCCGGGACTGGGGGAAGGGGGTGTTCAGTCCTGACTCAGCTGCCCCGATTTCAGTCAGGGGTCCGAGAGGAGGGGACCACCTACTGCGCATGCACGGTTGGGGGCACACCCTTTTGTGTGCTCCCAGTCTCGATAGTGTCATGCCCCCATCTGGACAGTGAGGAAATGGAGGCCTGGGGAGGGGAGGGAGAGGCCTGCGTTGCTGGTCTGACTCGCACGTGCATGTGCTGGACCCCAGGGCCCACAGAGAGCACAGACATTCCCAGGCCACTGTGCCTTCCTCACTAGCCTGGCTGTAAAGACAGCAGCACCCCCGCAAGAGGATTCTGGGAGATCAGATCAGCGAGCTTTCTTTCCGGGCTATGCTTGGACCTCTAGGGGCATAAACTGGTCACGTTAAATTCAAAGAGTGAGGGATTTAATTTGATGTGTTTAGATGTGAGGGAGGCCGGATATACAGAGCACAGGCTTTGGGGCCAACTGCCAGGTGTAAATCCAGCTGTGCAGCTGGGGCAAGTGCCTTCATCTCTCTGAGCCTCAGTTTCCCCATCTGTAAAGTAGAGTTACTATTAGAATCTTCCTTGCTGGGTGGCTGCAAGGACAACCGAGGTGAAACTTTCAAAGTGCTAGGTGTCAGGGCCCCAGAAGGGGATTACTTGCAGTTCCTGACCCAGAGGGCTTGGGGGGGAGGGGGAAATGACATGTAGATGATGTCAGCACTTCAGTGGGGTGGGGATGGTTGGGTCCACTTGGTACCTGGAGAAGAAAGCAATGCTTTTGCTTGAGGGAGGTCAAGGAAATCTCCCAGAGTGGGGTTATTAAGGATGAGTAGGAGTTTGCTAGGCAAAGAGACTAGCTTGAACAAATACCTCAAAACTTCAAAGATCTGCCTCAGGGAACTGAGAACTTAGTCGGTGTGAAAGGTATAAGGAGAGAGGGGAGCCAGGGTGGGGGAGGCAGGAGATTGTGGAGCTTGGACTCTGTCCTGAGGTCAGTAGGAGCCATGGAAGGTCCCCGAGTAGGAGAGAGGGGAGGACAGCTTTGAGTGTCAGCCCAGGCTGTGGCTACTGTGCAGACTACAGGGGAGGATGCAGGGAGGAGGCTGGGCTGGGGTCCGGGTGAGAGGTGAGGTTAGGGCTATAGGGGCAGGATCAGTGGATGTTGAGGCACAGAATATCCTTTGCCATTCACTCATTCCACAGCTATCTCTTAGCACCTACAACGTGCCAGGTACTGTTCTAGGCCCTGGGGGCTCTGTAGGGAGCAAGACTAACCTAGATCCCTACCCTCATGGAGCTAACATGCTAGCAGTGACAGCAGGGGAACAAGGAAAATGTATGGCCGTGGTGCATGCTGTGGAGAAGAACAGAGCAGAAAGAGGGGACACGCTGTGTGGGTAGTGGCACGCAGTTTTAAGTGAGGTGTTCAGAGAGGGCCACACTGAGAAAGTGACAGTAGAGCAAAGCCCATATGGAGGTGAGGGAGATCGCGTGGCTATCCAGGGGAAGAATGTGGCTGGCAGAGGCCACAGCCAGTGCAAAGGTCCTGAGGTATGAACATGTTGGGTGTTCCCAGGCTGGCAAGGCTAGCGCAGAGGGGCTGAAGGGGCAGGATGGAGGAGATGGGCTCAGTGAGGTTCTGGGCAAGGGTGTGTCATCTGGCTCCCAGGCCAGTGGATGTATTGAAGGAGCAATGGGCCATTTTAGGGATAACGAGGTTATCCCAAGGTTAAGGATAGTAACCCTCCTGCTGACCGCAGGGCAGCTCCTGGGCACCGGCAGGGGCTGTGCCATGGCCTCCTGAGCTTTGTCTGCCTGTGCCCCCTCCATGGTTCACATCTGTGATGAATTATTTACTCCTTCCTTCCCCTCTGTAATGAGGCTCTCCAGCTCGCCTCCACATCCGGCTCCTGGCATCTCTCACGGTGCAGCAGCTGCACCGGGGTCTCACATCTGACTCCCAAGGTGGAAACCAGCCCCTCCCTCAGGGCCCAAACAGCACCCGGCTCCTAGGCCTCTGCCCTCTTGATTCCGCGGTGGGGGACGCCCCAGACGTTCAGATCAACTGCGGTGTCTCAGAGACCACGGGATTTCTCTTTTTATCAAGAAGGCAGAGATAAGGCGCAAACTTCTGGACCTATTCTTTGTTCCCCAAGCATTTCTTGAGCACTTACTGTATGTCAGTACTGTATGCTAAGTACTTCATGTGTATTTTCTCATCCTCACAACAGTCCTGTGAATTGTGAATTAATTACCCCATTTTGCAGATGAGGAAACTGAGCCACAAAGAAACGGCGTTCCAAGGTCGCTCAGCCAGGAAGGAAATGCGATCTGTGCCCTCCCCTCTCCCCTTGCAGTCTGACTTCCAAGCCCAAGTGTCTCACCACAGGAGCATTTCTCAGTGGTCAGTTATCTGGCTGCCCTGCCAGCAACAGGGTCCCCTCTGTTGCGTCCGCAGCGTGTGGCTGCTGGTGTGTCTTCCCCAGTCTCCCTCAAGATTCTCCATCCTCCTTCTGCTCTCCCCGCCCTGAGACAGCCCTGCAGAGACAGCAGCGGAGCCCCCCAAGATTGCCTCTCCTGGTTGAGCAGCCCCCTTTCTCAGGGTGTCCCCCCTTCCCCACCTTGTCACCAACTCTGTCCATGCCCCAGCCTGTCCAGGTCGCTGTCACAGGGCAGAGCCCAGAGTTGAGCCCAGGTCTGGGGAAGTCTGAGCAGGCAGAGAGTAGCCGGGCCCCTTCCCGATTCCAGGCCCTGGACAGTCCTGATGGCACATCCGCCTTGCCCGTGTCACCCACCCGCCGGAACTAGTGGTGATCTTGTCAGCTAACGTCCCAGACTGTCTCCATTTGTCAGCTTGAATGTTCAGTCCAGCAGGACCATCTGCCTGTCTTAATTGCCCGGATAATTGTGAAAGCCGTGGGCCCTGTCTCCTTCCCTGAGGACATGGCCCGATGGAGCGGAAAGAACGTCCATTAGACAGGAGACTGGGACCGACCCCACTTTCTGTGGTCCTTGAGCGCGTGGCTGCTCCTCCTGGCCTCAGTTTCCCTTCTGTGCCCCCTGCTGTGCTCTCCAGCGGCTGGAAGCCCCCTCGCTACCTCCCCCCATCTACTCGTTTGCTCTCCTTGGGCTGACTTTCTCTCTCCAGCCCCCGCATTTTGCTGTCTTGGCCGAGGTGACGGTGACTCATAAGCAGATGTGTGGGCAGGTGGGCGGGCCAGGGGGGCCACATCCTCAGCAACCTCTCACAGCCACACAACTGGGGCAGCTAGGGTCCCTGTGGGTGACCTTGGGGAAGGTCCCTGCCACCCTGAGTTTTGGTGCCCTGTTTGCAGAATGGATTTGTCGAAGAAGGTTTTTGGAAAAGGCTGAGGATCGTTTAGAGCCTCAGCCGGAGACTGAGGTGAGGGGGATCCAGGCTAGCTGAGGTTGGAGCTGAAAACCCCCCGGGACCACAGGTCCGACTCTGGCTCCAGCCCACACGTGTACCACTGTTTTACACATGAGAAGGTTGAGGCCACTTTTGCTCAAGGTCACCCAACCAGTCAGAGGTGGAGTCAGGACTTGAACCCAGGGCTCCGCTGAGGCTCCCATGGCACTACTGCTGGAGGAGGCAGTGCTAACAGGCTGGGAGGGGACAGTCTAGAATGTTCCTCACCACTTTGGTGTCAGGCTCATCTGGGGGTAGATGGGCAAAGAAGAGGGTGGGATGTCTGGTGAATGACAGAAGTGGGACTGTGAGGTGCTCGAGGGCGTTGGGGACCCAGATGAGGCATCAGCCAGCTGGAGGATTAGGGAAGGCTTCCTGGGGGAAGAGACAGTGGGGACTTGCAGCATTTGGCCACGCAGGCAAGGGATGAGGGAGGGGGCATTCCTGGGGGACCATTAGGAGGTAGAAATGGCTCAGGGTACATGGTGCTGGGAATGGGGGGAGACGCTGGAGAAGGGGGTAGCCAGTTCTGGACATGGGTTGGCAACCTCCCAGTGATTCTTCCTAAACAATGCTGAGGGGCTGTGGGACATGGGAGGCCTCAGCTGGCAGGCAGCAGGCACTGGCCCAGAAATCTCAGGGTCAAGCCTTGTCCTCAAACAAGTGGCCTCTGCCAGGTCCCACCCCCAACCCTGCAGGCCCCTCCCCACCCCACAGCTGCACCAGTGGGAGACCTGCTGCCTGGCTCTCGGTATATTCATGAGCCGGGCGGGACCCTTGGGTGGATCTTCCCCGGTTATCACCCTTCCTGAGGTTCCACATCGGCCCCTAACTCTAGGGTTCTCTTTGAATATTCAGGTCCACCAGGAGGGTACGGAGAAAATGAGGCTCTCACACAAAGCTCTTTTGAGAATATGTGTCTACTGGACTGTGGTTAAGGCTTTGGAGCCAGACACCTGAGTTCCTCGGTCTCTTGGCCCTCTGGACTCCAGGTTCCCCATCTGTAGAAAGACGTGATCATCCCAGCTACATGGGCCTGGTACAGATGCGCTGGAGGTGAAAGCATGCCGAAAGCCATTGGGATTAAAGACACACACGTGAGCATGGCCCCAGACCGCTGGGGCCGTGGCCACCCACTCGTTCCAGCCCCACACACCCGAGTGACACTCAGGGCAGGAGGGGAGCTGGCGGGACCCATGGTGGAAGCCACATCCAGACTCTGGGCTTTTCTGCCAGGGCTCAGAGGCCATCACCGGGGTCTGGACCGTCTTGGGACAAGGGTCCTGGGGTCCTGGGGGGCCACAGGGCCACAGGCAGTCTCCAGCTCAGGATAATGGAGGGACTCATCCCTCAACTATTCAGGAATAGGGTAGGCTGCTTATGAGGTGATGAGCTCCCCATTTGTGGAGGTATACTGGCTGCATCAGACAGCAGAAAGGGTTTCTATGTTGGATTGAAGAGTCAGAGGGGATGAATTATTGGTTTCTTCCCAACATAGCAATCTAGAGATTATGTATAATCATCATTTATCTCTCATTCATTCATTCATTCATTCATTCATTCATTCTAGCACTTACTGCATGCAAGGCCCTCTCCTGGATCTGGGGTTGAAATCAATGAGCAAGATAGTCAAGGGTCGTCCCCTATTTAGTGGAAAAGAACAGGTGAGCAAATGCATTGAAGGAAAAACAGGAAGGAGGTCAGGGTGGGCTTCTGGGTGGAGGCAGCATTTAGGCTGGGCTCTAAGGATTTTCATCCTTAGGTGGGGGGAGAGAGTTCCAGAAGGAGGGAAAGGCCCATCTAAAGGATCCGAGGAAGGAGCACGTGAATCTGAAATCTGACCCTGGCGCCGTACTGGCTAGAGGGCTTGGCCAAGTCTCTTCTCCTCTCTGGATCTTCCGTTTCCCCTCATAAAATGGGAGCATGCTCGCAGGGCTTTTGAAAGATTCCATGAGGCACTAAACATCAAATGCTAGGTACCCAGTGGGCACTTTGTACATGTTAGCCCCTTCTCTTTCTCTGGGGCATATGCATTTGGACAAGGGCAATTCTTGACCCAGAGGATGGAAGGTGGGACTCCAGGCATAGTGTTTGCCACAAGGCTGGGCCCAAGGCCAGTCTCCCGCTCCCCTGAGTCACTCGAGGGCACAGGTGGAGGGCTGTGCCTGGCCCTCCCAAAGCCTCATCGATTGCCATCTGCAAGGAGGTATCGCTGTAATCAAACTCTACTGCGCAGAGGGTCCAGCCACTGCTACTCACAGCTTGGTCCCGGGCGGCTGCCCTCTCCGTCCGTGCCCCGAAGCATCTCAGTGGAGCACGCTCAGGAGAGCTCACTCTTCCCTAAATGTCATGTGCACGGCGGCCACAGTGCCAGGAGTGCCCCCTTCAGTGCATTCCCTCCTCCAGAGCAGGTCCCTGCATCTTCGGGACCCAGCCCCACCTGCCTGCCCAGCCCCCCTGCTCTCTGGGGCCTTCTGACCCCAGCCATGCTGGTGGGTGCCTTTCCCTAACATACTGTGCACCTTTCCACCTCCCACCCTTTGCCTAGGCTGGCTGGTCCCTCTGTCTGGAATGCCTTTCCCACCCCATCTTTGAGTGGTTTGTTGCTTTGTCCCTCAAGACGTAGGCCAGATACCACCTCTACCAGGCAGCTTTCCCTGACTCCTTCAAGCAGCCCTGACTCTTTGGTCCCCTTTGTTATGTTTGGGCTTATAGCAGATCCTCTTTGGGTAGAGTTCCTTCTGCAGGAGATGCTGATGTTCTGACATCACATGTGATGTTCTTGGCATGGAGGAGGTCCTGTGTGAGCAGTTGTCGTGCCTTGAACCTGGTCTTTTGACGCCCAGCCAAGGGTTCTCTCCAGGGCAGGACAGGGAGGGGCTGCTGCCAGGGTGGCATTGACATCCGGAGATTGGAACGCACAACGCTGCTCTTTCCCAGGGCTGAGCCCTGAGAACTTGCCCATTTATTTTCATGTTATGCTCCTTTTGTCTGAAAGGCAGCAAGAGGGCAGGTGGGCAGACCCTGAGCCGCTCCCCTGGAGCAGCATGGCTGAGGGTTGCCTGAGGTCGGCTGAGGCCGTCGCCCTCACGCACGGACTCTCTTAGCACCCACTCAAGTTAGTTTTCTAAAGCACTTATCCCTTTCTCCCTCTAAACTCTTCCATGGCTCCCCAGTGGCATCGGGCCCCTATTAATGTTCTGTTTTTAACCCCAGGCTCCAAGGGTTGAGCTGAAGTCCTCGGTTCATGGTACCCGGGGTCCTGTGCCAATTCAGCACCCACTCTGGCTCTGTTTTATCTGATTTTTTCCTCCTTCGTGCCCTGTCCCCATGCCCAGTTACATCCCTGGAAACTGTCCCTCTGTGAAACAGCTCTTACACATGTGTGCACCCTTGCGTGCTTTCTGTGTGTTTTTCAGCTATAGAAACGAAGTGACAGGGCAGGTCTCATTCTCTTTTCGCCCCCTCCCTCCCCTCTTCTCCCCTTCTCTGCCCTTCCTCCCTTCTCCTTCTTCCTCTCCTTTTTCTGCCTTCCTTTCTTCCTTTCTTTAACGGGACCCTTTGTTTCCTAAATCCATCCGCTGTGCTTCTGACTGCTGTGTCGTACTCCATAGGGAGTGGCCCCCACATGTTACCTGTCCCCTCCCCCGGGATGGAGACCAAGGTCAGCTTCACTAACAGCATTCCCATTCCTGCCCTTTTGGGAGCTGGGGGGGGGGGGGGGGGGTTTCCCTTGGATAACCGCCAGGAGTGAGGGTGCTGGGTGACAGCATGCACTGACACCTCATCACTCTAGGGCTGCCTCAGTTTACCCCCCACCAGGAGTGCCCGTGACTCTCCACCTACCCCCCCCCATGCTCACCAACATTTACTTTGTCTGCATTTCTAATGTCCACCATTCTGATGAGGGTCAAGTGGGAGTTCACCGTTCTGTTTACACTTCTCTGATGCCAGTGAGTTGGAACGGCTCTGCGTGACCTTGGGGCTGTTTCCCTTCATGCTTGGTGCCTTGCCTATTCAGTCAGTGGCCGTTCATCTTTTCTTTTTTTTCAATTTTCAATTTTATTTTTTTGCTTTTATTATTATTTTTTTAATCAAAGTCTCATTGACACAAAATGTCCCCTTTTTCTATTTCTTCTCATTTTGCATCAAGATGCATCTGGACTCTGCTTTCTGACCTCTCCCCCCTGGTGGGTCCCCAAACTCGCACAGCTGGCTGTCCCTATCAGAAGGGCTTTAATGTGTGGTGGAAGGGGAAACTGAGGCTCAGAGCAGGCAGGGACTAACCTGGAGAGTAGAGAAAATTGGGTTCTGGGTTTCCTGCCTCTCAGGTGCCTTTCCTCTTTCCTCCCCTCTTGTCCACCCGCCACCACCAGCCATGCATCCTGACCCCACAGCCCATTCTGCTGGGCACCATTTGGAGGAAAGTCAGATCGCACATGGCCCTGCTCAGAACCCATCGGCAGCTCCGCTCGTGCCCAAAGCAGAATCCTGACTCCTCTCCCGCCCGGTGACCTCAGCCACACTGGCCCCCTGACGGCTCCCCTTTCCATGCTTCTCTGCCTGAGCGCCGTCTCCCCGTTCCCCCGAGAGCCTCCCTGGCCCCCCTGCCTGTGCTGTCCCGACTCCCCTCCGCACCGTCTCGTCATGGATCTAGATTTGCACGTTTTTCTCCCTGAACTAAGAGCCAGAGAGGCAGGCTCTACAGCTGTTTTGTTCATTGCAGAAAACTCGGGCCAAGCTCAGTTTCTAGCAGGTAGTGGGTGCTTACTAAATATTCTTTGAATGAATGAGTGGCCAGAGAGATGGGGCAGGGCTGTGATCACGCTGGCTACTTTTGCGTGCCCTGTACTGGACAGTTTTCTAGGTGTTTTGCTTATTCACTGAGTTTCTCAACAGTAGTCCTTTGAGTGGACAATTTCATCATCAGTACTTTAGAGGACGAACCTGAGGCTCAGAGAGGCCCTCTGTGGCCTCATGTCCTCTTTTCCAGGAGGGAAGCCATTGCAGGCATCAAGGGAATTACAGAGGCCAAGAAGGAGCCGTAGGGAGCTGCCCTACCATAGACAGGCCCGGGCTGGTGCCTCTCGCCCCTCTCCAGTCAGAAGATTCCCAGAGACGCCCCAGGGGCATCAGCTTGGCCCTCCTGCCTCCCCCCTAGTCCTTTTGTCCTTCCTGAATCTGCATGGACTGGTGAGAGGGCTTCTGAGTGTGCCTTTCTCAGGGGGCTAGGGGTTGGGGTGTTAGTGAGGATGGTATCAGGAGGACCTGGGTTCAAATCCCAGTTCACCCCTCACTCCCTGTGTGACTAAGAGCAAGTGGCTTCACCTCTCTGGGCTCCTGTTTTGTCATCTCTGAAATGGGGATGTTGTGGCATGAAATGAGGAAATACATGTAAAATGTTGAAAGTCAGGCCTGGCACACAAGGGGTCTTCTCCTGGTTCTGAAGAACGGTCAGCTGTGGTTCCTCTGGCATCCCAGAGCCTCCCCCTTCCTTGGTCCGAGCACACAGCCTGCCACCTGAGTCCCTTTGGCCGGCATGCCCATGCCCTCCAGCGCTGGGGGAAGGCTGCAGTGCAGGGCTCTGGGAACCGGCAGGTGTCTGGGGCCGCAGCCTGGGAGCAGCCCGCTGATGTGGCACTGCCCCTGGAGTCAGGTGAGGGACAATGGGGGGGGGAGTGTTTGGAACAGCTTGGCTGGAGTGGGAGCTGCAGCCAAATAGCACCCCCTAAGAGGGGGTCTGCTAGTGCCTCCCCTGTGGCTGTTGGAATCACAGACTGGGTCTCAGTTTCCCTCTCTGTAAAATGGGGACCCACCTTGTGGAAATGTTTACCAACCAGTCGGGGGGCAGCAGTTGTCCTGGCCTGGCCTCTGGGGTGGTGTGAGGAGAGAGGGAGGAAGAAGCAGCAGAACAGCAGGAAAGGGTTTATCTGTCTTGCCTTCAGATCGCCATCTCTGCCTCCTTCCCACCCAGACTTCATTTCCGGCTGTCAGTCAGGGGTGGAGGGGGGCAGGGTGCAGCGGGCTCGCACAGCTCCCCTGTGGTTATGGTGGACTCAGCCCCGGGGTCTGAGAGAAAAGGCGGAGGCTGAGGTCCAGCCCCCGTCCCCGCGCATTGTCAGGGGTCCCCAGACGCGGCCCCACCTGGACCTCGGTTTTCCCATCTGTGTGGCGTGGGGTCAGTTGGTTCCCAGTTGCGGCCATCATGCCCCTGAGGGGGCAGCCGGCGGGGGGGGGCAGCGATGCCAGGAGTCCTGCGGCGAGTCCTGCAGGGACAGCCTGGCACAGCAGGCAGCATGATGCCCGTGGAGCCCCATTCAGAGACACCAAGAAGGGCCCCACAGGCCCGGCTTCGTGTAGGGGGGAGGTCAGGAGTATGTGTTCCACAGTCACGGTCCGCAAAGCCCTTCGGGTCTCTGCCCCTCATTCCTCATGGGTGGGAAGCGGAGGCTCGTGCAGAAGTGACTTGCCCAGAGTCACATAGTTCAAGGGTGGCAGAGCTGGGATTTGAACCTGGGTGCCCCTGGCCTGTGCACTCAGCCACCTTAGAGCTCTGCCTCGCTGGTCTGTTTCATGGTGTTGGCATGACAGTCTTGACAGGAAGGTGATGGATAAGTGCTTTCTGACTCATGAGTCCGCAGTCTCCCCAGGCCTAGCGGGTGGGTGCTTTTGATTATCCCGTTGCACAGTGAGGAAGCTGAGGTCCAGAGAGGGTTGGACGCATGCCCCAGGTCACACAGCAGTCGTCCTCCAGGTGTCTCACAAAACCTGAGGACGTGCGGGCGTCAGGGCCTCTGCTGAACATGGAGGGCGTGCCTGCCAGCTCAGGGGCCCTGCCACCTACCGTACGTCCTCCAGTCCCCTCTTGGCCCATTCACAGCGTTGGAAACACGGAACAATCAAACGCTCTGACTGGGAGCTTCTGGCGGCCCGGATCCCCGGCAGGCCTGGCTTCTAGCCGAGCCTTGCACGCCCGGCAATCTGTCCCCCTCTTCCTCTGCTTCCCCGAAGTTTGGCAGCGTTCGTTGCATGAGAGGGGTCGTCTTTGGAGCAGGACCAACGGCAGCTTTGCCTGCTCTGGGCTCCCAGAAGGGACCCTTGCTGCTCATTGCCAGGCCCTCCTCCCTTCTCCCTCAGGCGGTGCTGCACTCTGAGGTCCTTGCAGAGCCTTCTTACTGGCCGGCTCTCCAGCGTTGTTGGTTCCCACTGCCTGCAGGATGAAAGCCAAACTCCAAGCAGCACTTCTCGAACTCCCTATGTGCCCCAGGGGAGCTTGTTCAAATGCGGATTCTGATTGAGTGGGCAGGGGTGGGGCCTGAGAGTCTGCGTTGCTGAGGAGTTCCTGAGGCTGCTGCTGGTCCGCTACCCTTGGAGGACGGAGGCCTCACTAGACCCTTCGGGGCCCGGCTCTGTGTGCATGTCCCGCCCGGTCGCCTCACTGCTTACCCAGGACCGCGTGCCTGGGCGCACACCTATGCTGCATTTTCCCTTCTTGGGCTCATTCCCTCTCATCCTTCAAAGTCAGGCTCAAAACACCTCCTCGGTGAACCCCCAACCGAGCTAACTGCCCCTCATCGGCACTTCCAGACCCCCTCACTAACCCCTGAAATCCTGAGAGGCACACAGCAGCACCTTTTAAAAGAGACCTCTTCCCTGTGAACCTGGCTCCACCCCTATAGCTGGGTGACCTTGGGCAAGTCACTTAACCTTCGTGCCAGGTACTTACTTAAACCCTGCCTTATTCCAGAATAGACCAACGGTTGCTTCCAGACCCACTCTTGGATAAAATCAAGTGAAAATGTGGGATGACAGGGACAGAGGGCACGGGGAAGACACTGTTCCCCACGTGTCTCCTGGTCTCTCAGTCCCCAGTGCCTGGCACAGCAGGCATTCAGAGAAACGCTGCATGGAAGCTCTCCCATAACCCACGGCGTGACCTTTCCAGGAGCTTCTCATCCACAAAAGTAAATTCCAAAGGAGCAGGAAGAGAGATAGATCACCAACCTTAATCGCTCATTGAGATGCATCTGTAGGGCGAGCAAATATTTTCTTACAAGAGCAGGCGGATGTAGCTCTCCCGGCTTGTACGCTCCGCAGCCCTCCACCGGGAGGGGGCCGTAAATATGGGGTGGAGGGCTGCGTGGTGCACAAGGCTTTAGGGGAAGAGGGTGAGCGTCCATTAAGAGCAGCTCACATGCTGAGAAGGGCCATGTCCCTTCCTGCCTGGTGTAGAGCTGGGACCACCCCAAAGTGGCCCTTCGTGCCCTGCTGATGGTCAGGGTCCTCACTGAGAGCCTCGTCCTGACCATTGCTGGGCACCGTGGACCATTGCTGACAGCCTGTGCCCCCCTTCCCTGCCTGCCCCCATTCTCCCAGCAGATTCCTCCCAATTCAGGCCCCTCTCTCTGATCCAGTGCTCACCACCCCTTCTATGGCTGAGACCTTGACCTCACTGCCCGCCCAACAACTTTGCCTGGAACCTGGAGCCTGTGCCCTGGGACGTACATGAAGTCACCCAAAGCACCAGGCACCCTTGGGAAGTGGGCAGCAGGAGGGAACCTAGAAGCCGCAGCCGCTCGCTAACCACGGTGCTGTACATTTTCATTCACTGCAGGACACGGGACCAATTTGAGCCCCGTATGTTCCCATGTATCCAAGAACTCCACGGGAGCTGGGACCTCATCTGTCTCGCTCTGAGCTGCATTCAGCAGGAGGGGACGTGTAGTCAGGCGTACAGGCTACCTACACCCTGCGTGGCTCTTACCCCTCTTCTTCCCAGCACCTACGTGGCGTCCAGCCCTCAGCTGGTGCCCACACATTGGTGGGATGGGGAGCACAAGCAGCTGGACAGCGGGAGGAGGGGACTTGTGAGTCCATCAGGGTCGTCAGGGTCAGTCCTGAGCTGGCGTGGAGGAATCCAGGAGTGTGCAGGGCTGAGGCCCAGCTGGGGCTGGAGTTGTGACCAGCTGCCCCTGCCCGTCAAGCGCAAGGCAGGCAGATCCTCTGCCCATCTTGCTCGGGGTTCCCCAAAGGCTGGGGGGTAGCTCCATGTGGCAGGCTGCTGGGCTTATCCTCCCCATGCCCTACCTGACAGAAAAGGAAACTGAGGCCTAGAGGAGGTAGTTGCAATGTCAGTGGAAGAGCCCCAGGGGACTCTGAGCTCAAGGGCTTCTAACCTGAGACCTGCAGACGCACTCTGGCATATGGCTGCACTTTATCTGGCTCGTGTTCTGGCATTCTGTGCAAGATTCTATTGGAATCTGCTACTTAAAAAAAAAAGTTTGGAAGGCACTGTTCCTCTTTTCTAGGTGGAAAAACTGAAGGCTGAGGAGAGCAGTCACTTACCAAGGTCCCAGGGCCAGTTAGGAGCAGAACCGGCCCCCGGGGTGTGTCTGCCTGGGGACCCAGCGGGAGGACCCCGGTGTGCCCTCTTCAGAGCTCCCCACCCAGACTCAGACTGTGGGCACGGTGGGGGCTGTGGGACGACTTCCGAGAGCCAGCCCTCCAGTGGCCGTGTCCCCTTTAAGCAGAGAGCCGCCCGCTGCAGTGGGTGGACCTGGTGCCCAGCCAGTGGGAGCTGTGAGCTTCCCTCCACAGCCCCTCCCCGGGGGAGGGTGAAGGAGGGTGCGGGAGGGCTGAGCAGCGTGGTGGCTCCCGAGGGAGTTGGTGGGCAGCCGAGGAGACAATAGCAGACATGCTGTGTGGGCTCAGCCGGGAGACCCCTGGAGAGGCGGGTAAGTCTTGGGGACCCGTGGGCAGAGTGATGGGGCTGAACCCTCCGGGGCTGCTGCTCCCAGGGAGGAGACTGGGACGGCCACTCCCCAGAGACCCAAAGCCCGGAGGGAGGGCAGGGCCGGACACCTGGCTCTGGGGGGCCCGCGGGAGGACTGTCTGTCCCACCCGGCTGCCGTCCTGCAGTCCTGCAGCTGGGGCTGAGTCCACCAGGCTTCCGCGCCGTCCTGCACAGCAGGGCAGAGGCGGGTCTGGAGTTGCAGAGGGCGGCACTCGGCCCCTCAGAGGTGCCTCCCAAAGGCACGTCCTGCCTGGGCACGGGCATGGGCATGGGCATGAGCTGGCGGGCGTGAGCTCCCTGCCCAGACACGTGAGGGCCAAGGCCGAGCTCAGGCTGGTGTGGAGGGAGCGCCTGTCGCAGGTGGGAGGCTGGACCTGGTGGCAGGCGGCAGGAGCCCTGGCCCAGGGTCTGGTTGGTGAACGCCGGGGCTCTGGGAGTGCAGTGGGGCAGGTGTCATGCAGCAGCCACATTCCTGGGTGGGACTGGCTTGGCCCCGTGGGAGGGGCTCTGGAGCAAGCATGGTTGCTCCATCTGTCTCTCTGGCTACCTGTCTCTCCAGCCTCATCCTGCTGGGCTGCATCCCCCTGCCCCACCAGCTTGTCAAGAGCCACCAGCAGGTCATCCTTTATTGGGTACCCTGGGGCTACCCCTGTGATCCCTTCCCACACTCAACATACTTTGATGGTACCTCCTTGAAACAGTTCCAAGGGCAGGGGCTGTGGTCCCAGTGGACAGATGAGGAAACAGGCTCGGGGTGGGGGGGGGCCCACCGGAGGCCCCACAGCTACAGCGCAGCGGTCAAGCCAGGACTGGCATTCAGATGACTTTCATAGTCCAGCTCCCTCCGCCCAGTGAACTCAGGCTCCCACCCCCCACCCATGGCCAGGGGCAGAGACAGGGTCACCCCAGGTCCCCAGATAATAACACAAATAATAATAGTAGCTGACAGCTGTTGAGATCTGACTTTGTGCCAGGCTCTGTTCTAAGCTCTTTCTGTGCATTTTCTCATTTAATTTTCACAATAATGTGAGTTTGGTACTATTCTTCTCTCCATTTCACAGCTGGGGAAACTGAGGCATGAGGGTGTTAAGTGACTTGTCCAAGGCCATACAGCCAGAAGTAGCAAAGCTGGGATTTGACCCCATGTAGTCTGCCCCTGCTCCCTCCCGGGGACTACGCTATAACCTGGGGCACTGCCTTCCTGTCCTGGGTATATCTGTCCTCTGGACCTAAGGCTCAGGTGAGCCAGGTGACCTTGTCCTGCAGTGGTCAGAGTCACAAGGTCAGTAGTGCCCTGGAGACTTCCCTGGAGGACTACTGGGGAGCTGTCTTCCCCTACCTCTTGCGCCTATGGCCTCCACCTGGGCTCAGGCCTCAGCATTGCCTGCCTGGACCTTTGCCCCGGTCTCTTCCTCAGCCTTGTAGCCTCCACCCCACCTCCCCACGCTGCCCTGGGAAGGAGCTTGCTAAAACTCACATCTGATCACAGCTCCTTATCTTGGCGTTCAGTGCCCTTCTTCATCTCGCTGGCTTTTTCTCTCTGTTGACTTACTTGACCCCCACCCTCACCGCTGCAGTCCTCACCCTAGTCTCTTCCCCAGGCCACAGAACCTCATGATTATACCTGCCACAGTGATGTCAGCACTGAGACTTTCTTTCTTTTTTTTTTTTCTTAAGAAAAGTCCAAAGATGGAGCTTAGGTACAGTGGGATCCAGGTGCTCAGTTACCATCATTAGGACTCCGGGTCTCTGCTTCTCTTTAGGTAAGCTTTATTTTCAGGCAGACTAACTCCTCTCCTTGAGGTGCCCAGAGGGCTCTATAACCTTTGAGTTTAAGGTCAACCAGGTCAGTCATCTCTAAGGAAAGAGAACCTACTTCCAATAGTTCCAGCAAACATCCCAGGGCTGCCTTTTGTTGGCCCAACTGGGATCATATGCTTACCCCCATCAATCACCAGACCTCTGATTGACCAGCCAGTCCTGGTCATGCGGCCTCCCCAGGAGCGGGGGGCGGGGGGGATGACGGCAGCCAATAGGTGGCTACTCCATACACCCTCTACATTTTGCAGGGAAGGCTGAGGCCGGGAGAAGTCAGGCCACTTGCAGAGCTCCTCAGTGAGAGCCAGGCTTGGGGTTGGGGTCTATGGAATGTACTGCTCGGTGCCCTTTCTCTGCCCCCGATGGATCCTGCCTGCACATGTCCAGTCTTGCTTCTGGGAGGCTTGTTCACCACCCACTAGCCCTAAGCCCCTACAGAAAGGGATGTGACCAGGCTTGGGTGCACAGTAGGCCTGAATACAGATTTTGGCAGGAAGCTCCATCCCCTAGCCCCTCAGTGTTTACTCTCTGCCTCCCTGCCACAAAGTGGTCTTTGTTCCCAGGGCCTACTGGGCCTCAGTGAGCACTGGCCTCCCAGCCGGGGCCTGGGAAGGCTCAGGCAGAATGTGTATGTATGTCAAAGGCAGGGGGGTGGGTAGTCCTTCTGCTGTGGCCTGGGCCACCCATCCCCTGAGGGACTCTCACCATAACTGCCTGGATCGTTGGGCAGGCCTGACCTCTTACCCCACGGCAGGGGCTGTGGCCACGGGGAAACTCCAGGCCCTTGACCACAGAGGCCACATTGTGGAATCAGGGAGGCCCAGCTTTGCATCCTGGCTCTGCCCTTCCTGATTCTGTGACCTGGAACAACTCATTCCATCTCTTTGATCCCCATACTCCTACTCTAAATGGGGATTGAATTCCAAATGATTTACTGAGCACTTACTAGATGCCATGGTTTCCATGCTGGACACAGTAGTGAACAGACAGACAAAACCCAGCCTTCTGGACCTGACATCCTAGTGGGCAGAGGCGGATAGTAAATGAAATCAGGACATTTTTTTAAAAAGTGAGGTCTGTTACATGGTGTTGAGTGAATGAAAAAGATCAAGTACGGAAGGAGGGTATGAGAGGTGCTGGAGGTGTGGGGAGGGGTGGTTGTGCAACAGGCTGATTGAGGAGGACCTTCCTGAGAAGGTGACATTTCCACAAATTCCTGAAGGACGTGAGGGAGGGAGTTTTGTGGATGTCTGGGGGAAGAGCCTTCTGGGCAGAGGGAATAGCCAGTGCAAAGGCCCTGGGGTGGGCACAAGTTTGGTGTGAGGAACAGTGGGAAGACGAGGAAACTGGAGTGGAGCTGGCAAAGGGGAGAGTATTAGGGGGTGAAGTCAGGGAGGCCAAGGGACTGTCAATTGTGGTGAGAACTTTTGCTTTTACTCTTCACAGAGTGAATTGAATCTTTTTACTGCCCCAGGTAGCCACCATCAGGAAATAAAATGGTTCCCTTGGTGACCCAGTTTTAAGGTCGTGCTCCTTGATATTGCTGGTTTCAGGGTGAGGCGGGAGAGCCTAGGCCCAGAAGAGGCAGAAGGCCGAGGCCTGACTTGAGCCTTCACCCTCATCCCACATGATGTCAGGGCCACCATGGGTTCTATGGCCATGGCAGGGATGTCAGCCTGAGCGTGGCTTCAGGTTCCAGTGCCAGGGGTCCTACACACCTCATGGAGGGGGGATTGTGGGACTGGCAGCCTCTCCAGGTCATGCCCACTTCCGATCTGGACTCCAGTCCTTCCTCTGCAATTCACCAGCTGAGTGACCTCTCCGGCCCTCAGTCTCCGCATCTGTAAAATGAGGAAGTCCGTGAGCCTCCCCCCTGATGCTCTCGGTAGAGTTAAATGAGTTAGTGCATGGAGAGTCTGGGCCTGGCGCTCCTTTTCCATGTTCTTTTTTCTCAATCCTTGGCAGCAAGTAAACCGGGCATCTACTTTTAAAATTTCTTGGTATATGTCTTGCTTCCCTTAAAAACATGCATTGAACAGAAGGAGGACTCATCCTGTTGCCAAATTGATCTTTCCCTGCTTCTCTCTCTGTGGGAGGCCGGCCTCTGGGGAGACTTGTCAGCTGCGGGGATCGGTGTGGTCACTCTGAGGTCAGCCTGTACCCCATGTATCTCCATCCAGCTATCTGGCCTGGTCCAGCCTGTAGCGGCCAGAGGGGCATCCTTCTGTGGGCAGTGCCCACAGGAGCTGGGCCGCTGCCTGGAGCAGAGTGACCTCAGGGTCATAGGCGTTACCCTGGAGTCTCCCCAGGACTGTCATGGGTGGGAGGAGGAGACTGGAGGGGCCCATGGCTCTGACACTCAGGAGTTGTGTGACGCTGGGAAGTTCCCTTGACCTCTCTGTGCCTCAGTTTCCACATCTATAACATGGAGATGATATATGGCGCCCACACCTAGGAGTAGCGTGAGGATAAAGTGGTAATTATTTTAAAGGTCATAGAACATGGCTTGGGTTCAAACCTCAACCCTGCTCCTTACCATGGGAAGTCAATTAACCTCTGTGTACCTCAGTTTCCCCCTCTGTAAAATGGGAATAATGATCATACCATCGCGGAAGGTAGTGAGGATGAAACGAGACAATGCTTATGAAGCACCTAGCACAGCACCCAGCACTTAATCAGAAGGAGTCGTTACCATTGTTAATCTACGAAAACCTTTCTACGAGGTCAGCGATGAGGGCAGGGAGAGAACTCCCGTGTTTCATGGCTTCTGTGTATACCCCATCATCTCAGTGATCCCTCACGCTGACCCAGGAGGTGAGCCCTCGCACTGTGCAGAGAAGCCTGAGGCTCAGAGAGAAGTGACTTGTCCAGATCCCTAGCCAGTGGGCAGCAAGGTTTAGAATCAGAATCTGAAGTTGGCTGAAGTCCGAAGTCCATCTTTCCTTTTCCAGCAATGCCTGCTGGGGTGGGAACAACCGAGCTGGGACTGGCAGATCCCTTGGTGGTGTGCTGGAACGGTGAGCCGCTGCTGCCCCCGGAGTCGGCCGTGGGCCTCTGGGGACAGTTGTGAAGGTTGGACCCAGGAGCCCCCTTCTCCTCTTCAGCGTGGGGCTGGGCTGGCCCTCCGTGCAGTCGTTTCCTTTCCGCCTCAGGTTGAGCCTCTGGGCCTTCGTTTTCTCAGTACCACCCCCCCATGCCGAATGCTGCCTCCTGGAGGTCCGGAGAACCTGGCTCAGTCGCGGCTGAGTCGGGGCCCCACCCTCCCGCGCCCCCTTCTTGCTGAGGCGGGATCCTGGCAAAGGCGGCCTGGCCAGGGGCAGACTTCCTTTTCCCTTTGTCAAAGCTCAATAGCTCCCTGGGGCCCCAGAGAGACGGGCATAATGAAGGCAAATTAGCAAAGCTTTCAAGAGAAATAAAATCAAAAAGAAAGCCACCCACCCAGCCCTGGCTGTAGCGGGGGGTGGGGGGCCAGGTGTACACTGTGTTCTCAGCGCTGCCTCGCTCCCTCCTGCTGCCCGACGGGCCAGCCCGCATCTGCCAGGACAGGCCGGCAGCGCTGTGCAAATGCGTTTCCCTCGGAAGCGAGTTCTTACAGGACGGATTGACTGAAGGCAAAAGCTCATAATTGCCCATTGCTGGAAGGAGGAGACGGGGGAAAAAAGAAACACGCGGATAAAAATATCTCTGTTTTTATGCACGTTTCCAGCTGAAAATTGGTGGGAAAGATGTTTTTGAAAAGCCTTCATCTCTAAGCATGTAATTACTAAGTCCCAGAACAAAAAAGAGACAGAGCGGGAGAGAGAGCAAGCAGGTTCTGTGAGGGCGGAGGACCGGGGTCTGAACCCCCGTGGGGTTTTCTATAAATAAAATAATTCCCTCAAATTCTCAAGCCTGGGCTGGCTGGAGCCAGCAATGCGGGGGGGATACACCCCCCATTTTATGGATGGAGAAATAGAGACTCAAGGCATACAGCCAATTGGAAATTCTGGCCCTGCCTTGATTCTTGGTTTGAATGCTGCCTCAGTTTCCCCCCACCCTGGGATGCTCACGGAAGTGGGGCAGTGTTGTTGAACAGGCATCACAGACATTGTAGCATTCCGCATGGGTGCCTTCCTGAATATGGTAGGGGGTCTTGGAGATGCAGAAGCCTCTTATCTAGCAGTTAGTCGTCCTGAGTGGCCTCCGTCTCCAAGAGAGCTCGTCAAAGCTACACACTAAAATGCACGTGCCTTCCCTAGAGAGGGGTCTCTCACGCCCGCCGACTCTTTGCACACAGTTGTATGAATTCTGGTCTGCAGCACACGCTAGGAAAAGAGATGCTCACAGCCTGTACCCAAAGCGGAAAGAAGGGAGTTGGGGTCACTCAGTGTTGAGATGAGCAGACCCGACACCTCTGTCCCAAGGGGGTCATTGCAGCCCAGCTTGGCACCGTGCCCTTCAGGGGAGCAAAATCTGAATATTGGGGTGTAGAAAGGGAGGAGAGGCAGTCTGGAAGACCAACTCGGAGGATGCCTTAGAGACACCCCAGGACATGGGTCCTGTCTTTCAGAGCCAACATCCTGCGGCTTTTGGGGATCCACGTTTGAGGATCCCACCGTTCCTCACTCTAGGTTTCTGGATTTTTTGTTTAATATCTGGGCTCAAAACACCACATTTAATCCACTGGTTTTTTTTGTGCTCCATTCTTTGGGATCCTACTGCTCTGAATTTGGTGAACTTGACCCTCTGCTTTCTTGTCCTCTCCTTAGGAGATAATCTTCCCCCTCCCCCACCCCCAGACTCAAACCTGGAGCCAGCAAGCTTATCTCTGGTCTTCCCAGGACAGCCCAGGAGAGAGGGATTTTCCAGTGGCAGAATCTCATTTGCAGGGGATAAGACAGATTTTAATTCCAGAATTGCCCACATGAAATACCAGAGATGTTCACTGTCACATAGTTGATAGAAACCAGTCTTTTTAATTTTATTAGCTCAGAAACATCTTGTTGAATCTCAATGAAGTGCAAATTAGGGAACCGTAATGGGAGGCATTATACTTAATGGCGTGTTGCCGGAATTGGTGTCGGCTGGTGTGAATAAGGGGCCTGGGGGACAAGGGCGGGGGGTAGTGAGTGAAGCTGCTGGGGGCCCAACTCCAGGGACCCTGGAAATGATTCTGGGCTTAACTGTTGTCTGATTTGTTATTTACTGCTTTTTGGCAAGCAAAGGGAGCCTAGCCTTGGTCTGCAGAGGCAGAGTGCTGGGGGAGCTGGGTGGTTTCTCAGTGGTTAGAGCTGCAGGTGGTGAAGGGTCTCGCCCTCCTGAGATCCTGGCCGGGCCATGCTGAACCCGACCCAGTCCCAGCCTGAGCCCCACCTGGACTCTAGAGCAGTGATTTTCAATGGGGAGTTTGGGTGGGGCAGTATTGCTCCCCAGGGGACAAGGGGACCTTTGGCGTTGTGTGGTCGGTTTGGTTGTTATGATGGGGTGGGGTGCTACTGGCATCTAGTGGTTAGAGGGCAGGGATGCTGCTGACCATTGTACAGTGCAGAAGAGAGCCCCCTCCCCCACAGTGTGGAATTATCTAGCAAAAAAAGATGTCAATAGTGCAGAGGTCAAGAAACCTGCTGTAGTTTGAAGCCTGTCCCTGATTCTGACTGAGCCCTCACCTTGACCCATCCTGACCCCACCCCCACTGAACCCTAATCTGATCCTCTCCCTCCCGAAGAGGCTGGGATGGGATGATACTCAGCTTCTGCCCCTTGCGGGGACTGATTCCTTTCCAAATTTGCTTCCTCATGCCTCCACAGAAGAGGGAAGATGGGTTCTGTGAGTTAGGTAGCCATGGCCAGAGGCTTGGGGAGAGGAGTGGCCTTCCCACCCCTGGTGAATAGCTGAGCCAGGGTCTGCGCTCAGGCTGGGCTGAATCCTGGGCCCATGGTCTTAACACCGGGCCAGGCTGGACCTGCAGGGATGACGGCAGCTGGAGAGCTCTTCTTCCAGAGCAGGTGGGGGTGTGTGCAGGCTTAAGTGAGGCCCAAGGAAGCTCTGGAAGCCCAAGGGGCATGCCTGGTGCTGGGAGGGGTGGCCCCCGGGGGAGCATGGGAGAGCCTGCCAGCCTGATGGTTTGTCACTTGTCTTTGCGTAGCTCAGTCTAGTGCTCAGAAAGGACCTGGAGAAGGAGCGTGAAAAAAACAACCTGGTCCAGCGAGCCTGGAACATGGGGTAGCATGGGCAAGGGCCCCGGGGTCGGGTCCTAGCTTTTTGCAGAAGCTGCCTTGGCTAAGGACTTTGCCTCTCTGAGTGGCAAGTTTTCTCCTCTGTCAAGTGGAAGCGATGGTGGCACCTACCTCCTCCCAGGGCCGCTGTGAGAAGTGAACGAGATAGAAGGGGTTAGTGTGGATGGTTGGTGCGTGACGCGTGAGCCCCCTTCCCCTCACCTGTCAGCACATAGAGGAGAATCAGAATATGCACGGTGCCTAAGACAAGGGGGTGCTGAGGGGAGACAGGGGCGCTGGCATTCTCACAGAGCAGATAACCTGAAACCTTCCAGCTTCAAACTCCTTTGAGATGCACAGATGAACCCACAGGAAATGAAGAGGGTGAGCTGGAAGGAGATAAGCTCGGTCTGTATAACCACTTCTATCAGTTTTGTACCGCATGTCTGGCCAGTGCAAAGAGGCAAATAAAATAAATAAAAAGTATGAAGTTTAGAAAGTGAGAAATTAGGTTGTCATTTTTCATAGGTGACAGAAAATCCCAAAGAACTTACGGATAAGCCACTAGAATTAGGGGCGCCTGGGTCGCGCAGTCGTTAAGCGTCTGCGTTCGGCTCAGGGCGTGATCCCGACGTTGTGGGATCGAGCCCCACATCGGGCTCCTCCGCTATGAGCCTGCTTCTTCCTCTCCCACTCCCCCTGCTTGTGTTCCCTCTCTCTCTGGCTGTCTCTATCTCTGTCAAATAAATAAATAAAATCTTTAAAAAAAAAAAAGGAAAGATTTAAAATTATTAGAGACATGTAAGGCACAATAGAAAAGGACAGAACAGCATATGAAAGCAGAATGAGAACATAAGCAAAAGGACCAAACAAAGCTTTCCAAAACCAGAAATGTACTTGTTGAAATTAAAAACTCATTGGAATTGGGAAAATTTGAATATGGAGTGGGTATTAAATTAATAATTAAGGAATCATTTTAATTTTATAAGGTGTGATAATGGTATTTTTGTTGGATAAGAAATATGTTCCTTTTTAAATGCATACTGAAATATTTAGAGGTATAATTTCATCATGTCTGGGGTTTGTTTTAAAATATTTCAACATAGAGGGGAGCCTGGGTGGCTCAGTGGGTCAAGCGACCAACTCTTGGTTTCAGCTCAGGTCGTGATCGTTGGGTTGTGAGATCGAGCCCTGCCTCGGGCTCTGTACTTAGCTCAGAGTCGGCTTCAGACTCTCTCTCTTTCTTTCTGCCCCTCCCCCCTGCTCTGTCACACACACACACACACACACTCTCTCTCTCTGTCAAATAAATAAATCTTTTAAAGGTAATAAATATAATAAATGAAATAAAATATTTCAACATTGATAAAAATATATGGAATAAATATGACGGGGTGTTAATAATTGTTGTGTGTGGTTTTTTTTAAGATTTTATTTATTTATTTGACAGAGAGCGAGCACAAGCAGAGGGAGAAGCAGGCTCCTTGCCAAGCGGGGAGCCTGATGCGGGGCTTGATCCCAGGACACTGGGGTCATGACCTGAGCCAAAGGGAGACCCCCAACGACTGAGCCACCCAGGCGCCCCCAGAGTGTTAATAATTATTAAAACTACAAGTTGGGTAAAATAGGATTCAGTGGTTCTCAAACTTCAGTGTGACACAGAATCACCTTTGCCAAACACAGACTATTGTGTCTGATAAAGGACTTGTATCCAGAATATATAAAAATTTGGTAATAAGAAAACAGCCCAACTTAAAAATGGACAAAGGCTTTGGATAGACTCTTCACCAACGAAGATATACGTGAATGGCAGATAAGGAGAAGCTCACGACGTCGTCAGTCGTTAGGCACGTGCACATTTAAAACCACAATAAGAGGGACGCCTGGCTGGTCAGTCGGTGGAGCGTGTGACTCTTGATCTTGGGGTTGTGAGTTCCAGCCCCATGTTGGGTGTAGAGTTTACTTAAAAATAAAATCGGAAGGGGTGCCTGGGTGGCGCAGTTGTTAAGCGTCTGCCTTCGGCTCAGGGCGTGATCCCGGCGTTATGGGATCGAGCCCCGCATCGGGCTCCTCCGCTATGAGCCTGCTTCTTCCTCTCCCACTCCCCCTGCTTGTGTTCCCTCTCTCGCTGGCTGTCTCTATCTCTGTCAAATAAATAAATAAAATCTTTAAAAAAAAATCTGAAAAAAAAAGCCACAATAAGAAACTTCTACGTCTCTATTAGAATGACTAGAATTTAAAAAAAGAACCGTAACTAACATTGCATATGTTGGCGAGAGTGAGAGACAGCCGGACCCCTCACACATTACCGGTGGACGTGCAAAATAGCTCAGCCACTTTGAAAATCAGTTTGGCAGTTTCTTACAAAGCTCACCTCATCCTTACCGCATGACCCGAATCCCACTCCTGGGTTTTGCCCCAGGTGGAATGGAATGTGATGTTCAAACAAACCCTTGTATGCGGATATTGATTACGGCTTTCTGTGAAATCACCCCCAACTGGAAAGAGTGGAAGTGTCTTTCAACAGGCGAATGGCTAAGCAAGCAGTCCAGCCCTGCAGTCGAACACCAGTCAGCAATAACGAGGAACAGAACTGATCCATGAAAAAACATGTGTGAATCTCAAATGGTGGTGCTGACTAAGAGAAACTAGACTGCAAAGCCCACACACCGTAGGATTCTATTTCTGTGGCATTCTAGGGAAGCCAGAATTACAGAGAGAGAACACAGACCCGTGGTAGTTGGGGGCGGGGACGGGCTACAGAGGGGCAGCAAGGGAGAATTTTGGGGGCGATGGAAATGTTCTAAATCCTGATTGTGGTGGTGGTCAGGACACATTTCCCCGAACCCAGACAAAAGCACACCACAAAGAATCCATTTTAATGTCTATAAGATTTTAAAAATAGATGAAAATATGAGTTAGGGTAATACACTAAAACACACGCACATGCAGATTGCTGGGGCCCACCCTCCCAGTTTCTCATTTACTCCGGCCTTGGTGGGGCCTGAGAATTTGCATTTCTGACAGATGCCCCGGTGATGCTGGTACTGCTGGGCTGGGGACCCTCCTGTGAGAACCTCTGCGTTGTACTAGTCTGTTTTCCTTATGTTTGAAATCTATGAAGAGCTTCGCCAAGCGTTAAAAAGGCAGATGTTACTGTGAGACAACCCCGAGAGAGACAGAAGGAGGACATGTGATCGAGAGAGGTGATGGGTCGTGGGAGAGAAAAATGCAAAGTCCCAAGGAATAGCCATTGAGCATTTCATAAGACAGAGGGGAAGGAAACAACACTTGAAGAAATAATAGCAGAGTGCTTTCTAGAATTAAAGCTAAAGGAGACAGACTTATTATCTCTGGCGGCCTAGAATGTCTGAGAATACGAATACGAATCTTCCCGTGGTCCTCAGGAAGAAGCACTAATTGGGTCCATTCAAGATTGAGTTTGCTCACGGTCGGCACTGTCTCACATGTGCGGTGGTGCCTGCGTGTGAGAGAGCTGCCGGTCCCAGGGGGTGTGCAAGCAGAGCCCGGGGTGGTGGAGTCCGCAGACCCACATTCTATTCCAAAGTGCACAACTCCCCAGCTGTGTGCCTGGGGGCCTGAGTTGCCCTGCTGGGAGGCTGAGCTCTGTTATGTGTACGGTGCAGTCATCCTGCCCAGAATTACGGTTGTGGGTTGTGGAGATGGTCAACCACAGAATGACTGTGAAGCTCCCTGTATATCATCGCTGTTCAGAAGGTTATTCAGCCCAAGGGCAGAGATGGAGCCTTTCTGGGGGGGCGGGAGAAGCCACGAGGATGCCCCAGCGGAGACTCGGGTGGAGCTGGTGGCAGGAAGGAGCCCCCTTTCCCAGGCCACATCTGCGAAGCAGAGGATTCCCGAGGCAGAAAGGGTTTTCCTGCACGGAAATGAAAGTGTAACTCGGGGCTTTTTCTCTTTCTTGCCTGCAGACGACGGGCCTTACTGCAAAGGAGGCAAGGATGCAGGAGGGACCGATGTGGCCCTGGCATGCCGCAGACAGAGCATTCCAGGTAATGAGCCTCCTCTCCTTCCTCCTTGTCCTGGAGGCACGGAGAGCTCAGAGTCGGGGTCAGATGGCATCAGCTCTGCTGCTAACTCGCTCTGTGACCTTAGACCAGTCACTTAACTTCTCTGATCCTCTGGTGTAAAAAGGAGGTGATCTTACCCAGCAATTTGTGGCCAGGTGCCCCGTTTACCAAGTGTTGGTCTCACTTGTATTGGAGCTGGGGGTCCGGGGTTACCCCATGCTACCTGCTCACCCCCCATCTGTTGACAGAGGAGTTCCGCGGGGTCACCGTGGTGGAGCTGATCAAGAAGGAAGGCAGCACGCTGGGCCTGACCATCTCAGGTGGCACCGACAAGGATGGGAAGCCCAGGGTCTCCAACCTGAGACCGGGGGGGCTCGCCGCCAGGTGAGGAGGGGGCTTGGTGGGGCAGTAGGAAGGGGCCAGGGGCCAGTGGAAGATGGACCAGGGCTGTAGGCAAAGCGATCAGGAAGGTGTTTCTAGAAGCACCCGAGTGCTTCTCAGAGGGAAGCCTCCAGTGGAGGCTGTAATTCTAGGCCCCAGCTTCCTCTCTTACCCTTTACGCAAGAGGCTGACTCGGCCACAACATCCCACTCTTGCCAGGCACTCCAGGCCTTTGCATGTACGGTTACCTTCTTGGAAGGCCTGTTCCCCACTGGCAGACTCCTATTCACCCCTCTGCACTGCCTCTGGGAGGCCCCCATCCCAGAGGAGGCAGCTGCCCTGCTGTGCTCACACGGCCCTGAATGCCACTTCTGGACACATGGCTCTGGATTTTCCTGTCATCTTACCTCTGTGGCTCCCTTGGACCATGCGTTCCGTGAGACCGAGGGGTTAGCCTCTCTGGGCCGTGTACAGGGCAGGCGCTGGCGAGTGTTCAGTGGAACAGAACAAATTAGTAGTCCAAAGCCAGGGGGAGGGCTTTGAGAGAGAGCAAAGGGGGAGATGATCCGGCCACGCTGCAGGCTCCTCGGGGCTGGGCAGAGCCTTCATCAGGAGGGTCACACCCCAGCAGGGGGAAATGCCGGGCCTGGGTGTCAGACAGGTCTAGGTTAGAATCTGCGCTCTCTTACTAACTCGCTGTGTGACCCTGGACAATGTCTGACCTCTCTGAGCCACAGCTTCCCCATCTGTAAAATGGGGATTCAGAGATCGTAAGGATTCAACAGAAGAGCGGGTGTGAATGCCGGCACCTGTCACCATGCATGTGCTCTGGCCTCCTTGCTCCCAGGAGTGACCTGCTGAACGTGGGCGACTATATTCGGTCAGTGAATGGGATCCATCTGACCAGGCTCCGCCATGATGACATCATCACTGTGCTCAAGAATGTGGGCGAGCGCGTGGTGCTGGAGGTGGAGTATGAGCTGCCCCCGCCCGGTGGGTGCCCTTGGACAGGGAACTTTCTCCACTGCCTCAGTTGTGGGTAGACACAGCTATCTCCCCACCAGCACCTGGGTGATGGGGACTATGCCAGCTGGGGACCTGGGTGGGTGGGACCTGAAGATTGGCCACAAACACCTATGCTGCACCTAGGGACTTTGCTGACAATTGCGGTATGCTGTCACCAGGAGGTGGCAGGGCCCTGTTTACAACCCGGTGTCATTTTCTATATTTAGTGTTCAGATGCTTTTCCTTTAGGGGGGAAGTTTGGGGAATGTTGGCTAAAAAAATTGTTCCCTGTCCTACTGCTTTTTCCACCCTACCAGGCTGCACGGAGTACGGTGCCCTAGGGTTTAGCCTAGCTCTGAATTTTCAAAGTTGGCCTTAAGTTTTAAGATTTGAATAACTAGAATTCAGCCCTGGCCTGAGCCCATAGCCATGGACTCAAGCCTGAGTTCAGCAGAACTCTTGAAGTCCTACTTGTCCTACCTGTAAATGGTGGGGGTGGGGGGAGTTTACCCTCCCTGTAATCTCTGTGACTGGCCACCCAGCTCTCCTGGAATGAGCTTGGGGATGTCTGTGGCTTGGTGATGTGACTGAGGGACTCAAAGGAGCCCTCCATTTCTCCCCAGCCCCTGAGAACAACCCAGGGATCATCACAAAGACAGTGGACGTCTCCCTGTACAAAGAGGGCAATAGCTTTGGCTTTGTCCTCAGAGGTCAGTGTAAGAGTCACACTTGGGGTCAAGGGGTGGGAAGGAGTAATGCTGATTCCATGTGTGTTCTGTTTTGCTTTGATGAGGTTTTAGATACAGACATACAATATATAGATAGATGGAAAGGCAGATTAATAGATGATAGCTTCTTGCTTCTGTCTTTAAAGAACCAAGGACATTTAGTCAAATGTTAAATGGAAGAATTTGCAAAGCAGTGAAGTGTGCATGATTGCTGGAGTGAGACTGAGAACAAAGTTTGGAGCTGCCTCGGAACGAGGGCAAAAAGGGAAACAGGATGAGACCATAGGACGGGAAGCAAACCATTTAAGAGGGAGGATTTCGGTCATGTCTCTACTTTCTGTCCCACTCTATGGGGATTTACAGTTGGAATCTTGTAAGAGGGCCTGTGAATAGCAAGGACAGGTCCTCAAACAGATTTACTGAAGGGAGCCAGCTTAGGGGCTGAGTCAGGGGCTCTCGGTATCAGGGAAAGAGTGGGTAGATGACTGCCATCTCCTGTTGGATTCTGTCCAGGGGGTGCCCATGAAGACGAATGCAAGTCCCGCCCGCTTGTCCTGACCTACGTCCGGCCTGGCGGCCCCGCTGACAGGTAAGCCTGAGCCGGAGGAAACCGAACGGCCTTTCCCTGCCCTGACTACACCCAGATCCCCTGTAAGGAAGGCAGACCAGAAGCCATTGTGCCCATTCTCCAGATGAGCAAACAGGCCCAAAGAAAGGACGCCCCTTGCCCCAGCATCACTCGGAATTGTTGGTGGAACCAGGACCCAATCCCAAATGTGAGAGACCCCAAGCTCTTTCCTCCCTGACATGCTACCGTCTCGGGGGTGGGGAGGGAAGCAAGCCTTGGTGTTATGTTGTTCTTCCCTTCTCTGGCTCTGGTTTCCCATCTGTGGAACGGATCTGATACTGCAGCTCCTAGGAGTTGCCGTGAGAGATTTGGGGGCACTGCAAGGAGCACCACCGTGGCCTCTGTCATGCAGCCTCTGGAGTCCTGGCTGTGCCACCCTGCCTGGTGCTGCCTGGGGCACGGCCCAGAAGGGTGGGCAGGGGCAGGAGGAGAGAATGTGGGAGAGGAACATGTCCAGTTCCCAGCATCCGACCCCCTGACCTCCCCAGTGGGAGATTCTTGGCCATTTTAAGAGAAGACTGGAACAGCCTTGTCAGAAGTCTAAACCCTTTCTTGGGACAGGGCCCTGTGATGAGCTATTCATAGAACCTCCCAGAATAGCTTTGGCCACCTGTTGGAGCAAGCATTCCAGGGTGGGGATTTGACCCAAACCGAGGTGAACCCCTACTTGGGCCCGTCTCCCGGGGGCCCCTGCTGAATCCGTTCCCAGGCGCATTTGTCACCAGGCCAGAATCGCTGCTGAGAAACCAGAGTGGGGGCAGTGAGAAGGGACCTCAAGATGGGCAGCACGAAGCCTCCAGAATGCCCCACCCCTGATGCTGTGTGGCCCTGGCAGGGCTGGTGTCCTTCCTGGGCCCTGGCAGTCTCCTGTGTCCCCCGGGCATCCCCGCACAGACACTCTCGGGTTGAGCGGGGGCTCTGAATGTATCAAGCACCGAGCAGGGTGGGAGATGTCAGAGCTGGTCCCAGCTGTCTTTACATCCCCGCTTCATTGATTCAGCTGCTCACTCAGAGACTCCGCCATGCGTTCCCTCACTGTGCCGTCCCTTTCTCCTTCACCCACTGCCTGCCCCTCTCCATCTCCCGAGACCCACCTTTCCCAGCGGCCTCTTGGCAGGGCTGTGCCCGGTGCTCGCATGGGGCCAGGCTGGCTCACCGGGCCCTTCCCTGCAGGGAGGGCTCCTTGAAGGTGGGGGACAGGCTGCTCAGCGTTGATGGGATCCCGCTGCATGGGGCCAGCCATGCCACTGCCCTGGCCACACTGCGGCAGTGCAGCCACGAGGCACTCTTCCAGGTGGAGTACGATGTGGCCATCCCAGGTGAGTCGGGGCCTGAGGACTAGGGTTGGGGCAGGAAAAGACCCAGGGGTAGGGGGAGGGGGTAGTGGGCACAGATCCTCACCACTGCAAAGGCGGTGTGACCTTGAGCCAGTCACTGAGCCTCTCTGGGCAATAAATGCTATGTGCCAGGCTTTATTGGAGGCCCTGGGGATCCAGGTGAGAACAATACAGATGAGATCTCGGTTCTCGTGGAGCTCACCTTCTGATGGGGAGAGATGGGCAATAAACAGTAAATCAAATACAGAGGGTGTCAGATGGCAGTAAGTGCTGTTGGAAAAAAAATCAGGGAGAGATGGGAAAGGCTGGAGCAGAGAGAGGTGATGGTGGCCCGACGAGGCTGGTTGCCGAGGAAGCATAGGTTTGCATTCAGGAAATGTGATGAAAGTCAGTTGGGTCTGATTTGCTGACATTTGGACCCGGTGGCAGGGGTTGGGGGCGGGCGAGAGCAGAAGGAGCTAGGTTTTGTTTTCAAGCCACCGGGTGGGTTCCTGGGGGTGTCGTTTCTGAGTGCAGAAAGGGGGTAGTGGGGGCGCCTGGGTGGCACAGCGGTTAAGCGTCTGCCTTCGGCTCAGGGCGTGATCCCGGCGTTATGGGATTGAGCCCCACATCAGGCTCCTCCACTGGGAGCCTGCTTCTTTCTCTCCCACTCCCCCTGCTTGTGTTCCCTCTCTCGCTGGCTGTCTCTATCTCTGTCAAATAAATAAATAAAATCTTTAAAAAAAAAAAAAGGGGGGGGTAGTGAACATGCGGCTCAGGGCCGGTGAACCACAGGCTCTCCGTAACCGTAAGCACGTTAGTGTCGTCCGGCAGAGCCCTGGGGTCAGAGTCCTCAGAGCAGAATCCCTGTCCCGCCTCTGCTGCTGAGGCCTCGTGTGATCTTGGACAAGGCCTTTGCCTCCACATGCCTCAGTTTTCTGATCTGTAAAATGGGTGCAATAATCCCTCCGCAGCAGTGAGGATTACACTGAGATAGCAGAGTGAGGCTGGGGGGCAAGTGCTCAGTATTTGCATTTCAAGCTCTTCTTTCCTTCCTCATGCCAGATACGGTGGCCAATGCTTCAGGGCCCTTGATAGTGGAGATAACTAAGATGCCTGGGTCAGCCCTGGGGATCTCGCTCACCACCGGCTCCCACCGGAACAAGCCAGTCATCACCATTGACCGCATCAAGCCGGCCAGCGTGGTGGACAGGTGGGGCCCACACCGGGTGCGGCCACCATAGTGGGCAGGGATGCAGGGGGAGAGGCGGCCCAGAGCTCCCTCTGGCCCGACCAGCCTCCCCCTTCACTCTCCCGCCTGGCCAGGAGTGGGGCCCTGCATGCTGGAGACCACATCCTGTCCATCGACGGCACCAGCACGGAACACTGCTCGCTGCTTGAGGCCACCAAGCTCCTGGCCAGCGTGGCGGAGAAAGTGCGGCTGGAGATCCTGCCTGCACCCCAAAGTCGGCGGCCCCTGAAGCCCTCAGAGGCAGGTAGGTCCCTTGGAGGGTCTCAGGACCCAAACCTGGGGGCTGATGGGGAGGGCTGCACGAGGTCCCAGACGCCTGGGACTGAAGCCCTGGGCAGGCTAAAACGTACTAGAACTAATGTCCATTCCTGTTGGGAAGCTCAAATTGTGCAGCAGCTGGCGGCCGGGGGGCGGGTGGGGGCAGAGGAACAACCTGAATGTTTGCGTGGACAGTCCGCTGGCGTGGTTGCACCAAAGCTAGTTCCATCCCTCTTTGCTAAGTTACTAGAAGAATGAAGGCTAGCCCGAGGGAGAGGACAGTCCTTCTGTGCTCTGTGCTTCTCAGAGCGTAGATCTGGGGCTCTGCTCCGGGGTCCTCCGCTCGTCCAGAGGAGGCAGCCGGTCAGTCGGGAGGGCCTAGAGCCCTCCCACCTTTTGAGGAGTTAGGTCTCCCAGACCAGGGCAGGGAGCTGGGTGCTAGGCAGTCCAAGAGCAGAGGAGGTCGGTGGTCTAAGAGACCAGAGGGCAGAGCCAGACCCGGGGCAGTGTGGGCACAAGGAGGCAGCTTCCAGCTCAGAGCCTGGACGTGCCTCCAGCATTTCAGACCTTGAGCTTTGGGTGCAGCTGCTGGCCACCCCACTGGACGGGCCCTTTCCGCCCCTGAGCCTCACTTGTCCCATCTGTAGCTGGGAGCACAGGCTCGGGAGGCGTCAAATGAGGTCCAGGACAGAGCACAGCTCAGGGCTGTGGTCTGGGGGGGTCAGGCTGTGAATTCCAGCCCTCAGGACACAGTGTGTGGGCAAGGATGGAGGGGCCCACCCCGTCTTTTGCAAGCCTAATTGGTCATCTGGGAGAGAAAGAAATCCCCCAAGTAAAATGGGGGGAGACAGGCCTCGGGAAGGTTCCGTCTCTGTGGCTCTGTGCGGACCCATCTCTGCCAGGATCTGCAAGGGCCCCATCAAGCCACAGCCAGCGCCTGGTGCGGGAGGCTTTGGGGCTTGAACTCGAGCGACCCATTCTCGCACTGTTTCCAACACACCTGCTCTGGGCTGGGCTCAGTGCTGGGGCTTCCCGTGGGTCATCTCTTTTCATCCTCGTGACAAGCCTGTGAGGGCGGTATTGCTGTCGTCCCACTTCACAGAGGCGGCTGAGGCTCTGAGAAGCACAGTGCCTTATGGGGGCACAGGGCTGCCGACAGTCCTCCTGGCCCTCATTAACTGGACCTCGGCTGGGCGCCAGGCGCTGCTCGAAGCACGTCCTACCTCTTCACTCATGCCAATCCTCCCCATCGTCCTAGGAGGCAGCCCCATCTTAGTCCCGTTATACAGATCATGACAATGAGGCAGAGGGGCCAAGTGGGATTCAGGGATCTGGCAGCTGGCTCCCAGGGTGGCCAAACCCCCGTGTGAGGCTTGGAGGTGCTGCAGAGCGGTGGAGTCAATGGGCTGAGATAGCTGGGTTCTCACTCATCCATCCATGGGTGCGCTGCCGCAGGCTGGACGGCTCAAAGCCCTGCAGCAGGAGGAAGAGCCAAGACAGGACCTGGGCAGTCTGGGAGAAGGTGTCGCATGGCAGGCGGTTTGGAGGATCAGGTGGGGCGGGGTGGGGGAGGCAGGATCCCTGGGGTCCCTTGGGAAGCCGATGGAGAAGGAGTGCAGAGAATTCATCTGGGGGGAAAGTGTGGGAAAGTTTGGAGGGAAGGAAGCCAGAGCAGCCTGTCTGCTGCACAGGTCTGAGCAAACCTCGGCCAACCCCACAGGGAGCATAGGTTGCTTCCGAGAGCCCAGCGGGGGGCAGAAATGGCCAAGCCCTGGTGCCGCTGGGTGCTCGGCCCCTGGCCCCTGTGGCCAAGGCTGCCCAGGCCACAGCAGCACAGCCGATCCTGGAGGTGCAGGGGCCTGATGCTGTCTGCCAACTGTACTGCTCAAAGTTGATGGGCCGGGTCCCAGGCTGGGGCTGCTTTCCCTCCCCTCCCTGCTGCCGCTTGGCTGGGCGCTGAGCACGGTGCCTGGCACATAGTGGGCATCCAGGACTTAGTGGGCAGCGTCTGAATGCCTGGCTTGGCTTGGCTTGCGGGAAACTGAGGCTGTCTGGTCCTGCTTCTCACTTCATTTTGCATATGGGAGCGTGACTCCAGGGGGGCTTGGTGAGTCCAGACTCGCTCAGTCTCTAACGCCTGCACCTCTCTCCTCTTCCTTGGGCCACAGTGAAGGTGCAGAGGAGTGAGCAACCACACCGCTGGGACCCCTGCGTGCTCTCCTGTCACAGCCCCCGGCCCGGCCACTGCAGGACGCCCACCTGGGCCACACCTGCTGGCCAGGACCAGAGCCGATGTAATGTGCCCACCTCACTGTGGCTTGTGCATGTTTCATAGGGGAGGAAACTAAGACTCCGAGAAATTAGGAGGTCTGCCCGGCGTTACCTAGCACATTAGTGATGAGACGGGCCCCTATCCCTGGCAGCTGGGTTTCACCATGTCTGTAAAAACCCTGCAGACTTTGAGGCCCAGAGTGGGCGAGACCTGCCTGAGGTCACACAGCTGGTATTTGAGGTGAAAGGGGGAAGGCTTCCCAGTGTCTCTCTGTGGTGGGGTGGTTGTCTGGCACCCACTGTGTGGCAGGGTGAAGGGCCCTTCTGGAGTTCACGGAGCTGTGCTCTCATCTCCCCAGCCTTGTCCTCGACTCCCTTTTCCTCGCCGACCATGAATCATGCCTTTCCCTGCACCAACCCCAGCACCCTTCCCCATGGATCCCACCCCATGAGCCCCCGGACCACAATGGGGCGGAGGAGGCAGCGAAGAAAGGAACACAAGAGCTCATGTAAGTAAGCCATGATCTCTTCCCTCTGCTTTGGGCTGCCAGTATGGCTGAGAGATTTGCCAAAGGATGGGGGTATTTGGGACATGGTCCCAGGTGTGTGTGTAGGGTCATTAAATACCATGAGTGGCCCACCAGGCTGCCATGGATGGTTGGGCAGGTTGTGCATTGTACAAGGACACACCTGAGGGGTATCAGTCACTTTGTACATTTTATTTTTATTTATTTATTTATTTATTTATTTATTTATTTATTTATTTTATTGTTAAAAGATTTTATTTATTTATTTGACAGAGAGAGAGACAGCCAGCAAGAGAGGGAACACAAGCAGGGGAAGTGGGAGAGGGAGAAGCAGGCTTCTAGCAGAGAAGCCTGATGAGGGGCTCGATCCCAGAACGCCGGGATTATGCCCTGAGCCCAAGGCAGATGCTTAACGACTGCGCCACCCAGGCACCCCCACTTTGTACATTTTAGTCTTTTATTTTGATTATGGAAAATTCCCAGAAGGTGATGGCAAAGTGTCTCAAGGAAAGGCTACCTTTTCAGATGTGCATAAATGTCTCACAGTAACTCCATTTCATTTTCTTTAATTCCGTGATTCATTCTGATCTTTTCAAGGAGGAAGTCTGAGTGTGGTGTAGCCGTGTCTGTACCACTTCTGTGACATTTTTTAATTTCCCCTAAGACAAAGACACGTAGGCCTGAGACTAGCCATCCAGGATGTAATAGTTCGTAATAATTTTCACTATATATATAGTATATCTATAGTGCATATATATGTGTGTGTATATATCCGTATACCCACAGATACACACACACACACACATATACACACACACATATATACACACATACATATGTTTCTACTTCCCTTCTGTTTATGGGTATTTCTTTTTATTTATGGTCACTATGTATATAGTTCCCTTTTGAAATGAAGGTATTTAAGTATGTTAAAAAGTGAATAAATGGAAAGACAAATAGTAGTGAATGATAATGCAGAAGACATGTGGAAGGAGCGAAAGTCACGAGGATGCCAAAAATTTTGAAGTCTTTCCTGGGAAAATCCTTCCTTTGCTAATGTGGAGAGTCTATCCAGCCTCCTGCCATGTGAGCTGCAGAGGCCTCCAGGAAGGATGAAGGGTCAAACCGGGCCATTTGGAATTGAGCCAAAAGAGGGGGAAGAGGAATACAAATCACCTAGCACCTGAAATATGGTTCTGAGCTTCCTGGAAGCCAAGGTGAAAAGGGAAACAGATTTCAGAGTCCGATGAGAGGTAAAACATGCCTTTTTACCAGCCACCTTTGTCAGCCACCAAAGCTGGGAGTGTGTAGGTGAAAAGGTTCAGAAACGCTGTTCATAGGCAGGAGCATGTGGCGGCTGGGTGCCACTTATGTGTCCCTTTCCTAGGATGGATGACTAATAAAATGTTATCATTATTATTATTGATGATAACAATTAATTAAACAATTTGAACACCTCCTATGTACCAGGCACCATTCTTATCATTAGGGATGTAACTGTGAAAATATAATGAATACAAATACAGTAACACAACATATGCAACAACATAATATACATATTGTAATGCGTAATATTAAATATAACAAAATAGTAATAAAGATATATAGTATAATGTAATTAGTAGTAGAATTAAATACAGTAATAAATTATGTTTAATAAAAGCTATCTAATATCCATGTTAATAATACAAATGTATTTTGTATATGGAATATCAAACAATATATATTAAGTAACATAATATATCAAATAGAGAATTTTCATAAGACCCAGCAATTCCATCTTGGGTATATGCCCAGGAGAAATAAAAACATATGTCGTGTTCACCCAAAAAGTCACACATGAATATTCATAGCAGCATTATTCATTTTCGCCAAAAGGTGGAAACAACCCAGACGTCCACTAAGGATGAATGCGTAAGCAAAATGTGGTGTGTTCGTACACTGGGCTATTACTCGGCCATAAAAAGGCGCGCATCCCAGATACGTGCTACAGTATGGATGGACCTTGAACACATTATGCTTAGGGAAAGAAGCCAGACGCAAAAAGCCCCATATCATAGGATTCCATTTACGTGGAACATCCAGAAGAGGCCAGTCTATACAGGAGCAAATAGGTTAGTGGGTGCTTAGGGCCCGGAGAGATGGGACGATGTGGGGCAAGAGCTCAAGGGAACAGGTTTCTTTCTGAGGTGCTGAAAGTGTTCTACGATCGAAGGTGCCGATGGTTGCACAACATCATTAATAGATAACAACCTGAAGTGTGACTTTCCGTTGGTGAACACCGGGATAGGTGAATTGCAGCTCAGTGAAGCTGTTGCCAGAATTAGCGTGCTACGTACCGTGGTATGATAAGAGCGTTATGACGAAGCTAACATCACGTAACAGCACAACTCTCAGATGCTCGGTTTTACTACGTGGCGGAGTCCCAGGAGCTGGCTTCCTTCCTCCTTGTCCCAGGCGTGCTGGGTGGGACTCACCCGTGGGCCAGACAGGGAGCGCTGCTCAGAAGGCACGTGATTCTGCTGGCCCAGGGCGAGGCAGGGCTCCCACTCACTCGCCCCTCTGACTCCAGGTCCTTGAGCCCGGGCATGGGTTGGTGCTGTCAGGAGGGGCTCTCTGGGACTGCCCACCTGAGAGCTGTGCCCGCCTGTCCCTCAGTGTCACTGGCCTCCAGCACGGTGGGGCCTGGGGGACAGATCGTGCACACGGAGACCACGGAGGTCGTGCTCTGCGGAGACCCCCTCAGTGGCTTTGGCCTCCAGCTCCAGGGAGGCATCTTCGCCACCGAGACCCTGTCCTCCCCTCCCCTCGTGCGCTTCATCGAGCCCGACAGCCCGGCGGAGAGGTGAGCCAACTGCCCCTACCCCACTGGGCCTGCCACTCTGCAATTCAGGGGGCTCACGGACAGCCAGGGAAACTGAGTCACAGGCCAAGCCTGGCTTCACGGGGGTATCTCACTTAACCATCCCATCCACTCCATCATCAGCTCCACTTTACAGATGAGGAAACCGAGGTGCAGAGATGCTGATTCATTTGCCCAGGGTCACACAGCTTGTAAGTGACCCGGGACTTGAACCCCTGTCGGTCTGAAGTCAGGGTCCCCTATATACATATTTTGTAAGGCACGGCATCATCCCCCTTGGACAGACAGAGACACTGAGGCCCAGCGAGTTCACTCCCTTAGCCAGAGTCACCTGGTGAATTGCCTGAGGCTGTATGGCCGCACAGGGCCGAGCTGGGGGTCAGACCCAGGCCTGCGCACACGGGACAGCCACGGCGGTAACGGAGCTGCTTGTCTCTGCGGGGCTGTCGGGTTTCAGGTGCGGGCTGCTGCAGGTGGGGGATCGGGTCCTGTCCATCAACGGTATTGCCACCGAGGACGGGACGATGGAGGAAGCCAACCAGCTGCTGCGGGACGCGGCGCTGGCCCACAAGGTCGTGTTGGAGGTTGAGTTTGACGTGGCAGGTGAGTGAGTGCCCCTACCTTCCTCCTCACGCTTTGGGACCCTGCACTCGCTCCTCTCTTTATTCTGCTCCTGCCTGGGGCACGTGCTCTTCCGGCCCCATCCCACTCCCCGCCCGGTGACCTTCTCCCAGAGCTCTGGCAGCGCGGGCCTGAGCACCAGCGGAGGCAGGGAAGGCCCTGGCCGGGGAGGCAGGAGTCCCACCTGCCAGCGTGAGGGTTGAGGAGGGATTTTTGCATCAAAGCAGGACCCAAGGGAGGACAGAGGGGGGCTGAAAATATTTCACGCCCCTCGGCAGGCCTTAGGTGAAGAACCCCAAACACAAACTCAGGTTGGAATTCTGGTTCTGTGATTTGGACGTTCTGGGACTTTGGCCAGGACTCTCCTGCCCACCACCGATCCTCTGTTTCCCCAACTGCGAAATAGTGAACAGAGTCCTTCTACTGCAGCGGGTAGTGTTTGGGTTAGATGAGATCAATCCTGTGAAAACACCCAGCTAATACCGGGCACGTAGGCGGTGCTCAGTAAATTGTTGCTGGATCCGAACTGGGTTGGGTTTGGCTCTGGGGAACCCCTTGGCTGGCAGTCATGGGGTCCAGGTGCCAGCCCCAAATCTGCTCTGATCGGATTGGTTGTCTGGGACAAGTATCAGCTCACCGGGCCTCAGTTTCCTCCTCTGTCAGGTGGAGGAAGCAGGATGGGGTTGGGGCGGTGACTTCTTGCAGTCTCTCCCAGCTGGCCTAAAGTGGGTGGGGGGCGGGGACTCCCTGCCTCTCCTCCCTTGGGTCTCACACCGGTCCACGTGTGTCTGCGCGCAGAGTCCGTCATCCCGAGCAGCGGCACCTTCCACGTGAAGCTGCCCAAGAGACGCGGCGTGGAACTGGGCATCACCATCGGCTGTGAGTCCGTCCCGCCGCGCAGTCCCCGCCCCGAGGAGCCGCCTGCGGGGCGAAGGCGCACACCTCCAGCCCGGAGGACGGGGTGCTCCTGGTGGGAGGGCAGGCTTGGGTTCCCTCTGCCTGCAACGCCCAGCTCTGTGTCCTCGGACGACACCCTCTAGTTACTGGAAGCCTCAGTTTCCTATTCTGCACAATGAGAGTCTCCTGGCCATCTGGGTCTCCTGGTGGGATTAAGTGGTTTGTGAGGCACCAAACACGTGGGTCAGGTTTGTGAAATGATCCTCAGTCCCCACCCTGGGCTTGATAGAGAGCAGCTGTCTAGAAGGGCTGCTGCTTCAGCTCCTTCCTACCCCAGACGCCACAGTCAGTGGAGGTGGGAGTTTAAGCAATCTGGGTTTAGGGAGGGGGAGAAGCTGGTCCCAGCCCAGGAAATTCTGGATAGGGCTGCCAGATACAGTTGCACAAGTTGTACATGACACAAGGGTGCCCATTTGAGGTAGACTTACAATTTTATTACAGCATTTTCTCAATGGACTAATTGGAAGGGGTGCCCTTGTCTCATCTGCAAAGATGCCACGTGGGCTAGAAGGGGCTCCTACCATCTAGTCACTAATGGGAAAACCCATTAGCCCAGATGGATTTTTTTTTTTTGCAAGAAAACTTAGCTACTCATGTAACACTCATTGTCTTAGGTCACATTCCCCCAGAAAAAGCTTCTTAAAGAGTTATACTCGGGGGGTTTGCCGAGAAGGGCTCTTGGAATCAACACCTGTGTGAGGTGAGGGATGTGGGACTGGGCGGACAGAGAAGCTGGTTGTGATGCAGCCAATCCCATGGAGAACTCTAGGGCCGGGAAGGCTTTGGAAGTTGTCCTGAATGAGGCCGGGAGCCGGGCCTTTGCACCACTGTGTGGACTAGGCCGCACCAAGAAGCCTTACGACGTTGGGTGAGGCCGCTCTTGACCAGAGGCAATTCCCAGAGAGGGAGCCCCCTGGGAGCCATTCAGCCAGCCCTCCCTGCAGTTGGGAGAAGGGAAAACTCAACTGGAAGGGCAGCCCGGTTGTGGGGCCCACACTGTGCTAGGTGGGAGTGCCAGCCAGACACAGCCCCTCCAGGGGCTGGCAGTTTGCTGGGGGATGGGAAAAGGGCTGAGCAGAAGGGAAAGGGCTGCTGTGGGTTGAGCACCTACTATGTGCCAGGATCCACATTAGGTTTTGCCTTGTCTGGTTTAATCTCATGACATCTCCATGAGTTCTGTGGTGTCATCCCCATTTTGCAGAGGGGAAACTGAGGCAGAAGGGGGGCTGATTTGCTCACGGTCACCAGGCAGGAAGCAGTGGGAGCAGGGTATGTGGCTCTGCGTTCATGCCCCAACTCCTGAGCCCTCCCAGCCCCCCTCCTCGAGGCTGAGGCCGTCAAAGGTTGGATTCGCGGCTTCTTTCCCCCCAGCGACCAGCAGGAAGCGAGGAGAGCCCCCGATCATCTCTGACATCAAGAAGGGCAGTGTGGCACACAGGTAGGGATGGCCCTGGGCGCAGGGTAAGGGGAGCAGTCCACGGGGAGCAGCATTTGCCAGGCTCTTCGTGTCCCCCACCCCTGCTCCTGCAGGACCGGCACCCTCGAGCCAGGCGACAAGCTGCTGGCCATCGACAATATCCGCTTGGACAACTGCCCCATGGAGGACGCCGTGCAGATCCTGCGGCAGTGCGAGGACCTGGTGAAGCTGAAGATCCGGAAGGATGAGGACAACTCTGGTATGCCCCCCTCCCCCACTGCCGCCAAGTCTCTCGGTCCACCCACCGGACCAGCGGGTTCCAGCTTGCAGTTCGGGGCTCCCTCTGGCAGAGGAGGGCGGGTGGCAGGCTGCTGGTGGAGACTCGTTGAATGAGCAAATGCAGGGAGGGAGCCCCGCACGGACATCTCATGGTCCCCAGGGCTGCCTGGATCTTCCGTACCAGCACAAAGCCTAGCGGAGGAGGCCCACAGGGGGCGGCAGTGAGCAGAGGGGCGGGCAGGGCAGGGATGCCCCAGGGGCGTACATCCTGCGTTGGTGGTCTGTGAGCGAAGAAGTAAAGGCCACCAGCTCTGACACCTCTGAGGCCAGACAGGGGACAGAAGTGAGTGACCTGGACAGAAGGTAAGAAAAAAATGATACAGGCTGGGGAGGCAGAAAGGAGGCGTGAGGCTTGTGGCCCCTGGAGAGCCAATCCCTTATTCAGAGGGGCAGCCGCCAGTTCCTACCCTGGGAGGGATGGTCTCTTGGGGGCAGATGATTCTTCTTCATCTTTTTTTTAAAGAAAAGCTGGAAGTCTGGTTTCTTCTTATTCTCATGATTGTTATTTTGTGTCCTGGATGAAATCTATAGTTTAGAATGTTGGTTTCACGATTCTTTTCTTTCTTCTTTTTCTGATGGGGTTTGGGTGTAAGAAAACATTTGTAGAGGCAGAAGGTGGCCTCAGGGTCCCCGGGCTGTACCATCAGAAGTCATGGCATGAGTGGATAGGTGGGTTAACGAATGAGTGAATGGATGAGTTTGAGGGAGTAAGTACCGCAGGGCACTGGGGCCTGGGGGCGTCCAGCTCCTGGGCCCTGCCGCATTGCACCCCCCCATGGGTCCCACCTTTGCAGACGAGCAGGAGACCACAGGTGCCATCAGCTACACAGTGGAACTGAAACGTTACGGGGGTCCCCTGGGCATCACCATCTCGGGCACAGAGGAGCCTTTTGACCCCATTGTCATCTCAGGCCTCACCAAGCGCGGTCTGGCTGAGAGGTGAGCTGGGGTTCTGTGGGGACACTGGAGACCCTCATGGGGCAGAGGTTGGGCTTTAGAACAGCCAAAGTGGATTCTGACCTCGGTTCCAACATTGATGTCCCTGGTGACATCAGGCCTATCCCTTCCCTCTCTGAGCCTCAGTTCCACAGAGGCAGACCAGCCCCCCTGGCACACCTCCCTCCCAACCTGGGGATTCGCGTTTCTGCAAAGTCAGCATATTGTGAGGCTTTTTGGGGCACCTGCTGTGTTGCCTTCAATCCTGACTCAGCCTGGAGCTTTTCTGGAAGCATTGGGGGCCGCCCTGCTGTCCTCTCCTCTGGGGAAGTTGTGAGAAAGAGGGTGTCACAGGCTGTCCGGACTGGGGGGAGCAGGTGACTCTGGGGCCTGGAGGAGGAACAGGGCCCCACAGGGGTAACAGGGAAGTGTTCCCAGTCTGGGTGAGACGCCGTTTCTCCGGACACTGAGAGGAGCTGGCTGTCGAGCGAGAGCCTGGCCAGGCCTGGGGGGGACAGGCTGGGCCCCTGGAGGAGGACGCAAAGCTGGAGGGGCCCCATGGTGGTGGGCTGCAGCAAGAGGATGGATGGGACTGAGGATCGGTGGAGGGCTCCCTGTTCCTGGAGCGCCCCCTGCTGGCCCACTGCAGAGGACAGGGTGGACGGTTCCTCTCTCACGTGTGTTCATCTACTCCCACCTTGCCTGGGTACCTACAGTGTGTCAGCCGGTTCTGGGCGCTGAGGACGCAACGGACAGTCCCCCCTACCGTCACCGGGCTGGCCAACTGCAATGCAATGCGAGCCACACATTTCAGTATAAACTTTCTGGTGGCCGTATTAGAACAATAAAAGGAAACAAAATGAATCTTAAGTACATATTTATTTCAACATGTAGTCAATATACAAATTAAAGTGATGTTTTACATTCTTTTTTTCATACTGTATCTTCAGAACCCAGTGTGTATTTTACATAGTAAAGCCATCTCAGTTTGGGCCAGCCATATTTCGGGACCCAGTAGCCACAGGGGGCTGGTGTCGGCCACACCAGACAGACAGCTCTGACCTCCCGCACTCAGCCCACCATGCCCCTCACTACTCCCCCGGGCCCCTGGGGAGCTGGGTGGGCAAGGCCAGGCGTGAGGGTGCCCTGCCTCCGCCTCCCTCACCCAGGTCAGGTGCTTTCTCAGCATCCATGGCAGCTTCTGTCCCTGCTCTCAGTGCTGACTGTCCCCTACGATCACCTTCCCCAGCCCAGTTCCCAGGGGTACAATTTCATTGGCCAGCGGTTGGGACCAGGCAGCACGCCTTTTTTAAAAATCTCCTCGGGTAATTCTGATGGTGTCCAGGTAGAAACCCTCTGGGCCAGAGCAATGCTACTGCCTGGCCCTATCAGCCCCTCACACCCCCTTGTGAGGTCAGCTGGGCACCCTGAGCTCATTCTCTGGGTGAGGAAACAGGCCCAGGGAAAGGGAAAGGCTCCCCGTGGATTTCTGCTGGAGGGAAGCAAGAATCCCTTCCACTCAGCCGTCTTTCAATTACAGTTAGATGAAGTAAGTTTATCGCTCCCATTTTACACGTGAAGGAACTGAGACTCAAGGGAGTTGAGAAGCAAGGCCCCAGATCATGTAGCTAGTATTTGGCAGCTACTGTGTGGGATTCAATCCATGCTCAAAATTCATGCTTGACACTGGTTCCAGAATCTAACTTAGAGTCAGGGAGGATAATCCCCTCCCATCCAAATTCTAGGGTGAATTTTTTTTTAATTGTTTTTTAGAGGGGGAGAGAGTGGGAGGAGGGGCAGAGGGAGAGGGAGAGAGAGAATCTTAAGCAGGTTCCATGCCCAGCACAGAGCCCGATGCAGGGCTCCATCTCACGACCCTGAGATCATGAGCTGAGCTGAAATCAAGAATCAGACGCTTAACTGACTGAGCCACCCAGACATCCCCTAAATTCTAGACTTTATACCTCTGTTAATGCCACCCTAGATCACACTTGCTTTTTGTTACAGCTGGGTTTAACTGAGGTCAGTCAGACTTGTGCCTTGGGGTTCCTGAGTTCCCCGAGGGCAGACCCCACCCCTGAAGCCTTGAATGTCTCTCATTCTTTGTCCTGTGCCCCTTCCCCAGGACTGGCGCTATCCATGTTGGCGATCGTATCCTGGCCATCAACAGTGTTAGCCTCAAGGGCCGGCCTCTGAGTGAGGCCATCCACCTCCTGCAGGTGGCTGGCGAGACTGTCACGCTGAAGATCAAGAAGCAGCTAGACCGTGAGCCTCACCCCACCCCCTGGAGCCAGCCACCCGTTTAGGAAGGGAGATCCCTCTGTGCCTCTTGTCAGGTTCCTGTGCCCCACCTCATGGCATCCTCACCAAATCCAGTGGAGGTGGGAAGACACCTGGGGCAGCTGAAGAGACCAGACTCAGAAAGGGGAGTGGTGGTCCCAAGGTCACAGCTTGTGTGGGCGGAGTCTGGGTCTGAACCACCCTCTTCATCGCCTCCTGCCTCTCAAGGCTGCTTGTTCTGCGTTAGGGCTGTAGCTTGTACGTTCCTCAGTTTCCCCTGAACCGGTGCCCTATACCCTGGCAGGGAGGCCACCACCTGCAGTGGAAGGAGCCCGAGCTTTCGGGTCTTTCTTCCTTCTAATCTGGGCTCCACTATTGTTCACCATGTGACCTTGGGCGTGTTGTACAGACCCAGAGCCATAGGGACTCCCCAGGGCCCAGCTCGGAGAACTCAGCCTCAGTTTTCCTGTCTGTGAAATGGGTTTGCCCATTAGTGTGCCCCCTCCCCTCCTATCAGATTGCTCAGCAGCAGGCTCAGGGGTGAGGGGGGTGCTCAGTGCCTGTGAGTTCCTAAACCAGACTAAAGTGGGGAAACTGAGGCTCACTGAGTGTCTCTATGTCTCTGAGGTCAGAGACCAGTGGCAGTGACACCCCCTTTTTGTCCCAGGCCCCCTCCCGTGCCGCAAGTCGGGCAGCCTCAGCGAGGCCAGCGATGCAGATGAGGACCCACCAGAGGCACTCAAAGGAGGCCTGCTGGCAGCCCGGTTCTCACCCGCGGTGCCCAGTGTGGACAGCGCTGTGGAGTCCTGGGACAGCTCGGCCACGGAGGGTGGATTCGGGGGCCCAGGTAACGCCTTGGGGCCCTAGGATAAGCAACATGCTCCCTCTGGGCCGCCCCAGCTCCCAGGCCTTTGCAGGGGCTGTTCCCCCTGCCTCATCCTCCCTCCTCCTCTCCCTGCTCTATCCTTCAGACTTCCTGGAGGCAGACCCGCCTGGGCCCCCTTAGCCATTGTCAGGGCCCCTCGCTGCTCAGAGCATGGACCTCAGGCCTTCACACATCTTTTGATTAGTGTCCATAGCACCATGGCTGGCTATTCAGAGTTCCCCACCTTGAGGTTAGGGACCAAGCTGGCTTTCCTTTTGTCTTTCTCATTCGTAGCCCAGTGCCCCGTACACAGCAGGTGCCCAAGCAATGTTTATTGCATCCAGTTGAAGATAGGAAGGCAGAAAGCCCCTTAAGGGGCTCGCATCCCATCCCGCAAGACCCAGCCTTAAGGTGGACATATCCAGGCTGCCCTCTGAGGACACAAGCTCCCCTGCCCGCATGTTGAGACCCATGGGTGGCCTCGGGGGTTGGGGGGCATTGAAATCCAGCTGCTGGCCTTCTGGCCTCTGTAAGGCCCGGCTCAGACAACTAGTGGAGCGAGGCCTTTATGTGGCCTCGGTGGCTCCCAGCCCCGGTCCTCACTGGCTCTATATTTGCCTTCCCTGGGTCTCCGCTTCCCCACCTCGTGTGTTTGATCAGCGTCTCTTGGCGTACCCCTGGGCCAGGGTCTTGAGAGCTCCCAAAGGCGGGCAGAGAGGAATGGTCAAAATAGTGAATCTCTTTCCCAGGCAGGAGGCAGCTGGCTAAGCCCAGTGGTGCCGGGACAGGGTCTCGGAGCCCTGGGCATTAACTCTTCTGCTGGGTGATCAGCAGTCCCAGGGGGTTCTGGAGGTAGGGACTAGGTGGCAGGGCCCTCAGGGGACTCTGGGTAGTCATGCAAGGCCAGAGGGGGCAAAGACCTCTCTCGGGTCATCCAGCACAGCTGGAAAGGGGGCGGGAAGGAGGGCAAGCTAAAGGCACAGAGCGGATACAGACACCCCCCCTCTCCACCTGGTAGGTTCCTACACTCCACAGGCAGTGGCTCGGGGCGTGACCCCCCAGGAGTGGCGGCCCAGCCGGCTGAGAAGCAGCCCCCCACCCACTGAGCCCCGGAGGACGAGCTATACCCCGGCCCCCACGGACGAGAGCTTCCCTGAGGAGGAGGAAGAAGAGGATTGGGAGTCACGGACTAGGTCTGTGGTGGGAAAGCCACGAGGGAGGAGGCAGTCATGGTCTCCTGGCGAGGATTGCTTGGGGGTCCCTGTGCCACAGCGGTGGGGGCAGTGGAGGAGTCTCGTCTGGCTGCCGAAGAGGGCGGCTCCTGGGAGAGGGGAGGAAGCATCGGGCAGAGCTGCCTCGGCCAGGCCGAGACAGGGACGAGGGCCCAGCGGTGGCGAAGGCGTGGAAAGTGTTTGCCTTTCGAGTCTGGTTATCTGTTCTCAGAACGGCTCAGAACTTGAACCCACCCTCCTGACTTAGCCCAGATGGCTTGATGGCCTCCTGCAAGGGCGCTCGGGTCCCAGGCATCAGCCCTGGCCATGGACGTGGTGGGTTTGGGAGCGTTGGCTTTGAAGGCCCCCGCATCACCCCTGGAGGAGGCGCCTGCGGAGGAATGCTGCTCCCACCCGGCCCAAGCCGCCCCTCTGGGGTCTGTGCTCTGCATTAGGCAGTTCCTTCTGCCCCAGTGCCTTTCCCTCTCTCTCCTGGCCAAGGCCGATGCAGCCTTGAAAGCCCAGCTCACACTCCCCCACCCCCGGGAGGCTCCCCGACTTTCCCAGGCAGAAGGCATCCTTTCCTCGGCTGGTCCCCAAGCCGCCTCATGGCACTGGCCCCCTTGTGCCCACCTGGTTACTGACCTGGCTGTTGTCCCATCTGTTTAGAGCCCCTCGCTGAGTGCCTGGCACCCAGTGGGTACGCCTGCACGCTTTGTGACTGAATCACCGGCTCCTGGAGAACAGGGGCTACACCTTATTCACCACCGTGGCCCCAGGCCCTGCGGAGCCCTGGCCCCGGGGAATGTTTGGAGAATTGGTTTGAATGGAGAGAATGTCCTTCAGCCTCAGTCTTCTCATCTTTAAAATGGGAAGGGCCAGAAGCAACTATTGCACGTCAACCTCCCTGAGTCTCCCTAGGAGAGAAAAGCTCGCGGGCCTTTGTAAGAAAGTGCTTTGCAAAACATCCTTTATAAGGGGCCAGGACTTTGTAGGTGGCAAGTGGCTTTGTGAACTGTCAAGCGTGTAAGTGTGACTTGTTACCATTCTAACGAGCCTCAATACTAGAGCTGATGACGGGCTCGTACAGCCTGTGACAGAATCCGTGGGGTGGCCCGGACCCTTCTCCAAGCTCAGATACGCCACCCTCTCCATCCATCTGTGTCTTCGCTGGCTCCAGCTCTGTCCCTGTCACTGTGCTACGATGCCATGTGTCTGGGTGGGGCCAGGGGCCGTCCCCTGGGGCTACACCATGGATCTCCTCTCTGTCTGTCTGTCCGTCCGTCTGTCTCTCTTCCCAGGCGTCCTGTGTCACCGCTCTCCACCCCGTCTCATCTGCCCCTGTTCTAACTGGCCACCGACAGTCCTGGTCGCCCCTAACTGCGTCTTCCCCCCATTCCGTGTCACCAACCACTGCCCCGGGGCCCCAGCACTGCCACCGAGGACGGCCGCCTGCCTGCCCGCCCGCCCGCCCGCCCACCCTATGGCCCCTCGAGCCCAACGCTGGGCCCCGGGGCCCCGAAGATTCCTCAGGCCCCAGCCCGCCTGCCCGCCCACCCGCCCACCAGGAGTTGACGCTCTCTGGTTCCTACGTTACAGCCCAGCCCCCGGCCCTGCCCGTGAGGAGGGCTTCTGGCGCATGTTCGGGGAAGCGCTCGAAGACCTGGAGTCATGTGGTCAGTCAGAGCTGCTGAGGGAACTGGAGGTAGGGCCACCACCCCACAGAGCTTCCTGGGGGCCCCCGTGCATGGACACACCGATGTGCGTGCCCGTAGGAAGCAAGCATGTTGATGGGGTCCTGCTCGTGTGTTGTGTGTGTCATGCACTCCTTGGCGCGCTCCGTGTAAAGCGTCTTCGCACACGTGCACACTGTGCATGGACACATATACAGGTGCGGTTGAGAGCACTGTGGTATGGCGCATCGAGGTGTGTGCACACATGAATGTGTCTGGCATCATCACGTGCACATGGGGGGCTGTGTGTGTGCATGCATGTGAGCATGCTCAGATATGCACAAATGTGGAGGGCGTTTTCAGAACAGGTGTGTCTGAGCGCACATTTGGATGCCGAGGGGCAGTTTGGGTGTCTGCGTGTGCAGGGGCAGTATGGGGACGTGGTTGTGGGCATGCCCTGTGAAAGCATGTGGAGGTCAGCGTCAGGGACAGCACGGGGGAGTTGAGAAGTGAATACAGCTTTGTGTGAGGTCAGCATGGCCCATGGTGGAACAGGCTGCCCGGGAAGGTCTCGGAAGGATCCAACTGGGTCATTTCGGGAGCTCTTCCATACTCTGAGAGCAATAAATATAAACTTCCACTTTATCTCCGCTTTTGTCCCTAATATTGTTGATTGGTGCCGATTTTTTTTTCTCCATCAGTCTTGCCAATTACTAGGCTCCTCGAAGAACTGATTTTTGGCTTTATTAATTCTCTCTTGTTTCGTTGTTTTGTGTCTTACTCATTTCTGTGTTTAGCTTCTACTTTATTTGTGTTTAAATAGTGATACTTTTCCTGCTTTCTTAGTTCCTTAATTTTCAATCTTCCTTCTTTTCTACCATAGTGCATCTTAAGCTATGATTTTACCCATAAGCACTGCTTTGGCTGCATTCCACCAATATTGATTCGTGATGCTTTTGTTGATCATTCAATTCCAAATATTTCAAAAATTTGTTACAACTTTAGTTAAGCCCTTGAATTATACAGAAGTGGAGAGTCTTTTTAAAACCCCAATTTTAAAACCAATTCATATTTGGTTTTAATTCATATGTACTGTGGCCAGAAAATCTGTTCAATTTGCTTTGAATTCTTTGGAGTTTGCTAAGACTTCTAGTCTTAGTATGTACTTAGTTTTAGTAAACATTTCATGTATGCTTGTAAAACAATGCAAATTCCCTTGCGTTGGGTGTAGGGTGCTCTGCAGATCAAGATTGTTCATAAACTTGTTCAAGTCTGGATCCTTACGAAATGTTGTATGTTTTATTTATCTTTATAGTTGTTTTTTGTTGTTGTTAGTAGTATGATAAAATTACCATCTCGAGTGGAGATTTGGCAAGTTCTTGACACTCTGTCAATTTTTGTTTCCTATCCTTCAAGGTTATATTGTTAGTTTCATATAAATTCATGCTTGCTATAACTTCTTGGTGAATTTTTCTTTTTATTATTAATCAGTATCTCTATCCCTATGTGCTTTGCACTTTAAATTCCATTTTTCCCCATAATAATATGGCTCTACCAGCTTTATTTTAGTAATGTTTCCTGTCTTTTCCCCAATTTATTTATTTTCAAACTTACTGTGTTACTAAGTGTGTACATTTATCATTTTAAATGTATCTGTTGTATGCTGTATGTAGCTGAATTTCCCCCAATCCAAGAGTCTCTCTTTTTTTTAAGACTAGTTCATTTATATTTATTGTGATTTCTAATACAATTAAACTTGATTCTAGCATGGAATTTACACTTTCTATGTATCCTACTTTCTCTATTCTTCTGATGTACTATCCTTCCTTTTCTCGTATTGATAAGTCTTTTCTTTCTCTTTACTCTCTCCACCACCAAAATGGATGTTTTAATAATTTTTATTCTTTTAGTGATTATCCTTAATTCATTTGTTTTAATATTCAATTTTTAAATTTAAAATGCTTTATTATTACAGAAGCCATATATGTGGCTGGTGCAAAATTAAATAGATGAGATAAAATCAAAACTAAAATAAATAAAATAAAACATAAGAACACAACATTCCCACCACACATAGATCATGACTGCTACTGCTTAAGTGAGCATGTATGTATTTTTAGGATGATGAAATCATGTTTTCTCAGTCAGCTACTCCATTTTTTTCCATATAGGGAAATAACTGTCTAATATATTTTCATCTTTTCTAATACCGAGGTCATATGCAGGTTTTCACAGTTGACTCCTAATTTCCCTTTCCACCTGGTCTGGCTAAACAGGTGCCCAATCCATGCTTGGCACCTGCTTGTCATGCCTTTCAGCCTCTCTTAATTTTAGTCCAGCGTCTTTTGAATGATGCTAATTTAAAATTGTTGTTTCTTAAGATAAAATTCGCATAACATAAAATTTACCATGTTAAAGTGTAAATTGAATATTAAAAGTAAAAAGAATGAATTCAGGATAATCACGAATAATTCAGGGGCTTTTAGCGTATTCACGATGTTGCGTATACACGGCCAGAACATCTCTAACATCCCAAAAAGAAACCCCACGTCTCCCAACCACTCTCTGCTTTCTGTCTCTATGGATTTGCCTGTTCTGGACATTTCTTATAAGGGGGGGTCATGCAGGATGTGGCCTTTCGTGTCTGACTTTTTTCATTTGGCTCGATGTTGTGGAATGTATCAGCCCTTCATGCTTTTCATGGACGAATAATATTCCATTCTGTGAATAGACCATGTTGCTAACTTTTTGAAAAGACCAGCAACAATTGACTTTGCCTTGGATTTTCACTATCTTTGCTTTGCTTTTTCTAGCAAAGTCGAATCAGTGCCTTGGCCCCCTTCCCGAATGAGACAGGGCCTGTAGAATGCCCCCATTTCCCTCTAAACTCTCCTCTTGTCTCCCTGCTTGTTTACAAATTGCTCGAAGTTAGTTAATGTGGGGTTTTAGTCAGTGCTCATTAGCGTTGTAGGCAGCTAATTTCTTTGCTCAGTGTTGCTTCTTGCCTCCCACTTTTTGCCTCCGAGTTCATCCTTTACGATCTTTCAGTGAGAATCTTGAGGTGGTAAACTCTTTCAGGTTTTGTGTGTGATTATATCTTATTTATTTTTATGATTAGCAAAGTAGCAGAGTGGTTAAGACCCTTGACTTTGAAGCCAGATTCTGAGTTCAAATCATAATTTCTCTTAGCCTCAGTTTCCTCACCTGTAAAATGGACCCCCCCCAAAATGGTATTTGCCTGTCTCATAGTATCGTACAGACCGAAATGAGTTCTGCGTGTATAGTGAGTGGAACTGAGCTCAGCACAAAGTGTTAATCACTCAGTGCCAACAGTTAGTATTCTGATTGTGGGTGTGATCGAGGGCCCCCCACCCCTGCCCACCATCAGACTGAGAGCCCCAGGGGGTGCTGTGCACCGCTGTGAACTGGAAGGCTGACACAGAGTAGGTGTCCACAGATGCTGACTGCAAAGAGCGAGCAAACAAGCATCCGAGTGAAGGGCCGTGTGTCCGCAGGCGTCCATCATGACGGGCGCAGTACAGAGCGTGGCCCTCGAGGGCAGGCCCGGCCACAGGCCCTGGCGGAGGGGCCAGGAGGTACCAGCGTCCGCCGAGGAAGTGCAGGAGCTGCTGCTGCCGACACCCTTGGAGATGCACAAGGTGGGCGCCGGGGCTGGCCACAGGAGGCCTGGGTGCGTGGCCTGGTGTCGGGAGGACCCGCCAGGGGCTCCAGAGGGGCCCGCCCCTCTCCGGGCTTCATTTTTCTCCACCAAATACAATTTTATACTAGGTCGAACTTTTCAGATTCTCAGCATTTGGGTGATACACACCCTGTGATACACACTGGGCTGCTGGGAATATTTTTCTTTAAGTGGACTCACTTTTCCCCACTTATGTTAGTGTGTGTGTGTGTATAAAATATAAACACATTTATATATGATACATGTATATGTGTGTGTGTGTGTGTGTATATCACGTCCTTAAAGGAGAAGCCAGCCTCCTGCGCCATCTGTAGGTTACTATATAGAAAAACCAACAGAAGCCCTCAGAAGGCTCAGAGGCTCTTGGTAAATTGGGAGATGAGCCAGTGTTAGAGGGGGGAAAACCATGGATACCCCACTGAGACTTTCTCCTGGAGGTAAGGGAGAGCATTGAAGAAGAACCGAGAAGGAACCCCTTCCCCAGCTTCCCCACTGTGACTAGTGCCGTGAACCGGAGGGTGGGCTGCCATGGAGAAAGCGAGGGGGCGCCATGTGGCAGAGGCAGTGAAGTGGTGGGGTGCGCAGCTGGGCAGTGGGCTGGGCGTGGGTCCCCACCCCACGGGATTTGGGCTGCTGTGGGGAGCTGAGGGCAAAGATCAGAGCTCCAGGGACCTCCTCCTCTTTCTGCTCCCAGGTGACCCTGCACAAGGACCCCTTGCGGAACGACTTTGGTTTTAGCGTCTCTGACGGCCTCCTGGAGAAGGGTGTCTATGTCCACACTGTGCGTCCTGATGGGCCCGCCCAACGTGGGGGCCTCCGGCCCTTCGACAGGGTCCTTCAGGTAATGCTGGGCTGGGGGCACCATGGGTAGTGTGGCCTTTCCTTGCCTCATGGGGAAACAGCCCCACTTCTACCCTGGCTGAGTGGCCTTCGGCAGGTCACCTCCTCTCTGAGCCCCAGCTTCCTCGCGTGTGAAGGGAATGACACCACCAGTCAGGTTAGGCTCAGTTATGTTGCAGGAACAACCCTGAATCTCAGTGGCCTCACATACGAACCTTTATTTGTTCGCTGGGGGCCGGCGTAGGCTTGCTCTGCCAGGCCGACGGGGGCTCTGTCCTCTTGCAAATGGCCTCGGCCACGTGACATAGGAACCGAGACTGGAAAAATCACACGTGGGTTTTTTGGTTTTTCCCCCGCCTTCACCCAGAAGCAACCCCTGCCACTCCCCTTCACAGCCTATTGGCCAGAACCAGTCACGTGACCTCGCCAACAGCAAGGGAGTCTGGGAAATGTGGGTGAGCCAATGGAAAGCTCTGGGACGGCCCTGGCCCAGCCGCCCTGTGCTCCCTTTCCTGCGCCCCAGCTGCTTTTGTTCCCTTGGTGTGATTTCTGCTCTGTTAGCGCTACGTTTGCCGAATATGTTTCCTTTAAACTGGTGCAGTTTTTCCGACTTAAATTTATTTTGCAAGGAAGCTTTTCATGTCATTTAGGAATGAAAACCCAGCACCCCTTGCTTGACATTGAAGGTCAATGTGAAATAAAAATAAAACAGAAACAAAGCAATGTCACCAATTCTGGGCAGGAAGCTGAGTGTGTGGTCTGCTCTTTCATGTTGAAAAAGGGAGAGAAATAGGTGTTAGAGGATCGGGAAGGATGTCCTGGCGCCCCCGTTGGGGTTTCTCTTTGATAAAACCTAACCGGAAGGATTGAAGGAGAGCACGAGGAAGGAGGACTTCCTCTCTGCGTGTTCTAGATTTACCCTGTATCTGGGCGGGGGCCGGGCCCACACTCGAGGACATCTCACGATTCCTACCGACTTCAGCTCGGCTCAGCTGAGGCCCGTCTGTCCCCTTGGCTGTGTTCCCTGCAGGTCAACCACGTTCGCACGCGGGACTTTGACTGCTGCCTGGCCGTGCCGCTCCTGGCGGAGGCAGGCGATGTCCTGGCGCTGGTCATCAGCCGCAACCCGCTGGCACAGAGCAGCCGAGCCCCACGAGCACCAGGCCCCAGCAGCCCCCGGATGCTTTGAAGTCAGCACGTGGTCTGGACACCCCAGGGGCCGCCTGAGTAGGTCCTGGCCCCCAGACCTGTAGCTGGGCTGGACACCTGGCCACTCACTCATCCATCTGTCCGTCTGGCAGGCCCTGAGCCATGGACCGAAGTCTGTCTCTATTCTCCGGTTCTGTGGTGCCTGGAGTACCAGGCAGTGAGGTCCCAGCCCTGGTTGGAGTGACATCTAGGTCTTTCTCCACGTTGGGATTCCAAGATGTCCAGAGGAGCCCCATTCAGTAGAGGTTGAGGCAGGCTGCTCAGCTGGGAGAAAAGGGGCCTAGGAGCTAGGGAGCCCAGGTCAGTGCGAGTGCTTTCTCCCAGCAGAGCTATGGAGTTGCCAGGGAGGAATGAGCTCCCTGTCACAGGAGGTGAGCAAGTGGGAACTGGACACCCCCAGTGCAGTCATGGATGGAGATGTGAGGCATCCGGGCAATGGGTCCACACAGGCTCAGGTAGTTAGTTTCCCCACAGGGGGAGCATTTAGGGTGCAGCGGGGGGGGGGGCACTTTTTCTGGACAGCCTCCCACCAAGAGGGATGCCACTCAGGGTGGGAGCCTAGCCCCTTCCCTTCCCCAGAATTCTGGTGTTTGGGGCTTGCTGGCATCCCCACTTACGAGGCTCTGGAGCCGGGATGGCTGAATCCCGGGAAACATGGGCTTGTTGAGTCTGAAAGTGAGTGATTCTTTCATTTTGGCATCTCTGGTCTGAAGCCTCCGGGATCTGAGACCCGCAGTTCTGGGCCCTGTGGGCCAGCTCGGTGTCCGGCTTTGGGCCCTCGGTCGCTCCTGTTTCTTTTGTAGGGGTGCAGGCACAGATCCATGTGAATACACCCCTCTCAGGCCAGGCCCCTCACAGTGGGAGGGAGTCACCTGGGACAGAAGACCCAGGAGTGTTCATCCGCCTGCCATTTCAGGGGGGATGGGAAGCCATAGAGGCATCACACGTGGGATGATACAGCTCCTCTTCGATCTCCAAATCCGTGAAGGAGGAGAGACAGGGAAAGGGAGGTACAGAGACAGAGGCAGGCAGGAGAGATGGGCCATTCTCTCTCATGCCCAAAGGTGACAGTGTCCAAAGGGGTCATTTAAGGAAGTATATCCCCACTCGAAATCTGGAAGCACCAGCATCCCTTCAAGTCATTGTCCTCATTTTCCACAGACCAGAAACCCTTTTGATTTGAGAAGGGCACGGGCCTTCACTTGGTGGTCTGAGTTGCAGCCCCAGGGATGGAGGTGGGCAGGCAGGATTCAGTCTTGTCTGGGGATTTGCTTTGCTCTTAATGGGGGTCTCAGGAAAATGGGGCACCCGCTCCCAGCTGCGTCCTCCATGCTTCCGTCCCGTGGAGGCCCCCCAAATGCTCTTCCACTTGAGGGACAAGATTGGGGAGTAAAGAGGCCTATTCTTTTTGCTCTGGGTTGCTGCTTGGTTGCTGTGACCCCCTCTGGGTCTGACCCTCTCTGGATAATCGAGGGGGTGGATAGTCTCTGAGCAGGTACGGGCCTCCCTGTCACGTCAGAACCATGCCCACTGGGCACCCTGCCCACACTCTCCCTGAGGGCCTGCATTCCCTCCTCTCCCTCCACTTCCTCACACCCTGCTGCTCCCTGCCTTCCCTGGAGAGCCCTTCATGCCAGGGCTGGACTGCCCATCGCCTCTGCTATCTTGGACTCCCGTGTAAACACCGGCCCCAGGGTGAAATTGCACTGCCCACCCATCACAGGGGCACCGAGCAAAAGCCAAGAGCCCTCAGCTTGGGGGGCTAGGGGCTGGCAGAGCAGAGACATGGCCACGGGCAGCTGCAGCTGTGTGAGCTTAGGCAAACTGCCCAGCCTGTCTGGGCCTCTGTCAAGTGACGGGGCTGGACAGGCTGTACTCCCACGGCCCCTCGGCTCGGGAGAGCTGCGTTTGGCTGCAGGTGAGGGAAGAAGCAGCCCCTCCCCGACCAGTGCCCCCCTGCCTCCTGCGGCTGAGGCCTCTGCCATCCCCCAGACGTATGCAACCAGGCCCGGCAGGTGGCCCCTGGCCGTGGCCAGCCTTCTCATATGCAATATTCCTTCTGGCTTCTCATGGGGATCATAGATCCCAGACTTGACATTTCCCGATACCCGTCCCCGGTGAGCGTCCTGCCTGCCTATGCATTTTGGGTACAGCTCCTGTGACCTGCCCCTTCCACCCCCCAAAGCTGTATTTTTCTCTGGCTGAGATTAGAGCATATTCCTTGTAAAGTATTTTTCTACATGGGGTTTTCTTAGGGCTCTCGGGAAGCACATGCCAAGGGGCTGTGTTGCAAAGGCCATTTGGGGTCTGTTTGGGGCCCGTGTATAAATCTGTTCTGCCAGGGGTTGCAGTGACTTAGGAGCTGGGGATGGGTTGCTGTTGGGATGATTTTTTAAAATAAAATTATTTAAATGCAACTAGACTGTGGTGTCTTTTTTTTTCTTTTCCTTTTTTAAATCACAGGCTGGCAATGGTCAGCGTCTGTTGGATCTTATGACATCTTCCCTGCTTTTAATTAATTCATCCATTCTCAAGGTCTGCCTGGGCTACGCATCATTCTAGCACGAACAGGACAGATGAGGTCCATCTGCATGGCGCTTAGAGTCTAGTGGCAGACAGACCGGGAACGAAGAAGCAAATCGCAAAGAATTATTTCAGGAAGTGCACAGTGCGGTGAAAAAAACCCAGTCACGGGGACAGAGTGTGGGGTGAGAGCTTTAGCCTAGGGCTCAGGAAGGACTTCTCTGAAAAGGTGGTATTTGGGCCGAGACCCTAAAGACAGGAGTCCACCCTGTGGAGACTGGGAAGTGCCCCAGGCAGAGGGCACAGCAAGTGCAAAGGCTCTGAGGTGGGAATGCACGCGGTGGGGTCAAGGAAGAGAAAGGAGGCCCGGAAGCAGAGTGGGGAGACCAGGCTGGAGGCCTGCAGGGTCCAATGGTAAAGGTTTGGGTAGGGACTGTGGATTTTATTGTCTGCAGGGCGAAACCAAGGAGGCAGGTGAGTGGTGGGTCTGCTGTACGGAGCCCCTTTAGCCTGGGTGCAGCCCCGTCGATGCCCCAAGTCTTCACAGGGCAAGCAGGGCAGGACGAGCCCTGAGGTCATGGCCAGGCCTCACTGGGGGACCATGCTCTGTGCAGGCAGAGGAAGAACGTCTTCTCATCAACTATGCAGGATGGAGTGAGCACCCCGTCTCCGGAGGTGTGCTAGCTTGGCTGGAACCACGCTGGGTGCAGTGATGTGGCTGGGCCAGGGGAACCAAAGGCGAGTTGTGCCCAGGGCACTGCTGCTCCTCCGAGTGCTGGGTGATAGGTTCAGGGCCCTTCCAAAATGGGGAGGGCGGTGTGGCCAGGTCATGACCTGGAGAGGCAGCCCCGTCCTACACACAGGCTGCGTGCAGGCACTGTTCTGCATGCTTTTCAAGAAGCCCCTGGATCACGGCCTTCAGCAGTGGCTCTGTTATCATCCCAGTGTTCTAGGTGATGAAAGGAGGCACAGAGAGGTTAAGTAACTTGCCATTAGTCACACAGGAAGTAAAGGATGGAGCTACAATTTGAAGAAGTTACATGGCCAAGGCACACAGGGAAGAGGAAAGTAGAGGCCATCAGAAAGGCCAACAGACAGAAAAAGAGCTGGGGGAGTGGTATTTTATTCCAACATCGTCTATAAACAGTTACTGAGAGAGGTTTTCCTGGTCTGTGAAGTTGGGGAAGGGACCCAGCAGGCTCCCCTGAACTTGCCCGCACTCATCAACCTGCCCAAAACATTGACCTGCTCCATGACCCCCAGTGAGGCTGAGCCCCTCTGCCAGCCTCAGTTTCCCCATCTATAACAGTGGGTTGGGTACCTGATTCCCAAGGCGGAGGACGTCTGTGCCAACCACTTATTTTCTGGGGTCCTGAGTGTCCTCCCTTCTGAGGCCCCAGTGTCTGTGGCATGATTTCTATTTGCATTCCTCCGGCGCTCACCCCCTCCCTGCAGCCTGGCCCACTCTTGCACTTGGCAATCAGAAAGCCCCTGCTTGGGCGTAAGTGACTACTCCTGGTGCAACACCCCTCATCAGCCCAAAGCCTCAAAGGGGGCGGCGGTGTATTCCAGGGGGGGAAACTGAGGCTTGGGAGACCATGTGAGGTCTCCCTGCCCCGCAGGGCTCGGTGTGTGGCAGGTGGGCTTCAGTCCCCAGCGTCCGTGGAACCAGCCGGAGCAGACCCAGGAGACGGAGGACATCTGTCTCACAGACTAGCTGTGCACCCTGGAGTGAACCGCTTCCCTTCTGTGATCCTCTGCCTCCGCGTCTCCCACCACAGGTGACAACACCCACCTTTGGGGAGCACCCAGGGCAGAGCCGAAAGCCCCCGGAAGCTGTCAGGCGCTTGCCGAACAGGAGGGAAGACAGCCTCGTCGAGACAGAACCCACACGTGTTGGATTTTAAAAAGGAAATGTTTATTTTCATGTTATAAGGTGATTACAAACTCCTCTAAAAAAAAGCAAAGATGAATTTAAAATATCGATATACATATTTATCTAAAAAGCAAAAAAGGAAAAGAAAAGCCCTGCAAAATACAGGGATTCATATCATAAAACATTTATACACAAAAGCTTGTGTACTGCAGGACTGAATGACACACCGAGGGTCTTATTCAGATACAAACGTCCCTCCTCAGAAGAGTCTCGTTGGTTGAATTTTTTTTTTTTTTTACAAAAGTTTAAAATATCTTAAAAATATTTTGAAGTTTTAAAAAAAAGTCCTGATGAGCCAGACGTATTTCTGGAAGGAGGCAAGACCCACGTTCTCAGCTTTCTCTTGTGCTAAATACAGAGTCACAGTTGCTAGGGATTCGAAAATTAATTGGGGGCGGCGGGAAGAAAGAAAGAAATGGAGCCAACATCTCAATTTGAAGCCAAATATATAACAAGATGCTCCATCCCTCAGGGAACTGTCAGAACACGTCTGTAGTGACACCCACGAGAGAACAATGAAACACAGCTCCCTCTTCAAACCAGAGCATTCGGAGGGCCAGGCGTCAACAGGGCGCTGGGGGCGGGGCAAATGCTGCTCTCTGGCTTCTGGGTTGCTCACACCCCTCTCTGAGTTTTAATATCTGGGATTTTGTTTGGTTTGTGCTTGTTGGGTTTCTGCACGGTGCTATTTATAGCCACCACGTGGACAGCCCAGCCTGGGGCTGCCTGACATTGGGTCTCAGGGCCGGATGGGACCTTGACGTTGCTCTTGGGTCCTTCCTGGCCTGTATCTGAGGCCTGAGGGGAAGGGAGGACCTCTGCCTTTAGCACTGGCTGCCCGGAGCATCGCCCCGTCCAGAGGGGCCGTGTTGGGGAGATGCCTGCTGGGCCATGGGCCACTGCGTGGTGGCACCTGGGTGACACAGATCACCCTGTGCCAGGCTGAGGGTGGCTTACTCCCCTTGTGCTTCACCACCTTCTCGGGGGGGGGGGGCGGGCACTGGGGATCTGCGGTGAGAGTGAGGGAACAGAGGTACAGAGAGAGAGGGCTGTGTGTCACCCAGAAATCCTCTAAGGCCACTTCTCGCTGCCTGGGAATGTCCCACGTGGCCTCAGGCTAAATCTTGCCTAAGGGATTCTGCCTCTTGTACACCAACTGGCTTCCCTGGGCCTCAGTTTCCTCACATGCAATCGGGATCTCAATTCCTAGCTCAGAGGACTGTGGGGTGCAGGGCCAGGGTGAACGGGCGCTGCCTCTCCTCCTGGACGGCGGCCAGGCGCCTGCCACAGAGCCACAGCGTGAGGTCCAGTGGGCCCGAGGATGGTGAGAGGGTGGGGGCGCTGCTCTCCTTGTCCTGAATGCTGGCGGACAGAGCGCTTTCCTTTTCATAAAGGCTCGTCTTTGGTCTTCAGAAGAACACTGGGGAGCTGCACTCGCCACACCCCCCTTGGAGAACCTGCAGCTGGAACTGACTGGGGACAGTCTGGTTCTAGTCCCTGCTCGCTGTGCCCAGTCTCCTCCTCACTCCGGGCCTCATTTCCTCCATTTTACAAGGGCGCTAACTGGGGAAGCGCTGACATGCAGGACAGTCCACTGCAGGGACTGACACGGCCCGTACCAGGCTTGATGAAGCATCTCCCTGGGTCAGATTTATCCTGAGGCCCTTACCCATTTCTACATCCTCAGAAAGTTCTTTAACCATCTCCCTTGCATCCCTTCTCAGAGCCAGCTGACTGGGCTACGTGGGGGCACCAGAATTTCTGACCCATCCCAAGGCAGAGAGTGGGCGGACCACCTGTTCTCCAGAGACAGGAGGACCAGAGTCATGAGCTCCAATGACAAGTTTCCTTTATGTGGAGACGTATGAAAGTCATGCATCATTACACCTTGTACTCACAGAGCCAAGTTCTGCAGATACAGAAGGGCTAGGGGAGCAGACAAGAGGGGCCAACTGGAGACAGGTGCACCAGGAGATTGTCGAGGAACGGGCTTGGAGAAAGTGGCTGACCTTCCTTCCAGGCGGGGCCTGGGGACTTGGTCTGCATGTGTCTTTGGTCTAGAATTTGGTCTGCGAGTCTTAGAGAAGAAGCCTTTCTCGGGCCATCTCCAGAATGTTGCAATTTGCCCACCAACTTAAAATACTGTAGCCTTTCACGGGAGGGGAGATGTTGTAGCTTGAAATGACCACAAATGCCCAGGCAGCCACAGCTTGCCAAGCCCCCCTCATCCCCGTACATCACCTGTCCCCAGTCGTCGACAGTGGTTAGTTTACTAAGTTCCGTGAGACAAAGGAAAATAGGTCACATTGCTACTCAGTAAAATTAGGAAACAACAACAACAAAATCAAATCAGACACAGCGGCAACCATAAATACACAGAAAAACAGGAACACAGAATTGTTAACAGTTTGGAATAGGACTGGGTATTGTTTGGCAGAGTATATGCTTTGGAAACAGTGAAATGTGAATGCTTGCCAAAGAGAAGAGGTTCAGGATTGCCTCTGCCCCTTGGGAGGGGGACACCAGAGGCTCCTCCCCTCCCGAATCTGGGGAGAGGGTTCCAGGATTCAGAGAGCCCCCGCTCTGAAAACCCGAGCTGGACTTCACTCTCCATACCCCACGAGGCAGTCACTGTCGTTTGTGCGTGACGATGTTTAGTTTAGACTCTGAACTTGGAAGTGACAGTTTAAATGGCACAGTTTAGGTCCAAATGGGGGCTTGGGTGGAGACGTGTCCATCTCAGGATTTTAAAGGTGGAGTACCTTCTCTCCTGGTTCGAGAGGAATGCCGCTCTCAATCAGACTCTTGGTCAAACCAGTTCTGGGGTGCCAGCCCCCCGAACGATTCCACCTTTCTAGAAAACGCTCCCTTGCCTCCTCTCCTCGGTCCCCACGCAGTGCGCATCTCACACCTGCGACTGCAGGAGCTGGGATGTGAAGAGCTTCACCATCCCCCGACTCACCACCAAGGGCTGCTCTTGTGCCTGAACAGGGAGGAGGGTCTCGGAGCACTTCGTCTGAATCCAAGATCCAGGGAGCCTCCAAAATCAGTCTTGGCACTCCCAGCTAGGAGCTGGGGCAGCCCTGGGCGGGGAGCTTGTCAGAGGTCTCCCAGCCTCTGGGAGATGAGGACAGCTGAGGGTGGAGAGATGAGGAAAGAAAAGCGCCCCTCCCTGACACCAGGCCTCTCTGAACGCCTGGGCCCACACCCTTTGGTCCACTGGCTCACCCCTCGTCCCTCACCAAACACATCATGCTTCTCTCCTACACGCAGCTGCGAGAGATGTCAGCTGGGGAATGGCCAGAACCTGATAGAACCCCATTAAAATGCAACAGACCCATCTGGGTGACGTTTGGCGCCCTGAGACTGCTGGCTCCTGCTGGGCTGGCCTCAGACTGCTGCCTGGGATGCCCTGGGCGGCAGCCGAGCGGTCAGCCTCCTGAACATTGGGGCACCATCCTCCCCAGCCCTCCTGGGAGCTCTTGCCGTTCCCCCTCGGATGAATGGTTCTGACAATCTGTCCATCAGTCCTTCTGGCCATCCAACCTCGATCTCAAAGTACTAGGTGGGATTTTGCTCCTGGAGCAACGGTTTCTAGAGAGGACTTTCGCTGTATGGCGTCATCTGTCCGCTTTACGTCAGTCCCTTGATCTGAGGGGCTGAGTCATTGTTTTGGCATCTCTCTTCTTGGCTAAGACAAGTGTAATGAAGCATCTTCTCGTGGCCCTTCTTCCCCCAGCCCCTCTGGGTCTGGCCAGCCCGTGGGGCCTCTTCCTCCCCAGCTGTATACTCCTATTTGAACCAGGTTGGGAAGGCGCTACACCTTTAAAATGGGTCTACTGTCCAGGAAAATTCCACCCTGTGTTTTTGGGGGCAGAACTTTCTGCCAGCTACGCAAGCACCGAAGAATTGCTTTTGAAAACGAGATCTATTGCTGGCGAGAAGATCAATTCAAGTGGTAAAAGTGTATGACAATCTCGAAATGTATATATAGTTATATGTAAAAAAAAATACAAAGAAAAATTTACCAAGTTCCCATAAAATACATCTAATTCAATATGAAAGCTCTGCCTCACGCCGGACATCTGCCGGTGGGTTTTCTTTTTTGTACAAAATATCCCCAAATCAAAACGAAATACACACACGCACAATGCCACACACACGCACACTCCCACGCGCACACACACGCAGAGTAACATTTCCTGTGACAATTAAAAAAAACAATCCTAGTGCAAATAGAAAGCTCTGTAAACCTGGTCCTATGAGAATCTAATGTTAGTAAACAGCAGGGAAGCAGCCCGTCCACCTGAGGGCTCACATCATGGTCTCTACTATGATGTGGGTCGGTTTCATGAGCGCGCCGTTCACGGCCAGGCGGGAGCTGTAGGGCGTCGCCCCCTCGCGCTCCACGGCCCAGCGGTTGGGTTCCCTCGGGGTCAGCAGGTATTTGAGTCTCTGGAGAAGGAAGGGGACGGGAGCAGAGAGGCAAGTCAGGTGGTCTGCTTCCCCTCTCCCCCACGACCGTCTACACCCTCTGAATCCGGCCAGTGGGCCGTTTGGCCTTTGGCAGACTAGGACCCTCTCTGGACCCCCCCATCGTATCCACTGGCAAATGAAGGGGTTGAACCAAGGTGCTTCTGAGGTCCCTCCGGGCCTTGAATCAGGGCAGAATTCCCGTCAGTAGTTTCCTTGGCCAACCCCTGCTCGCACACCTCAGGGACAGGGGACTCACGCCTCCCAGCTCCAACTTCTTTCTCCCATGGAGCTGAAATATGCCTCCTTGTAATTCCCATCCCCCCGCTTCCCTGACTTTGCAAAGCAGCCCGAGTTTCTGCAATTTCTATGCCAGAGGTTGGATAACTGTTGTGAGCCTTCTATGGCTCCCACCTCCCCCAAGGAGAAACTCCGAACTCCTCAGTCGCCTGTAAACGGCATTTTCTGCCTTCTGGCACTAGGGTCCCCCCCTTCCCCCCGCAGGTGTCCGGTTCTCCCTGCTCGGGGCTCGGACACCACTGCTCCTGTCGAGCTGCATCTTCTGACAGAGAGGAAGGAGCCAGAGGTGGGACTGCACGAGAATCAGCCCATCACTTTTGGGCAGGGTGAGTTGTGTCTTCCCGACTGGTTGCTGGATCATGGACTCAGTGAGGGAAAGAGCCCTTCTCAGGACCCCCAGAAAGCCAACAGTGGAATCGGGACTGGAACTCAGGGCTCCTGACTCCCAGCTCCCCTCCTGCCAAGCGTCCATTCAGAGGCTTCAGTAGGAAGCGGTCGTGAAGATACCTTCCTACATAGGCATTTACATTCCATTTAAATATACTACATTTAAGCTGCTTATTAAAAGCTACAGGATTTCACTGGGAAAGTCCAGATTTCCATCTGCTCTTAAAAACTTGCAAGATCTGGTAAGCCCAGGGCCACACACCTGCTCTTGGTAACAACGGCCAGAGCTCAAGGCCTGGCTGCCTGCTGACGCTCTGGCTCACCTTCTCCAGGTCCCTCCCAGCCCCGCCTGATGGCTTCCCTCGCCTGGGTTCCCTGCCTGGTCCTGGAGCAACTGGCCTGGAGGCCCCAGGGCAAGGGCAAGGGCAAGGGCAAGCGATGGAAGGGCAGCCAGAGAGCAGGTTCGGCTCCTTTCCATCACGTTGCCTCTCCGCACAGGTACACGCCCAGAAGGTGGGACAAGAGGCAGATAAGGCCGGGCGGCCAGCCGGGGCTCCAGCTATATGGGAGGTGCAGACGGAACTGGAGTCAGCCCAGGACAGAGCTCTGGGTTTGCAAACCTGGCTCAGAGAGACGCTCATGGCTGGGAGCACAGGCGGGGGACAGGTCGAGGGGCCCACAGCAAACGGATCGATGGGGCTCCTATGCCTTCAGAGGAGGGGGCTTTGGTTATCTGCCTGGTTTGTAGGTGCAAGTTTGGGTGGAGGCCTCACCCACACCCTCCTCCTTCCCCCACACAAACCCCATTCTCATCAAACCTCTAAACTTGGGATGAAACACTATGTTAGAATTAGGCTTTGCAGGGACACAAGTCAGTGTTAGGTGTCCCCCACGCCCCCATCCACGGTTGAAGTACGCAACTGCTGTGGGCACTGACCAATCAGAACGGACATTCAAGACCCTCTGCTGTGCCCTAATGACCTTTTTAGTTTCTGGGTAGGAAGGACATTCTGGAAAATTCCCAAGGAGGGGCTGGGTTAGCATGGAGTGTTTGGGGGGGGACATGCGGAGGGCTCAGGGCCATAGCAATCACCCATCCGTTCCCAGACCCAGTAGTTCAGGATTTTAACAAATAATAGGGCCTACCAGGAATCTGGCTGAACACTGGGGTCCTTCCCTGTGTCCTCTGAGAAATTACAACGGGTCCGATGCTGCAGGAAGACCCCAAGGGCCCCAGGGCTGTCCTGGCTCAGGCGGACCCCAGCTTCAAGGCCTCCTGTTTTGCTCCCGGGCACACCCCCGCCTACTTCCTCTGTCCAGGGCAGGCTGCTCCCTTTCTGCCTGGGCAGCCCCTCTCCACAACCCCCCCCAACCTCCAGGCCATTCCCCTGCCCACAAGGAAACTGGCCCAGCCCAAGGGGGAGCCAGGGCCCCAGGACATCCTGGCTCCAGATTTTTAAGAGAATAACAATAAAAACAGCCCAGAACAAAACAGTATAGTCTTGGAGCTGGCCCAAGCCCAAAGGTTAAGGGAGATTCTAAGAAAAGGATTTCTTGGAAAGAGCTCCAGCTTTTGCCACAGCCTGGAATCTGCAGTATTGTTGGGAGAAATTTCTGAGGGGTTGGTGGTAAGGAGGGGGCCTCGGAATGGGAGGCTGGCAGGCACAGGGACCTGGGGGCCTGAGGTTCTGTCTCCAGCAGCAGACAGGGCCACAGATGTGGGGAAGGGGACACCAGCATGGGTTGGGCTTATCCAAAACTTGGCTTCAAGGTAAGAGAAGGGCTCTGGGAGCTCAGGCTTCCTTCCCGGCTCCTTGTCTCCTGTCTTATGGTTTCAGCAACACGGCCCCCACTTCTCCCAGGATAAAGCCCTAGCTCTGAGCTTGGCATGCAAAACCATGGTCACCTGTCCAGTGCCATCGCCCACCCCCAGCACATGTCACTGCTGCCCAAGTGCTGTCATATGTCCTTGCCTGTGAATGCACCGGGCATCACGGCCTTCCAGGTCTCATCCTCTGCCCGGCAAATTCCTCCTCCTGCCCACAGCCCTGCTCCGAACGTCACCACAGAGCCTTTGTCCACGGGAACTGTTCTTTGTTCCCGTTCCCCCACGTGCCTGCCCACAATCTCAAGCCCTCTGTGGGGCAGGCAAGGGGTCCAGGACCCAGACAGAGCAGCGATGTGCCCAAGGTCACACAGCAAGCCAACAGCCAACAGCCGGTAGCTGGCTTTCCCCCTCCTCCCTCCCCCTCCCGCACCCCCCGCAGCCAGCCTCGGCCCCATGTGCTCACCACGAGGAACGGCCCTTCCGTCTGGCAGAGGCGGATGACCATGACCAAGGGGACACACATCATGGAGGACAGGGCCAGACTCCAGCCTAGCCCGATGGCCCAGGTGGGGTACACATAGACTTTGTTGTAGGTCAGGGGGATGTACTTGACGAGAGAGAAGATAAAACATCCCTGTGGAGAGATGGTGCAGTCAGGGGGGGCCCTGGGCATCGGGGGCAGGGAGCTTCGGGAATCAGGGCAGGCCTCACCCGAGGGGCCTTCCCCCTTCTCCACTCTGCTGCCTGAGGACCTCCCCTGGGGCAGATCTGATCAAGTTGCTTCCCAGCTCAGGGCCCTTCTGTGGCTTCCCAGTGCCTCCAGGACGCTGTCCAAACTCCTCAGCCTGGCCAGCAACGTTGGCCAGGAGCTGTGCCCCTTCACCCCTTACCTACCCACTACCCCTTCCTCCACATCCACACTCCAGCTGCCCTGAAATCCTTCCAGCTCCTCAGCCACTCACCCCGGGGCCTCAGAACAGGCTGTTCTCTGACTGGACCCCTCCACCCTCCATCTTCTCATCTGAATTTAGCTCTCGTGGTCCTGCCGTACTTGTCCAGGCCCTGCCCAGACTCGGGAAAAGCACGTGGTTATTACTCCTTCAGCACCCGCTCCCCCACCCAACTGAGTCAGTGGGACAGGTGGGGTGTCAGTCTTGCTCCCCCCGGTTCTCTAACACCTGGTGCAGCTCGAGGTGCACAAAGCAGGTGCATAATAAAGTTGAGCTGCACGGCTGAAAGTCTTTCCTCCCCTCCCCACTGCCACTAACCATCTCCATCCCTGACGCCCAGACCTAGCCTCCCAGGACCAGGTGCAGACCTAGGCCTTGCCCAGCTGGGTATCCAGCTCCAAGCCCATGCCAATGGCCAGTGGCCACCAGCATCCATGAACGGTGGGGTGCGGTGAGCTCTGAGCCCAAAAGCCTGCGCAAAGTCTGCATTTCCCTGAGAGGAGAACATAGGACTGGCTGGGAGGGCCCAGGACTTGTGCTTCTTGTCAGGATCCCAGCATCTCAGTGTATAACCCAGGGTTGTCTTAGATTCGTCCACAATGTAAACATGACTTACATCTTCACTACCTAATATCTGGGGCTTGACGGGAAGACAAATCCACGGAAACCAGAATTAGTGATGCGGGAAGGGAGAGCACCAGGGTGCAGATGTCTTCTACTAGGTGTCTACTGTATGCCTGGCCCTAAGGGTGGGGTGTAGCTTAGACAGGGAGAGGCCCAGAAGAGCGCTGCTCTTGGCTCTCCCAGCACCAGGAAGCTTGGTACCTGCCCGTTCATATTCCTCTCTCCACCAGGTGACCTTACCTACCACCTGCGGATGCAGGCTACTTCTCATCTATCCAACTCCTCGGGGAGGGAAAGAGGAAGAAACTGATGGTCAGAGTGGTGAGAGGAGTTTCTTACAAATCAACGTCAAGTGAGGACGAGAACACGGCTTTGAACCCAGCTAAATTCATCTCCAACGATAACTCGCCAATTGTGGTTCCCGGCTGCTACAGTCTACTGAATTTTGTGGGGAAAATATGCACCTCAGAGGAGAAGACCCCAGCCATATTCAAGGACAGCAGTAACAACCCAAGGTTGTCGGCTGCCACTCACCTCCCACAGCAGAGTCCTTGCTTTATGACAGGGTACACTGGGGCCCCAAGAGGTAAGGGACTCGCTTAAGGTCCCACACAGTGCGTTAAGGGCAGTGTGGATTTATTCTGGCCCAGGAGTGGGGTCACTGAGGGGAGGATCCATTCACCTCTCCACATCAGCTTCCTAAACGCAAGGGACATTTCTGCCATTTGCACTCCTCACAGTATGAGCCGAGAATGGCATAGCAGTGTCTTCCCCTGCAGTTAGCTCCAAAGCTCATGACTGGTTTCAAACAACAGAGAAGCAGAGCGCTTCCCTTTGGCCAGAGCCTCTGAGTGGAAGTTTGAAGTGGGGTGCCTGGGCACGCTCTAAGCTCCATTCTAAGATGGTGGGCAAGGGAACCCTGGTGGGAAGAGGAATGTGGCACATCGCTGCCCTTGGGTCCTGGGTGGGTACGAAGCTTCCTTGGTCTTGGCAGAGTCCAGAGCATCTCTCTGCTGGGACCTCCCACAACCCCCACCCTGCCATGGAAACACCGCATTTCCAACATCTATGACCTGTCTCCATTTGACATCCCAGAGGCCCCGCAACTTCGTCAGTGACTCAAACAGCTCACTGAGTTCCAGAAGGGCTCCGGCAAAGCTTATGTGCTCTGTTGTGGAGCCCCTGAATTTCTCAACATGCCCCGATACACCTTCCTCTTTCAGAATGCCTTGCCTTTGCACAGGCTGGTTCCTCTCCCAGGGATGCCCTTCCTATTTTCTCTTTCTGACCAGCTCTTACTTATCCTTCAAAACTCATTTCAAGGTAACTTCTGGGAGCAGTCTGCGGCCCCACCTCTCCCAGGCAGAGGCGTCACTGGGCTTGTTACAGGTCCGCACGTGGCAGATGCTAAGTGAAAGGTGATTTAGCAGGTAAGAACGTCAAGCCCCAAGGAGAACAGACTAACACCCACAGCGAGGCAGGGCAGAACTCACAACACAGAGAACTGGAGTGACCACGGCCCAGCTGTACTTCATCCAGGGCCCAGGCCGATAGCCAATCATGTCCTCAATACCGTCATACAGGTTATCGCTGCCTAGGAGAGACAGAGGCAGACAGACAGTGACGCCGTGTCCAACACTAGCATCTGAATTACACAGAAGGGGCTCAAGGGCCATGAGGGGGTCCCTGGGGTCTGCTCCGGGGCCCTGCTACTTGATGCCACAAAGACCCAAGAGTGGCAGACATTGATCTGAAATTATTTGAAATTCAAATGTTAACTGGGCCTCCTATATTTTTCAGGCAAACTGAGACAAACCCCAAATCCTGGTGTGGCCAATCCAAGGTCTCAAGAGGGTTGAAATAGACCGTGCCTGGACCCCAGAGCAGTACATCATAGGTAGACCCCTGCACAGCCCAATTCTGTGTTTGTAAAACATCCAGTCAAACCCTGCGTCTTTAGCATGAGGAGAACACGCAGGGTGGTTACAGTGATACCATTTCTGTAGGGAAGGGGCAGCCTGGAGGGGACAAGTCCAGATGGGGAAGGCCTTTGTCTTCCAATCAGAATGAACTCCCCTGAGAATTCTCTGTTTTGGAAGCTTCTAAATACAGAGACCCAAAGCAGAGGCTTGAGAAAGGATACGCAAGACTCCGTACTCACCATAGACCCAGGCAATAACAAAACATTCAAAGAATGCAACCCACAAAAGGCATACACCGCTAGCTGCATAGTAGTCAAATAGTTGAAACACATACATGCCACCCTGTGAAGGAAAAACCAGAGAACGTTGACTGGCTAGTTGGTATCCAAATCCCTCAATATATAAAGAGCTTTGGCATATCATTAAGAAATAAAAAACCCAAGAGAAAAACGGGCACAGACTATGATGACCAGATCCATGTGTAAAAAGATGCTCAACTTCGTGTTTGAAAAATTTAATTAAAAACACTCAGGGGTGCCTGGCTGGCTCAGTCGGTGGAATGTGTGACTTCTGATCTCAGGGTTCTATGTTCGAGCCCCACGTTGGGCATAGAGACTCCTTAAGAAAATAAAATCTTTAAAACACACACACAGAAAAATGAAAGCAAAATATGTGTTCCTTAGCAAAAATGATGGGTTTCCTGAAGCCTGCTTCCAAAGGAGGTGCTGAAAACTAACTGGGGCCAGCAGAGAGTAATACTTCAGTGGTATCTAGCTGCTCGGTGTGGACCTGTGATCTGCCTTTGGCACGCGTGTATTCCTTAAAGGCACTTCTCGAGAAACATTTCTTTGTATTTCCAGTAGGAAAAAGTGGTGATGTGAAACCCAGACCGAGTTTGGGGGCCCATGCAGCGGTCTGCTCGAGAGTGTGGGGAGGTAGGTGGGAGGGGCCCGTGAGACAGCAGGCTACGCCAGGCTTCCACGCTTCTGTTATTTAGCACAAGACTCTCTTTCTTTTCTGGCCTGCCTCTTCTTAGACAGCTGATCCACTGTTTCCTTGGACGCTCCCTGCTTCCTTCCTCTCTGCTTCTTTCTTCCCATTTAGATGGATCCTCCTTGTGGCCCTGCCCACCCTCTGAATAACACACACTCCCTGTCGACCAGCCAGGCCCCGGGCACTGCCTGCAGTGTTCACCAGGAGGTCTGCATTTACCCTCCAGAACGTCTCTGCCTCCCTCCGGGCCTGAGAAGGGCCACTGCACAGTCATGGATGAAAGAGCTGCTATTAAAATGGATTTCAGCTCAAGTACCTCTCCCCCAGGCCTCCTGGAAGGAGAGAGGGACAGAGGGCAGGCGGTGGCCATGGTGTTGCCATGGTCACGGGAGAAAGGGCTGGGGAGTCTGGGTCAACTGCTAGGTCCTGAGCTACCTCCTGCTGTCCACAATGGAGGCCAAGTCCCCCAGGCGTGGGGGGGACCCCTGAGCCGGGTGGGGCCAGGAGATCCCCCCCCATCCACCCCGGTCCTGGTCCTCCTGCCTTGCCACTGCCTCCACTGGCCGGGGTCAGTACAGCCCCGACCTGATCTTTGAAGCATGTGCAGGTCACCAAGAGCCCTGCAAAGAGAAGGTCCCCCGTGCCAGGTGAGAAAGCCACCTACCTCCGTCACCATCGCCAGCCCCAGCAAGTAGCTGACGCTGCACACGGAGGCGATGAAGATTTCCCGACGGAAACCCTTCCTTAGGAAGGATGGGTAAAGGTCGACCAAGGACGTGACCTGTCCTTCGACTTCAACAAACTGTGGAGGAGAAGAGAGTGGCTGAGCCCCACGTGCCTGGCACCTCCCCTCTGCTCGGAGAGGAGAGTCCCCAGCACGCACAGAGTAGCATGGGGGGTCGAGTCCAAACGTATGAACCTGGTCTGCTGGGCTCTGCCTGGGGAGTCCCGCCGGCTGGTCAAGCCACAGTGGGCCAAGCACAGTTCTCCAAACAGCCCACACGTCCGTGTCTTTGCTTAATGAAGCTCATCAGAATGTCTTTCCTTCATCATTCAGGACTCAGCTCAAGAACGACCACTTCTCTGAAGCCAGCGCTGACCTCCCGCCTTAGCCCGCTGGCTGGCACAGACGCGTTGGCACGAACACCTCCTGCCATTTCAGTCTTGGCCCTTTCTGACACCGAGGGCAGTGTCCCCTCATTTCTGGGCCTCCAGTGCCCAGGGTGGCCAGGCACGTGTGGCTGCCCAGCAGACCCTGAAGAAGGGACGGGGGTAACTCAGGCCAAGTCCGGGCTCCAGTTTCCCCAGCAGATTCATGTGGTGGTTTTAGCTCTGTGGGGACTGTGGATCCATGAAAGAATCCACATGCCCACACGTGTGAGCCAAGCGCTCACCGTGCCCCCAGGAACCCATTCCTGGGCTCCCAAAGGTAGAGAAGCCTATTGGAAGGGGCCCCTCCCTGGGTAACATGCTAGGGTGATTCTCAACCTCTCTAAATCTTCTAAATCTTTCCATCTTTGCAACTAACGATATAACTCGGAGACGGATCCGTATCATTACACGGAGAGCCGCCTCTGTTTGCAATGGCAGCATGAAACTGTCCTGTGCACGCGGAGCGTCAAGGGTCTGACCGATGCCCGATGGATGGGTTCCCGCCTTCTGCGGCTGCTGACCTGGGCAAGGACGCTTCCTCCCCACGTATCTTTGGCGCGTATGTATCACAGCACAACCCGGAAGTGAAGCCGAACCGCTCTGCCAACCAACACACCCACCAAGGCCTGTCTGTCGGATTCCTTTAAAAGTTGAAAAGCTAAAACCTTGACCCTTCTGTTCTTTCATCTACGAGAGGCATTTGGGAAGGATGTCTCCCCACCATTCCTACAAGAAAAATCCGACCACTTAAGTCCTTTGGGATGCACCCGAGGAGATCAAGGAATACAAACAAGGAGCAAATCCCTTTCATGGCTAAAAGGGGCTGGAAGAATGATTCTTTGTTGCCCGGAATTCAGGGAAAAGATGAGCAAGAGGCTCTTGAAAGGGGCCCAAAGAGAAGTGGCTGATGGTCTGACCTCTGACTGATGTGTCGGCCAACGGGGTTTTGGAACGGCCACTGAATTACAGCAAACCAGCTCAAACACCAATCTTCAAAAGGAGTTTAGAAACAAAGGTTCTTTCCTTTTTGAGATGGGGAAATCAAAGACAGGAAGGTGCAGTGCCACCGTGAGTCAGGGTCAAGACCGGCACGAGCCCCTCATTTCCAAGTTCCCTTCAGACCTCTCCCTCACTTAACAGCTACGGGACCCTGATTTCTCCAAGCATCAGTCTTCTCCCCCGTACAATCGGGGGATCTTGCCTACTCAGCAGGGATGTTGAGAAAGATCTGAAATCGTGAGAGGAAAAACTGGTAATCGCGTGATTGTGGTGAACCCAAGTCGGAGGCTGGGTGAGCTCCAGGGAGGTGGGGCCGGCTCTCTCCCCCTCCTGCGCTGTCTGCTCTCTCGTGCAAGCGCAAGCGTCTGCCTCCAGGCGCGTGACATCCCTCCTCCACCTCACCAAGAAATACACAATGAGGGGCGCCTGGGTGGCTCAGCTGTTAAGCGTCTGCCTTCGGCTCAGGTCATGATCCCGGGGTCCTGGGATCGAGCCCCGCATCAGGCTCCCTGCTCGGTGGGAAGCCTGCTTCTCCCTCTCACACTCCCCTTGCTTGTGTTCCCTCTCTTGCTGTCTCTGTCAAATAAATAAATAAATAAAACCTTTTAAAAAAAGAAAAAAGCAAAGAAATACACAACGATACAACAGATCCTAAGCCAAAGAGCGCTCCCTCCACACGCTAGGCATCTGGGAGGGCGTTTCCTTTACGCGCAAAGGTCACACTCCATCAGCAAGAGGCGTCCGCCTGAGATTGCCTGGGGATCTCCAGCACTTCCACGGGACGAAGCTATTTTGGGGGAGTCCAAGGCAAGGCCGGGGGGGATGAATTAGCAGGTCAGGCAATGGGCGGCCCCACGGGCAAGCCCATTCCTTAAACCAGCTCTGCACGGCCTTGGCCGAGCCCTTGTCTCCCTCAGCCTCGGTTTTCTGGGCTCTGCAGGGTAACAGCGTGCAGCTATAGGGACGCTACAGATTAAGGAGTTAACATATGAAAAGAGAGAAAAAAGAAAACAAAAACAGGACTGGGAAAAGGGGCAATGGGAACCTGTGTAATGGGGACAGAGCTTCGGTTTGGGAAGATGCAGAAGTTCTGGGGACGGAGGCTGCTGATGGTCGCACGGCAGTGTGAACGTACTCAATGTCACTGAACTGCGTGCTTAGTTGAGACGGTCCAGTTTACGTTATGTGCACTTTGCCACACGCGGGTAGATCAAAAGCCTGGCGTGAAGCCTTGCCCGCAGGAACGCCTTGTGTGACGGTGCTCTGGTTGCCTTCACGGGGCATGAAGGGGTTACCGGCATCTGCAAAACCTTTCCTACGTCCCTGAGTTCACATAGCAAATAGATGCAAAGGAGGGATTACAACCTAGGCCATCAGAATCCTGAGGCATCGTGCCCTAGCACCTGGGGGTCAAATCCCCATCGTGCCCTTCTTGGTATAACAACTAGGCAGGTCATCTAAGGGCTCTGACCGCTGAGTTTCATGTTCTGAGCGGAAAGGGTACCAGCTCCCCCCGATGCTGGCTTTGAGAGCTGGCCACGATGCCCCGAGCCTGTTGGCCGCCATGAGAGGTGTATCTCTCCAGCCAGGCCCCCCTGCCTCCCAGGGAGAAAACTAATGAATAAACCACCTCTGCTCACTCAGGAAGCAGCTTCCACAGCCTGAGAGGCCCATCTGGGGCCCATGGAGATGTCATGCTTTGTCATTTATTAACCTCTGTTTTTTTGTTTTCACTTAGAGCTTTAGAAGAAGTTATAAAAGCCATTTGCTTGGGGCCTCCAAAGGCCAAACTCATTAACGAGGGATGATTAATGGAGTCCTCTTGCTGTTTACACGGCTCAAGCCCACCAAACGACTGCACAAGTATTTTGTTTTTGGGCTCCCAAATGTTTCCACTCTGTCTTCTCTGCTAATCCTGGTCCCCTTCCTGCCAAATCCTTCGCTCTGTTCTTGACCTTGCTGGCAGACTGCCTCCTCTCCTCTTCCTGACCTTCTAAGATGTTCCTCCTACCTGGTTCTGAGCCCACAGGGACCCACCCTGGGCCCCGGTGTGGAGGCTGCTGCCCAGGGCCGGGTAGTGAAGCCCTCTCCGGACCTGGTGGCAGGCCTCACCTCTCACAGGGTCCCAGCTAACCCAAGATTTCCCAGGCGGCGGCCAGAGACCCAGACCACACAGGAGACTGCAGAACGCCTGGCTTTCAGATGCTGGCCCCTGGGCAGCACCGCTTACAGGGTTCTGGTCTGGGCAGACCACCGGCCCGCCCTGCACACCCTAACTCCCCAGTCCTGAAGTCATGCCTGTGCTCTAGACTGTCCTCTCGAGACGCCCCAAGGAGAAGACACATATCTCCAGGGGCAGGTGTCCAGGGATTCACTCTACTATCCTCCAAGCACCACTTGCTGCTCTTATCAGGCACTGTGGCTGGTACTTCATACAAGGCACTGGAGGTATAAACACACCCATTTACCAGATGAGAAAACTGAGTCTCACAGAGGGGAGGGAAGGTGCCCAGTGCCACACAGCAGCATGGGGGCTAGGAACTGTGTATCCAAAGCCAGACTCGGCCACTGGTTGGCTCTCACTGACATAGCCCCTGGAGGCCTGAGCCCTAGAGGGATGGCACGTAGGGGTTAAGAAGTGCAGGGAAACAGCCACACGTGGGCGGTTGGTATAGGTTGGAAGCGCAGAAGCCGGATGGCCAGACGACAGGGCCGGTCTGAGTAAGGCTCCCCAGTGCTCAGTTGTTCACCGAGCCCTGGAAGATCACGATTTCACTGCGTGGGGAACAACTCCCGTGCTCCAGGACTCACCGAACACCAGGTGTGATTTCAGCTTCTCTGGCTACACTAGGACAACCAGGGACGGCCTGGGCCATGACTGTCCGTCCCAGCCCTGAACTGCCTGTCTGCCTCGTCACTCAAGGGCCCCCGCGTGACCGTCCACGGGAACAACACATCATCACCACCTGGTCTTGTCCTTCTACTTCCCGTCTATGGCTTCATTTTAACCACACCCTTCAAGCGTCCGCTTCCCCCTGGCTGGGGTCAAAGACTCGAGCTCTGGGCCAGAGGTCCTCCTCCTGCTGCCCTGAGGCCTCTTTCCTGCCACCCCCTTGGGGGTCCTAGAGGAAGCCTCGCTGGCTACAGCTGGTGCAAGTCTGATGTGCGGGTGGGAAGGGGGTGACCATCTCACACATGGCACGCTGAAGGGGGCTGTCCCACACCCCCGTTCCCCACGGTGAGCCCTCCACAGGGCGTCCCCTCGACCCGTACCTACCTGGCTATCCAGTCCAAGCAAGAGAAGCATAATAAAAAAGAGAATGGACCAAAACGTGGGCAGCGGCATCATGGTCACGGCTTTTGGGTAGGCGATGAAGGCCAGGCCAGGACCTAGAGGGAAGAGAAAACGGGGAGGGGCAGAGGGGAGGCACATCAGTGACCCAGCCGCCCGGAGCACCGGAGCTCACACAAAGACACTCGGGACTGAGGCGGTGTCCCAAACCCCAAATGCAGGGAGGAGCCGGGTCTGAATTCCTGCCTGGGGGAGGAGCCCAGGCCTGCCTCCCTCTCGGATGGGCCGCACTGGGGCTCAGGTGGGGCCCCGTTTTAGCATCTGTCTCCTGTGCAGCAGCACCAGTGGCTTCACAGAATCCGGCAGACACCGGTCATGTGGGGGCGGGAACTGGGACTGAGCCTGGACCTCAGTCTACTGGCTTGAAAAAGGAGCCCCCCCCGACCCCTGCAAACCAGAGCAACCACGCCAACGTTTGCTGGAAGGAAGCAAAGGGGAAAAGATCTGGTTATCTGAACTACTAAAGCCCCCGTTTGCACAGAAAAGGTTTCGACTTCTGAGTTAATGACTAAAACACTGTGACACAGTACAGAACCGCGCCCTGCAGGGCCAACATCTCTCCAGGGGCGCGTCTGCGCACCCCACCTGAGCAACGCCAAAGCCAAGGCCCAAAGCTGAAGGGAGGTGTGCGCGGGGCAGGACCCCGGGCTCAGGAGACCATCCGCCATCTCCTCTTTACATCACCACGTGCCCCTGCAAGGCCTCAGTTTCCCCAGCTGGGAAGTGAGCGGTAGGATCCCGGAAATGCCTCCCAAGGAGCCTTCTCGTGCTCACATTCTCAGATGCCGAGACCACTACCCTAGAAAAGCGCTTCTGGTTTCTAAAGAGGGCTCTGGCAGAATCTGGAGGCAGGGTGTGGGAGACGGGAGCCCTGCCAGCTCAGGGGGCACGTTTTTGACTGGAAACATTCCAGAGACATAAGGAAAGGTCTCCTCCCATCTCCAGCGGGCCTGAGGGGAGAAGCCAGGGGGAGGAACCGTAACTGAGGCCCGCAGGTGCAAGAGGCGGTAGGAAGCATCAAAAGAAAGGAGGCCTGAACGGGCCCAGGCGGAAAAAATAAAGTAACATCCACAACTTAAAAAAAAAATGAAAACGATAAAAAAAGGTCAAGAAATGTGAAGACAAAAAAGGGCTGGAGGGCAGGATATTTAGAGCAGATACCAGAAACCCAAGGTCTGGCTTAAGAATGAAAAACAAAAAAACAAACTTTAAAATAAATTGGAGCCAGAAACCACACTGTAGGGTGTTGGCCACAACCCTGGCAGACAAGGGCCAGCCCCTCTACTGCCGGAGTCTGCTCGACGGAGGAAAACCCGACCTTGACCTGGTCGCCAGGCCGCGACGGTAGAAAATCCCGCGAGAAGTGGGGAAGGGGCGCTCCTACCAATCCCAAGCCCAAGCTGGAACAGAAGCCGCGTGGGCACCGCAGCTGGGGCCCGACTGGGAGGCATCAGTGCGTGGGGATTCGAGTCCAGCCGACTGCGAGACAGATGTAAAATGGGGCCCCCCACCCCCCACCTGCCGCCCGCCGCCCACTGGGGCCTGGTGGAGGTTTTCTCAATGCGCTCGTTTCTGTATTTCAGTTTTGCCTTTGTCAAGCCGGCCTCTGGGAGAGGGTCTGAGCATCTTTCTCTAAAAGCGCACGGTGAACTATAGAGAGAAGTCCATGTGAAGGAACGCAGCCGCTCCGAGCACCAATGCTCGCCTCTCCGCGAGCAGAGAACGCGCCCCTGCCCGCGCCATGCGCACTCCGCTCGGCCAAATCATGATCTGGTTCAAATGCACTTCGCTCAATATGGTGCTTGTTAAAAGCTTATTAGAGAAATAATCACCCTTGATGTGTCAGCTGTTCAGACATCACCGTGGGGAATAAACGACAAGGTCTTGGAGGTGGACAGGAGGAAGAAAACAACTTAGGGTGATGATACAGACATATATAAAAATACCTAGTTGTCCACGGAGAAAGGTCTATTTAATGTATCGAGAGAGAGAGATATATATATATCCCACCACCAAATTCACTCCGCGCTCCTGGCAACCACCGCTGGTTTGTAAAGCCCTCGACTGAAAAAAAGCCACTGCAAAGGAGCTGTAAATTATCTCCCCCTTGTCACTGGAACTGTCACACTCCCAAGTAGGTGTGGATCTTTCTGGAATGACTTTGTGTCCTCAGTCTCTGGCCTGCCTCTTGGGGGTTCTTGGGGTAGGAAAACTATGTCTGATGGTCCGGTCTGGGACTGGGGGCAGTGGACAGATGCGTGGGGCTGAGCTGTGGGGCTGAGCTGTGGACTTGCCACACTTGTCCCTCAACACTGGGGAGTGTAAGGGTGGCAGAGAACATCTTTGCCAAGTGAGGATGAAAGCAGGGTCCACGGGCTCGGAGGTCAGAGAAGATCAGAGGAGCTCACACAGGGAAGACCAGAGCTGTCACTGTATTCAGGGTGGGCGGGGAGGCAGAAGGCGGGGGGACGTCCTCACATCAGAAGGCCCTGTCCAGGAGACCCCAGCTCGGATCCTGAGCAGCCCAAGCAAGGCCCTTGCTCTCAAGCCACTGGTCTCCTCATCTGCAGAACAGGTGTCTAAATGCGCAAGGCTGAGGTATCCCTGACCCCCAACGCTGGGGTTCTGTGGCCGAGGAACCAGGACACCGCCCAGTTTCCCATGAGGGCAAGGGCAATGCCATGGCAAGGGTTCCGGCTGTGCCAGACTCTGGTCCATGGTGGTCCCTGGAGTTACGACAGGAGGCTCTCCTCTGGGCCTGAGAGAAGCCTCCGCCCAGGACCCTTGCCTGCCTCCATGTAGCCCCAGAGAGGTCGTGAGAAATCAGGAGGTCAGTTGCAGCACAGGACAAAATAACCAAAGCTTCCAGGCCTCTGAGGACCACCCGCCAGTGAATGGGCAGGACAGGAGTGAGGCGGAGAAGGGGCAGAGGTGGAATTTGTGCATCTGGGAGCCTACAGTTCTTATTCCCATATCCAAACCACTGCACTTACAGAGCTGCGGTTCTAGGACTTAGAACATCCAGAGGCAAGTCTCAGATACCGTGATGCTGAGGTCTGGGATTCTAGCAGCTGAGGACCTCATCATTGTCAGGGTCCAGAGCCACCTTGCTGGAGCTCCAGGATCCCAGGCTTTGCAGAGTCCATAATTCTAAGACTCTTTCCTCTACTTCCAGAAGGAGCATCCCACCAACAGGGCCCACACCCTGAGGGGGTGACTCTGTCCCCCAACCTACCCCCAAATTGGATCTGTCACCGTCCCAGAGGGCTGCCGGCATGCCCACTGTCTCTCCCCCACCCGCTGCCTACGGTGGTGCCTGACACAGGGCAGACTCCATTAATCAGTAACCGGTGGAATGAATGAATGGGTTTGCTAGAGGGAGCGCGCTGGGAGCAAAGTGCAAAATACAGAAACCAAAGCTGAGAAGGTGGTGATGGAATGCCGACCGGTGGCTGGCTTGGGCCTGAGTTAGGAGAGTGGTTTCTGTTGCTGAAACCAGGAGTTTGCCGGGGAAGGAGAGGGAGGGAAGACCACACAAAAGTAGCTAAATATTCCCCAACTTAACCAACCCCCATGTTTATCCTGCCCCTTGGGCCAAATTGCAATGAAAGTGCTTAAAATTTAGCTTTTGTATTCTTTGATACTTGGGGGACATCTTGGTGGGGGGGGTCCGTTTTGGAAACCAGGCTCGTCCCCCCCCAAAGCCCCCTGGGGTCTGGCTTCATGCCTGCAGTACTCAGCTTACACACTAGGTGGCAGTGCCCACCACCACTGCCACCAATACCACCATACCTGACTCAGCCACATCAGCAATGTCCACCCCTTGCTCTTGTGCCATGAAGCCCAGGATGGAAAAAATTGCGAAGCCAGACACAAAACTGGTACCACTGTTCAGGCATCCCAGCAGCATACAGTCCCTAAGTTACACATATGTCAGGGAGCAAGTTAATTCACAACACAAGGAAGCCACGCTCCCTACTTCTTCTCTTTTTTCTTTAAACATCATCATAAGGTCACCAGGCCCGCTGGCGCGACACTTGCCTGTACGAGTTGTACTTGTACTTGTTGTAGCTCCCCAGAGAGGTCATGGCCCCCAGGCAGATGGCATAGGAGAAGAATATTTGGGTCCCAGCATCAATCCATACCTATGGGGGTCGGGGTGGGGGTGGCAACGAGAGAGAGAAGGGGCCGTTAGAGCCAGCTTCCTGGAGGAGACAGTGCAGGTTCCTGGCCACCTGAAGACTGCACCTCACAAGGTGCTGATTCTTGACTGCAGTCAGAGCATTTGTGCTGGAATCCAAGGTGTCTTTCAAGGCAGTATGGAGCTGCAAGGAACCCCAGAAGTCGAAGAAATCCCCAGTCACTTAGCATCAGGATGAAGAGGAAGGGCTTTTGGAGCAGATGGGTCTCATTTCCAACCATGAAATGATGGTGAGCAAGGGGACTCCTGCCCAGGGCCTCAGTTTTCACATCTGTAAAATGGGGTCCGCTGCCCTGCCCCACAGCCCTATTACACAGGTTCCAAGAATAGGGACTGAGCCCAGTGCAGACACACAGTAAGACTGTGAAGTCAGGGCTGCTATCATTACTGTAATGGCTATTGTCTGGGGACCCGTGCACTGGAGTGGGGAGAAATTCCCTAACGGATTATGCAGGCAAAGCTGCTCTCCAGAACCTTCATCCAGCAGCTCCTGATGGCACAAAGCTGCCTTCCCAGCTGTCGTCTGATGTTGGCCAAGCCCAGGGTAAGAGGCAGTGGGGAAGAGAACCAAAGCAGCACAGGACCTTGAAGGCCACCTGAAGGCTCAGGATCCTGGCGACAAAAGGGCCTCAGATGGGCCAATAAGGGTTTTCTCCAACCCCCTGTGGTCACGAGGCTGAGGGCCAGGAGGAGGGCATTCAGTATCTGCCCCTCGACCTTCCAAAAGCTCAGCACCAACTCTGAATTCCAACCTCAGCCAAGGAAGCCAGCAGCACCCCTGGGCCAACTCTCCACACGATGCCGCCCTCCCGGCCACTGCGGGCAGAGGCCAGGGCCCAGGAGACAAGCTCAAAAAAGACTTCTCCCCCCTTCTCTGGCCAGTGCCTGAAGGAGACCGTACTTGGCTGGCCTCAGCAGTCCTCCACGTGAGAAGAGACACACGCAGCTGGAAAGGCCCGCGAGCACAGTGGACAACCTGCCACAGCCCAGCGGGGAAGTACTGCGGGCCAATGGCCCGACTCGATTTGTGCCCCCAAGACCGGAAGAAACTGGGCCGCCAGCGTAGCTTTCCCCGCACCCTGCCCTGCCTGGCCCTGGGTGGGAGGGAGGACAGGCTGCCCTGCCGTACCTGCGGGTCCTCGAGGCGGCTGATGTCAGGGTACAGATAAAACTTGATGCCTGCTCCTGCACCGGGCAACGTCAGTCCACGGACCAGCAGCACCAGGAGCATAGCGAATGGGAAAGTGGCCGTGAAGTAGACGACCTGGGAGGACAGACAGGGATTCAGGGGGGCCCGTGGCATCAACTGCTGCTCTCAAATGCGAGCGTTCTCTCCGAGGCCAAGGGTCTGGGGCCGAGCTTGCCATTTCCCTTGCTGTGTGACCTCGCGCATGTTGCTTAACCTCTCTGGGCCTCAGTTGCCTCCCCTGTAACCTGGATATAATACCAGTACCTACCTCACAGATTTACTAAGATTCAATGAAAACAACCCTGTAGATATTTACTGAATATCCAGGCCCTGGAAATAGAGTGGTGGGCAAGACAGAAATCCCCGCCCTCATGGAATAGACATTCTTGTGAGTGAAGGAGGAAAAGGCAAAATAAGAGTGTCAACTATCAAGTGTATGTGAAAGGCTTACCCAGTGGTCGGCACGTGACAGTATGTATTAGCTAACATTACAACTGTTAGTATGACTCGTAGGGTTAAGAATCAGTTACCAAGGGTTCAAATCCCAGCTCTGTCCCCTCGCTTGCTGTGTGACCTTGGGCGCGATGCTTCCCCTCTCTGGGCCTGTTCCTTTATGTGTAAATGGAGACAACAGTAATAGAAGACCTCCATCAAGAAGGAAAGCGAGGATTCGATAAGATGATATTTCTAACACCCTCAAAACAGTTGCCTGGCATGGACATGCTCCAGGAATGGGGCCTGTTGTCGACACTGACTTTGCAGGAAGCACATGGAACTTCTGGGAGGAAATGAAGCCTCGAAAGCCCCTTGGCCAGGAGACTGGGAAGGCCCCCCACTTCTTTGGGGCCGTGGGAGGCCCACAGCCTTCCCTGATCACACAGCACATCCCGGGCAGCCCAAGGTCAAGTGGAGGTGAGGACCAGAGATGACCCAGGCTGGGCTGTTCCATGGCCAAGGGCCTGCCCTACTTCCTCTCCTTCTCGTCTCTCTAAAGTGCTGGTCTCCAAACATCCTGTGCCCTCAGTTCTCTCGGATGGATTTTCCCTATCTTTTCCTTCAGTGTGAGGCATTTCCAGGCAGGGTTCATGCCTAGGAGGGGCTCAGAGGTGCGTGGCTCTGAACGAATGGACGGTGAGATCCTGGTGTTTCCAGCACTGGCCAAGCAAGGACGCCCCAGGCACAAGGCCACGTGATCTTCACCATGACCCACAAACTGGCGTGCTGGCCACCATTGACAAGAGCAGGAAAGGGAGCTCAGCGGGGCTCAAAGACTTGCCTGGGTCATCCCCAGAGCACAGAAGCTGCAGCCAGGGCCCGTGGCGCTTAACCACCGTGCTCTGAGCAAAGGCAACAGGTGTTTTACTTCACCAGGGCAGTGCATACAGAATGCTAAATGCTAAGACTGTGTCGCAGGGCCCCTGACTCCCTCAGGGCCTTGGGGGCCAGGGGACCAGAAAGGAATGACCACACAGCCATGTACCCATTTTACAGGTGAGGAAACCGACACCCAGAGAGCAGGATGAATATGTCTGTGGTCCTGGGAGCTGGGGGCAGTGCCAGGTTACTACAGGGCACTTCTGGGGCCCACGTAGGTACAAGACACTGATGGAGGGTGACAGAGCCCTGAACCCCATCTATCTGGCACAGGAACCCTCGCTGGAGCACAATTCTTGGGCAGCCAACATCCCTGTGAGTAGAAACAACTAGAAAGGGACTTTGGAAAAGGGCAAGAAGCAAGCTCTCAGGGACTGCCTGGCTCTGCTGCCCTCGGCCAGTACCACCAACCAGCATTTACTGAGTGCTTACTGTATGCCTGGCACTATTCCAAGCGCAGTAACTTCAGTACTTAATTGGTTCCGCCCTAACCCTTTGAGGTGGGTTTCATCACTAGCCTCACCTTGAAGGTGAGGACACTGAAGCCCAGAGAGTCCAGGGCTTGCCCGAAGGTCACACAGCACTGAACTGCCCCAGAGCCTGCCTCCAGACGACAATGGGAGGGCAGTAAAAAGCCTTCCAACGACCAGAGGAAATCTGGACTCCCCAAAGGCCCAGGTCAGAATTCAAGCTCTGTGACTGGCTTGCTGTGAGACCTTGGGGAAGTTACTGTCCCTCTCTGGGCTTCATTTCCCCACCCGCGAAGTGGGAGGTTCAGACCAGATGAGCTCCGAGTTCCATCCAGATCCGCCACTCCAGGCAGAGGGATAGAGTGGCAGGGAGGGCCCGCTAGTGGTCACCCAGGCTGGGGTTTGGATCCCACCTCTGCTACCTCCAAGCTGGGAGGCTTGGCCTCAGCTGCCATCTGTATGAGGAGGAAACTAGGGTGCTTACCTCACTTGCCGCCCTCAAGAAACCCGAGCAGTGAGGACTTTCTTGCTGGTCCCATTAGGCTAAAGGGCGGGCCCTACGCCTGCCTCTGCTGCTCCCCTCCCCACCCCCGCCCCGATGCCTTTTCCTCCATCTGGGCCTCAGTTTCCCCAGCCACCCCATCTTCTTCTCCTGAGGCAAAGAACCCTCCGAATTTCCCAAGGACAAGAAGGCAGGCTTGGAGGGTGGGGGCAGGTCAGGAAGCCACAGAAGGGGTGAAAGAAAGAAAACCAGCATGCCCCCCCAGGCCGCTCCTCCCTTCCTGCAGACCGGCCCCCCACTGGTTCCCACCTCTGGGCCCCGCTGTGAACCACACCCGGGGCTGGCGAACAATAGCTGCTGACAGGAGGCTGTCCCCAGAGGGCGGCCGCTTCAAAGCCAGTCGGGCCCCACTGGGCTGGGCAACTAGGCTCTGGCCAGAGGGCTTTGTGTCAGGGACACAGGAAACCACCTCGGGATGGGGGCGGCTTCCCTTGTTTTCATGTATTAAATCTGTTTTAACAAGCACTTAAGGAGTACTTACTGTGTGCCAGGCACTACGCTAAGGGCTTTATGTGTTAACTCATTTAATCCTCACGACAACCTGAAGAGGCAGGGCAATGTATTACCTGCATTTTCTAGAAGAGAAAACAGGCCTGGAGAGGTGACGTCAGGTGTCTGGGGTCACAGAGCTAGCAGGTGGCAGAGGTGGGATATGACCTCGGCCAGCTGGCTTCAGAGTCCCAGGTCATGCGTGTGTGTATGTGTGTGTGTGTGTGTGTGTGTGTTATGGCGGTTCGTCCCCCGATCCAGAACACGACAGCCCCACCTGCTCACACAGCCCCCCCCAGTCACCACCTCATCTGCCTCTTTGGAAAGCCACCCTTGTTTTGCAGAATGCTCTGAGGACAAGCCCCTGAGAGCCATTCTCTCAACTTTTCCGTGACTCCCCCGGGATCCTCACAGGAGAGGCTGGTGCCAGCCGCCGCCAGTGGGCCTCCAGTGGTGGCCCAGCAGGCCTTGCCACGGGACATGGTATTTTTCCACTCTTGCTGGCAAGCCTCTGTGGTTCCTCTGAGCCCTTGACCCAAAAGCCCTGTGGCCCAACTGCCCTAGAAACTTGCAAGGACAACTCTTCCTCATTCCCCTAGGACCGGTGGGGAGACAGGGGCCCACAAGGCAGGAGGGAGATGGGCTAATCTCCTGCCGCCCTAAACTTCCTTTGGGGGTAAAGGCCTGGGCAGCAGGGGTCACTCATCCCCGAGACGGAGGCTCCTAGAGTTGGGGCCATGGATCTGCGCCCAGCACCTAGGCAGGCCCCGAGGGTCTTCACGGCACCCCTGTGTATGTGAGGGCGGCATCACTAACTCATTTCACATAAGGGGGAACCAAGGCTCAGAGAGGGAAGGGGACGTTCCCGAAGTCGTGCAGCTTGTGGGGGGCAACACTGAGATCCCAAACCAGGTCTGACTCCGACTGCCCCCCCACTTTGTTTTCAAGTGTGGGATGGAACTGCTGGGGGTGCAGCCTCGGGACACGTCTGTGCTCACGTCCGAGAGCGTGCTCCCCTTCAGACCCCCAGCGCCATACTTCCTGGCGACGGTCGGGACCTGGCACCTTCCTGGACCTCATGTGCTGTGGGCAAGGCCACACATGCCTCACGTGCTACTGTCAGGCTAGCGGAGGGGGAGGGCGGGCAGCAGGCGATGCTGAGGTGGTGGAAGAACGCAGGGCACCAAGGCGGGGAGCCGGGCTGCCTGGGTTCAAATCAGGCGTCAGCTTGGCCGCCGACACCTCAGAACACGAGGGTGCCTGGACGAGCTGTAACCGACAGCACTGAGAACGGTGCCTGGAGCGCGTGTCCGACACAGCGTTCGCCACCATGATCACTGTCTATTGAATGAATGAAGCCCCAGCATTTTCTGGGCCAAGGTTCAGACCCTTGGAATGATGACAATTACAAAAAAGGGAACTGAGGCTCAGAGAGGCAAAGTGACTTGAACTTGGGTCCTGAGCTGCCCAGGCCCTCCCTCCATCCACTCCCTGCTGGACCAGTGTCAGTCACTGAAGCAGGGCCAGGGCCAGGATGAGGTCCGTCCTGCTGCCCATGGGCCCAGCCCCCACAGCGGCCGTGAACCTGGTCTGTGGCCAGGGCTGGAAGCCACGGCTGGCGGCGGGCGGACAGGCAGGCCATGGAGCTCAAGGAAGTCCACAGAGCCTTTCTGTGTTTGTCTTGGCTTCTTTGGGCTGGCCCAGTCTCTGCTATTGTTCTGGGAGCCATGCCCGCCCCTCAGGGGCCTGGAGCGTGAGGAGGAGATTGTCTCCAGGGGTGGGGTAGGGTAGGGGGACCTCTGTCAAGTCACGTCTTCAACTGGCCACAGTTGCAGCCCGGTACCCTCTACTTTTCAATTTGATTCTATACTCCTGCCCCTTCCATTGTATCCCAAAGGTTGCCCGCTGTTTCTGGCAAACATCAGCTTCCTCCATCACACTGGGGGTTCCCCCATAGGTCTGGGTCAGACATACCTCAGGGCCTTTGCATTGGCTGTTCTCCCTGGAATATTTTCTCCTCCAGATATCCACACGGCTTACCCTTCAATTTTGGCTGTGTCCCAAGGTCACCCTTCTTGGTAAGCCTGCCCGGCCACCCCATTTAGAAGTGCACCCCAACACTTCCTGTTCTCCTTCACATTATTCTTCAGTGCCTACCTGACTCCTATGTATTTTACACACTCCCCTTGTCAAAACCAACAAATCTGTCAGCTCCTGCACGACAGAGATTTCTGTCTGTTTTGTGGACCCCTGCATGTCCCCTGGCCCTATACCTGACGATAGGAGAGGCTCAAAATGTATTAGTGCATCAGGAAATGATCATGTCTCTGGCATTGCCCAGGATGAGTGCTCCAGAGAAACGTGGGGAGATGGAGGCCCAGTGAAGACAGCATCGGAATTTGCAGCACTGTCTGTGCCGAGCACTGGTCCTGGGTGCGTCACACACCTCGTTGGAGGCCTGACTTCTATGCATTCTGAAGAGGAGGAAACCAGGGCTTCGCAGGGAGGGAGTGCCCTTGAACAGATCACTTCACCTCTCCTAGTTCAGCTCCCTCCTCATTTGAAGAAAGGCGGTAAGGAAATGGTTTGCACACAAGACAGAGGAGGAGACGGACCAACAGGGCTGAACGAGCACCCCAAGGCGCTGTGCGGATTGCTCGAGGGGCCCTCTTCCCGCCTGCCCCAGTGAGACAATGTCAGCCTGGCCTGCTTCCTTTGCAGACTGGGTTTTAGGATCGCTGGGCAGCTCTGACCGCAGAAACAGGCAGAGGGCCCCCGCTCCAGAATCATCCCCATTCTGCCTCTGCAATCCTGGGGACCCAGATCTTGCCCTGGAGTAAACGCTGGGATCTGTTCGGCTCCATGCTTTCACTTAAGGGGCTTTCATCCGGGGACAGTGTGGTCCGTAATGTTACGTTCCAGCGCAGCAAAGGCCCCTTCTCCAAGCAACGTCACCCCCTGCCCATCACAGCACCTCAAATGCCACCTTAACGGACTCTTTGGGCCTTCGGGGGACTTTTAGACCTTACAGAGATGGTCCCCCTGTCAAGATGCAAGTGATACGAGGGCAATGCTGGGTGGGGGGCATCTCTCTGGCTAGAGCCTTGGGTGCAGGGGCTCACACCTCTATCACCACAGACCCCTCCACACTGACTTATCACAGGGACCACGACACCGGCCAGCGTCTTATCGGGTGACTGTTAGACTCTAACTTAACAGGCAGTGTGTTAGCTATAGGCTGTCATTTTCACTATTGGCAATATGCCAGTTATACCTAAAACCTCAATTAGAAGCTAACATTTTAATGATCAGCTACCACCTTGGATTAATAGCTAACGTTCTAGTCATCGTGTAACATATTAAATCAGCCGCAAATATTTCGGTGATGGCTAACATTCTGGTTAACAACTAACATCTTGGTTATAAGCAAATGACTTAATCATCAGTGAAAGCTTTCCTTAATAACTAACATCTTGGTTTCCAGCCCAAGTGTTCGTTGTAACTCCAAGTCTGTGCTTCTCAAACCCCCATGTGCTTTTGGATTATCTGGGGATACCGTTCTGCATTTCTAACAAGCCTGATGCAGCCAGTCAGGGCACACTTTGCAAAGCAAGGGTCCGTCTCGTGGGTAGATCGCTGGTAATTAACAGTAAGTCGCCAGCTCACCTTGCTACCTGCTAACTTACCAACGCCAGTGTTTGTTATCTGCCAACATCTGCACTACTGCCAACACCTTGATATGGGAACCAGGGGTGAATGGGAGCTTGGGCAGGCTCCAGGGAACCTACCATCTGACTTTCAGGAATCTTGCTAGCCAGTGGTTAAACCATCGGTAACTTGAAATCAGATGTGGTGGGAGGCCACAAAGCAGGGCCTTATTTTCTTTCAGAAGACTGCTTTAGCCCATCTTTGGTCTGGGCCGGTTTCAAGCAGGAGGGCCTGGGAGGGGAGGGGGCTGAGTCTCTGCTGAGGGTAGACCCCCCTGAGGCAGGGGAGGGACAGACGCACAACTCACTTTTCCCGTGGACTTGACACCCTTCCAGATGCAGAAGAAGCAGACCAGCCAGACAAGGAGAAGGCAGAGAGCAAGGTCCCACTTCAAGGAGCCAGGGTCGTCGATTCCAGAAGATAAGCTCAGCACGTTGCGCCTTCAAGCAAAGAGAGCCACGAGTCAGTCGGGCTGGCCCCGGGGCAGACAGAGCTGAGGCCAGGGCTCCAAAAGGCTAGGCTGAAACCCTGGCTCAGGTGCCATGTTTCCACAAGCCCCCTCACCTCACCAAGCCCCAGAATCCCCCTGGGTCTCTGAAGCAGTGTCCACCCAGGTCACAGGGTTGTGGAGAAATCAATAAGGGAATAGATTTGGACGCCTGCATCAGGTGAACCTGGGTTCAACCCAGTCTGGCCTTGGACAAGTTAAGTACATCTCCAAGCCTCAGTTTCCTCATCTGTAAAATGGGCACTAATTCCCATGTGATTCTCAGTAGACCCTTCTTTAGTGCCCACTGTGGGCCAAACACTGGGTTCAAACTCAGCTCCACCATGTAAAATCAACGACTTTGGGTTAGTGACCCAACCGCTGGCCCTGAATCTCCTCATCTGTGAAATGGGAATAACTCACCCATTTCTTGTCTACATCTCCACAAAAATGTCAGCCTCAAGTGGGCAAAGTGTTTGTTCTGTACGTGGCCACAGGGCACCCGCCCACCTCTTTAGTGGGATCACTGTGAAGAGAAAACCCACACAAAGTACTAACTACGAGGTCTGGGGTGCTGGGTAAACCTCAGGACTTGTTTCCGCCCTGGCCTCAAGATGCCCAGAGCAGCTCCCAGCACCTAAGCAGTGCTGGCCTCCGCCCAACTCTCTGCAGGGCTGTGAAGGTCCCGGGAGGAGGCAGGCAGACGGTCTGAAGGCTCATCGGCACGGGGCAATCACCAACCTGCCCAGCATCACACAGCAGAGGCTGGGTCTTTGGAGTCCGAGAACCTGGCTGACCTGCAGAAGACACGTATGAGCTCCTACTCGCAGACTCATCCCTGAGGGCCGCCGCCATCTGAAGTCGGGGGCGGGGGGGGTGGGGGCAGCACAGCCACAGGGTGCGGCAGCCAGAGCCACAAAAGCAATGCCAAGAAACTGTCCCCACTGTCCCAGAACTGTGACGCTGCAGCAGTGACCAAGGGCAGGCACGGCAAGCACAGGGACATCAGCCCTGCCCCCGACTCCATCGGGGTCCCGTCCCCTGACTCCCCAGGCTGCTGACCACGGGAGACAGGCAGCCTGTACTCCCCAGAGAAAAGCCGGGATTCCTTCTCACCAAAGTTAGCTCCTGGTTTCAAGGCCACACTCCAGCAGAAGCAGCAGAGAGGGGGGTGTGACTTTGTGCCCCAGTTTTTTCCTCATCTGTAAAACACAGAAACAGCTCCTGCCCCCAGACTGCTGCCTAGGAATGCATTCCAGACCATTCCCTAGCTCCCAGCCAGTCGCAGTCAGGGCTCTGGGTCTCGGAATGCCCGCTGGGCAAGGACACTTCATTGCTTTTCCTTTTTTTGCCCCACAGAAGCTTCGACATGAGGACCTTGAATAAATCCGACATCCCCATCTCAAGTGGCATCCAAGCGAGGCCTTTCTTTGGGCCACCGCCACGCTCCCGGCACATGGCACATGGTAGGGCCTCAATAGATACCCGAGGAGTGAATGAACCAAGGACTCAACTGAGGTGACTGGCGAGTTTACACAGCACCCTGAGCCAAGTCATGAAATATTTCCATTCACCTTAAAAAGGACAGCGTTCCTGTCTTTTTTTGGTGCGAACCTAGACATCAAGGGGCTCCGCTCGGACACACCTCTGACAGTGTGTGCTCAGAACATCCACAAGGCCTTGCCAATTTATCTCATCTGATCCAAGGACTAGCGGTCATCTGCCCCATTCTACAGATGGGGAAAACCGAGGCATGGAAGATTCAACTGTCCACACACACACAGCCAGTGGGGGGCAGAGCTGCCACCCTACACCCAAGACTGTGGACTCTGTGGACTCCCCCCCAGTGCTCCTCTGATAAGCAGACAGAATAGAGCCGAAACTTGAAAAAGAATCTGCCCAGTCCCCTGCTTTGGGCCAGGGTCCCCTGAAGCCTCCAGCCAGGAGGCATCCCCACGGGCAGGCCGTCAGCCAACCGCATCCCGGCTGGGGCCCTGCCAAGCACGTGGATCTGGCGGCTGCAGCCGCTTTAGAACAAAAAGCGCTTCCCTGTGCAGCCTCCAGAGCTCGGCGCCTTCAATGAAGGCCCAGGGCATGCTGGGCAGCGGCCCAAGGCTTCCTTGTGAATGGGCAGCGTCAGGGAGAGACAGTGCTTTCCCACCTCCACACCTTTGTGCCCGCTGCTGTGCCAGCCGCACTGTCCTGTGCTGCCGGAGAAGCCCTTCCTGCTGCTCCACGGACAACCGACTGGGGTCCCTGCCCATCTCCCCGGCCATCTGCTCACACCTAATGTCACCTTCGGGTGAGAAGTCTCTCTTGCCTACCAGCCTCCAGGCAGCCCGAGGACAAGGATTTCATGGGCAGGCACACAGTAGGTGTTCAGCTAATGCCAAGGAGGTGCCCAGCCTTTTCTTTTCTCCTCAGGACAAGTCGCCCAAGAAGCTTGAAACCCCAGAGCTCAGAATCTGACCACACCAAGCCCAGTCGGTTCACGGACACCCTTTCAGCCTTCCCCTACTCCCCGGCTGGGTAAATCAGCGGTGCCCGCGACAGACGGCAGGCTGGCTCCGGGCAGCTGACCAGCTAGGGAAGCCACAATGGGGAAACTGAGTCTCCACTGCTGGTAGCTATCTCCTTGGAGGAGCTCATGACATCTCCGGGTGACACTCTTAAGGCATGTTCTCTTTGACCCAGCGATATTCCATTCCCGAGCCTCTCTCCCGTAATTACTCTTGCATGTGTGGCCGGCGACAGGGTCCACCCCAAGCTATTCATCACAGCACCGTCTGTAGGAGCACAAGATTGGAAACCACCCAAATGGCCAGCAATAGGGGCTCAGCAGCACAGGGAAGACACAGTGGAATGCGGCACGGCCGCGAGACGGCGGGATAGCTCCCGCGTGCAGATAAGAAACCGTATCCTGGAGATAAAATAAGTGAACAAAGCAAGGTGAACCGCGCCGTGGCATGCTCCCTATTGTGTTAAAAAGGGAAGGGGGTGGATGTACATTTGTGCTTGAATGCGCGCACACTATTTCTGGCAGGACACACAAGACGCCGGTTGCAGTCAGTCGCTGCCTGTGGGGAGGGGGACCTGGTGGTGGGGACGCGGGGGAGGGGAGCGCACTTGGCCTTGGGAATCATTTTTTCTACTTGAATGTTTTTCTCTGTGAATGTTTGATGTTTTTAGATGAATGATTCAATGTTTTTAATAGCACCTTTATAAAAATTATTTAAAAGTCTTGCAAATGTTTGTAATGGGCCGAGCAGACGTTCTAGGAATGGAATGAATGTGGCTCATCAGTCAGGGGTTGTCAAAACAGAGCCCAACGTGGGCTCGGGGCCAAAGTGACCGACATCCTTTCCAAAGATAGCTTTGGGTAGCCATGGAGGCTGGAGAGCGTGTGCGGCCCTTCGAATCCCTTTTTGAAGGGACCCTGCGTGAAGGACCCTCCGTACGTCCCTCCCGTGTGGGACCCGCACGGCCTCGGCCACAGAGCAGCTGACAGGGATGTGCTGGGCCTTCCCGTGGTGGTGCGTGAGAGGGCTCAGTGAACTGTAGAGTGCTGTACCCTAGAGGGACAGCCGTGGTGCACTGTCCCTCAGCGGTCTCCTAACCACCCCAGGAGACTGCATGGGACCCCAAATCCAGCCACATGGCCCTGGGACTGCCATCACTCCTGTCTGGGCCCCCACTGCTTCCCAGGGCTTTTTCAGCAGCCTCCCCACTTGTCTTCCTGCCTCCACAGTCACCCTCCCCCCAGGTCTGTTCTCGTCAAGAGAGAATTTGTCCAGGTCCAAGTCGGGTCACACCACTCCTCTGTTCCACATCCTCCCATGGCTCCCACCTACCTACCTAAAAGACCTTCCTAACCAGCCCCATCCCTTATGGCCTTCCTGAATAAGGTGACCAAATACTCTTTATCATTCAGACCTATTAATAATGACACTGGGACCACAGGTGTATAAATGGGGCATGTCCAGGACAAGTTTATATATGCTGGCCCCATCTCAAACCTCATCCCCATATGGCCCCTTCAGCCACAGTGTCTTCTGGTATGATCTCTGAATAGATTGAGCACATTCCTGCCTCAGGACCTTTGAACAGGTTGTTTCACCAGTCACTTGTTACATGACATGCCAACCGCCTCTGCATCATTTCAGGTCTCTGTTCAAATGCTGCTTCACTGGGGCAGCCTCTCCTAGCCATTGTATGAAAAATACCCCTGGTCACTCTGCTTCCCCTGCCCTGGCTTTACTTTTCATCACTTATCGCTTTTATAGTACAATGATATTTGTGTTATCTGGTTAATGTCTGTGTCTTACTAGAATGGCATCTCCATGGAGGCAGGGGGGGGTCTGATCGCTGCTAGATCCAGAACAGTGCCTGGCACAGAGCAGGTGTTCAACAGACATTAACTGAGTAAACTAATTATACCCATTTGGTTGATGGGGAAACTGAGGCTCAGAGAGGTTCGGGAATTCGCCTGAATGACCCAGATAAAAATCAACCCCGGGCCTGGATCCGTTTTCTGATGCTGCCCTGGGGCCCAGCCACCCATGTGCCTGGTCCTATGCTGCCCTTCACGAGGGCCCCCAGAATCCCAGGCTTCCCCGCATCGCTCATACAGAGGGAAGAGACCCAGAGGTGAGCTGCATTCCTCTCCAAGAATAGTAATGATTCATTCCAGGGTGGGATCCAAAAAAGAATCGCCTGGACGTCTGTTGTGAGTCGGCCGCCCCGCTGCCGTCCAGCCGGCACTCAGAGATGTAAATACGTCCTCCGAGTGGGCCAAATCGTTTCCTTTTGACTGCGGGCCAGCCATTTATTGGCCATGGCTCTTCCCTGGAGACTGGCGGAGGCAACAATTATAAAAGAGCCCGTCCGCCCTGAGCATGGGGCCACACAAGGCTTTCTCCACCGCCTCCTCCTTCCGACAGCTGCAGGGGAAGATTGGCTGAGTACGGCTTGTTTGCAAATATGACTCATTTCTTTGATTCTAATAAAGTCTAATGATACGTGCTGAGCTCCCGGGGGGCTCGGGAGGAACCAGGGAGGAAGGCATGGCTCCGGCCTGATGGAGGGCATTTGGCCAGATCTGGCCCCGCCTGTCTTCCAGGGCTGGGGTGAAGCAGGACCCTCGGGACAGAGCGAGGACCCCAGAGCAGGGACCAGCAGGATGAGGTTAACCGGGGGCAGAAGCTCTGTTTTCCACCACAGAGCAACTCCGAGTCAAATTATAAAGCCAGCGTGAAATGACTGTCTTGGGGCCCTGGTGGCTTTCACGGGGCTCTGGGAGAGGACATCTCACCAGCTCCTGCTGACAATGGTGCTTTAGCGTTGCAGATGGGGTGGGCGTGGGGTGGTCCACGCCAAGAGAAGACCCCCTGCGACCCGAGAGTGGGTCACACGCACACAGCACAATGTTACCGGTGACTGTGGACTTGCAGCTGGCGGGGACACAGACGCCAGTGTTGGAGGTGAGGGCCGGGAGCTCTGTTCTATCTAGCTGCTTGTTTAACCTTGGGCAAGTCACTTAACCTCTCTGGTCCTCACTGTCATGCCCAACGAGCCATGACCGGAAGCCCTGTCCTAGCTCTTTAAATCGAGCCAGACAATGAGGTGTTGGAAACATGCTATTCTCAAGGTTTAGAGAGGTGAGGTGACTGCCCTGAGGTCTTGCAGCTGAGATGCGTGGGGGCCACAGGCAGTTTCACTGCTCTAAGGGACAGGAGCATCACCCATGCTCCCCTCGCCCCTAGGAAAACGAAAGAGGGGGAGGATGGCTGGCAGGGATGATAGCAAATTCCTTCCCTGTCCAGGGGCATAAGGAAGTCTCAGCTTGCACAGTGCCTTGTCATCTTGATTCCCAGGGAGCTCCCGGACAGCCGCTGGGCATCGGTGCACCTCGGGAACCCACATGTCTACCGCAGGTGAGAGAAGTGGAGAGAAACAACGGCTGGGCTGGGGCTGGGCTTTGGCTCGAGGGTCGTGGAGACCAGCCTTTTGAGAGCATCCTCACTGCTCTGCAGCCTAACCTGGAACCAGTCACTGACACCTCAATACCGTCCCGGCGAGCCTTTCCTAATGGAAACCCCAGAGCTAGTCACTGTAGGGCCAGTGGCTATTTTGGGGGGAAATCATATAAGCTGTTTCACCCCAAAGGGAACCCAGACCCACGGATGGCTGAACCTTCTGAGGCCCTGTATACAGTTGGTGCTTAATATATGACCTAGTCTCTCTCCCACTAGTGTGTTCCTTGAGTAGATTCAATCATGTCCTTCTCCTTGTCATACACCTTCCATGGTTTCCCCTCCTAGAGAACAAAGCTCAAACTTACCAGGCTAACATTTAAGGCTCAAACATTCTCCTGGCCCCATGTGTTCTATGCTCTGGCCAAACTCATATGACTTATGGTTCCCGAACACATGTGTTCAGAATGCCGTGCCTCTGCATGGGCTGTTCCTTCTACCCAGAATGTCTTTTTGCTCTCCTTTTCAGCCTAGTGAGCTCCTATTGGTGCCTCAAAGCCCAGCTCATATGGCCCTTCCATTTGCAGATGAGGAAACTAGGCCAGAGAGGAGTAGTTAACTTGCTGCTCCAGGCTACAGATAAGTGGATGCAGACATGGAATTAGTAGGAAGAATCAGCATCCAGTGAGCATTCACTGTGCTGAAACACTCACTTAATCCTCTCTGGCTGAGGGAGACCACAGTATGGGAAAAGCCACAAGAGGGTTCTGAGCTGAGAAATGCCGTGTTTGGATTGACGGCTGAATAAGAGCTGCAAGGGTAAGGTGGGGAGAGGAGAGTCCAGTGCTGGGGTCTGGGGAAGTGATGCTGGCGGTCCCATGGAGGGTGGGGGGAGTGCAAGGGGGGAGACAAGTCAGACTCTGGGTGTACTTGAAAGGGAGAGCCCAGAGCATCTGGAAACTGGATGTGAGATTTGAGGTGGGCAGGAGTTCGGGAGGATCCCCAAGTACTTCCCTGCTTAAAGGGCCTCTGCCAAGGTGAAATGCCAACGAGAGGGGCAAGTCCCTGGCACGACGCTCCAAATTAGTTCTCTTTCCTTTCCCCTCTTTCTTGTGCAGGAAAAGGGAAGGCTCTGGAAGGCTGGGAACTGGGCCCTTCTCACTCATAGGTAGGGCCTGGCCCAGGGCTGCACCGCACTGAAGCCCCCAGCCCCACTCCTGGCCTCAGCCCCTGCTCATGCAGGTGGCGGGCCTGGTCTCAACTAAGCGTGAGTTCCAGGCTCCTCCTCTGTGGACTCCAGTCCTCCCCAGGGTTCCAGAAAGAGGGCACGTTATTTGTGGATGTTCAGGTGGCCTGAAGACTGGAGTGGGAGGTGAGCACCAGGCAGGCGGCCAGCCCTCTGTGGGCTGAGAAAGTCCATCCGGACCCTGTGGGCCCTGGAAAGCCGCCTGCAGGCCCAGGGCATTTCCAAAGATAAATCCTGTCTTCACGGCTTCCAGACCAGGAAGGGCAGCTTGGGTGCTCAGAATGGGGATTCTGGAAGGCAGGAGCCCGAGAACCCCAGGAGAGCTGAGTGTAGGGCACAGGCGGGTGAGAAGGCATGGGGATAGACCGGACCCCTGAAGACCTCACGGTTCATGGGAGCTCCTTCCCAAGAACCCTCAGGCCTCTGAGAGTAGACACGAGCCAGAAGGACAGCCCCTTTGCAATGGCGGGGGCAGAGGGGGAGGATCCGGGCATTTGAGAAGGGGCCACTCCTAGTCCCTCTGAAGGTCAGATCACTTGTGTTCCAAACGCCCCTGGAGGGCAGTTTGATCCTGTGTGAGGGCACCAAATTAATAATAATGGCCCACATTTCTCACGCAGCTTCTCAGGGCCGCCCATGCGCAGCCCCACCACCCTGGGAGGGCAGTGCTGGGATCTCCCCAAGCACAGGTGAAGCCATCGAGGCCCAGAGGGGCAATAGCAGCCGCCTGAGCCAGCAGTGACGGACAGAGAGTTCAAACTCAGACAACCAACCCAGGCCCGAGGCGGTGAGGCCCCAGCAGGCACCCAAGTGGCTAGTTGAGTGCCAGTGTCCTGGGTGGGGTGGGCCGTGGGTGGTCAGGCTGCGCCAGGAACAGCCTAGGACAGACAGGGCTGTGGTTTCAGGCCCCATTCAAGTGAGAAGAATGAAGGGCCCGCATTTCTTTGTCTGTAAACTCAGCTCTCCAGAGGGTGTGGCATGGAGGGGGTGATGAATGTGCTTGTACCGTGCTCTTTGTCTGCAAGTGGAAAATATGTGCACACACAGAGCGAGCCCCTGGCCAAGTAGGCCTAGGGACCTGTGAGCATCGACCGCAGGCTTGCGTGTCCTGACAGGGAAAGGGACCCCCTGACTGAGGGCCACCTGACCCTTGCTTGCCCACAATTTCCCAGCCCTCAGGCATGGCTGGGACAGGCCAGCAGGCCACCCCTTCTCCTGTGGGTCCGATCCTGGCTGGGTTCTCAGAGGTGGGAAGACCCCTGGAAGCTGCAAAGCTGACCCAAAGGGACCACCCCCACCCTTAACTCTCTCTCCTGCCCCTGGCTCTCAGCCTCCAGACGAGGCCTCATTTCAGTCATCTCCAGGCTCATGGGGCCGCACCCGGGGGCCAAAGCCCAGGTTTCATAGCCCGTGAAGAGCAGGGAAAGTGACGCACGAGCACTTCGTGACTGGCCTCCAAGCACTGTGTTCAAAGGTCTCCCCCGTATGCCAGCTAAGAGTTACCCAAACTTCAGGCCTCCACGTTCTGCCTTTCTCATGCCTGTCCTACGTCTATCTTGTAGCTGCTGACGACATCGTAGAAAGACCCACGGTTCGCCACTCCTCTCCTGAAGAGACAGAGCCTCTCTCCCCACCTCCTGGATCTGGGTTAGTCCGTGGCTTTCTTTGGCTGATGGGACATGAAGGAAATGATGCCGACAGAGGCTTGAAAAGGACCTCTGCACGGGCCCCCCCATCCGTGGTCTTGTGGAATGCTGAGCCGCCTGTGAACAAGCCCAGGCTGGCCTGCTGGGTGATGGGCCCATATGGACCGGTTGCCCCAGCACCCCAGCGAACAGCCAACTTATCTCCAGAAGAGCTAACCTGACGTCCTACAGCTGACCTACCCACGGGGGAGCCCCCCAAAGACGGAAAGAACCGCTCAGCCAAGCTCAGCCCAGACTACCAATCAGCAGAACCATGAGCCAAGTAAGCGGTTGTTGTTGAAAGCCACCAAGTCTGGGGGCGATTGTTACACAGCAAAAGCTAACTGATACATATTTTTCACTCTATTGACTCACCTTTTCACTTGAGTAACTACGTCAGCCTCGTATATGCCTTTTTCTCTCTGCAATAACAGGTTGGACGCGCTAACTATATTTTTTCTAAAATACATTAAGAAAACTGTATCATTTTCAGACAACAGAAGTACATACACCCGCGTACGGGTGTAGGAACGATTCATTCCCCTCATTTGACAGTTAAAGAAACTGAGGCTCAGAAAGGGGCAGTGACTTGCTGAAGGTCAAACAGCCAGTAAAACAGCAGAAGTAGGATTCGGTTCCAGGCCTGTCTGAGACCAAAGGCATGGATTTATCTCCAAATCCGCACCCTCCTCCCCCCGCCCCTCCGAGAGAGAGTGACAGCCACATCCCTGGGGAGAAGATGAGGCAGCAGGCCGCCCTCTCTGCCCCGCCCGCGTCCTCCCTGCCCCCTCCTGCGAGGCTGCCTTACTCCCAGAACTCGGTGACGGGCGAGGTGAAGTTGTTGGCGCTGAGGGTGAGCCACAGGCTCTTGTTCTTGCGCATAGTGTCTTCCATACACTGGGGCGTGTTCCAGCTGTGGTTGCAGTGCGCCCAGGGCAGCTCCGACTGGAAGGACTGGAACAGGTAGTACGTGGCCCAGGCCAGGATGATGACGTAGTAGATGTTCAGGAGGGACACGATCACGATGGAGGCGTAGCCGATGCCTGCGGGCGCGGGCAGGCGAGATGAGCGTCAGGAGGGAGGCCAGAGCCGCCACGGCCGCAGACCCAACCCCAGTATCCCAGGCCCGGGGCCGGGAGGAAGGGCTCTTCAACGAGGACCAGCAAATATGTGTAGGATGAGTGGATGACCGGAGGGGTGGGGGGGTAGGTGGAGGGGTGGATGGTCTGATAAGCCGGACGAATGGAAGGGTGTACAGAGGAGGGGCAGCTCAGCGAACGGTGGCTACGCACATAGATGGGTAGCTGGATGAAGGGCGGGCGGGCTGGCTGGCTGGCAAGACAGCTGAATGGATGGATGTCGGACTGATGGACGGATATCCCATTCGTTAATGGGTGCACGGATGGTGGTTGGTTGGAAGGTTAGGGAGATGGACAGATGGATAAATGAGTGGACGGGCCGCTGGTCTAACCACTGACTAACGGAAGAAAGGTGACTGGACGGACGGATGGATAGATTTACATAGATGAACGAATGAACAGACTCCCACTTCCTCCCACCCCTGCCAATTATAATCGTGACAGTGATGACTTTATGGGCGCATACTGGGTATCAGGCACAGGATTAAATGTTACAGTAAGAATAAAGCTACCATTAATTTGGAGCTTACTATGTCTACAAAGCACTTTCACATAGCTGCGTCATTTTGTCCTCATAGAGACCCCAGCAAGTAAGCACACTATTTCCATTTTATGGATAAGGAACCTGAGGCCCAAACAGATTAAGTGACTATCCCAAAGTCACAAGAGTCTGAGCGAGACGAGGAAGTGGGACTTGAAACCATGCAGCCTCCCGGTTCTGAGAGCTCATCTTCTGCCCTACGCCGCCGCCGGCTCATCAATCCTTCAACCACCCAGGGAGGTGGGGACAGCCAGGACGCACTGGGCAGCTACTGTGGGCAGCAGCATCACGGGAATAATGTACCCACTGCTCCCCTGGGTCAGGCACAGTGCCAAGGGGACCTGCATGAGGCTCCAATGTACCTGGCGAATAGCAGGTGCTCAATAAAAATGTGCTGAACCGATGAACACCAGGCCCCAGGTGACCTTTGTCCCATACTCACCGGAGAACAAGGGGCAGATCTTTTCCCAGCAGGTGATGCCCCCTTCAGAGGTGTACTGGCCTATGATTACCTCTAGGAAAAACACAGGCAGGCCGCCGCCAAACAGGAAAATAAAATATGGTATGAGAAATGCACCTGCAGAGAGAGCAGAGTGGGGTGAGGTCAGGCTGTGGCTGTCATGGGGGCCACTCGCGAGCCTTCCCGGCCAATGAAATCCAAAAGAATGAGTGAGGGATGTGAGGGATAGAGGCCAGACTCTTGGACCTGGCTGAAAATTCTCCGGGCCTTGCCCACCTGTGCAGCTGACATCACCTCTCCAGTGTGCCTTCTCACCTCCTTCACACGCACCAGGTGCTTTTTTAAGCCTCTGAGCCTTTGCTTACACTGTGCCAACTACCTGCCTGCCTTCCCCACATCCGTCTGGCCAAATATGACCTCCTCATTGAAGCCTTCACTCGTCCTTCCCCAGGCCCATCCAGGGCAGGCAGCTAAGAAGGACTAGCGAGGAAGGGTGCAGTGATGAGAAGCAAGAGGTGGGCATCTCCAGCTGGGGGTGGGAGCCAGGGGAGGAGTGAGGGCAGAGAGCCGGGGCGAGGGTTCCTACCTTGTGTCCACTAATGGCTCAAGCGGGTCCATAAACCCTTTGAAACTGTGGGTCTATGGCTATGTGCTTTGCTCTGGGGAGCGTCCAGGGCACTCATCAGAGTCCCAAAGGCGCCTGAGACCTACAAAAGGTTAAGAAACCAGGCTCTAAGGCGGAATTTCCCAAAAGGTGGTTCTCCAAACTCGGGCAGCCGCGGCATGCCATCTGCTGCTGTACAAGCCTCTGACTGTGGCTGTCGCGGGAGCTGAGCCATTCCTCCCTGCCCAGGGCTCTTTGAGCCCTTCCTGCACCAGGGACGGGGTCTCTGTCACGTGCTGCCGGACTCTGACACCTCCAGCAGGAGAGGATTCCAGCTCAGAGCCCTCAGCAGGTGTAAAAAACCAAAAAAAACCAAAAACCCAAACCCCAAAACCCAAACCAACCAAACACCCAGACAGAGGCCTTACATTTTTAAAAATGATCTTCAAAGGTGGTCAAAAAGAGGCAAACTTCAAGGCAGAAGTTCTGGGGGGGAGACCTACGGCATGGTGACTGTAGTTGCCAGCACTCTACTACGCGTCTGGAAACTGCTGGGAGAGTCCATCTCAAGTTCTCATCACAACAGAAACGGTTACAGCTGTGCGAGGCGACGGCGGTCACCGAACCGCGGTGATACCTTAGCAGACGCGCCTGTCTCAGCCCCGTCCGCCGTCCGCACGCCTTCCACTATACACGTCGTAGGCCAATCATATCTCAGTACAAGGAGAGCAGACCTAAAAATATCTTCACTGTATTTTTTTTTCCTGGATACCTTTCTATCGTGGCAAATGATACTGGTTTTCCACTTATCGGGGAAATGAAGCTTGCGTTTGAAGTGCCTATGGATTAAGTTAGAAAAAACTGAAGCTAAGGCCCATGGGTCTGGGGGAATCTGTGGGACACACGGGCCTGGCCCCACTGCCTCTCTTCCGAGGGGAATAACCGGAGGGTCAGAGAGAGTCGGGGACCTGCCCGAGGCTGCACGGTAAGACCCTGGGAGAACGTCACCTGACTCTCCGTCATGCTCATGTCTTGCCTCTGATGTCAGGTGGGATGGGGTGGGCACGCGGAGGTCCAGGTGGGGGCCTGGAAAGCGGGGCATAGAGAGGGAGAGGCCCCCACGGCCTGGTCCTTCCCTGTCCCCGACGGCCACTCTCTGCCCAGCCCAGGCTTACCGCCACCATTTTTGTAGCAGAGGTACGGGAAACGCCAGACGTTGCCCAAGCCGACAAAGCCGCCAGCCACGGAGAGCACAAAGTCGATCTTGCTGGACCACTTCTCCCTCTGAGGGGGCTTCCCCTCGGCCTCATCTTCAGGCCGCGTGCCTGGGCTCTTCCCCGGGGATGGCTTCAGGATGTCTTTGTGAAAGTCTTTCAGACACTGCAGCTTCTCCTTGGTGGCCATGTCCTCCTCGCTTTCTGTGAGGGACAAAACAGAAGCCAGCGTGTGCTCAGTACGGGATGGGTGCTCGTCCTCGGCACATCTCTTTTCTCACCCATGGGCTGGCGGGCTCGGACCTGCCCAGGCCTGTGGCGAGGGGCCTGCCATCCCCCGTCTGTCCACTGCTCTGACAACACCGAGGGATTCGGACCCCTCTAGGACATCAGGGACCTCGAGGTTCAGTAACTGACAGATTCTGTCCCCCAGGCATCTGTTCAACAGCAGCACAGGGACCCTGTGCCTGTCATCTCCCCACGTCATACCTCATTCTACACCTGCGGGCCGAGAAGCATGAAGCCACCCCCCCACCCTGGCGTCATCTCTACGAAGCACGACACACCCGGGCAACTTGAAGGTAACTTCCCAGTAACAGCCCGCCTGCATTTTCTAGCCGGGGGCAGAGACTGTCTCTGCATCTCACATTTGCCAAGAAAATGAAGGCTCCCGTTTCATTCAAGACTCAGCACGGAGCTTGGCCTTAGGTGATGGTCGTTCCGAGCTCTTGAAGAATGGAGAAACATAAATGAATGAGGAATGGGGTTTCAGGCTGGAATGGGAACAATATTTCAAAAGGAGGTTTCCACCAAAGTATGGAAAACGGATATTTATGAAATATATTTGCAATTCACTAACCAGTCACATCTCTGCACTGTGAGGATGACGAAGAAAGCAGGTGCATCTCCCATCGTCCATCCCTCTCTAGCCACTCTCTGGCTTGCTCTAACCCCTGTACCATCCAGGCTCCCTTGCTCTGACTCCCTGCTGCGTTCAGCAATGGAAGGCCCCAGAGTAGGTCAAGTCTCCGAGACCCCAGGAGCTGTTCAGATCACCCTTAGCCCACCCCTACTTGGTCCCCATTCTAGAGGAAGGCTGCCACCAGCCAGGGCAGAACATCTCCTTTCTCTACTTCTCAGGTCCCTGAGTCCTAACTGCCCTCCCCCACCTTGGTCTTGAGGGCAAGGGCACCGTGAGTCCCAGCCCAGGGGGAGAGGGTGCCTTTGAGGCTTTACCCCCACATGGTGGAGGGCCATGGAAGACAGCTGAGCTGGGGGAGCCAGAGCTAGTGGGCCTACCCACCCCTCTCTGAGCCTCAGTTTATCTGCAGAATAAAAAGTTGAAAGCAAAGGTGACCAGCTCATGGCCAAATCGCCTGGGGGCCTGCTTGTCTTCAGGATTCAAACTGGTGGCCGACACTGAACTAACAAGAGAAAAGTGGAGATTTCTAGGTTGTCTCCAAACATGCGAAGGGCATCGGGCCACACTGGGTTCACACTCCTTATGGGAACCATCGGCTGGAGCAGAGGCAGCCCCATCACATGGGCACACCCGGGCCAGCTCGCACCCCGGCTCACACGCCGTCTCCGGTGGGGATCTGAGTCCGCCTTATCAGTGCTTAGCACCATCAACCATGTCTTGTTCGAGTCCTTGCTTCCTTGTTACCAGTCTCCCCGGACAAGAACAGAGGCTCCGTGGGGACAGGGACCTGTCTTATCTACTGCTGTGCCCAGAACCTGGAGTGCCAGAGCAGCATGGATGCCTAGATGGTCCCCGGGGTGGGGCGTGCGAGCAGCTGCTGCTAAGGACAAACCCCAGCCCGGCCACCTCCCAGCTCTGTGATGCCAGCGGTGTCTCAGCCTCCGCGCCTTCCCGGCGCAGGTGGCAGTCTGGGCAGGGCGAGGTGAGGTCCGCCTGCGGACCTGGGGTGCGCAGAGAGAGGACGCGCAGGCCTGGCCCCCACGGCCGGGCCCACAGGGGCCTGGCTCTGAGGGGCAGAGGCACAAAAGCACAACAGAATCCCCATTTCCCCCACGCCTCCTTCCTCTCCCTGGCTCGGGGTGGGGGACCCCAATTGTTTCGCTATCTGGCCATAAGCAGACCAAGAAAAGGCTTCCTGGAGCCGCCGGGCGCTCGCTGAGACCTTCCTCTGTCTCCCGGAGTGCAGACTGGCGGCGGCATCCGCACAGCCTTTCTTTGCCCTGCTCCCTCGAGGCGACGTGGGGGTTCGGCCAGGCGTATGGCTACTGTAAAAATAGCCCCAGCGGCCAGCATTGTTCCAGCATTAATTTGTGCAGCCCCCGATGGTTATCTGAGCGGCCCATTGTGGGCCGGCTGGATGGGAGCATAATTGGAGGATGTGGGACTCAAGTCCCTCCTAGTGAAGATGTTTTTCAGGGAATGACCCCTGAACCTCCTCACCAAGAGGGTCGGTTCCGCCCTTTCAGGCTCTCCTTGGATCTCGGGGCTGCAAGGCACTTCACAAGGTCAGCCAGGAGGAGGGGGGAGGTGGCCGGCTTCTGCTCACACAGGCAGCTGGGAATGACGAAGTTCTTCCCCACAAGGACACCAGGAGCAGGGGTCTGCTTCCCTGTGGCTACCCTGAGAGTCCCGGCTCTGCCCTCTGTGCCCCGAAACCCACTGGCCAGGCAGGCGCTCAGAGAACCCCGCAGAAGTGCTGGGATGGGCGTAGCAACAAGCTCCCTGAGACCCTCTGCTCTGGGCTCTGGTTTCCCGCAAGGGGAAACCTCCAGTCCCCTCTCCCGCTCAGGACCCCGTCTTCCCAAGGCCCGTGGCTGAGCCGGGATGTGGGATGGGACACGAATGGGGCAGAACTGGGGCCTGTCAGGCATCTGGCATCATGGGCGTGTCCCTGCTCCTCACCCCAAGTGCATCCAGGGGTGGGTTCTTCTGTCATGCCACCTGTCTTATCCACGCCTGCCACAAACACAGGCCTACGCACCCTTCGAGAACACACAGCCAGCAGTCCCACCTCTGGCTCCCTCCTGCCAGGTCATGGTCCGTGGCCTCACCCAAGACTCACTCATGCCTCGACGAGGCCAGATCCAGGTGCAGGCATCCCACCTCCCTCTCAAGGGACTTACTCCAAGCCACTCTGGGGTGTCCAACCAGCCCCAAGCCCCTAAAAGCCCACTGCAGAAAGCCCCTTGGCTTCTGCCTCCTGTACATTCCTGGCATCCACCCACATCTCCCCGTCGCCATGGCAACCACCACCGGTGGAGGGGGAGCCCTGACAGCTCTTGCCTAGGCATCCACAGCAGCCTCCTCCCAGGTCTCCCTGCTGCTACACTGTACCCCTCCCCGAACTGTTCTCGCACAGCAGCTGAGGGCAACGTCCAGAGCATGATCAGACCAGAATGCACCCCCCAGCCCCCATCTTCCATCACTCCTGGAAGAAAACAGACTCCTCAGCACAGCCTAGCCCCCATCTCCCCATTCTCCCTTCTCCTTGGGGACTCTGGCTCCACAGAACTGCTTTCGTTCACCCCATGCCTCAGGCTCAGGCTCCCTAACACAGCTGCTCCAAGCCCTCTGGTGGCAGCCCGACCCCTGTAGGAATTGAGTGTGAGCCCTGGCCCAGAAGCTGACAGCCGCTTCCTGGCTGGGTGTTTTCAGGAAAGGTACTCAACTTCTCTGGTCCTCAGTGTCCACATCTGTAAAATGGGGATAATTGTGCCCACCTCATGGGGATGATGTAAGCACTGAATGGGGCCCTGGAATGCATGGAAGGTACTTAGAACAGCACTGGCAAGTAGCAAGTACTCCTCAAATAGTAGCTGTGGTATTCCTGCTGTTGCTGCCATAATTATCGGAGCCCACCTTGACCTTGGGGTGTATAAGGCCTTAGTTCTACTCAGGGTGAGATCAGCAGGAGGGAGGCCAAGTGACACTCCTGAGGTCATACAGCTGGTAGTTACAGTAACCAAAATGTGTCCGAACCTTCAGCTCTGTCACCTACCCCTCTGCCAGCCCGGTCTCATCCCAGACACCAACTTCCCTGGAGTACTTCTGTCCATCTCCACGGACTCACGATGAGGCCTACTCATTCTGACCTGTCACCCCGCAGCGGCCCACCCCACGGTGCAGTAAGCACTTAGGAACAAGCCCCCCCAAGGCGTTCCAGCAGCCCGCTGCCTTGCCGGCCGCCGCCAAGAGCTGTTTTCCTTGGCGCCAGGCCCAGCGCTATTTTGTAGCGACCGTGATACATAATTCCCCATTTTAAGAGCTTCCTCTTTAGTTATGACAGGGAGAGGCGATTAGAATCGGCATTAGAATCAGCCCCGATACAGAGGCTCCAGGATGAAGGCTCCCTCCTCGTCCAGCTGAAATTCTCCTTGTCTCTGTTGCAGGGGTCACGGCCAGAACTGGCTGTGCCTGAAGGCCGACCTGCAGGTCACCTGGTCAGCTCTGGCACGTCCGCGGACAGATCCAAGCTGCCAGCACCGCGTGCCAGCAATGCCGTGGGGTTACCAGATGTTCCTCTGCTTCTCTCCAAGTTACAACTACAGGATTTTTGGTATTTACCTTGTGCTGAGCTGTCAATAAACAGTGTTCTATTTGCTCCTCCAACAGCCCTACTGTGGAAGGGAGTTTTAGCACTGTTTCACAGATGAAGGAAGTGAGTGGCCTGGCACCGGGGAAGCCTGAAGTCAGACTCCCATCTCGATCTGCCCGATGCCTCGGGCAAAGTTTAGAAGGAAGGTGGGCTCTGCACTATCTGCTGATGGGGATGCTAAGGCCACAGGGAAAAAGAACGGCAGAGGGAGAGCAGGGTAGAGCTAGAGACGGGGTACCCTCCCCCATCCCACGCCCTCCCAGCCCCTCTGGCCCCAGGTGCCCACACACCAGCCAGCTGGATCTTGAACTGAGCTGCAGACGTTGCTGTGGCTGCCTCCCCCAGCATCTGCCACCTCGTCCAAGGCTGTGGGGAAGCCAAGCCCTTGCTTCTTTTTCCTGGATGAGATGCCCAGAAGCTGGGAAATTCTCCCCCTCCCCTGCAGAACTCGAACTTTCTCAAGTAAAAACAATCAGCTTCCCACAAGGATCTCTCTGGAAAAGAATAATGATTTAAATCTTGTGTTGTCACTGACTTACCCACTCACGAGCTTCTCTAAGGTTTTCAAAATAAGAAGGCAGGTCCTTTGCTGTTTCCTCTTTAGAATACCTCCCATCCCAAACACAGTCAGCCTCTCAGATCCACCTCTGGGCCTCACTGGACAGTATTTCTCAGCAAACCTCTGGGGGTTAGGTAAGTGGCTCCTAGAATCCCAGGGGACATCCGGATGACCCACCCACTTTAGAGCTGGGAAAGTGGAGGCCTGGACCGCCCTGTCCTGTTGGCTCTCTACGGAATCAAGCATTCCAGAGCAGGGCTTTATGCTCTCCTTTACTCATTTCTCTGTCCACTCCAGGGCCACAGAGTTCTGGGCTCACTGAGGCCACAACCCAGCTGTGTGACCCAGAACAAGTAACAACCTCTCTGTGCCTCATTGGTTAGAAGAACTCTTATCTCACAGGGATTAAATAGGATGATGCCTATAAAATGTCCAGCACAGGGCCTGGTACATACAAAGTGATGAATAAAGATTAGCTATTACTGAAGAAGATAGCGGACCACATTGAAATTTTATTAATACTCTGTGGCAGGCATCATATCCTCAGTGTTTTAAAAAGAAGAAAAAGCAAGCTGCATCTATTAAGCGATGACTACAGGCACGTTTGTTTAGCCCTGTGATAAGTGCTTTGCAAGCATTTTCTTAGCTAACCCTCTCTCTGGGAGCCATTACCATCCCTGTTGTGCTGAGGAGGACTGCAGAGGTGAAGTCACTTGTCCAGAATCACACAGCAAGTAAAAGGCCGCTGGAGCTTCAGATAGCTCCCAGGTCTGTTTCGGCCTCCGTCCCATGTTCTCAAGCAGTCGGCTGTTCTGGATCACCTGCGTTAGCAGGTTGACAAAGTGACATCAGGCCTGGTGCCCCTAAGTCAGCTTCAAGCCGCTGGACTGGACTCATCAGAGAAGCAGGTAACGGTGGACAGGGAAGTGAGGAGCCAGGGGATACCGAGGGACAGGGCCCAGGGCCCTAGGGACGGGCTGGGCAGGATGATGAAGTGGCATCGATGGCCAGAACGCATGGCACTCCGGCCCAGAGGCTTCCTCCGGCAGCCAGGGAGAGCCTCCCAGACCTCCTGGACAGACCAAAGCACTGTGCCCACAGACTGCGGGCGAGGGACAGGCTCAGTGAGGAGGGGGCTGGGGTCCATCAGTCATGTGGGTCAAGGGCACGCTCCTGAGGTACCATCCTGGCCCTAGGAAGCATTTAAACACAAGCACAAAAATAAAATAAGCGCCCAAACCCAACCACCCAACCACCCACCCACCCACCCAACCAACCAAAAAGAACATGAGGGGTGGTGAGAGCACTATTTTACCCCGTGCCTTAAGGGTAGCTGCTTTTGAAGAGAAAGTAGAAATTAATCCAAGAAAGGTCTTCCATCTTTTTCATAAAAAGGTACACCTTTTAAAAATTTAATCATTGGCTTGAATCATGTGGTCTGTATCCTTTTGTCTTGCTTATCTGTTTGTATCTTGGCATAACTCCTGCCTGAAAATCTCAACGGCCTTCAAGGCCTGGCAGGCCAAAGACAGTGTACAGTGGGGAAGCCTCAGGGAGGGGTAGGGTCTGTGGCAAACAGGAGCCCAGGTTCCAGCCACGGGCGGCTCTCCTCAGCTTCCGCTGCCTTACCTCCATTTTCTAATTTCTAAAACACTGCGTGGCCCAACAGTTTGCCTTCTTTGGTCACACCATTACCCCAGGTCACCCAAGGTGGGCCCAGCAAAGGGCAGGGCAGGCTTGTCTGGAGATGCTGACCAGTCTGGCCTCACAGGCCCAACGGCTCGCCCCAGTGAGGTCATCCAGGAAGCCTGGCATTGTTTTGCCCGGAACAAAGCCGAACAATGAGCAACCACATTCTGATCCTAGTGAAAGTGAATTTGGTTTGGGGAATTGTTTTTAGCATGACATCTCTGGGGACAGAGCCTATGATCTACCTGGGGTTCAGTGTCTGCGGACAAGGTCCTCCCCTCCCCTGATCTGACTACAAAACCCCTACAAAGTCAGGTCTACCCTCAGAGACCCCTCATTTCTGCTGAGAGCACCTTGCCTGGCACGTGATCGACCCTCAACCCATGCCCAGTGTCTACTGCTCCCCAAGACTCACAGAGCCTCCCCTTTCGCAGCTCAGGATGCTAAAGCTTAGAGAAGGGGCAGGTCTGGCTCAGGTCTCACAGCCACAAGGCGGTGGGTCAGGATTTGCACCCAGATCCCGACTCCATGCCCCTGGAAGGGAGGAAACCTCATTTCCTACCTACCAGAACGAGCCCTACTCCTTGGTCTGTGGTTTACAGTGAAAAAAAGCGGGTGAAAGTGAACAGGTTTTGCATAGAACTGGCCTCTGGGACAACTGGTGGCGGGCAGGATGTGGGCCCAATGTACCGCCACCTTATCCTCTTCTCACAAAAACACTTACAGGTAAAAGGTCTTGGGGACTGGGTCCAAATATTTTTCTTATCTCCTTGGAGGTGGCAGGCACTGACCCAAAGCCCAGAGAACCACAGGCAGTCAAGAGATGAAACAAAAAAGAGGACATGCAACTAGTGTGGGGGTGGGGAGGAAGAAGGCACCAAGCTGGGCCGGGGGAGGGGCCGAGTAGAGGGGCCAGGGCCAGGCCGGCAGGCGTGGTTGGTGGGGGGGGGGGGGGGTGAAGCCACGTAGGGCACCCACCATGCACAACACAGAGGCGCCCCAGGCGGGCAATGGCCAAGCAGGCCACTGAGTCAGGGGAAAGGGCAATGGACTAGGGGTCAAAAGGCTGGGCCTAGTTCGGTTCCACTGGGTCACTGCCCCTTTGCACCTCGGATGTCCAGGGTCAAAAACAGAGCAAGGGTAGCACTGGCAAGCAGGGACTACTGAATAAACACTTACTGAGAAGGTAACCTACTAGGTGCCAGGAACTGGTCTACGAAGCGGGGGCACGGAGGTAAGCCCGCAGGAGCTGATGTTCCAGAAGGGAGGTAAATATTTACAAGACGGAACCAGCATGCAGAAACAATCAAGGGGGACAAGAAGCAGGTGACAGGGACCCAGGAGCCAGTGAGACCCCTCTGAGGAGGTAAGGCTTCACGGAGGGGGCGGGCTTGGCCCTGGGCAGCAATTCATTTATTCTTCTCAGCAGCCTGGATGAGGCCCAGAGAAGGGAAGTCACTTGCCCAAAGTCACACAGCTGGGATCTGACCCCAGGCAATGGGCTTCAGGGTCCGTGCCTTCGACCACACTGAAGCTGAGGTCTGTGTGGCAAACATCTGGGAACTGGTGTTCTCAGACCATGAAACAGCATGTACCAAGAGGGCCACACTGGCCACGGTAAAGGAAGAGAGAGGAAACCAGTGTGGAAGGAGAGCAAAGGGAAACAGGGCATGGGGTGACCTAGAGAGGAGGCCGGGTCTGGAAGCCAGGGTTAAAAGCTGGATTAACCAGAGGCTGGTAGGAGCCCCTGGAGAGTTTTGTGCTCAGTGAGAACTCCGCCATGTGCCTACGGCCCCTGATTTTTCCTGTCTGGCCAACTTCTCCCTTCCATCCTGGAAGGGGATTCAAGGGCCCATGCTGGGCTCTTCCCTGGAGCTGCTGCTAGTGGGGACTCTCTAGTAGGGGCCTGGGGAACCCGAGTCCTTACCCCAGCCACCCCGGAGCCACCCAGCCCTGTCGTCATGTGCCGGTACCTGTAGGACTGGCTGAAGGCGGCCACTGTTCTTCATAAAGAGGGATCAGCCAAGGATGGGTGGAGGGACCTCCTTCCCCTTGGCCAAGGCCCCTAACACCAGTGCCACAGAGAAGAAAATGCCCTGTGCACTGACCTCTGGGCCCTTACCTCTCCATGGGTGCAGCCCATGGCTTTGGGAAGAACAAGGTCAGCCTCTGATGCTATAGGACCTCAGGCGCTTACTCACCTGGGGGAGTGGGCAGGAAAAGTCCCAACTGCCCGCCCCATGGTAACGGAGCACCTACTATCCTGCTGGCCCAGGGCCACTGGAGGGGGATCCGAGGTCACCTTCCTGCCCTCAAGGTGCTAATGTCCAGAGACAGAGGGGAGGGGCTCGTTTTGTCAAAGTAACACAAAAATTATTCAACCAGTTCAGAAGAAGGACAGGAGTTATGCATCTGGTCAAGGGCGAATGAGAGGAGCTTCAAGGAGCAGGCCCCTTCACCCTCCAGGCTGGGCCCCGCGGCCTGGCTGGACCTGGACTCCCAGAGCACGCCAAGAGTTCAGGAACAGCCCAGCTTCATGGATTCCGTCTGAGTGGGCTCAGCCCCCAAATGCCACTTAGGTAGATTTCCAGCATGCGCTGCCACAACTGAGGCTTAGCTAAAGGAGAGGAAGTAGGGAGAGAGGGGAGGGCCGCCATGATGTCTAACGGGGGCGCTCAGGGGCCTGTGTTGGTGCACAGGGCAGTGAGTCAGCAGGCAACGGTCTCCTGGCACTGACTCACCAGCCACAGCCTGTCACTCTCCTCCCGTCGGCTTCCCCACCACCCCAGCCCTCAGCGTGGTTTGGCCGGAAGTGGGGGTGGGGTAGGGTCTACCATGGTCCTGAGGCAGGCTCTGCAGAACCCAGGATTATTTCTGGAGGTCACAAAAAAAGAGACATGAGAAAAAAAGAAAAGCTCAGTTTCCATTTCCTCAGACTTCCCCTTTTAAGCTATAAGAACCCTAAAGCTACGCTCCTCTCACTGGCGGTGAAAAGCAAACAGGACGGCCCCTCCCTAGCTCTATAGAAACTGGAGAGAGATAGGCCCTCAGTGACACGGCCAGCTAAGGGCACGCCTGTGGCCCAACACCCACTCGGAGCCAGTCACCTCTAACTCTGTCACCAGGGCTCTGCCGGAAGTCACATCTCCATGGAAACAGCCAAAGCACTCTTTGCTAAAGGGCCTGGGGAAGTCGCCTCTCTCTGCCTCAGTGTTACCGTCTGCAAGATGGGCATAATATCCCATCTATCACACAGTGTGTGAAGGCTCCTAGCTCATTAAATGTATGTAAACAAGGTCCCTGTGATGGTTCCTCTTTTAAACGTGTCTCTACTCAATGAGGAAGGATCTTCTTCCTTCCTAGCTGCATCCATACCTCACCCTCACTTAGAAATTTAGCTCAAGGAGAGTTTGGTGTCTGTGGAACAAAGCAGCTGGGGATTTAGCAAGACAGCGGTGGTGATCAAATAGCCACGTCTGCTGCTGGCGCCCCGTTTCAGAGCAAAGGGGCTTGTTGCCTGGAACTTTCCCCATTTATCTGGAAGTCAAGTTTCAGGTGTCCTCCACCATCCAAAGCCCACCTGACTGAGATCCCCAGGAGCTACCGAACCACACACCCCAGGCTTCCTCACGCCTCCATGCCTTGGCTCATTCTGTTCCCCTAGCCTGGCACACTGTTCCCCAAGTAATGTACAGGCAATCCTCAAGCGATACCCCGGGACAATGGTCCTGAGGACTCCCCAGTGCCTTCCTTGGGCTCCGTGGGTCACACCACCTCTGTCCCCATGCTCACCAGGCCATATTGTAACTGTTTGCTTACTGTCGCCCAGGGCCAGCTTCCTGACACCCAGTAGAAGGCCCAGCACTATCAATATTTGTCAAACAGAACCTTTAGGGCTCACAACCCTGGGGACACTCAACACAGTAGTAAACACGTACCACCTCAGAGCCGTGAGGGTGCCTCAGCCTGGCGGACAGAACACAGGACAGCAGCAGATGCTCAGGACTGGGCAGGGCTGCCCACAGAGTAAGGATGAGCCAGGCGACCCCTCTGCTAGACGGAGAGGGGATGTGTCCCTGCGTCTGAGCACAGTTCCCCCCAAATGGTCAAACTCTACAAAGCTTTGCCCTCTTTTGATAGATGAACCCTCAATCTTCAGGAAATCACTTTTCATGAAACAACGCGTTCCCTGAGCATCTTCCAAAACCGACTTTGAAGTGAATTCTCCTCGGTCGCCTAAAGGTTTGCCAAGTACTAACTGGAGGCCCCTCGTGGATCCCGCACGAAACTTGCAGGGCATGAAGTGGGGGCCTTGGGGTACCGGCACGTGCAAATGCAAGCCCACTTTCTGGTGAACACACTGAGGCCCCGGACCCACAGCAGATAAACAAGAGCCCGCAGCCTTTCACAGATGGGCCATCAGAGCTGAAGGAACCTGGTTTCAGAGGGAAACGTGAGGTAGCAAGGAGGCGATGGAGGGCAGGGAAGCTCCCAGCACCCCAACCCAGTGGAACACAGCGTGTGCCAGAGGCTGAAAGTAAGGCTCTTACTCCCAACCTGGCCGGACCGCTCGGGGTGGTGGACGGCGGCGCGGGGCAGGGAGACTCCCAGGGCTGCAAGACGGTGTCCGACAGCAGCTGCTGCGCTGGATGAAAACGCAGCGTTCAAATCCCTACCAGGGGTGGGGTGGGCTCGAGGGAAGAAGACATTTCTACATCGTGCAGACCATCTCCCAGGGCAACCCCCAGACTGGCCTCCACCTCCCTTCCCCTTCCCCTGTAATCCCCCTGTGGCCCGCTCGTGTCCACCACGAGCACAGTGTGGGGGATGTGGTGCTGCCTCCAGACGGCCGGTCACCCGTGCGGCGACACAACACGAGGCCACCTCAGCCACTGGACACTCCCTAGAGGCACGCCCCCTGGCTCAGCCAAGCTGTTTCTAGCCCAGCCCACTGCCTACCATGTCGCCTTCAGCTCAAGAACTATGGGTGGCCCCCAGCCGCTTGGACAATCATCTCTCTATCCCTCACCTGGAATCCAAAGCTCATGATACTCGACGCTGTCACCGGCCCCAGTCTCTGCCAGCTCACCTCTCCTCTGGTCCTGCCTGAGTCTCGGGACCTCTCATTTTTTCCATCATTATCCCATCCAGTGCTGCGCTTTCTGGGTTCCCTTATGTTTAGAAGGGTCCCACTCACCTTTAAGACCTGGCCCAAGTGTCACCCCTCCAGGAAGCCCTTCCTGCCCACCCACTTCTCCCCCTCTGCCTCCTCTGGCCCGTGTCACCTCACCATTCACCAGGTGCTGGGCTCTTGCTCAGACTTCAACCCTGGACAGAGTTCGAAGTTCCGCTTGGGAAAGCTCAGTTTCTTCATCTATAAAGTGGTCCCCATCATCGGTAAAACCATTCCTTGCCAAAGTCTCTGGGCGGAGCTGGTACGGGACCACAGGTGCCTGAACATCAGCGTTGCCTGGGACTCTGGCTGAAAATCCAGCTGCCTGGACCTGCCCCAGACCTCCTGACTCCGAATCCTCAAGGTTATTCAACCAACCCCCCAAGTGACTCTTAGAAGCAGGTGAGGTCGGGAAGACTGGTGCTAACGAACCGAGAAGATGCTTGGTAACATGTAACAGAATCAACCAGTGCGAGAGACTACTCCTGGCTCATGATAATGCGCGCGAGCACGCACAGCTGTGTGCACCACTGTCCGCACACGCCCACGGACGGCGGCCCCTGCCAGACTGGGAGCAGCTGGGGGCCAGGCCCGGCCGGGGTTCACTTAGGCCAGCCCCAGTGAGTCCGGGGACGACCCCAGAACCATGCGCCCGGACTTGACCATCTGCCAGAGTCTCCCCTATTCACTTTTGCCACTGCTTCTTACAGGAGCACACTTTACAGGTAAGAAAACCAAAGCTCAGAGAGGAAACAGGACCTGGCCGAAGTTCCCCAGCGAGCAAGTGACAGATTCTGAACCCGGGACAAGGCAATACTCCCTCTATCCGCTTGCTAAAGTTAAAAGGAGTTTGAGAAATCAGGGTTGGGGCTGGCAGGTGGATTACCCGGGGTTTCTGGGGCAGGGATTTGAGTAGGGTATGTGATCCTGGGGGAAAGAGCACCAGAGACCCCCACACACACACCCAGGGGGCAAAACCCAGCACAGCAGACCTCAGGCAGCAACTCCAAAGAAACACAAAGTACAGGGCATATCGCTTGGGACTTGGGGGCCCCCAGCTGTCACCGTGGCACAGGGGTGGGGTGTCACTTTTTCCCTAAGTGGAGGCAGCAGGTGGGGGCCTTCCCAAAAGGAGAAGCACCTGTGCCTAAAATGCCAGCTCCTCAAACTCAAGGAACAATAGCAGGAAAGGACCCAGGAGGCCCAGGTGAGGCTCTGCCAGTGACCACTGCTTGACCAAGGCAGCACCTGACCTTCCCTGGGCTGTGGTTTCAACCAGCTGACCCGCAGACCCTAATGGCTCGCGAGTGCAGGATCCCAACCATTTCTCCCCCACACAGGTGCACACAGGCGTACACACACACACACACACACACACACACACACACACACAGCCACCTCTCTCTCTGCAAGGGCAACCTCTCCAACAGAAGAAAATACACACCATAAATACACCTGTCTGTGCCTCAGTTTCCTCAAATACAGAATGACAGCAATAGTACCTACTTCTTAGGGCTGTTGAGAGATGAAATGAGCTAACACGTATCGAGAACTCAGTACTTGAACAAAGCGTGAGCTACCAGGATGATGACCCTGAGGCCAGTGACAGCCGGGACACACAGCCAAGGCCCTACTGGCATGTCCTGTGCACCAGGCCTACTGTGCACCTTCCATATCCCCTCACAGAGCCAGGACCAGGGTGCAAATGCAGGTCAGCCAGTTCTGAGATGTGGGGCATCCCCCCAACACTCCTGCCTCCTCCCAGCTGCCCCTTCCTTTCTATCCAGCCTCCACTCCTCTTCCACAGTGGGTGGGCCCCAGAACCTGAGGACCCTAGGGGACCCTCCCAGGGTACCTGCTGACTATGGGATGGAGTAGGTCCTGTGGGCTGGTGGCTCCCCTGGGATCTGAGCATGGATGTGGGCCCTGCTGTCACCTCCTCCACCTTGCCTCAGGGTAGGGTCGGGAGAACATTCCCTGCAGCTGCCCCCAGCCCGAGCTGGCAACCAGACCAGGGCCTGCGGCTCCCTGTACCAGGTGTCGATACCCCCGGGCGGTGGTGCCTGCCAAGCTGGGGAGACGGAAGTTATAGGGCCCGGGGCCTGGCCTTGACAGCGGAGTGCGTGCCACGGACACTGCTGGGAAACAGGCTGCAGAGAGGCCCCAAGGAAGTGCAGACCAGCCACTTGGAGCAAAGTGGCCGAGCTGCCTCCCCCCTTCCTTGTGCAGCTGTGAAGACAACCTTTGGGAGAAGAAGTGGCTTGGTGGTATCCGCCAGATTGGCTGCAGCTACAGAAACCAGATTCTGGGACCCCTCAACTCCCAGCCTCAAAACCCCAAAGGTTCTAGCTGGAGGTCCCTGGCTGCCCAAGACCCCTCAACTGGCCATCAACGAACGGCAGATCAGGCCTGGACCCCCAGTGCCCGGAGTTTACAGATAAGCAGACTGAGGCCTGAAAAGAGGAGGGGGCTTTCCAGGAAGCCCCGAGTCGGGCCCTGCTTAGGGACTCTGTGCCTGTTTCCTCATCCGTCAACTGTGACCTCCACCGGCACTACCCCTTAGGGCGTAGGGCGATCACATGAGCTGACGCGGTCACGCCAGCTGGTACCGGGCCAAGCGCACACACCGCTGTGTGCCAAGACGTCACATGCGTGAGGGTGAACAGGATTCACTCGGAGTCGCTCTCAGGGAGCTGCCCACCAGTAGGGAGACAGTAGCTAGTAGCAAGACAACGGCAGTTATGGTAAAAAGTCTGCCAGCCCAAGGGTGGGTCACTCCCTTCTTCAAGCCCAATGTGTTCTGTGGACGTGCTAGTTCAGGAACTTCGACACCATCATCGGGTCTAATGTGCCCATTTTACAGGTGGGGAAACTGAGGCCTAGGTGCAAAAGCTTCGGTCTCCAGTGTTTCGACCTGGGTTCTAGGCCTCCAGTTCCCTGCCCGCTCCTACTATTTGGATGTTTAGGACCAGCTCAACTCTTTACTTACTTGGGGAGCTCCTTCCCAGGCCCAGGACACAGAGCACCAAATCCCACAGAGGTCTTTGCCCCCAAGGGAATGCCCTGCCTGTTTACCTGGCAACCTACCTCGGGTCAGCTCAGGGGCTGAGAGGCTCTATCAAGCGAGGATTTGGACGGAGGCGGTGGGTAAACAGAGGGTCCCGCTGGTGGTCTGGGGTGAGCGGCTTGGGTGAAGAGTTCTTGGCAAGGGGAGCCATGGCCCACTCCAAGCTGGACGCCCCTGGGAAAGACCTTGTTCCCACCAGGCCTCCAGCCGGACCACTCAGGTCAGAGCAGTGAAGGGCTCCCACCTTTGGCCTCTGCTCCCTCTCTCCTGAGTGGACTCCCTGGACACTGTTTCCTAGGTAACCGCAGCTGTTGGGACCTCCCGAGCCTGAATCACAGAAGGCAGCCCCGTAAGGTTCTGTAAGGGGATCGAGGCTCTGTGAGCAGACAGGGACACAGGTGGACATGCAAATAGGACTCACCCCAGGCACTAGGAAATTGGGTACATCAGAAGCCCTAGAGAGTGCAAAAGATGCCCAGCACCTCGGCTATGGGCCTCAGAATACCTGCTCATGAGGTCACAATGAGCCTTCCAACACAGCCCAGGTCCCCACGGACCGCGTACTCCAGAAAAACGCCAGCGATTAGGAATGTCCCTTAGCACAACTAAAGCCAGCGGAGGTTCTTTGGTCATAGAACTTACTGTCTCTATATGTCATTACCTGGGAGGCCCTGGGCTTTCACAGCTTGCTGCATTTTTACAGGCCATTTCAGGCCCTGGAAGGCACATCCCTGCTCTTCTCCAGTCTCAAATGACACCTCCTCCAGGAGGCCTTCCCTGACCATCCCCTGTCCATCTCCCAGCAGAACGAACTGCTCATTTCTCAGCTGTAAATCCTCGTTTCTTCCTCCCTCGGTCAGGGGATGCTCTAGGGCAGAGGGTGGGCCTCCTCCCTGGAGGCAGCGAATGAGGAGGACCCTGGTGTATCATCGTCATAGCAACCTTTTGTTCCAATTCCAACTGTTCTTACATCCCGGAAACAAAAATAGTTGCAGCTAACATGATGTGCCCGGCACTCTGTTGGGCAGTTGATGTAATTCTAGCTGGTAGTAATTTTTTAATCACACAAAATATTTTTCTTATTGCATTTTAAATCACTTTTCACTGATTATGGCTGTTTGCTTTTCTCCTATAATTAGTCCAAAAGTAATGAGACGTTATGACATTTTCAGGGACTCTCACAGAACAAAAAAACCCCACTCTAAATGCCTTCAAAGTACGGAAAAGTGCTCCAACCGCACAGCCACTTCCAGAGCGAAGTATCCTCAGCTCCCTGGGTTGAGTGACCGTGTGTGCTGAGCTCAGCGCCTGGCACTTGGTTGCCGAATTTTTACCCAGTCCTTAGCAACCATCCTATGAGATAAGGAATCTTACCCCATCTGAGGCTCAGAGGGGTCGAGTGACTTGACCAAAGTTGCACAGCCAGAAGAGGCAGGGTTCCAGAATCCTGGGTCCTCAACCACTGGACTCTGGGGCATCTCCTGACTCTGGCCTTTGACGCCAGGAAGTCCCCGTCTTCACCTGATGCAGGAGGAATCTGAGGCCGGCAGTAGGGAGGGGTGTCATTTTGCACATGGACCAGCTAGGATTGGAATCCAGGTCTCTGGAGCAGGCCCAGAGCACAGGTCCCGGGTCAGCAGGAACAAAAAAATCCACCTGGGGGGGGGGGGGGGCGTTGTGTTAAGCGCTTTGCAAGGACCCTCCCATTTCATTACTTACACGTGCTGGGATTACTAAATAATGGCCCCTCAGGCTAGGAAGAACTGTTAACCATTTCCATTCAGGCTACCTGGAGCAATTAGGTGGCTAATACCGAACTGATGAAGGGAAGGGACTGAGCCCAGGGCACATCCCCCGCCCCACCCCTCTGAGCTGGCTCTCACCCTGACCCTCCGGAACAGCCCCAGCCCCAGGACTTAATCAGCTTATTCACCCTTTAGAAAGCCCGGCTGATCAGAAAAAGTCTCCTTTTACTCCTTGGGGACAAGGATACCTGAGATTTAGGCCACAACTATAAATAGGCAAGAAATCCATCCTTTTAAATTCACTCATCTATTTATTTGGTCACTTGCTTCCCGCTGACCCCCAGATGGCGGAATTCTACGTAATTCCTCCCCAGTGCGGTCAGTGGAGAGGAGGGGCCCTCGGGCCTGTCCAGCTTTGTTCTCTGAATTCCCCGATGGGCACCACCCCTCCGAGACCCTGTTCCCCAAATCCCCTTTGCCGAGTTCCACTTTTGCCTCTGCTGCGTCACCTTAAAAGGTTTTGGTTGGAACCTGACTCTGTCACTTGTCGGCTGCAAGCAGTAACCTCAGGAATGTCACTTCCCCTTGGGGCCTCAGTTGCATCACCTGTAAAATGGGCCATCCCAAATTACACAAGGGAAGGAAGGAGGAAGTGCCTCAATACACGAGTGGATTTGCTCTCAGGAGAAACAGGACGCCCGTGGACAGCCGCCTTTCATTTCACGCGGTTCATCAACACAAATAGCCCCCAGGGCTCTTCTGTCCCACAGGGAACACACCAAAATAAACAGCTCCTCCATCCGGTGTTCTGTGTCACGCGAGCGGCCCAGTCTGCTGGCACTGCCACCCCCCTCCCAAGGCATTCTGCGTGCTCCCCAAACCACGTGAGTCATGAAAAGTAGGTTAGACATCTCGTTAGAGTGGGTTTCCTCCTGGGACCTCTGGCGGTCCCTGCAGCGCTCCTGCAAGCCTGTTTGGGTGAGGGCTGGGCTGTGCCGTTCTTCCTCCTGAGCAGAAGCTAGTTGTCAAAACAACCGAACAACAGTCACTATCTTTAAGGGGGCACCTGGCAGCATTAACTAAGGACTTCGGGTTCCAGACTGGCTCCCAAAGTGAATCAAGACCCCAGCACTCAGCAGGGCATTCGGGGTCACCAGTGAAGACCTCCCATCCCGCTCCTCTCCTCTCCCCGCTGCCCCAGAGCGAGACACTGCCACCCAGCCATGCTACTGATGTCTGGAACTCTCTGCCTTCCCTTTTCAAGGGTGCTTCCCTCTACCAGGGAATTCCCTTCCTGGCTTGTGTCTGCCTGGCATGCTTTTGTCATTCAAGGCCTCTGGGAAAGTTTTTTGAACTTTGTGTGCCCAAAGCATCTTCAAGAGACCCCACTGACAGGCACAGCCGATCTGTCTCCGGGCTGGCCTGGCTGTTCCAGGCCAGAGAGAGAGGCTCAACTCTGGGTCCCCAGGGCGTGGCCCGGGCCTGGGCACAGGAAAAGTCCGCAAGTCTCTGATGACTGAATGAACAGACTTTCAATTCTCGCTTTTCAGATGCTTACAGGTTTTCCCCAAACTTCCCCAGATATCAAAGTTTCTCGCCTGGGCCTTCCCCCACTCAGCAGGGCTGGAAGGGGTTTGAAAATACATACACTTCTCTAATGAACCATAAAGGCCAAAGGGAAAACCAGAGGTCTGCCCCCCGTGATCCCCATGAGTTGGGAGCTACTGTGTCCACAAGAAGATGGATGTGAACAGAATTGTTGCGGTCATCGCTCCATGACGTATTACGACAAACCATCACACTGCACGCCCTAATCTCATACAGTGATGTAGGCCCATCGTTTCTCAGTAAGACAGGGGATAAAAGCTCACACTAAATTGTAATGTAATTCGTATGTTCACCTACGCCTCACTCACTAGACTAGACGATTCTAAAAAAAACTGACACTGTGTCCTTTATGTTTTATCACCAGCACCTGTCATCATGTTTATGAATATGAAATAAAAATTAATTTCTTTAAAAAGTTGGGGGTGACCCTTTCCCCCCTCAGCCATGAAGCTCTGAGGCCTGGCCACATGGGGGTCAGCTGACCCAGACAAGGCCAGAGATGTGGCTGGGAATCGGTACCTCGAAGCAGCCCCTGTCCCCAGGGGCCTTCCAGAGCTGCGGCTTTTCTAGTTTGTTTCTTTTAGGATGAAGAGTTTACTTGATGTCTGGACTTTTTAATGTGCCTAAATCATCCCTGAGAGCATTTTAATATAGCCATTATTAATAAAACACATTACTAATAAATACTCTTATCAAGCTTTCCAATATGCCAAACTGCTTGCCCTTACTTGCTGCCGGTCACTGGAGCCCAGGCAGGAGATGAGACTGGCCGGAGGTCACACGGCCAGGAAGCCGCAGAGCAGAGACTCTTCTCTCGACAGCACCAGGACAGAAAGGATGGTTATGGGAAGAGCGGAGGCCATTATGTCTTAAGGTGATGTGTGACCTTGGGCGTGTCAAGGCACTTCTCTGAGCCTCAGAACGCTCCTCACGAGGAGGATGGAGACGAGGGTGCAGGCAGACAGGCTCCTGAGGAGAAGTGGCTCATGTTCCCAGACTGCTTCCCTCCTCCGTCCTGAGACAAGACTGGCCTTGTGGTTACACTGGCTGCATGGGGGAGGGCGTAGTTCCACTTCGCAACTGAACAATGGTTTGTGCGACCATTTATGTCGTCTCTCCCTGCCTCATTCCTCACTCTATCCCCACTGCCCAGCACTGTGCCTGGTATACAGCAGGCGCTCCACACACATTGACCACATGAAGGAACGGACACATGAAAGGCTGAGTAAATGCCTCAATTCATTCGGCTGTGAGCTCCTCCCAGGACAGGGAATCTGGAGGGAATAATCCAGAAAGAGCAGCAGGGCCCCAACGGGCAGCCCCCCTGTGGAAGGAGGGCAGGGCAGGGAGCCTGGGCCCAGAAGCGCACCAGTCCTGTCTCCTAGTCTGCGGCAGCATCGCGGGCACCTCCCTGAGCCCGGCTTCTTCACCCACGAAGCAGAGACCATGAGCACTTCGTCACAGGACCGTCTCGAGGCGGGGATGGGGATGTGACCATCAAGTTCTCGGGTGTCACTGTGGCAGGAGGGAGGGAGGGGCCCTTCAAGAGCTCAGGGGTGATGACAGGAACAAGGATGGGGAGTTTGGGGGTGAGAGAACCCCGTGCAAGGTAATGCGGGAGCAGAGTCAGGCTGGGGATGAGGGGCAGAGGGGCAAGTGATTCAGAAGCCCCTCTGGCTACTCCTACGGATGAAGGCCAACGGTTGAGGGGTGAGCAGCCATTATGGGAAGCCGCGGTGTCCAAGAATACAGCCCCACAGAGGGTGTGCGTGCCAGCAGGCTGCCAAGCACAGAAGACCCTATGAGGCATGCACGTAAGTTACGTCTGTTTACAGGGAACCCCCAGCCCAGAGAGGGAGACCACCACAGCAGGCACTGGCTCCACAGCTGCCACCCCAGGAGCTCCCCTGGGGAAATGATTCCAGACCCTTGTTTTACGCGTGAGGAAAGTGAAGGCCCAGAGAAGGGAAATGACTCATCCAACGTCCCCCAGCAAGTTGGTGAGTAAGTGGGTAGAGAAAGGTGGTGCCGTGGGGGACCCTTTGGGCGACTGGGTCTGAATACTGACCCAGGGCACCCTCCTTCAGGGGTGCCCCAGGGAGCCAGCCCCTCCAAACCCAGAGGTGCCTGTAGCCTTCGGATCCAGGAGGCTCCTGCTTTGGGGAGCGTGGGTTTCTGGACTTACTATCTGCTGGCTGAGAACAGACGAACAGATGGGAATACCTCCCCTAAACCCCTCTCAGGTTTCACCGGGGCAGGCAGCTCTGGTCTTTGAAATGCCCTGCCAGTTTCTGGAAACAACAACAACAAACTGCGATATTGTGATTTATAATTAATATAAATATATATTTGGTCTTTGTTCCGGTTGCTGGCAGAGCTCCTAAAACTCTTGTATTTCCCAGGTGATGAGAGGGGCGCCTGGGTGGCTCAGGCAGTCAAGCGTCTGCCTTCCGCTCAGGTCATGATCCCAGAATCCTGGGATGGAGCCTGGGGTCGGGCTGCCTGTTCAGCGGGGGGTGGGGGGTGGGGCTTCTCCCTCTCCCCTCCCCCCATCCCGCTAGTGCTCGCTGTCTCCCGCCCTGTCAGTGTCTCTTTCTCAAAAAAAAAAAATTCCTAAGTGGTGAGAGCGAGAAAGGTGTCTTTTGTTATGTTAACGACTGACTTTTAGAAGGCACCTAAGGCTAGGGGCTGGTTGCTAGGAGAAGCAACCACGTGATTAGAGGGTTGGAACTTGCAGTCCCACCCTCTGACCTCCAGGGAAAGGAGGGGGCCTGGAGACGGAATTCAATCACCAAAGGCCAAGGATTTAATCAATGTGGCGCTTAGAGTAAGGAAGCCTCCATAAACATTTAAATGAGAGCTTCCAGAACACAAGGGAGATTTGGGGAGAGTGGCACCTGGAGAGTAGGACCGGGAAGACCCGTGCCCCCTCCCCATCCCTTGCCCTGTGCATCTCTTCCCTGTGGCTGCTCCTGAGTTCGGGCCTTTACTAATACACCACTGATGTAGTCTGTAAAATGTTTCTGAGTTGTGAGCTGCTCTAGCAAATTCATCAAACCCAGGGACAGGATCGTGGGAACCTGATTTCCAGCCAGCCGGCCAACAGCACAGGTGACAATCTGAAACTTACAGGCATCACAAGGGAGGTGGGAGTCGGCCTTGGAGGGCTGAATCATTAACCTGCGGAATCGGACGCCGTCCCCAGGTAAATAGTGTCAGAAGTGATTTATAAGGTAGGAAATCCAGCTGGTGCTGGAGAATCGCTTGGTGGTGGTGGGGGACCCCCACACATTAGAATTGTAACCTCTCTCCTTGAAAAAACCTCTGTCTGACATCTCCAAAGGCAAGAGAAACAAAAGATAAAATGAACTTGTGGGACTTCATCAAGATAAAAAGCTTCTGCACAGCCAAGGAAACAGTCAAAAAAACTTAAGAGGCAGCCCATGGAATGGGAGAATATATTTGCAAATGATGCTACAGATAAAAGACTGGTATCCAAGATCTACAAAGAACTTCTCAAACTTAATACGCGAGAAACAAATAAACAAATCATAAAATGGGCAGAAGATATGAACAGACACTTTTCCAATGAGGACATACAAATGGCTAACAGACACATGAAAAAATGTTCAAAATCATTAGCCATCAGGGAAATTCAAATCAAAACCACACTAAGGGGGCGCCTGGGTGGCACAGCAGTTAAGCGTCTGCCTTCGGCTCAGGGCGTGATCCCGGCGTTCTGGGATCGAGCCCCACATCAGGCTCCTCCGCTATGAGCCTGCTTCTTCCTCTCCCACTCCCCCTGCTTGTGTTCCCTCTCTCGCTGGCTGTATCTATCTCTGTCAAATAAATAAATAAAATCTTAAAAAAAAAAAAAAACCACACTAAGATACCACCTTACACCAGTTAGAATGGCAAAAATTGACAAGGCAAGAAACAACAATTGCTGGAGAGGATGTGGAGAAAGGGGATTCCTCCTACATTGTTGGTGGGAATGCAAGTTGGTACAGCCACTCTGGAAAACAGTGTGGAGGTCCCTTAAAAAAGTTAAAAATTGAGCTACCCTATGATCCAGCCATTGCACTACTGGGAGTTTACCCCAAAGATACAGACGTAGTGAAGAGAAGGGCCATATGCACCCCAATGTTCATAGCAGCATTGTCCACAATAGCTAAATCGTGGAAGGAACTGAGATGCCCTTCAACAGATGACTGGATTAAGAAGTTGTGGTCCATATATACAATGGAATATTACTCAGCTATCAGAAAGAACGATTTCTCAACATTTGCTGCAACATGGATGGCACTGGAGGAGATAATGCTAAGTGAAGTAAGTCAAGCAGAGAAAGACAATTATCATATGGTTTCTCTCATCTATGGAACATAAGAACTAGGATGATCAGTAGGGGAAGAAAGGGATAAAGAAAGGGGGGGTAATCTGAAGGGGGAATGAAGCATGAGAGACTATGGACTCTGAGAAACAAACTGAGGGCTTCAGAGGGGAGGGGGGTGGGGGAATGGGATGGACCGGTGATGGGTAGTAAGGAGGGCACGTATTGCATGGTGCACTGGGTGTTATACGCAACTAATGAATCATCGAACTTTACATCAGAAACCAGGGATGTACTGTATGGTGACTAACATAACATAATAAAAAAACATTAAAAAAAAAAACAAAAAAACCTCCGTCTGGCCGCTGTTGGGGCTAAAAGACAAGACAGGAAAATAAACCAAGGAATCTTCTCTCCACCCAAGGCCCAAGCTTCCCACCACAGGTGAGGCCAGAGGCGGCGGCTCCCACTTGCCCTGGTCATCCAGGGGCCCCCGCTTCCAGCAGCCGCTGGGTGGAACACGCTACAAGCCAAAGGCGTGGACTAAAGCCCAGGCGCCCTGTCCTGACACATGGCTGACCTCGAGCTGGCCGCTGCCCTCTTGAGACCCAAATTTCTCACCTGTTACACAGGGACAGTAATAACTACACTATAAAATAATGCAAGTATTACAGATGGAAAACCTTTCTGAGAACCGCGAAGGGCTGCACATGCTATCATTGTATGTTCAGACGACTGTGACAGAGGTGTTAAAAGCAATCCTAACAGCAGCAGCAAGAACAGCAGTCACGACCACCACGTACTGGGCAGGGGCTGTGTGCCAGCCACGGTGCGAAGAACTTTCGTAGTTCTTCCTCCCCGATCCTCCAACCAGAGAGGAGAGAATCTACATCATGTCTATTTTGACAGAGAACCCGAGGGCCCAGAGAGGTTACGTGACTTGCCCTGGGTCACACAGCAGGTAGGGCCAAATGCACTGACACCCAGACTCGCTGGACACCTGAGCTGAGGTCTTAACCACACCTCTCTTCTCCCTAAAGGGTAGATGTATCAGCCTGAGTCCGGAGGTTGTGCGATTCATAACACATCTTGTTTATTGACCTTTTATTTTCTTCCCCAAAGAGGAAGGCTGGCAGACTGGCTGTTGCTTCTCTAAGATGGGTTGTTTTAAATCCGCTGCTCCCTGAAGCCCTGAAGGCAGGGGCTCCCCCAGGGAAGTGGCTGGCTCCACTCCCTCCTGAGGCCTTTCGGCTGTCACTTACGATAGGCAGAGGCTTCAATTAGGGCAATTTCTGAGGGTCAGTGATTTGGCAACAGGCATCCAGCACCTTAAAAATGCACACCCCTTTAGGCTAGCAATTTCCATTTTCTGAACCAGACCAATGTGTAAAGATGCACACTCAGAAGTGTTCACTGCATTTGGTTTTGCAGGATGAACAAGTTCTGGAGATGGGTTGCTACTTAACAGTACTACAGACCTAAAAATGGTCGAGATGGTTAATTTTATGTTATGTATATTTTACCACAATTAAAAATAGAAAGAAAAAAAAAGATGTTCGCAGCAGAGTGGTTTACATGAAAAAGAAACTACCAATGGCCAATCGCTCATCACTAGGGGATTAATTAAATAAATGATGGTTTAGCCAAACAAATCAAAACTAATTAAGAAGGGGGCGGGGGGGGGGGGGGAGGGTCAGCAAATTTCGGCCCCCGGACCAAATCTAGCAGGCTGTTTTTGTAAATGAAGTTTTAATGGCATAAAAGGACACCTGCTCCTTTGCACTTTGTCTGTGACTGCATTCCGGGCTACAGAAGCAGAGGCGAGACCATCTGAGATCGGCGGAGGCAAAACCACAGGCCCCTGAGCCCCAAACGCAGCCTATCCAGCCCTTTAGAGACATCTGCTGACCCTGACTCAGAAGACCGAAGACCCAGAAAAACGCTAAGAAATATGGGGGGTGGGGCCGGGAAGTTGGCTCCCCAGCATTGCCACACTGTGAGTTCAATTTTAAAAGGCAAAATGTAAATAATGTGTATTTACCCACACATTTATAAATGCACTGTTAGATGCTCCCGTCTGCACGGCAGGAACAGAGACGAATTTTATTTTCCTCTTTCGACTTCTCTGTGCTCTCCAAATTTTCTTTATTTAAAAATACATGACTTCCCAACAGAAGAAGAAATGATTGTGGCCCAACAGAAGTGTTCGCTAATGCTACAGTGACAATCCCACGTTGCAGTACAAACGTATCGAATCCAATGTTTTAATAGCTGAAACTTACAAAGTGTTGCAGGTCAAATATACCTCAATTTTAAAAAATGCATCACGTTTATGATCAGGCCAGACAAACAGTAAATACCGTTTTCTGTCTTGGCCCCTCCAGAGATTGAGTGAAGAGGGTGACGCTCTCGCTGGAGGAATCACAGATCCCTTGTATGAATGACCCCTCCCCTGCTGGAGTTTACAACCCGGAGGGGTCCAGGAGGGGGTGGGGATTTCTTTTAACAAGCCCAGAGAGGTTGCCCTCCAGTTAAACTGACCAGAGACACCCAAAAGGGTGGATGTGATTTTCAGCTGAAGCGAGTGAGGGGTTGCTCTAGGGGATCCCACCAGGGAGGTGAAATTGAGACATGTACTGGGGTGCTGGGCACTGATTTTGTTAGGCCAGCTGAGTGCTTCAGAACTCCACCGTGACGACAAAGGGACTGTCACCCCTGACACCATACTCGCTTTCTAAGCCTCCAGGGTGCTGTTACGGCTCCACCTTACAGGTGGGAAAGCTGAGGCTCAGAGGAGTTCAGGGACTCTCCTCTCCAGGTCACGCAGCTGGCATAGGATGGAGACAGGATTTGAATCCAGGACTGTCTGACTCTCCAGCTCCACGGACTTTGCACACGGGTTGTCCCTGTCAGGAATCAGTTTTTTGGTCGGTTCCTTAATAACTCAGAGTCTGCTGAACAACAGACACACACCCACGTCTCAGCCACCGCCCAGCTGTGCGCGCCCTGTGAGGGGCTAGAGCGAGTGATTAACATCCCTTTCCTCAGATGGGAACCTGGAAGCCTCCTCGAGGAAGGGCCACACACCTGCACGCCGGGTAGTGCTCCGGCTCCCTAAAGGCACCCCCTCCAAATCCTGCGGCCTGGCGTATCAGACGGCCAGGGAGCCCTTTCAGAAAGAGTAAGCCAAAGGTCCGCTTGGAGGAGGCATCATACAGGCCTGAGAGCAAACCTCCATGGCACGTCCTGTGAAATGGGCTCCCACCAAGTGTGGATGGATCAGGCAACCCCAGAGGAGAGAACAGTGGCGGCTTCTCTCCGGGTGCGGCCTCTAAAGCCACCAGCCCACATGGGGGCTGGGCGCCTTGCACAAGACTATCTGGAAGCCGAACTCATACTCCAGCTCCGCAGCAGCAGGCCTCCGGCTTCCGGGGCTGCCCCGGGCTACTGATTAACAAGCACAAGGCCTTGGGAATGGGCCAGCCTGGAGGGAGGGGAGGGCAGTGCTGGACAGTGCGGGCACCAGGGTCAGAACAGGTGAGGTTCACATCCTTCCCTGCGGTGTGACCCTGGGGGTAAGTCAATTCACTTCTGTGCCTCCACTTCCCTATCTGGACATGGAGATAATGTCAGCATCTAAGTCCTGGGGCTCCTCTGAGGCCGGCATGAGTCCATATGCAAAGTACCCAGCGGTAGCGGAGACCCAGTAGTGCTCAACGAACGGACGGACTTGTCATTCTCACAGCGCAGCCGCACGCACATCCTAAGCCTGCTGGGGGCTAAGGGCGCCCCTACACGGTAAACCTTTTTGGTGCCGTCTCGGGCGTGCTGTTGAGGAGTTTAGTCAATGTTCCTGATTATTCATACTGACAGTGGTGACCCGTATGGCAATGACTCTGGAAGCTGACATGGACTAGAACAACTCCATGCCCACTCAGAAGCTCGCCAGGGAGGTGTCCTGAGCCACCAGGGGCACACAGCGTCAAGAACAGGGGGTCTTCATGGGGTCATGGGGCCGGGGGGAGGGGGACACGACCTGATTACAGGGATGGGGTCAGTCCACCGTGGGTACAGTGGGCCAGGGTCCTCAGGGTCTTTCTCCTAGTCCTGGCTTCCTAGGTGACCCCAAACCAACCTCCAAGCCCTTGGTCAGGGCACTACCTTCCCTCCCAGGAGAAATTTCTGCCCAAGAAGCAGGGTTTTCACATTCCAGAGCGGAGTCTAGTAGTGGGTCATGAAATCAACTCAAAGGGTCAAGACTACCATTTTTATGAGGACAGAATAGAAGAGAGCCCTAAAGATGCTGAAGATGCGAGCTATCATTCTGTGAGACTGGTTTCACTTTCAAGGGTGTGTGTACGTGTGAGCACGCGCGGCATCCTGTCGTAAAATCTATTTCTTCCCGAATGTTGTAACAAAAAGACTTTCAAAACCCCAATAATAAGGATGTTTTAGATCAAGGTGAAGAAGTCCTCTGCAGAAAAGTCAGGTTCCTGCCCCATTAAACCCCCTTTAAAAAACACTGTGATCCTGAAGGGGGGGGGGCGGGGGATCTTCTGTAAATATGAGACAGTCAGCAAAACGTCATTAAGGTCTGTAGATTAGATAACAGAATTGTGTCAACGTTAAACGTCCTGGGGTTGATAATTGCGTGTGCTTATATAAGAGAATGAATGGCCTTGATCTTACGAAATACATACGACGGTTTAAGAGGAGTAAAGGGGCATCATGCCTGTAATTTACTTCCTAATGACTTAGCAAAAGAGTGCTAATGTGACTATTTTTGTAGCATACAGAGAGAGATGAAGCAAATGTTAACAATGGGAAAATCTAAGTGAAAGGTATATAGGAGTTCGCTGTATTCTCCTTTCCACTTTCCTGAAGGTTTTCGATTTTTGAAAAAGAAAAAGTTTAGGAGTGGATGGGTGGCTCGGTTGCGTGCCCGACTCTTGGTTTTGGCTGGGGTGACGATCTCACAGGTGGTGGGAGGGGATCACCTGGGAGAGGGAAGCTCTGCGCTCAGCAGGGAATCTGCTTAAAAGATTCTCTCCTGTGCCCCTCCCAGCACACTCGTGTGCTCATGTCGGCGCATGCGTGCGCGCATGCTCGCTCGCTCACTCTCGCTCAAATCTTAAAAAAAATTTTTTTTAAAGTTTAATAAAGAGACAATTAGGACAGTAGCCCCAAGTCCTGAAGCCACATCCTATCTGTGCTGGGAGCCAAGCATCTCACCCTCTTACATGTGTCTGACCCCAATCCACAGACTTAACCCAGCGAGGCCCCCATCACTGCTCGGTGGCAGAACCAGGAGGGGGTCCAGGCCGGACTCCAAAATCAGTGCTCAGCATTTGTAAGGCTGCCTTTCTGACACAGGCGGGCAGAGGGAGCCAACCTGGGCCATGAACCCACCACCCACATGGTGTGGGAGGAGACACTTGCACAAGGTCCCGGTGCCCTGAGGGTTCTGCTTCCTCCTCCTCAAGCCTGGGGGGGGGGGGCACTGAGAGCCCGAAGACCCCACATCAGTGAGACGCCAACACCACGGAGAGGTCAAAGGCCACTTACGTTTTGGAGGCTCCTCAGCAAGGGCTGTTCTGGACCTGATACAATGGGAGGAAGCAAAGGAGGAAAGAAGAGAAGATCTGGTCAGACGACGACTGTCCAGGGGACTCAGAGTCTTCTTCCACGTGTGACTGTCCACCTCACACACACGGGGAGGGGCCAAGTCAACACCGGGGTGCCCAGGCACCCGTGCACACACACACAGGCTCACATACCCCGCTCCTGAAACTGTCAGCAGCAAGAGCTATCAGCCGCCTGGCTGGGGGCTGTGGCGGTAAGCCCCTGCCCTACCCTGCCCTGCCCCGCCCCGCCCCCCAGAAGCCTGCACTCCTGCGAGCACCAGAGCAGCCCAGTCATGGGGCCAAGTGTGTGAAAGACTATTTCCTGTGAGCACAGGGACACACCAGGGCAAGACAGAGGGGCTGAGGGAGGCCCTGGGGGCCCCAGACTCTTGGAGAAGAGGAGAACTAATTGACCGGTTACAGGCTGCAAGAATCACCATGCCAAGGGAATCTGTTGAACTTTGCTGAGCCAAGCAGTCCCTAAATGTGAATGACCCCAGAAGCCTTGATTTTTGTTGGTTTTTTGTTTTTTTTTAATAGAACACCTCCTGTTCTTTGGCACTCAGTTTGGGAAAAAATGCAAGTTGGGGACAATGACCACTGCGTCTCATTCCACCAGCAGAGCTGTGCCGGAAGGCTCCCCTGGATTCCTAGAATGTAAAAATGCAGAAAACCAGGAAGCGGCTCCTTATCAACTCAGATCACACATTTCAATGAGCAGGTAAATGGATTAGAAGAGCAGGGAAGGGGGTAATGGTGGGAGGGCAGAGAGAGGCCTGCAGGGTGGACAAGTCTTTCGTCAATGTCCCGAGGCCCTGCCCTTGGAGCCCCTTCCTCAGACTCAGAAACAGGCCCCAGCAGTCTGCAGAGCTCCCTGTCCCCCAAATCAGACAACCTCATTGCTATGGCAGCGCCCCCACATTCAACGGGCTCACCTAGGTGCCCAGTGTTCGAGGCACTGTGGGGTAGGGATATTCAATCAGTAATTTGTTCCGGGGCGCCTGGCTGCCTGTCACTACAGCATGTGACCGTTGGTCTCGGGGCTGTAAGTTCGAGCCCCATGTTGCGGGGAGAGATTACTTAAAAATAAAATGTATATATTTTTTTTAAATTTCATGAGCACCTACTATGTGCCAGGCATTGTTTTAGGTCCCGGGAACCCAGCAATGAACAAGACAGCTGAGTCCCTGCTCTCATGGAGCCCAGAACCCCATGGTAAAGGCGTGACACAGACGCCACGGGGGCTTCATTTTCTGAGTGGACACATGGCACTGTGAAGGCGGGAGTGGATTAATAATGCCTGCAACAGGCGGGAGTGCCAGGGTAGCGTGTAACGTGCTATCCTGGACTGTGCCAAGGGGAGAGGGACAAAGTGAAAGATGAAGGTAGCATGTTCAGTGCACAGTTATAAACATAATGTTAAAGGAATCAGGAAAAGGAGTGTAATTCTATCTAGCGTGAGACCTTAGCAGTTGGCATGAGAGCAACCCAGCTCAAAGAGGAGGACAAGAATGGCACTGAGTCCCCGTGGGTATAGCCTCCTGGCACCCATGCCCCCTCTTCTGGGGACAGCCTCACATCCATTCCACTTGGACACCCACTCTCAGCCCATGGGGTTCTGGGTGGGCATGTGAGCCAGGCCTAGCCAATCAGAGAGGCTGTGACAATTGGCTCAAGGACAAGCATCTGACCAAGCCTGGACAACGAGAGTGATGACCGGGACTCATGCTAAGAATATCGGGGAAAAAGAAGGCTCTTTCTAGACTGAGATGGCTATTCTGGGAGGGATGCATCCTATGCAGCTGAGAGTACCCCAAGGAGAATAAAACCAACACAAGAGCTCAGAAATGGACAGAAGAAACAGTTCTGATGACATATCTCAGCACCTGGATCCAGCCATGCCTGAGGTATGACCCTGGGGCTTTTCAATTAAGAGTCAGTAAATGTTCTTTCTTTTCTTTTCCTCTTTTCTTTTTTCTTTTCCTTTCTTTTCTTTTTTCCTTTCTTTCCTTCCTTCCTTTCTTCCCTCCCTCCCTCCCCTCCTCCCTTCTTTTTTTCAAGGTAGTTTGAACTGATTTCTACCACTTGCAACTCTAAGAGTCCCAGACCTATGCCCTGCCTCAGATATGCTGTGTTAACTTTATGCATGCCCCTTTCACTGATGTTCAGGCCATCAGAAAAGTGGGGCACAGATGAAATGACATCTGAGGTCCCCCTACAGCCCTGGTACTTTCAACCAGTAGCAAAGGTTAGGACTGACCCTCCAGGACCCAAGCATTTGGCCGGACACGGAGAAATCAGTCCTTCTCAAGGTTAAGCCTGGAGGGCTTCTTAAAACTTGCTGGGCCCCACCCCCAGGGTCTGAGTCAGCATGTCTGGGGTGGGGCCCCTGATTCTACATTCTAACAACTCCCAGGTGATGACCAGACCGCATATCCGCGTGACCACATTTTGAGAACCTAGACTCTAAATTTGTTCTACTCTTTCCAGTTGCTTGGGGCAGGTGCCTGGGGTAAAAATAAAGCCCCAGCCAAGCAGGCAGAAGATCTCAGCAACCTCAGTCCTCAATGAGATCCCCAGTTGCAAGGATGCACCAGTATTTAAACAACTAACGGACCAGGTCCCAGTACCCACCCATCCCACTGCCGATGCTTCTGGCCAGCCCTCCACTCTGGGATTCATCTAGAAAAGTCAGGCTGTGTAAGACTGAGCAGGAGCCTTCCTGGGTTCCAGCAGGCCCCACACTGGTGTTCCAGGAGCTGCGAGCATCCCTTGCCGGCTCCCCACACCAGGCAGCATGCCAGCACCAAGTAAGTCCCACTTCAGACCTGATCCGGACACACTGCCTCAGGCCGCCCTGCTGTCAGCACCGCCTGGCTGGCCCTGGGCTCTCCCTCATTTACATCCGACTTGGCTGCCTTGAAACGCCTCCTGTGGCTTTTGGACCGTGGACACTGTTCAGTAGAAAACGGCTTCCCCACGAGCATCCTTTCCAAAGTGGCGCTGGCCCAGAGGGCCTGGCCTGGCCTGGCTCAGCAGCCTCCCAGCTGTGTGGCCTCGGGCAAGTTACCTGCTGTCTCTGGGGCTTCAACTTTTCACATGCAAAATGGGAATCCCGGAATCTCTTGTGATGGTTATGCAGATGAGGCTGACCAGCCGCGCCCCCGGCCCCCGGCCTGCTTCAGGAAGGGTCCTAGGCGCCCAAGAGCTGGCACGGACCCCCTCTACTCCCAGACCAGCAGCCTTGCCAACCGCCGGGGAGCTGGTTAGAAATGTAGAATCTCAGGGCCCCGTTCGGTTGTCCTGCACAGAAAGGGGCATCTTAACAAGCTCTCTGGGGACATCTACGGCTTTCCGGTCTGAGGAGCACTGGCATGTGTCGTCATCATTGCTGTTGCTGCCATATCCCAGGACCGAGCCAAGATGGAGCCAACGACCCCCAGGCCTGGGGGACCCGCAAGCAGGGGTGAGAGGTAACGAAATGTTGGAGAGGGCGGAAAACTTCTCCCGTGCCTCTGAGCCTCCCAACTACCGAGGAGCCCCTCCGACATCCTGCAGTGAGGCTCAGCGAATAGGTACCGATCACCAGACTCCACTCTTGGGCTCAGCCAAGGTAACAAGATACACTGAAAACATTCCAGGTCTCAGATTTAGGGCTTCCTTCCAGCACAGTATGGCTGCCTCTGAGCCTCTCTGCGGCAGGCCGAATCTTCAGCATGCAAGGGGGCAAATGACCCTCTCGGCCAGAGGCCCAGGCCCAGGCCGCACAGCGGAGGGGCTGCCGGGAAAGGTGCCCCAGCCCCCCTTCATGAGGCACTCTCTCTGCTGCGCTGCCAGCCCTGGTGAACGGACAGAGCAGAAGGCCTCCACCTGCTTGGGATCCACTGGCAGCACATTTCTGTGCCTCCAGAGCCAGGCCAGACCTCACCAAGGAAGCAGCCGGTGGCAGGGGGCACTGGGGCATGCTGGAGAGTCCAAGGGGGGCTGCCAGGTGGAACAGCAGTATGTCCAGACGTTCAGAGACACCAGACAATGACCAGACACAGATGCAAAAGAAAAGAAAAGAAAAAAACCCACATTGAAAAATACTGGCTTGAATTCTGAAACTCTATGCGGACAACACAAAACATGCCTGTGGTCCGGAGCTGCCCCTGGGAAGCATTTTGCAGCAACTGGTACTGTTTTTTCAGGCCTGGGACTTGATTCTGCATCCAAACCCTGGTGGCCCAGGCCACTGCAATAGTTCATTCAACTACTTCATGGTCAGCTCCACTAGGGTATGGCCATGATTTGGTCTTGTCTGCTTCACCTGCCACATCCCCGGGGCCTAGAACCAATAAATATGGATGGAGATGGGTGAATATGATTTCCAAGCCCGGACCCACTCAGATGTTTAAACTAGAGGCTCTCATTTCAGGGTAGAGGCGATCAGACAGCCTTTACTTGTGTCCGGAGCACCTACTGTGCGCCAGGCTGGACACCGGAACACCTATCCCTCCCCTGATGTGACCTCAGTCAGGCGAACAGATAAAAGGCAAGACCACAGAGACCTGACCTCTGCTCTACAGAGGCTCTGAGCGAGGATGTGCACTTGGTCTCATCCGATCTTTTTTGCGCGCTTACTGTGTGCCAAGCCCAGTTAAGCAGCTGAAGGAAAGCTTCGTGAGGCAGGCAGCTTCAAGCTGGCCCTTGAAGAGGGGGACTAGAAGAGAAGGGGAGGGGCGCCTGGCTGGCTCAGTCAGTAGAGCATGAGATTCTTGATCTCAGGGTCGTGAGTTCGAGCCCCATGGCGGCATGGAGCCTACTTTAAAAAAAAAAAAAAAAAAAAAGGGAAGAAGGGAGGAAGGGCCTTCTGGCCTGAGCATGGGAAGAGCCGAGAGCCTGAGGCTCGGTTTAGGAGCAGAAACCAGCCAGATCACGAGGAGGTGGGGAGAAGTGGTAGCAGATGAGGGTAAACACGGGCCAGGGGTCAGATCCTGCAGGGCCTCGAATGTCAGGCCAGGCAGTGTGAACCTGATCTCACAAAGCACTAGGGAGCCACTGAAGGCCTCTGAGCAGGAGAGTGGTATGCCCACAGACGGTACAGAGAAGTGCTTAGGAGGCATGGAGGCAAGGAGCCTGTTGTCAGGCTGTAGGGCTATCCCCCCACAGAGGAGATACCAAGTGCCATCTGGTGAGAGTACAAATGTCCTTGAAATCATGGCCCGGGTCTTCCATGAAGCCTAAGCAGCCATCATCTCCAGGTGCCAGTTGGCTACGGGGCAAGAGGGCAGAGCCCCCAGGACCGCCCCCTTCCAGTGCCCTTCACCCACTAAGCATGACTCTGCTGAAATCCACTTCACCCCTCCACCCCGCACCCAGACAACAGGCAACCTGGCTTGGGTTAAAGACTTTCTGCTGGAAAGGGGATGGTGGAACTTGGCAGCGAGTGGCTTAGCACTTCCACTGTGTGCAAAGAGAGCCGTGGGGGAAGGGCAGGTGTCTCCGAATGTCTGCCCTGCAGACCCCTCAGAGATGTGGTCCAATCTTCTGCTTGCTAGGGGGGTAAAGCTCCAAGGGACAAGGGAGGCCCGAAGTGAGCAAAACCAGAAGAACTCAGCTCTCCTGCCTGCCAGCCCTCTTGCAAATTGCCTGCATTCTATCCCGTATGACCGCCAGGAGCCAGACCTGCGCACAGGAGCCCCCCGCCCCCGGTCCTGCTGCCCAGGACCCCCACCCCAGTTTCTGCAGGTGTGTCCTGAGCAGCCAAGTCCTGAGGAATCTTTGGGATCGGCACAGCTTTGTCCTCTCACTCCCCCTTCCCATTAGCTGTGTTAAAATTGGAATCTGAATTGTGAACGTGGTCATCAAGAGTTCGAGACAGAGGTAAAGAGGTAAAAACACTGCCTGGAGGTGGACCTGTTTCACAGAATCACCGAACGGAGGGTGAGTCTGGGGAAGAATCGCCAAGTGTGTGAACAATGGCCCTTTTGGCAGCTTATCAGCCTCTCTCAGACCTCAGTCTTCGGATCCGTAAAGTGGATGGGTGGGGAGGCTTCACTCAAAAGATCCCAAGGTCTCCACACTCCCTGGCCAGAGGACCACTCTCCCTCAGACCTTCCCGCTTTTCCCTGCCTGGACCACTGCCTGCCCTTAGCCTAAACCGCCTGGAGTTGTTCATTCACCTCTTCCTGATACAGATCTTCTCCCCTCCCGCGAGACCGAGCCATTTGAGCGCAGGGGCTGTTTTATTTACTTAGCCCTGCCCTCCTGGCCTTGGCTCCCTGCCTGACACCTCGTAGGTGCTAAGCGTGTATCCGCAGTGCCGTCAGGGGGATGAGGACCGGCTCTGGTTCTAGTTCCTTTTCCCAGTTAATCCCAGCTGCGTGAGCTGCAGCAAGTCACTTTTCTGAGACTGGATCCGGGGGTAAGAACCCCCAAGTCAGGCACAAGCCTTAAACGCAGGAAGGGAGATAAGGCATCTTGGGTGCTCGAGAAATATCAGTTCCTTCCCATCTCAATGCAGAGAGGCCTTGGCCTGCTGCGTTGCCCACCTTCAGGGAAGTTCAAAGTCACTGGGGCGGGGGGAGGGGGGTGGCGCTTTGCATTCTCGGAGCTGGCAGTGCACGCGGTGATTAAGGCAGGCCAGATTAGGTCAGTGATTGCCAAATGCAGACTAGCCATTCAGAGTGGCCTGGCAGACTGTATGTTCTGACAAGCGGCCGTTCCACGATGGTCCGTTGTTGGAAGAGTGAGTGGCAAAACCAAGAAGAGTATGATGCCATTTTCGAAAACACCAAAACAAAACTACAGCGAGCTTGCTGAACGCATCCTAAATAGCCCCAGATCAGAGGAAATCAGAACTGAAATGAAAACCGATCGGGAAAGTAATAAAAAAGGAACACCTATGTCCCTGTAGACAGCCAAGGGATACAGTTACAGCTGTATACAGAGGAAAATGTGTAACCTTCTGGGCCTTTATTGTTATTAGAGAAAAAGACAGACAGACTGGAGACCAACGTGCACTGTTTTTAATGACCTTTGAGGATCACTTTTAGTTTATACAGTTTTGTATTGCTTGAGGTGGGTCTTTTTTTTTTTTAAGATTTTATTATTTATTTGAGAGAGAGTGTGCAGGAGCCAGGGGAGGGGCAGAGGGAGAGGGCGAAGCCCCCTCCCCACTGAGCAAGGATCCGGACCTGGGGCTGGATTCCAGGGTTCTGGAATCATGACCTGAGCGGAAGGCAGAAGCGGAACCGACTGAGCCACCCAGGCGCTCTGAGGTGTATTACTTTTGTAACTCAAAGAATTCTTTGACAATTTCCCGTAAGTTAACATCTATTGACCCTGGGACCCAGCAGTCCCATTCCTAGAGAAATGGACAATATAAGCTCACTTATAAAGACTAGTACAGGAATATTCTAATCACCCCAAACTGGAAACACCCAATGTCCTTCAACAGGTGAAGCCATACAATGGAATACTGTTCAGCAGTAAGAGGAATCGCCTCGTGACAGACCACAGAATGGATGGATCTCAAAAACATCAAACAGAAAGAAGCCAGACACTAAAGAGTGTCCCCCGCACAAGTCCATTTATATGAAGGTCTAGGCTTGGCAAAACTAATTCAGGGTGACAAATCAGAAACACGCCACCTCCAGGAGGGGAAGGGCACGCGACAACTAACTTTCTAGGGCAGCTGGAACTATGCTCCGTCTTGATCTGGCTGGTAGTTACACAGGTGTATACATTTGTCAAAATTCATCAAACTCGAACAGAGTCTTTGTATTTCACAGCATGTAAATTATATCTCAATTTAAATTTTTTTTAAAAATCACATGACAAAATTTAAAAACACAGATTCCCAGGCTCAGCCCCATGGGAGTTGATTCAGCGTGTCCGTGCTGGACCTGGGAATCGGAATTTGTAAAAAAGTAACTCAAGTCATTCTCTGCCTGATGAGAGGTACCGCTGCCAAACCCCTCGCCCCTACACTCTCCTTCTCCTTTATTGTTTTGGGTGATTTGTTGTTTGTACATTGACTTTTAAAGGGAGTTGGTTGACTCAGAGCTTTACAATCAGCACAGCAATTTCCATTCTTTGTGCCCTCGGCTACCCATCACCCCTGCCCCTCAGCTCACGTTTCCAAATGAAGTCTCTGACCAGGTGAAGTGGGAGGGGAAACCCCAAAGCCCTGTCCAAGGCAGACATAATTCACCCTAAAGACTCCTGGGCTTCATGCTCCCAGGGAGGTCAAAGCCGGTAAGTTAATGGCCTGTGTACCTATTAAAAACAGCATGTCCAGGCCTTCACCCTGTGTTTACAAAAAGAGCTCAGGGCAAGATTCACTGGCACAGAAAATGCTCTGTGCCCTGACCAGAGGTGGCCTGGCCACCCTCGGTTTCCTGGAACCCCGCCTAGTTCCCCACCTACCATCAGGGGTCTTCTGGGTGTTCGTGGGTTTAACTGGCTTCTCCACAGCTGCCCCCAAACCAGTCTGATGCCGTTTCTATCCCTGCTGCCCTCAGAATAAACCTCAACCGCTTTAGCCAATGTTCAGGCCCTTCTACCACCTGGCCCCCGTTTTCTCCAGCAGGAACCCCGCAAGGCTTATTCTACAAACATGCTTGGCTATTTCATGCCACTGTGCCTTTGCACCTGCTATGTCCCCTGCCCAGAACTCCAGCTCATACTGTTCCTCTGCTCACCGAAGATGCCGGCTCTGACATCACCTCCTCTAAGAGGCTGAAGTGCCTCCTGCCTAAGACCCCCCCCCATCAGTGCATACTCAGTCACCTGAGTCTTCACCGCAGGCCTCGGATGGCATGGTCACTGCCCTATCTCCCTCTGGGCTTCAAGCACCTCAAAAGCCAACATTCTACCCCAAATCCAGGGCCAGGCCAGAGCTGACCACAGCGAGATTTATTAAACAAATAGATGAGGCACATTTAAAAAGAGCTCTCTTTCACACTCAGAGGCCACCGTGGGCATTTCGGCAGCCACAGTTCCTCCCCAAAACCCATAAATTCAAACACACACTTGGGCCAAGGTAAGCTGGCCAACGCAGAGGACTGAGATGTAGCCCCCCAAAAATCTGACTCTCGCTTCTGACCTTCTGCAGGAGTGAGCAGCCTGCACCTGCCGGGGTGACCCTGGGCTTCCAAGGCCAGCCCTATTCCCGCCCAGACCCCTTCCAGCGGAGGCTGAGCTGCATTCTGGGCGCTCCTTGTAATTTACTTGTCAGCTCTTTCCTATATACAGGAATGCATTCAATGACTCACAAGTGCCTTATCATTTCGGGACCTTTGGAAAAACTTTCAGAGAAGTACAGCTCCCAAGCCCTCTGACAGGTTGACAGGCAAACAAGTTGGGAGTTAGAAAAATACCATTAGCAGTGCCCAGACTGCCTCCTGTGGACTGACACTTGTGTAGGAAGAGTGGCAGGGCTCCCCCAGAAGCCGCACAGAAGGCAGAAGGAATAACGAGGGACAGAATCGAGGTGCCAGTGGGTCCCACGCACTCTCCCTCCAGCCCTGAGGACTACGGCATCTTTGTTTTCCCCAGGTCTCGACCACAGTCCAAGTTCAACTCCTCAGCACATCAGTGACTAAAGCTCCATGGGACCGAAACCCACAGGTAGCCGAGGAAAGACCTTTGAGGCCCACTCCTGCCACTGTCTGATCAAGGCAAAGTCCCCTGGGCAGCTCTCAGTTTGCCCATCCCTAAAATGGGCCCTTCCCTCCAGAGCCTCCTGACTCTGCAAAGCAGATGTGACCGATTCACTGCAGGATGAGAGGAGAGGAAGCGGGCAGAGGCGGCCCACTGCGGCTGCATTCATGGGCCAGCACAGGGTACCCTCGAAGGACAAAAGCTCAAGAGTGCACCTTGGCCCTGCCACATACCAGTGACCTGAGACCTCGTGACACCCTCTAATCGGCTGCTATGAAGCCGAGCCTGGCTTTACAGCTTACCGCAGGCTTATTCATCCTCATCTCCCTCAATCCCCTCAAGGACGCAACGAGGCCAGCATTGGCGTCCTTGCTGCCCAGACAGCCAAGCTGAGGTTCAAAGAGGCCAAGAGAATCACCCAAGGTCACCTACTGACTAACACACAGTAACTGAGGCAGAGTAACTGAACTGAGCTCCCGGGGACATGCTCCTGCCTCTCGGTGCCGTTTACCCCATAACCAATCTGCTCCACCCATTTTACAGATGAGGAAACTGAGGCCAAAAGAGGTTGCCCAAGGTCAACTAAGGGCTGAGACCTCTAGCCCTTCTGCCAATCCCACCCTGTGGTGGGTTCTCAGGCAGGGACCTCGGGCATCCCTCTAATCCCCCCCAACACCATCTTGATTAAATTCCTTCCCCCACTCTACCCCCACATCTTCTCATGCCCACCCCACAGTCCCAGGATGACTCCCTGGTCGAGAGTGAGGCAGGCGGTTGCTAAGCACTCACCCGCTCTTTCTCACAAAAATAAACTCCTTCTGGCTGGGAGACTCTGGATGAGATCCCCTCCCTTCTAGCCAAGAAAAAATTAAAAAGAAATTTTAAAAAGATCTCCTCCATGACATTTATTTGAACGCCAGCAGTGCCAAAGCGTGGGCCAATTTACCGAAGTCCAAATGGAGCCAGCCACGCGCCACTAAACCTCAGCCCAAAGACCCTCCGTTCAAGTGTCTGGGCAGTTACTGAGCTGATTTATTTCTCCGGGCAGGAAATGGGGGCCCGGGCTGCCTCCCAAGGCTTTGGGGCTGGTCCTAGGGGACACCAGGATCTGGCAGGGGCCAGGCAGTGACCAAAATAGCCAGGCCGGTGGCCCTGCCCAGCACACACCTCCCTCTGAGTGCCAGGCCCAGGGGGTGCCCACAGGTCCCCCCTCCAGTTTAGGGTGAAGCTCTGCGGCTGTCGCAGAAGGTTCCCTGAGATTGTCTATCTGGCTTCCCTGGTGGGAGGGGGACGAGAGAACCTCTTGCTCAAAAGAGGAACCCTCAGAAGGAAGGAGAAAAGGCTAGAGGAGGATGTGTCCTGCTGTCCCTGCCTGCTGCCCATTTGGCCCCCAGCTGTCCCTTGGGGCCTCCGTCCTGCCACTCAAGACGGCTGGACGTTGGCACTGCCACCTGCATGCCACACACGGGCAGCACCCTTGGAGCCATGCCCCCCTATCACCTCCCCTGACTCAGTGCCTGCCCTGGAGAATCAGCTCCGGTTGTTCGGCCCTCTAGGCACCAGGGACACTCCCTCAGGTACAGCCGAGGACACACAAGTGCCTGCAACCAGGGGCCGGGAGACACAGCCCCGCTCAGGGACACACACGTGCACAGCCAGGTACTCGGAGCCACAGTCACATACAAACAGGTTCACACCAGACACACACCGGGACACACAAGTGCACACATCCTAAGACACACTGACAGAGCCACACTCAGGTATCATAGACCCACCGGAACACACAGACACGCACAACCCAAGACAGAATAGCGGGCATACGCTGGGACACACGAGTGCATATTGCTGGAGAAATGAAGGTACAGCCACCCTCAAAAACACACAGACACACGCAGGGACATGGAGATACATACAGACACCCAGTGAAACAGAGAGACACAGACACACACACACACACGCACACCTGCCGCCTGCACGAAAAGCCCAAGCCCTTTCGCTGGGGAAACAATAACGGCCCCGCCAGCAGGTCTGAGCGGGCGACCCTCCGTCCCTCCCTCGGTGGCGAGAGGGGCGCCGGAATCGGGGGCACTCGGCGGGGAGGTCGGGGCTGGCTGGAGCGCAGGGATGGGGAGGGGGCTCCGCGCGCCCGGCTCCCTGTCCCTCGAGTACCTGGGGTGGCCGCGGCGCTGCGCTCGGCTGCACTCGGTTCCACTGGCCGGGGGTTGCCCTCCTGCTCGGTCTCTGGCCCGCGGGCTCCGCGCTCCACGCTCCTTCTCCGCGTGGCTGGGTCTCTGGGCTCGCGGTCCTCGGGGCTCGGAGCTGGCAAGCGAGCGGGGCTGCGGCCAGGGCCCGGAGCTCGGCGCTGGCGGCGGCGCGGAGGAAGCGGTAATTTATAAGCGGCTTCTTCCTGACCTCGCGTGTCTGTTGTCTGAGCAGGCAGCTCTCAGCATCACCCATCCTGCTGGGTGGAAAAATACCAGCTTGGCCGGGCCGGGGGCGGGGCCGGGGCGGGGCCGGAGGCCCCGCCCCGCCCCCCATGCGGACGCACACATACACACACACGCTCACACACATACACTCGCACACAGCACACACGCACGCGCGCACGGGCTCGGACAAAGAGCCCGGGTTCGCCGAGCGCGCGCGCACACACCCTCGTGCCGCGCGGCGAACTCTCGGCCCACTGCTTCCCCCATTAGAGCGCACTTTTCGAGGAAACCCTTTCCCTGCAAATGCTGGTGCCAAGTGGTACAGCCGGTCCTCAGCCGCCTCCTGCCTCCGGATGAAGAGCAAGGCAGCCCCCCGCCTCGATTCACCCCCTCCCCTAACACCAGCCGCCAACCCCCACCACTCGCCCATCCACCTGGCTCATGGGAGGGGCCTGCGACTCTCCCAGTGGCCCGAGGCTCCTGGAGTGGCCAGGTCCAAACTATTCCGCCGCTTCCCCTCAGGCGATCGCCCACGTTCTCAGAACCTTGGTTTGCTCCTCTGCAAAGTGGGCACAGTAACCCCTCCCCCGCTGCCTCCCCGGAGGCACGAGGGTGACCTGAGACTGATGTGAAGGGGTCAACAGCTCCTGGATTCTTGGCTTTGCTTCTGCTGGGGTCACCTTGGGGGAGTTACTCACGCTGCCTATGCCTTAGTTTCCTCATCTGTAAAATGGAAATAAATGTAGGAGAGCCTATCTCCTCTGGCCGCTCTGAAGATCCAAGGTTAACAGTGTAAAAAGCTCAGAACAGCAGCTGGCACTTAGGAAGTGCCAAGCGTCACTCCCGTGACTATTTTTAAATGAAAACGGGGAATGTGCCTTTATTCTTGTCCTTATTTGCACGAGCAACTCCTCTGAGACCATTTTCCACACTCATGCCCTGTCTGGGTATGAGGAAGAGTGCTGTGTGACTTCCAGCAACGTCTGTCCCCTCTCTGAAAACTCTCCAGTTTCTCCTCTCACTCCCTCCCTCTCTGCACCTGGGAGGCTGGGTGGAAAAGCCACCTTTTACACCGAGAATAAAAGAAGAAATACAGGCTCCACAGAGAGCCATCCCCCATGTCATACCTGGCCCAGTCTGGATCCAATGTCTGGAGGAGCTTCCTAATACCCTCTTCCTGAACAGCCCCAGAGGGAGTCCGCAGAATGCTGAGGAGCGGGCTGGAGCGATGACACTTAACTCTCCGTCTGGTTTCCTCCTGGAGGCCCCCTGCTGTCTGCCTCCATCTTGACCTTCTAGCAGGCTACCCTCATTCCCAGCTGCCGCTGAGCCAGACAACGGCCCCTCTTGGCGCGTGCCCTCCCCCGCCTTCCTCCGGGGCCTCCCCTGCCCTTCTCTGCTGCCCCAGCTGCCCCTTCCTCCAGGAAGCACCCAGCCCCCTCAGGTGGCATCCATTTCCAGGCTCCTCAGCTCAGTCCTTCGAGTTCACGGTAACTGCACCCTCTTTATAGGTGAGGAAAGCAAAGCTGGAGAGGAGAAGCAACCGAGTCCTCACGTCTCTCCCTTCCTCCCCGATGCGAGTGAGCCTCTTCCATGAGCTGAAGGAGCAGATGGCAAGCAAAGACTCCCCAGCATCCCCGTGAGTGTCACCGCACACAGTGCGAAGTGGCAGGTCGTAATGCGGTTAAGTGCCTCTGGAGAGGAGGCTTTCACTAAGCCAAGGGGCTGAGGGGGAGAGAGGGAGAAGCAGAGGAAGGGGCTGTGCAAAAGCTTGTTGGCAAGAGTGATTGGGCCCTAAGCAAAGGTGAAACGGGCCAGCTGAGGGTCACAGAGAGTGAGCGAAGGCAGTGCAGGCCACGGGAGGAGTGAGGGGGAGTGACACACCCGGGGCTGCGATTTGGAGAAAGGATCATTGGATGGCGCGGACTCCAGGCAGGTCACTTTAGCGCAGACTGTGCCGGTGTGGGACCCCCAGACGAGGCTCGTCCAACCCTGTATTCTTCCTCCTCTAGAGCCTAAGTTCCACGAGGGGTGGGGCCTTGTCCTTTGTGCCCCTGTTGAGCCCTAGGGCTCATCAGAGGGCCTGGTACACAGTAGACTCTCAGTGAATGTTTGTCGCACTTGCTCCATTTAGCAGACCCTTAGACAGGTAGCACGCAGCTGCAGGCCGGGCGTGGCCCAAGGCCCTTGCGGGTTTCAACTCACTGACTGCTCACAACCACCCCAGGAGGTTCGTACTATTAATCTCCCCCTTTTGCAGAAAGGAAAACTGAGCCACAGAGAAATTAAATAACTTGTCCAAAGTCCTTCAGCTGGTGAGGGGTAGAGCTGGAATTTAAACCCGAGCCAAGAAGAAGCAGAAGAAGCAGGGAAAAGGGGAAGGAGGAGGGGAAGGAGAAGAGAAGCCAGGAAGGGTTCCAACCTCAGCCCCAAGGAAAGCTGGCCCAAGAGGTGGAGAAGGGCTGGGGGACAGGGGACCTGTAGGGTGGAATGGAGAGAGCCGCCCGTGGAGGCCAGAGACCCGGCCTGCATTTTCCCCTCTGCTGCTGCCCAGCTGTGTGACTTGGGCCTGCGTGCCCACTCTGTGGGGGTCGGCTTCCTCATCCCTGAGAGGCGACAGTGAGTCCTGCTTCACTGGGCCATTGTGAGGAAAGGTCTCAGACTGGGGGGCCCTGCGCTAAACCCAGATGTGCTTTTTAGGCTTTAAAATATTTTTTAAACATTTTAATGGCCATGAAGAAAAACTTGGAAGATTTCATATTTTAGAAATCTGGAGGTCTGGTTGGGAGGTTCGACATTGAGCTAATGGCAAGATGGAGCCACCTTGGGCCCATTATCTACCTGTCCACCATCCCCGAGAGCTGAGTGACATCAGCCAGCCCCTCACACGGGACTGTGAGACGCCCAGGGTGCCAGAGTTCCCAGCCGGCTAGTTCCCTCCTTTGTGCTGCCCCCTGGGCCCTGGAAGGGAGCTGACTATGAGACCCTTTTGTGCGTTGGCCCTGCCCCTTGCAGCTGGAAGCCCCAGGAAGGACTGTGAGCACCAAGGAACTGAAATCGCTGGCAGCGAGGAGGGAACTTCAAGGAAACCCAGGCAGAGGGTTCCTTCAGCTGCCACGCACTAGCCGGAAATCCCGTTGGGACCAACTCCTGCCATTTCAAGAATGAAAATCGATGGCTGGAAGAGCTCATGGAGGGCATGTGAGGAAAGACGGCCAAGTTTCAGGCCGCAGTCCACTATCCTTAACTTAAAGGCAGTGAATGTGATTTTCAAAAGGTTCCTGATTATGCTGTTTTCAGCCACTGGCAATAATAAAATAAAATCGATCCAGGACTTTGGACAAAACCTTTAGTCCCTTGCCGGAGACTCATTTGTCTCATCTATCAGGGGACCAACGAGAGGTGTTGAGAGGCTTGCTGGAGGTCCGGCTGCGCTGGGCCATCGGGCCAGAGCAGGGCAGCCCCAGAGCCCCAGCCCTGCCGAGGGTCATCCAGTCAGCCTCTCAGAACGTCATTCCCTAGAGGGACAAAGGGACAGTGACGGGACTGTCGAGTGGTCCCCATCCTGGGCACACCCCAGGTGTTCACACTGCTGAATGTGTACGGATGGACCCCTGTACCATGGAGGCTTTATCAGAGCATTCGAACCTTCAGGAATCTGCTTCCCACCTACCCATCCTCCTCTTGCCTGTTTGCATCTGTCCTCTGTCATGGGCATGTGACCTAGACTGAATCATGGGAGATCTCTCTGTGCCTCAGTTCCCCAATTTGTTAAGCTAGGCTAACCATCATCTCTATGCCCGAGGGGGTTGTGGGAATGAAGTGGAGAAGATTCGTACAAAACGCTAAGCTTGGTGCTGGGCACACAGTCTAACGTTGGGGTAACCAGAATGCTCGCTGACCTTCCTCCATGTGTGCTCTGAGCGTTCCCACCTTCCTTCCGGCCTTCCCCCATGCTCTTCCCTTCCCCAAAGCACTTTGCTCATTGCCCTCCTGCACCCCGGGCCTCAGCCACACTTGGAGCCCCAGACCGGGGGCCCCCATAAGCCAGGTATCCCTGGCAGCACCAAGCACGGGGCCTAGAGCACAGAGGTCCCAGGAAATGCTTGGCACATGTGGCCTGTAGGTGGCAAGCCTCCAAGGACGCACTTCCTCCTCTCCTGTGACAGGAAAGGAAAATCTGTCCCCAGGGAGGAGGTACTCGTCAGGGCAGGGCACAGACCTTCAGGGTAGGGGTCCCACATGCATGTTTATTCAGTCACCGAAGCAATGCACCAGTCTCCTTCCTGGTGACTGCAAGGGCCTCCTTCCTGGCTTTCTGGCTTCTTCTCCGGCTCCCAGGCCGGTCTCCACGCCACACGCAGCCAGAGGGATCCTGGGCCTCTCCTCCACGGCTGGTGGGGGAATGGAATGGCCTAGCCGCCGCCGTGGAAAACAGCTCAGCAATTTCTTACAAGGTTAAACATCCACTTAGCCTACAGCCAGCAGTTCTATGATAGGCATTGACCGGAGAGAAGTGAAAACAGGCGTCCACACCAGCACTCGGGTAAGAATGTGGACGGCAGCACTCTTCATGATAGCCGAGGAAACCGGAAACAGTCCCGGTTGCGCAACACCCACAGGAGAATGGAAAACAGACACACAGATGAAGGACCCCTGAGATGTGAAAACCATAGGGGGATCTCCAGCACGCCAGGCCTGGTGAGAGAGGAACACCACAGGCCGCATGGACGGCTCAGTCAGGCCAAAGGCGCCTCTGGTCTTGGCACGGCAGCCGGGATTGCCTCTGGGGGTGGGGGAGGGACTGGCCTGAAGGACCCCAGAGACCCTCCTGACGGCTGAGAAGGGCTTTACCCCAAGAGAGCATCTCGTACTTGCACGCCGGAGCTGTGTCCTTTCACTCAGTGCATCCCACTCAACGCAGTGTATACCCCAGCAAAAAATCAGAAAGCCTCAGACTCACTCCCTTCTCCTCCCTGCCTTGAACCACTCCACAACCCCGCCACGCTGACACTAAGCCCACACCCCCACAGCCTCTGAGACCTGCCCCCTCCCATCTCCCACACTCCTCTCCTTCCTCCCCCTCCTGCAGCACGGGTTTCCGTGGCTTTCCCTCAAACCTAAGCTCCTTCGGCTGCTGGGCCTTGGCTTTGGCTCCCCCACCGCCCCCCGAATACTTGTCCCTCAGCCCTTCCCAGGGCTGGCTCCTTCCCATTCTTTAGGCCTCAGTGCCAGTGTCTCCTCCCTAAAGACCTTCCCTGACCACCGTGCCTCATACAGCCACCTGCCCCTCCCCCCAGCATGGTGCCGTGGCCTGGTTTTCTTTTCATCCTAAGTGGGATAACAGTGCGAACGTACCTTGACCAGTTTTACGTTGGCCTGTTTACATCTGTTTCCACATCGAGGCTGCCCACTTTACATGGGCAGGGCTGAGTCGGCCACGTCCAGTGCCGTATTCCCAGGGCCCAGAGCAATGCCTGGCCCGTGGTAGGTGGCCACGAAAAGTCTGCTGAATGAATGAATGGCGCTGTAGCTATCTACAGTTCCTGGACACACCCGCAGAAGGGATCACCCCCTCCTGCACACACACACACACACACCCCTCAAAACTAACCATTTGTGTACCTGGGGGTCAAGGGGCCAGTCTGCAAAACTGTGAATTCAGCGCCACCCACAGGAGCTCCCTCCCTCCCCTTCTGCCCTGGAGAGATCCTGATTTTCCATATAGACCCGATTTCCCAGCCCTGAGGCATCCTTAATGGTTCTATAACCCCTGAGGGGTCTTCACTTCTGGGTGCCTCAGTGTCCCCATCTGCAGTGGGAAAGGTTAGCCAGGATGACCTAGCCTGGCCCTCCTCCCGCTGCAAAGTGCATAGAGTCACCTGGGGATGTTGCCCACAGCACAGATGCCCCTGGTCCACAGATAACATCTTGAGTCCTGTGGAGGAGAGGTTCTCAAAGTGTGGCCCCCAGGCCAGCAGCTGTAGCACCTGGGAACCGGTGAGAAATGCACAGTCCTAGGCCAGGCCCAGATGTCCTGATTCAGGAACTCGGCTGGAGGCCCAGCAAGCATGTTTCACAAGCCCTTCGGGGGCTTCTGATGCGCTGCTATGGGCAGCACTCGCTCTCAAACTTGGGCTGCCCGTTACAGTCACCCAGAAAGCTTCCAAAACCCCGCTGTCTGAGTCCCACCCTTAGAAATCCTAATGTAATTGGGCATGAGGCTTTTAAAAAAATTAAGTTCTCCAGGCAATTTGAATGGTTCATCAATCAGAGACGAGAATCCTTGACCTTGGAGGTGCGGGGGCCTCTGGGAGCATCACCGTCTCCCAGACATACCCAGGCAGGCCTAATTCCTCTGCATTCCTGCCCGGGCCTCTCACTGGCTGCCTTCTTATATTTGGTTATTTTTCCCTCCCTCCCCAAACACAACAATTCAAAATATTCCCAGCTCCCAGACAATAAACAAAGCCAGAGAGGCGAGCTCCCTGACTGTTTTGTTCCCACTTATGGCCTGATCCAAGGCTGGCCTGATTGGGCCCTCGGGACTGGTCATCTGAGCCAGGCAGGGTGGGCCCCAGCTCACAGGCCACCCCAGCTCTACTCCTGGAATCCCAGAATCCCTCAGCTCTGAGTGGCCCTAGGCGCCCTCTGAGGCCACTTCCCCAGGGAAGTGGAGGCTCAGAAAGGGTGGGTGACTGGTCCCAGGACACACAGCAGTACCTAGAAGGCCTCTCTCATCTCTTGCAGTCTGGCAGGGGGAGGGAATGAACATTTTTGAGCTCCTGGGCTTGTTGACCCTTTCCAGGAACTTGGGAGGAGGGAACCCATTTCATAGATGAGGAAACTGATGCTCAGAGATGATGAGCCACGGACTCGAGGCCACACAGTGGAGCTGGGGTTCGAATCCAAACATATCAGACTCTAAGCTTTTTTTTTTTTTTTTTAAGATTTTATTTATTTATTTGACAGAGAGAGACAGCCAGCGAGAGAGGGAACACAAGCAGGGGGAGTGGGAGAGGAAGAAGCAGGCTCCCAGCAGAGGAGCCTGATGTGGGGCTCGATCCCAGAACGCCAGGATCACGCCCTGAGCCGAAGGCAGACGCTTAATGACTGAGCCACCCAGGCGCTCCAGACTTTAAGCTTTGAGCCCTGTTCCTTATCATAGGCCCAAACAGGTAATGGAAGTTAAGAGAAAAGGGAGAAGCAGAGGGAGGAGGAAGAAAAATGACCTCAGGGTCGGAACAAGAGTGAAGGACATACCTGGTTTGGGAGATGTGCCCCATGACCTCAGTTGCTTAGCATGTGACCATATGTGACAGAATGTGGGACAGCTGCCTGCGTGGACCCTGATTTTCAATATAGATGATCCAGTGGAGCAAGCAGAGAAAAATCTCACGGTCATCACTTGGGTTCCAACCCTTGGTGCGAGCCGATTTTTACCCAGGTCCAGTTGCTCGAAGCATTGTAATAACGCTGCAGAGCCTTCCCTCAGCTCTAGCTTCTGTGGGATTAGAACACTTAGGCTCGGCCTTCAGAGTTTCCTGCCCCTGCTCTGCATCCGTGTGCTCGGCTCCTGGCCACCTGGGCATGACCCAGGGCTGCTGGACGGGACCAAGAAGTCTTCTCCTGGAAAGCACAGAGGAGAGCAGCTCAGATCCTTGGCCACCGATGCTGTGTGACCTTGGGCAAATCACTGAGCTTTTCTGGGCTCAGTTTCTTCAAACATAAAGGGAAGATGGCTGGGAGGGGGAATAGCCAACCCCTGACGTCCTAATCCTTAGAGACATCTCAGAATGTGACGTTCCGGTAATAAGCAGGTTTTCGCTTTTCAACTCTCCTTTTCTCTCTCTGAGAAATCGAGAAGTCTCGGCTAGGTAGCGGCTTGTGTGTCTTTGACACCCCTCGCCCCTTGCTCATGCCCTTTTCCCACAAAGGCGTCCCCAGATCAGAGCCACCATTGCCTGGTTTCCATTGTCTTTATTTTTAAGGCGCCTTCTATTTATGGAAAGGATCGTGGTCTTCCGTTTATAGCAGTGATGGAAGATTTACTTTTTAGCAAAATGTATGCATGTTGTTTAAAAATGAGTCCATTCGAAGGAAAAGGAATTGAACGAGGCATGATTTAGGAGGCGTCTCGGTTTCCTAGGGCTGCCTTCACGAAGCACAGCGGACTGCTGGCTGAACACAGCAGAAACCTGTTCTGTCTCCGTTCTGGAGGCCAGAGGTCCGAGAGACAGGTGTCGGCAGGGTCCTGCTCCGTCCGAGGCTCTGGAGAGATAGTGTCCTTTCTTGGCCCTTGCTAGCTTCCGGTTGGTTGGTTTGTACCTGCCTCACTCCAGTCTCTGTCTCTGCTGTCACAAAGCCGCCTCCCCATGCATCCTTGTTCCCATGGCCATCACCCTGTGTCCTAAATTCCCTCTTCTTCGCCTTCTTTTCTTTTTTTTTTCACTTAAAAAAATTTATTATAGTTGGAGCGTCTTTGTGGCTCAGTCGGTTAAGCATCTGACTCTTGATTTGGGCTCAGGTCATGATCTCAGGGTTGTGAGATCGAGCCCTGCGTCAGGCTCTGCGCTAGGCATTGAGCGTAGAGTCGCTTGGGATTCTCTCTCTCCCTCTGCCCCCCACCTCTCACTCGTGTACACACGCTCTCTCTCTCGAAAAAATAAAATAAATTAAATTAAATTAAAAAAAATAAAAAAATTGATTATAGCAAAATATACATAAAATTTGCCTTTTGAACCACTGAAGTGTGCAGCTCAGTGACGTTAACTACATTCACGTTGTTGTGCAAGTATCACCACCATCTGTTTCTGGAACTTTTTCAGCTTCCCCCACCGGAACTCCGTACCCATTAAACAATAATTCCCCATTCCCGACTCCCAGCCAGCCCCTGGCAACCACCATTCTGCTCCCAGACTACTTGGTGACTCAGTTTCTCTTTCGCTTAATCAAAGAGAGGGTCCATGGCTAGCTGTGGGCTTGCTTCTATACATGGAGGCCTTCTTGCATATCCGTGATTGGTTCACTATGGAGGCAAGAGAGAATAGGGCTGGAGAAAGGAAGGAGACAGCTGGATAGGGATTCATACTGGGCCTACTGTCCGCAGGCCTCAGCAGCCCTGCCACGGATCTGCCCGAGTCTTTCGCATCAAGTTGGTCTTGCGAGCCGTTTCCATGATGTAGATTTGCCAGCAGCTTTCATAGTTTTTTGTTTCTCGGCGGCCGCAAGGCTTGTCAGATAGTACCATAATGTCCTCAGTGAGCCCATCCATGGCGAGGATTCTGGTTAGGGTCCTGGGTGCACCTTGCATTCCCCTCCTGTACCGTCACAATCCTGGCAGTGAACTTCAGATGTTTTGCCATGACCTTGGGATTTAAATCTTCACACTGCAGGACCCCACGTCCTCGGGAACCAGCTGCCGAGAACCTAAATTCCCTCTTCTTATAAGAACACAAGGCATATTGGATTAGGGCCACCCTGCTGACCTTGTCTTGACTTGATTACATCTGCACAGACCCTATTTCCAAATACAGTCATATTCACAGGTGCTGGGAGTTAAAGACTTCAACAGATCCCTTTGGGGGGACACAGTTCAACCCATACCTAACAGGTGAGTTGTGGCAAAAGAAACACTTGTACAGAGAGATCTAAGGGACCAAGGTTTGGGGAGCTTCACCCTGGCCGGAAGAGCACGGGAAAGGGAATCAGGGGGCTGGGCTCCTGCCCCAGCCTTGCCCTCATGACGGGAACTCCTTGGGCAATCCTGTTGTCCCCCTCCCTGAGGCTTGATTCCCTGGAGTTTTTGAACTGGGTCCCATAGAGTCCCAAAGGAACCTGGAGAAACTTGGGGGAGGTCAGGGAGGACAGGACTCCAGACTCCCCACTACTACCAGCACTTCACTCCATCCATTATTGGGACACTGGGAAAATATTTTGTTTGACAAAAAGGCGCCAAAATAACTTACAAAATAAAAGCACTTGAAAACCATTGTGCTGGTGGGTCTGAGCAGCTCCTTGCACCCACTCTGATTTTAACTTTGTCCCCTTCCTGGGCTGGGAAGGGGGCACGGTCTGCTGCTCACTGTCCTCTGGGAGCAGAGCGTCTATCTGCACAGATCTCACCCTCAGGAAAGACCTTGGTCTCAGAGCTCCCCTCGGAACCCCACTAGAGAGGAAGTGGAGGAGGCACTCAGCCTTGGGGCCCTTCCCTTGCAGCTCCAGCCGCCTTCGGGACTTTTCAGTTCCCGGAATTTGTAATTTGCTGCTGAGGGGGGGTTTGCCTGCCATGGGGAGTCCGTGCCCGCTCTTCCCTCTGCTGGGGACGTTCTTTCACCCCTTCACCTGCCTGCTCCACTCAAGCTTGGTCCCGCCCTCGGGGAAGTCCTCCCTGACCTTCCTAAACTAGGGGAGCCCCCCTCAAGCCATCTTATAATCTCTAGGGTATGGTTCATCCCTGCTCAGCATCAGACTCACCTTGGCAGCTCTTAAAAAAATACCCCTTTTGGGGGCGCCTGGCTAGGGCCGTCGGCTGAGCGTCTGACTCTTGGTTTCGGCTCAGGTCGTGATCTCAGGGTCATGAGGTGCAGCCCGGTGTTGACCTCCGAGCTCAGCGCAGAGTCTGCTTAAAATTCTCCCTCTCCCTCTGCCCCTCCCCCACTAAGACAGATAAATAAATCTTGAAAATAAATACCCATTCTGGGGCAGCCGGCTGGCTCAGTCAGTGGAGCCCGCAACTCTCGATCTTAGGATTGTGAGTGTGAGCCCCACGGTGGGTGTGGCGATTACTTTTTTAAAAAGGCCCATTCCCTGGCGCCTACCTCTTGCGCTTCTGATTCCTTTGGTCTGGCGTGAGGCCAAGAACCTGCATCTTAACCAGCTCATTCTCATACGCAGCCACGCGTGAGAATCACGACGAGTAATTATAACGATCCAAATAATCCATCATTCCCCTAGCCAGCCAGTTTTTGAAAAACAAAAATCTAAAAACGAGTTTGGAGGCAAAACTAAAGACTCTGCAAAGCTATGTAGAAACTTTATTTAGCCCATATACCCCTAATCGTCCTAGGCTTCCCTGTAGAAATCTCAACTGGATTGGCTAGAGCCACTGCCCCGGACGCTCTGGGGCGATACGTAATACACGGATGGGCGCTGCGGTGTTCTGTGATCCCAGTTACATCCGGACGCCAGGGTTTGCAGACAGGACTGTAGACCCGAGACCACGATTGAGGACGGCTGCCCTCTCTAGACAATGTCACGTGTCTGCTGCCCAGAGTCCTTCACATGCTTGCCTTCTGTAAGCCCCATCACCTCCCTGTGAGGAGAGCATACTCTCCAATCCCATTACACAGAGGAGGAAACCGAGGCTCAACCAGAAAGCTCAGTAACCTGCCCTGTCTCACAGCTCCTTAGCACGTGGGAAGGATGGCATTCTACCCGGGAGGGCTCGGACGCCCCAGCCCGAAGGACAACCACAGGGAAAACAGTATTGAGGGTGTGTGTGGTACTTGCATGTCCTGACAGGGTGGGCAAGGACTGTGGTCAGCCATCAGATCCCCGGGCCCAGCACAGGGCCTGTGCTTGCCGGGTGCCCGGAGTCCCAGTGGGGCAGGCTGGCAAAGCTAGAGCCAGGCAGCCTGGTGGGAGGCACCCGGGCTCATCTCCCTCAGAGGCCTGCACTTGGAACAGCGCCCTGCTGCTTTGGCCAGGCTTCAAGCCCGAGGGATGGATTTAGTGTCCTTAATCCTCCTCTTGAGTCAAGCCCCTGCTTGTCACCGGCCTGCCTGGGACCCCTCAGAGTGGCCTCTTTGGTGAGGCCTGCCTCTCTGAGCTCCGAGGCACACAGGTCTGGATTGGTGGGAGGGCCGCTGGACCTGCAGTCTAGCCAGTCCCTTTGCTCCCGCCAGCCTCCTTCGTAAAATGAAGATTGTCCATGTGGCAGACTGGGAAATGGCCGTGACGCTTTACAGCCCTCCCCACAGCAGGTGGGGTCTGTCCCTATTGCCCTTGAATTGAGGTCGGCCCGGTGACCTGCTTGGGCTAGTCAAGTATGCTGGAAGTGACGCTGTGCCAATTGTAAGCCTGGCCTCCAGAGGCTTTGCAGCTTTTGCTTTTGTTGTCACGTGGGAGCCGTGCCACATGCAAAAGTCAGGGTGGCCCACCGGGGGACGAGACACCGTGAGGACTCATGAGGGAGCCCCGCCAAGAAGAATGCCTCGCTGAGCGAAGTGCAAATCTCCAACCCATACAACTGTGAGCCAACTATGTCATGATTGCTTTAAGCCGCTTAGTCTGGGGATGTTTGTTATGCAGCTGAAGCTAACTAATACCTTCCACTCCAATCCTCTCCGGGCTGGCGAGGAGTGAATAAGTTTATACTCTGGACAGTGGCTGCCACAGAGAGAATGCCAATAAATGCTGATGTTCTCCTGCTCCTTGATAAAATACTTTTTAGTGGTCAAAGGTAAAAGAAAGAAGGTGAAGTCTCTCATAGGTTTGGTGATTTTTTACCACGAATTTCATTTCACCTGAGATTGGTTCCCTTCTTCATGTCCCAGGCATAGAGGGGCCCCTGTTGGTGGATTGGGGTTAGGGGCCCTTCACGAAAGCCGTCCTTACGAGTGTTTTAGATCCCAGGGAATTCATGCGAACACCCAGAGAAAGAGTATGTTAAGAGAGAAGAGAACCCCAACCTTGAAGGAGTGGGCCTCAGAAGAGGAGCTCATAAAGGGGCCTGAAGAGGAAGGGCAGGAAGTTGAAGAAAACCGGAAGAAGGCATGTCATGGAAGCCGAGAGAAGGGCAAGGGAATCATGAAGGCTGAGGGCTTCATGGGGTCCAAGGAAGCTCAGTGAAAGCGGATTGACAGGTGGCAACTGGATGAGCCCGCATGCAGGTGAGCTGTCAGCAGCACTGGCAAGGTGGGATTCCATGGAGTACGAGGGAAGGACGTCTGAACGCAATGGCTCAAGGGGAAAGCCAATGAACAGAAGGCATGGAATATAGGTGTTTTATGTTCGCAGGTGTTCTCTCTTGGAAGTATGGCTTCCACTTCCATCTAAGGGCACCTCCTATGCTCCTAGGGACTGGGGGATACAGATGTAAACACAACAGTCTGCATCTTAAGAAATGTGGATGGTGGATGAATGAATGAAAGCACAAACGAGTGAGTGAAATCTCCTTGGGCAGAATGCCCCCAAGGGCTAGCCCCTCCCCCAGCACAGCCCTGGGGCCCAGCACAAAGGCTCTGGAGTAAGACACCCCCAGCGCTCACATTTGCAAGCTGTGTGACCTTGGGCAAGCGACCTTGCCTCTCCGGGCTTCGGCATCTTCACCAGACCATGGAGCTGCGCTGGCTGCCTACATGCCTGGCTCTTTGGTGAGAAAGAGCAGGAAGATCCCATGGCGGGGGAGTTCGGTGGACAGCAGTGGGGGTGGGAGAGGCTCCCCTCGGCTGGCAGATCTCCAGGGAGCCGTGAGTTTGATCTTCTCTGTTTTCGTAAAACACACCTGAGCAGGTGGGTGCCTGTGTTTATGGAAGGGAAGAGCAAAATGGGGGAAAGCGTTGCCTGTGAGCGTGAGGGCAGGAAGGAAGAGATGGGGGGGGGGGAGAAAGGACGGGTAATGGTGGCGGGAATGCCCCTGAGCACTTGCTGGGTGCCAGCCCCTACTCTCTGCTCTTGCACCCAGCAATTCATTGACTCCTCACGGTAGCCCAATGAGAAACGGAGTGATCTCCCCACTTGTGACAGAACCTGGGGAGCAGACGCAGGATTGGAATCCTAATCCTGGCAGCCTGACTCCAGCGTGGGCAGGGAAGGGGGTGCCTGTCCCAGGAGACAGAGCCCAGGGTCGGGAGCCCCAGCCTTGGGCGCCCCATCTGTACAGTAAAGGGCCGAGTCCTGCTTTCCACACCCCTCTCTCTTGGCCTTGTTCTGCTCTTCCCTGGGGGCGTAAATGCCCCACCTGGTCAGCCCTGAGCCAGTCCCTGCTCCCAGGTCCGTGGACTTGAGGAGACTCTCACCTAATGGGGGGAGCCCAAGGCCCTGTCCCTGACTTAGGCTCTGCCCCTCTGCCCCACCCCTGACAGAACCCTCCTCACCGGCTTTGCCACCACTTAAGTCCCTGGGGAACAGCCAGCTCACATGTCACTCTTGCTGAGGAATCTTCGGTGGCTCCCTATTGTCTTCCAAGTGATGAAACCCCTCAGCCCAGCTCCTAATGCTTTCTTTCCCACTGGGCTCTTAGCCGCCTCCCCTACATTCTTCCGACTGGCCACAGGCAAGGCTTCTTTTCCCTTTGGATTTTCCCACTGTGCGTCTGTGTAAACAGTCCTTCCGTGGGTCCAGCCTCCCGTTCCCCAGGCCGAGCTCACGGCTCCTCCCGCAGCAGGGAACAGACTCGTTAAACCGTCTCGCACTCGTGGGTTTTGTGTGATTACTCCTGAGCTCCTTGAGGCTGGGGCTGGCCCTCTCTGTACCCCTGCACACACACACCCCCACCCCCGCCACCTCCCCAGCCTCCAGGCGAGGGTCACAAGGTAGCAAGAGCCTTCAGTCCAAGAAATGACAGGAGCTAAAAGTCGGTGCAAGCCCTGTGTCCTAACGGGGGGAAGTCAGGCAGCAGAGACTTGGGATCTAGGCCCCTTAGGCCTCCATGTCTGAACAAATGCGCGAGGGCAGCCAGTCCTCCTTCTCCCACACCCAGAGCAGCCCCGACGACAGCAGCTGTGCGGCTTTGGAAACCTGGCCTACCCGAGGTGCTTGTCCCTTCTGCTCCGGAGAGCTCCACCCTGCGTCCATCCCAACGACGCCCAGAACCGCTTGAGTCCGCAGTCGCAGGAAAGCCCTGCTCACCACAGACTTCCCCAGGACCCCTCAGGAGGACTCTCAGGGCTTCTTCCGAGTGTGAGGTTTCTTTGAGACTGAAACTGTGCCCACATCTCAGCTGTGCCCTGGCCTTGGCTCGAGGTGCCTGGTGGTGGGCCTCTTCTGGCCTCTAGGAGGCTCTGCTCTGTGAGGCAGGTGGGGGTCCGTGGGCTCCACCAGTGCCAGGGCAGAGGCAGGGATGGGGGAGGGGGGCGGTGGCTCGGGAATGGGCCGCACGTGAGATGGAGTCCCTTGAGGCAGGCCACTGTGGTCCCGGGAGCCCTTGAGCCGGGCTGGCCTGACGTGTGAGGCTCTAGGTCGGGAAACCACAGGGCGGCTGGTGCACAGGCCCCCTGATTTCCAGGACACCAGGGCCCGACCCTTCCCTAGCTGTTCGCCTTGGCCCAGGCACCTCAACAATGCCATCCTCCGGGGGCCGCGGGAATTCGGGGAGGTGAAGTGAGAGCAGTTCTCAGCACAAGGTCACTCCCCAGGAAGTGTTCTGACACAGGCAGTAAATGGCAGTACCCCAAAAGGCGGGAGGGAGGGGGAGGGCCCCCTATGAACAGGTGGCATGTGATTTCACAGGTAGGGCCCAGGCACCCGGGAAGGAGAGATTGTCTTCCCACAGAAATGGCTCGGCAAGCCCCCAGCCCCCTGAGCAGCCTCCAAGTCTTAGCTCCAGGTCCACAGCCTCCACCACGGTCTCCTGGCCCACGTCTCACCCCTCCAGGTCTTTCTCGACTCACTCTGCAATGCTCCTGCCCCCCAGAACCTTCAGCGGCTCCCACTTGCCTACAGAACAAAGAACAGGCCCTCCTTTGTCACTCCAGGTGGCCTTGAAATCTGGTCATTTCCTCCTTTTCCATTGCTCTCCTCCATGCCCGCTGTCCAAGTGTACCGTGTCTCCGCCCCTCCTGACACTTTGTCCAGCCTCGGCGGAAGTCCCCTATACTCTCCAGGCACCACTGAGCGCCACACTCTCCTTGGAGCCTTGCTCTGCTTCCCAGTGTGATGGAAGCTCTGGCCTCCTGCAGCTCTATGACAGTTTGCCCATGCTGCCCTTGTGGCCTCTCCACTTACAGAGAATTTGGGGTTGGGCCAGCCAGGGCTAGGTAGGTCCTGCCTCTCTAATCCAGCATTTGCCCATCTGTGAAATGGGATTTGAGGCTACCAGCTGCTCCCCAAGGCAGCGGGAAGGCTTAAAAAAAGGCACAGATAAGGAGCCTTATCATCTCCAAGTTCCAGAAACAGGCAAGGACCTCCCCCAGCATTGTCTCCCCAGTAGGCACTGGCCTTCCTTCCGGCCAAGAGAAGTCTGATTTCGGGGGAGGGAGTAACACGCTCCCCACAGGGGACAATCTTGAGTGGCCTAGGCAGTCCCAGCCAACCCATTCCCCATAGCCAGTGCCAGTCTGGAGTGGCCATGGGACCAGGTTCTGGCCGATGAGACACAGGAGAAAGTCTGCGAGGGGCTTTAAGAGAAGGTTTCCTTCTGGAGAAAAGAAAGGCATACCTCACTGCTCAGAGAGGCAGCTGTTGCCCCCGTTCTCCCAGCTCCGGGTGCTGGATATCCTGTCCACCATCCGTGTCCCTGAGGGAAGGTGTCACTGACACGCTGAGAATGGCATTGTGACAAGTCACAAAGTGCCGTGGCTTCCCGGGACAGCACTGCGCTCCTCAGTCCCCTGGGATCAGAGCTGAGACCTGAGTGACAAGAGCCAGCCGTGTGGCAGTCTAGGGAAAGGGGGTTCCAGGCAGAGGGACTAGCCAGGGCAGTGACCTAGGCAGGAGGGAGCCTGGTGTGCTCCGGTCCCAGGGAGGAAGCTGTGCGTGTGTGTGTGTGTGTGTGTGTGTGTGTGTGTGTGTGTTTGCAGGGAGAGGGGGAGTGTGCAGAAGATGAGATCGGGGTGGCAGCGTCTGCATGTCGTAGAACCTCACAGAACTTTATTTTTTATTTTTGTCTTGCATTTGTTTTTATTTTTTTATTTCTTATTTGAATTCTCGTTAGTTAACATATAGTGTATGATTAGTTTCAGGGTAGAATTTAGTGGTTCATCAGCTGCAGAGAACACCCAGTGTTCATTCCAACAGGTGCCCTCCTTAATGCCCAGCACCCAGTCGCCCCATCCCCACCCCCCTCCCCTCCAGCAACCTTCACTTTGTTTTCTATAGTTAAGTCTCTTACGGTTTGCCTTCCTCTCTGTTTTTATCTTACTTTATTTTTTCTTCCCTTCCCCTACGTTCACCTGTTTTGTTTCCTATATTCCACCGATGAGTGACATCATATGATATTTGTGTTTCTCTGACTGACTTATTTCATTTAGCATAATATCGTCTAATTCCATCCACGTCATTGCAAATGGCAAGATTATATCTCGCAGAACTTTAGGTTTTATTCATTGCACCCCAACTTTTTATTAAAAAAATGTCCTAAAACATAGAACAATTAGAAGAATATGGAATAAGCACTCATATATATTCCATCTCAGTTCAACCACTGTGAGTATATGGGCATATTTGCCTTCTTTTCTTTTTTTTTTAAAAGATTTTATTTATTTATTTATTTTAAAGATTTTATTTATTTATTTGAAACAGAGAGAAGGAGAGGGAGAGAGAGAGAGAGAATGGGCAGGGGGAGGAGCAGAGGGCTGAGGGAGAAGCAGGCTCCCTGCTGAGCAGGGAGCTCTGCATGGGGCTCGATCCCAGGACCCCGGGATCATGACCTGAGCCGAAGGCAGATGCCCAACTGACTGAGCCACCCAGGAGCATCAAATTTTATTTATTTATTTGAGAGAGAGACCTCGAGCTGGGGGAAGGAGCAGAAGGAGAGGGAGAAGAAGACTCCCCGCTGAGCAGGGAGCTCTATATGGGGCTCGATCCCAGGACCCCGGGATCATGACCTGAGCCGAAGGCAGATGCTTAACCAACTGGGCCACCCAGGGGCCCCTCCCCTGATGCTAACTTTTTTAAAAAATGTGTTCATTTGATGACTTTATTAAATAGAGGTATATCACCACACAGAGCACAAGTCTTGGGTCTGCAGCTCGGCGAATTTGCGCGAATATGATCGCCATCCAGATCAAGATAGAGAATATTCCCAGCCTCCCCAGAGGTTCCCTCGAGCTCTCTCCAGGGCATCCCTGCCCTTGCCTGAGCAAGAGCAGTCTGACTGCCATCGCTACAGAGTGGCTTAGGCTGTCTTCGGACTTGGTGTGGATGGAACCCTGCAGCCCGTCCCCTCGGGCAAGGCTTATTTCGCTTACCGGACGTCTCAGGGAGCCCCCGTGTTGCTGCAGGTGAACCCCGCTGTGCACTGTCCCGCTGAGGGGTGTTTGGAGGGTCCTGGCTATACTGCATAGGACACTGGCTCGCGGGAAGAGTCTGGAACAGTCGTGGTGTCTGCTGGCTTCCTTGTGGCGGGGCTTAACCTGTTCCCCTCTCCCCTGATTCTACGGGAAGTCAAACGCCTCGGAGCAGCCGAGTCAAGACTTGCCGGTGGGGCTGTGTTCCTCATCACACACCCGACTAGGAGGCCCAAAACGTCGGGTGGTCTCGCCGTTCGTGATTTCGGAGTGGTCGGGGGTGGCCCCAGATCTTTCCACTGTTGAAGGAAGTTTCGGTTTTACGGCAGGGTCAGTGCAGAGTTTTGAGCAGGGGAGAGACAAGATGTGATTTACCCTTTGTCAAGACCACGTTGAATTCCATTTGGGGAACAGACTGCAGGGGGTCAAGGGCAGAATCGGGGCAGCCGGGGAGGGGCTCCTGAAGCAGTCCGGGCGAGTGGTGGAGGTGGCGAGAAGTGGGTTCTGAGGAGAATCGTGCCGGCCTCGGCGCCTACAGGTAGACGTGCTCCATCAAGGTCAGTTGCCCGAGCTGAGTTTCGAGAAGGCAGAGACCACGGCACCTCTGTGCGTCCGGCCTGGGACCTGGCAGGGAGAATGTCCCAGTCGTACCTGGGTGTGCCGAATTCAGAGAGGCTGTGACTCTTGGGGTTTGGTGCTGCAACAAAAACAAAAAAACAGAACTAGAGTCTGATCTGCTTTCCCAGCACTCCCTGCGGCAGCCTCTGGTTAATAGCACGCTCAACCTTCCTCCCCGAGAACCATGAATCACGAGGGAGGCCCTTCTGCTTTCGGGGAGCACCGTTCACGTTGCCTTAGAGTGACCGTGTTGAGGACTGTCAGGTCTGCCTCCTGAAGGCAGAAAGTTCCCAGCCTGGAGCCTAGGTCAGAGAGGTCTCTCTTCCTCCCCAAGGCTTGGGCCTGGGGGTGAGGGTCAGGCCCCTGCACCTGGCAAGCTGTCCCCCAGCAGCCCAGGGGCAGCTCCTGCCTGAAATTCTGCTTGCCCCAGGGAGTGTGCTGGGGCCCTGGGTAGTCTGTATCAGTTATCTATCACTGTAACAAATCGCCCCAAAGAACAATAAACGTGGGTTACATTCCATGTTTTCTGTGGCTCAGGAATCCGGAGTGGCTTGGCTGGGTGCCTCTGGCTTGCAGAGGCAGCCTGGTCTCTCATGAGGTGGCTGTCAAGGGGTCAGCTGGGACTGCTGTCATCAGAAGGCTTGTCTGGGGCAGACACTCGGCTTCCAAGGTGGCCCACCCACGAGGCTGGCCAGTCGGGGCTGGCTGTTGGCGAGAGGCCTTGGCTCTTCTGCACGGGCTGCTACCTCATGGTGGCTGGCTTCCCTTGGGGGAAGTGGTCCCAGAGGAGGGTGGAAGCTGTAATACCATATGACTTAACCTCGGAAGTCACACACCATCGTTTCTGCAATATCCTATAGGTTACACAGGTCAGCCCTATTTGGTATGGGGGGGGGTGCAAGGGTGTGCTTACCAGGGGGAGAGAATCACCGGACCCCATTTGGAGGCACATGGACAGTGAACAGGGAAGAATACCACCAACCCGTGGGTTACTAGCCCATGCACGGTCATCCGGGCACGCCGGATGCCTGACGTCGGCTGTGCCGGGGTGATGTAAGCATGCCCGGCCCCAGTTAAGGACAGAAAGAACCCCATCCATTCAGTAGCTCCTTTAGGGGAGCTCCAAAGCCCCGTGGGCCACAGAGGGATGAACGACATCACTGAACCCTGGGGGAGACTCCTTGGCAAGGGGCATCACGTACCACCCAGAGCCTCCAATGTGCCGGGAGCACTGCGTGGAGGGCGACAGGACCTGGAAGAAGAGAGAAATTTCCTTGGCCTGGAAGCAATCAGGGAAGGCCCAGAAGGAGGTGGCATTTGAGCTGGTTTTGATGGCCAGGAGAACAAGAAGGTGGGGGATAGTGTCACCCCGGGGTCAGGTCAGATATGGGGTTCGGGCCAATGACAGGGTCCTCCTGAGCTACCTGTCCACGTTTACTTGACACAAAACAATGAACCACACACTACGCTGTGTGCCGTGGCCTATGCCGGTCGCTGGGATTCAGCAGTGGATGGAACAGCCCTTGTGGTTCTGAACACTAAGATCCTGTGTCAGGGACAGGGTCTGGAGACGACCTTGAGATTGATACTAAGAGTAAAGTTACCTCCATCCTGGCCAAGCAATGTCCATGTGTCCTCTGATTACAGTGGACACCATCATATCCCCATTTGACAGTTGAGAAAACCAAGGCTCACAGCTGGAAGGACTGGCCATGGTCACAGAGCCAAACCTGACCCCAGGCCTTGTAAGAGGGTGCCGGGAGCCCAGACAGACATGGTGCATGAGCCCTCAGGCTGGCTCTCTGGAATGCTCTGGGCTGCAGGAGTTGGCTCTCTTTCCTGCTGGGAGGAGACCCCGCTCTGGCCTAGGGCTTCACAGCAGTGGGAGGAGGTCAGTACTGAGTTGCATGGCTCAGCCTCTGTGCTCAAATTCAACCATATCACCGATTTGTGGGGCCCAGGGGTTGCGTGGAGAGGGATTTTCAGGGATTGCTGGGAAGCAAAGTGTCTCCAGGCCTGACCTCCTGCCATGGGGGGAGCTGCATAGGTCCCAAACTGCTAATGTGCTAGTGGGGGAGGGGGCTGTCCTAGCTTAGGAGCCCTGAGCCCCAGAGCCCCCCACCCAGCGTCCCCCCTGCCACCCATGCTAGTGGTCAAGGCCCTTTATCTCTGAAAGAGAACCTGAGTGAGCCAGGTATGTGCTGAGCACTTTGTGAACGTTACCGTCCTGAGTCCTCGCAGCACTCATACAGAAGTGTTCCCCATTTCGCAGATGAGGAAACTGAGTTCAGTGAGGTCAAGTCAGTTGCCCAAAGGCAGATGCAACCCCAGAGCAAGGCCTGTGAAAATAAACATTCAAGTCGGATCTGCCCCTCCTGGGCCACCATACGGGTCCTGTCCACCTTGATCACCCGCCTGGACCATGACGCACAGACGGGACCCGCGATGTGCAGAGACATTACATCTGAACACAGCTGTACCCTGGGTAAGTTCAGCTCTGAGCACTTCCTCTTGGAACTTGCCTGTTCTCCCTCCGAGGTGTGTTTCTGTGGGTCACTGAGTTGGTACGTGTAATTCCTGCTTATTCAGGTTTCCCTGCTGTATAGTACTCCCTGGAAAGGCTCCGACTCAGATTTCCTTCCTGATTTTACTTCCACTGGTCCAGGTGGGTGTGATTTTGGTTCCCATATTACAGATGGGAAAGTGGGCTCCCGGAAGCTAAAGAGCTCATTGGGATTAGTCAGCTTCTAAGTGGCAGAAAAAACCCTACTGAGCACTGAACGATGGGGCCCCTGTGCTCCTTTCTCTTTGGTGCTGTGAGCAGAGAGGGGAAGAGACCATGCTGCCGGGCTAGCCCTATGGCTGTCTCAGTTCTCAGGGGTGGCCCGGAGAGGGACCTTGAAATGGCATTGATAGGGAAGGTGGCCCGGTGGGGACAAACCACCCCAGCCCGAAATCCATCAGTGGCCTCTCTCCACTGCACGGGTGGCATGGAAACACCACACACAAGTTGCAGGGTAAACTGTGGCTCCATTAGGCACCTCCCGCCAGGGGTGCTGAGTAAGAGGGCCGGACTCCACTCTCGGCCTCAGTTTCCTCATCTGTGATTCTGGGGTAACTGTTGCATCTGCTCAGAGGCAGGAGCCACTGCGATGTAATTCTGGTTTTGTTCGGATTCATTCGTTCATTCCTGCAGCAAGCCTGTGCTGGACACCTGCCATGGCCAAGTACTAAACGGGGCACTGAGGGTCCGACAGTGATGAAGAATGAGGAATCAGGTAGGAGAAGGCGACACAGCTGCAGCTGTGGCAGACGGGGTCTAATCACAGATGGGGAGAGGGGTATGTGACCCTGGGCCACCCTGCCCTCTCTGCACCTCTGGAATGGGCTTTGTGAGGTGCCTAGACCCTCGCTTGGCTACAGGGAGCTAAGTCGTGTCTTCCCTCCCTGGTCTGAGCAGAGCACAGCCTCCAGACAGAGGCCAGCCCACCAGGGCCACCGGGGAGCATCCTGGAGCCCCGAGCTGCTGGCTGCTGGCACCGTCCCCACGCTGGGCAGGCTTTGGGATACGGCTGTGGACACAGTCAGTCAGCTCGTGCCCCAAGACATGCAGGCATGTCACCCCAAGGACAAGGGCCCGAGGAACCCCCCCCCACCCTCCTCCTGTCTCCTCCACTCTTCCCTTCTCACCTCCTCCCTCCCACTCCCGAGGGAGAGGCCGCTGCTTCCCTCAGAGTTTCCACAGCCGCCCCTGTCTGCCTGCCCACCAGAGACTGTCAGCCCTCGGCACTGGCACAGGCCCCGCCCATCCTGCCAGGGGCGGCTGCTGCCAGGGGAGCCTGCCGACCCTCACGTCTTCACTCAGGCACGAGGCGCTGGCTTGACACAGACGTGAACCCGGCAGGAAGAGCCAATTCGGGTCACCCTCAGAGACAGCTCAGGGCTCAGGCGGGCCCCGCTGGGAAATCTTATCTGGGTGTTGCCAAGTACCAAGGGCACTGTTGATCCCGCCCCTCCCTACCCCCAGTGGTTTATCTGCTTCAGCCTCCATCTTCTTCTGCCTCCCATGTCCCCCACTGTCTTTGGAAAGACCCATTGTGCGTTGATTCTGGCTGAACAAGGGCCCCATCCTAGATGGAGATACGGCAGGTTGATTCAGGAGCTTGGAAATTGGGTCAGATGACCTGGGTCTGATCTTGGTGCTGCCACTCTCAGGCTGTGTGACCTCTGCGCAGGCCATGTGCCCTGTCTAAGCCCTGACGTGGGATTTGATGGGGTGACGGAGGGGAAGGGTTTATAGAGGGGCTGGCGCTGAGGTCTGGGAAGAGGAGGTGGGTGGGTCCTAGCCCTTTGCTGGGGGGCTCACACCCATGACTTCAAGGCAAATGCTGAAAACCAGAGGAGAGAGGACCAGGGGGATTGCGTGCAGAGTTTGGTCTGGCTGGTAAGTGCCTGAGGGAGCAGCGAATACAGGGAGCCGGAGAGGTATGGGAACAAAGAGATAGAGAAAGAGACCGGAGATGAGAAAGAAGCAAGAGAACCAGAGAGAGAGGGAGGAGGGGAGGGGGACAAGGAGAAAGGATGATAGCCATTGGGGTGAGGAGCCTGGAAGACTTCCTGGAAGAAGAGGCATTTGAGCTGAGCCTGGAGGATGCCCGCAAAAGAGTTAGATTTGGAGGCCTGGAGAGGGCCAATGAGAGGTTGGTCCAACTAAGAATACAAAGGTGAGGAGTCCCATCAGCTGGTGTCCTCAGTGCCAGCAGGCAGGCAGCTTCGGAAGGGCTCTGGCCTCCGGGCCCACTGTCTTGCCACCAAGAGCTCAAGCGTCTTCTCCCTTCCTCCCTGTCCCCACTGCCAGGGGGGAATTTCACACTTAAGTTTTTAGGCTGAGATTAAATTAGGCTGAGATTAAAATTAAAGGCTGAGATTTTTTTTTTTAAAGATTTTATTTATTTATTCGACAGAGACAGAGAGACAGCCAGCGAGAGAGGGAACACAAGCAGGGGGAGTGGGAGAGGAAGAAGCAGGCTCCTAGCAGAAGAGCACGATGTGGGGCTCGATCCCAGAACACCGGGATCATGCCCTGAGCCGAAGGCAGACGCCCAACCGCTGTGCCACCCAGGCGCCCCAAAGGCTGAGATTTTTGCCAAAATTTCCCAGATTTGAATCATGTCAGAGCTGGAAGGGCTCTGGGGTAAAATCATTTCCCACATAGGGAAACTGAGGCACAGGGAAAGTCAGGGACTTGCCTGTGATTCCCCCAGCAGTGGTGGGTGAGGGTCTAGACCTCCTGCCCTCTGGGTGGCATTGTCAGCAAGATCACAGCATCAGCTAGTCAGAATTTCTTAAGCTCTTTCTCCGGAGGAATGAACGCAACAAAACTGGCATCTTCTCAGTCAGGGAAACAAGAGGTTGAAGCCACTTGTTGTGATGGTAATTATAACAACACTGGTGAGCCAGAGGGGGAGGGACTCATGGTGCCTGCTCTGTGCGGTGCACCCTTCTAGGTGCCCCAAAATATGAACTAATTCATGCTTCACAACAGCTCTGTGAAGCCGGTGCTATTATCCCCATTCGTTTTTTCTATTTTTAGAGATTTTACTTATTTGAGAGACACAGAGAGCGAGCAAGAGAAAAAGAGTACCGGAGGGGGAGGGGCAGAGGGAGAGGGAGAAGCAGACTCCCCGCTGAGCAGGGACCGCCCCCCCCTGCTAAGCAGGGACCTCTCCCCCCCCCCCCCGCCACCCCTCGCCCCCCGCTGTGGGACTCAATCCCAGGACCCTGAGATCATGACCTGAGCTGAAGGCAGACGCTTTACCGACTGAGCCACCCAGGTGCCCCGTTATTATCCCCATTTGATAGGTGAGAAAACTGAGGCCCAGGGAGATGAAATGCCAGGAACTTGACACCTGGTCATCACCGGAGCTCTGCCCAGGAGGCTGATTAGCTCCATTTTTACAGAGGGGGCTTGACTTGCCCAAGGACCCCAAAGACGAGAACACACCTAGGTTGGTGTGAGGAAAGAGGCCGAAGAGCAGGAAACGTGGGGGCTCTGAGGGGGCAGGCCAGGGAGGGAATCCCCCAAACCAGGCCCTAGCCTCTGAGGACTGGAGGCATCCCTGAGGCGGAGGGAGAGAGAGAGAGAGGCAGGGAAACTGAGGCACACATGCGGCATCTGCCTCCCCAGCCACCTCTTCTGGATGCCCCATGACATTCCTGAAACTTCCAAGGAGTTTATTCTTCACCAAGCAGTGTCCTCGGCCCTCAGCAGTGGGCCCCTCCTCCCAGCCTGGGGTTGCCCCGCTGCTTCAAGTTTCTGCCCCTTTTTTGAGGATTTAGCGGTTGTAGGAAGAGCAGGTCCTGGGCCCTGGAAGCTCCACGGATGGCCCCCTCGGGAGTCAGTGGAGGTGAAGGCACTTCTTACCCCCTTCTACCTGCTGAGCGATCCCGGGCAAGACTCAAATTGTCTTGAGTTAAAGTGTCTGCCTCCGGCTCAGGTCATGATCCCAGGGCCCTGGGATCGAGTCCTACATCAGGCTCCTTGCTCAGCAGGAAGCCTGCTTCCCCCTCTGCCTGCTGCTCCCCCTGCTTGTGCTCTCTCTCTGACAAATAAAATAAATAAATAAAATCATAAAAAAAAAAAAAAGACTCAAAGGCTTCAATGATCCCAGCTGTTGGACAAGGTGGTTTCTGAGATGTTTCCAGCTGGATATTCTCTGTATTTGGGATGCTTGAATGTCTGGGCGGCAAAGAGCCATTGATGTGTGCTTCATTTATCTGGGAGATGAAAAGAGAGCGAGAGAGAGACACCCACACGGACAGCGGGTACCGCACAGGCAGAGATAGAGAACAAAACGGGGTGGGGGAGGAGCAGCTACAGCTGGAGACAGAAGTGCAGAGAACAGAGAAGGCGAACAGGGACATGGGGGTGGGGGTGAGAAGAATCAGAGTGAGGGGGTGGGGAGCACAAGGGAAGCCAGCCAGGCTTGCCCCTCCCTGATAGCAGGGACAAGGTTCCTAACCCAGGGGCAGCTGAAGGCAGCAGCTGAAGCAGCCTTGGTCTGCCAGGCCCTCTTCCCTGCCCACCACATCCGGCTTGGGCCTGGCAGGGCCCCCAAAGTGGGGGAAGGGGAGTGGATGGGCAATGTCAGCTGTGAACCAGCCCGTTTCCCCCAGATCTGTCTGAGAATTCAGCAGAAGCTCCCTGCTGTGTGTCGGACAGAGTCAGCTACTCGCGGCTCTTGCTGCCCCCCTTCCTGTCCACATTCTCTATCCTTAGTGGACTGTTCACTGTCCCACAGCCACGTCCCACCCCTGGACCGAGGCAGGGATTGTTTCCGCTGCCCGAAATGCTCTGAACCCCTGTTCCTCTTCTCACACAAGGTGCCATCACCGTTAATTTTATGTGTCAACTTGGCTGGGCCACAGTGACCCAGTAGACGGTCAAACATTATTCTAGATGTTTCTGTGAGAGGATTTGGGGATGAGATTAGCATTTTTAAAAGGTGGACTTTGAGTAAAGTAGATTGTCCTCCAAATGTGGGTGGGTCTGGTTTAATCAATTGAAGGCCTGAATAGAGCAAAAAACTGACCTCCCTGAGCAGATAGTTTTCAGACTTGAACCGCAGCATCAGCTCTTCCTGGGTCTCCAGCCTACTGGCCCACTCTGCAGAGTTTGGGCTTGCCAGATTCCATAATCACAAGAGGGAATTCCTTACAGTAAATCTCTTATATATACTTTCTATGGGTTCTGTTTCTCTGGAGAGCCCTGACCAATACAGATGTCCTTCAAAGGGCACCCCCTTCCTAGGTGGACTCCTCCACTCTCTTTGGTTTATTATAGCCCTGCACGCTGCCTCGTTACACAGCATTTGTCACATCGCGTCCCACTGAATTATAAGTTGGTCTCCCTAACTGGGGAGTGAGTTCTAGACATTAGGGACTGGGGACAATTGACCCAAGTCCTCAGCACAGCCTGACACAGGGCCTAGCATGGAAGAGATGTTGGCTGACTGGTGGAATAGATGGAAAGGTGGGTGGGATGGGTGAATAGATGCAGGATTGAAGGAAGGTAGGAAAGTAAGAAAGAGGGTAGGAGGGAAGGAAGGCAAGAGAGAAGGAAGGAAGGAAGGGAGAAGGAAGGAAGGAGGGGAGAGTAGATGCGTGCATGGGTAGATGGGCAGACAGATGGAAAGTAGAGTGATGGGTGGATGGGTGGATGGGTGGGTGGTTGGACGAGAGGGTGGGGTGTGAACGGATGGCACAGGTGGGTGGGTTGGGGTGGATGCGTGCGGTGTGTGTGGATGGGTGGAAGGATGAATGGGTGGGTAGGTGGGTGGATGAATGAGGCAAGGGGCCCCTATCATCAAGGGGCCCCCAGGTAGCTTAGGAGGGTTGCCCTTGTTCCCAACTCACTCCCTCCTCGGGCAGAAAGGTTTAAGGGTCCCAAAGCGGAGCCTGCAGATTCCTGGGGAGAGATCTTCCCTTAGTCACTGGCAGCTCCCTTCAGTCCTCCCTACGGAGGCTCTGCTGGTACCTGGCCTTGTGCCAGGCGCAGAACAGGGCAGTGGGTGTAGGTTTTGGAATGATCCAGCCTCGGACTCAGTTCTGCTACGCCCTGGCAGTTGGACTTGGACAAGTCCCTTTCCCTCTCCGGCTCTCAGTTTCCTTACCCGAAATGGATGTATGCAGCTATCACACCATTAAATGGCTAGTACCTCTCTTCCGGAGCCAGCCTGCCCAGCTCGATCAGTTGTTGGGGTGTGACCTTGGGCTGATCACTTCGCCATCCCATGCCTTAGTTTCCTCATATGTAAAATAGAGAGAGACTCCGGCGTTGGTTTGCAGATTACATGAATGAATAGATATGAAACACTTGGAACAGGGCTTGACACAGAGTCATTGCTCTTAAATGAGAGTCGTCACCCACATCACAGTGCAGTTGGAAAGAGAAAATGAAATCATGCTGGTGAAATGCTTGGCTGGATTCCTGGAGCATCAGAACCACTTGAAAATTGTGTTATCCTTAATCTCCGGCCAGAGAAACTGAGGTTTTAGGAAGAAAGGTGTCTGAGCCAAGATCGGGTAGCAGATCAGAGATGGAAACCATGATTCAGGGGCAAGCCTGGCTGACCCGGGGCCCCTAGCTCTGTCCAGGAAGGTGGCGAGCCTGAGGCCTTGAAGTATGAGTAAGTTTTCAGCAGGTGACAGGACACGGCTGGCCCAAGAGGCCTCTGGGCTGGAGGCCCAGCTAGGAAAGCACGAGGCCTATCTGCGGAATCGGACGTCACGGGGCCTGGCCTGGGCACCGGTGGGGGCAGCAGGAGAGTGGCCGGGAGGAGGTGAGGACAGCGAAGTGCTGCGAGAGGCTCGGAGCAGGGGAGGAGCTGGTCAGATGTGGGGTCTGGAAGCCGCGGTGACAGGTGGGGGCCGTGGAGATGGGTGGGTGAGAAGCCCGGCCACCCTGCCGAGGGAGCTGTGTGCAGAGAGGATGCAATGGGGTGAATTTTTCCATATGTGCTAAGAGCAAAGCCAGTGCCAGAAACCACCCCACGGAAGGCAGGATTTCCTCCCCGTGTCGGACTCACACAGACGATGAGAGCCATGAGCACGGCCGCAGGAGGCCGAGCGTCCGCCGGGCACATGGCGAATGAAGTCACCAGGAGAAGCTCATGAGGCGGCAGTGGTTACCCTGCCGTGTTGTAGGTGCCGGCGCCGAATGCCCTTCCCGAGCCCACATGGTCGGGGACCGAGGTCTGACTGGCCTCTGCCCAGCCCACCTGCCCGGTGGCAGGTTGTGCCCTCGGTCCCCACACCATGGGACGTTCACAGTGGTGGGGAAGCTGAAAGGACCAAGAATGGGAAGGGCATTCTGGGCGAGGGTCCCAGCTCAGGAAAGGCTGAAAGGGGAGCGTGCGCGGCGGAGGGCATAGGGCACGGTAGAATCATCTGGGGTCCCGCAGCTGCCGTTTGAGGCAGCCACGGCATAGCCACGATGCGTGTGAGAACAGCAGCTTCGTTTCTCATCCCAGCTTACGAGGTCGGAACAGTGTGGTGCCCATTGCATGGGTGAGAGGCAGGAATCACTGCCCATTTCGCAGACGAGGAAACTGAGGCAGGGCTCAGTGGCAGAGGGAATCCGGGGCTTTTGGAGTCAGGCTGATGGGGAGGACGGTTGGGAGGAGGGTACAGGGCCTGAGAACTGCTCCAAGTAACAGGACAAAGCCTGGGAAACCTGATCGCATGTTTACCAGCCTGGAGATGAAAGGCGACGCTGCTGCCAGGGGGCTTACCAGGAAGGCAGGTAGCAGCAGGCCTTCCTGGAGCAGGCGGAGCCAGTGGCCTGGGCCAGTGTTTCCCAGGCCGTGATTTCTGCAAGTCACTAGGTTTATCCAACATGCTCGCTTTGTGTCAGCTGCCTTGGTAAAATGTTTTCTCCAGCAGACAATAACCCTGACTATGCCCTGGGCCCAGCTCCAACACACACTTTGCACACAGCAACCCTCGGAACAGCCCTCAGGCCCGATGGGGGTCCCGGGGCTGTCCTTGCACTGTACAGGTGAGCAGACAGAGGCCAGAACTGTCTGGGAGCACGTGGCAATGAAGGGGCCGAGCTGGGATTTGAACCGGGACCACCTGGCCCCCGAGTTCCTGGGCCTGAACCCCGCCACTACTTGGCACTATTGCTCAGGTCAGCAAAGTTAAAAAGAAAAAGCTCCGTCCCATGTGAGAAATGGCTGCTATAAACAGAAGGTACCAGAAAAACAACAATAATAAAAGACAGACTGTGGTTTTATTATTTTCTCTAGATGCTGTTACGTGGGAGGGTTCAAAGCCAGAGACCTGCCTCTGGTTTGCTACAAGGACAGAGTACCAAGTGGCCGAGAGGCATCCAAGACGCCTAGCCCTGCTCCAAGTCCCCACGGGACTGGAGACATTAGCAAAGGGAAGAGCTCCCTCTCCTCAGAGCCGGCCAGGCTCTGCATCTGTAACTCTTTCAATCTCGGAGATGATGCTGAGGGTCCCCACGTAGCAGGTGACAAAACGGAGGCTCCGAGGTGTTGGTCACTTGCTGGAGTGGCCCAGCCCGGCGGGAAGGAGCAGGGGCTGCCCAGCCTGCCTGGAGGTCTGCTCGGGCTCTTGCAAGCAGACACTTCATTGGAACCCACCTGTTCCCCAGCCGGCTGCAGGGCCGTCAGCCCTCACCCAGCACAGGGGGCTGGAGCAGGGCAGAGCTGGCCGGAAGCCGGGGACGCAGGGTGGGGAAGCCTACGACGGGGTGGCGGGCATATAGGAACTCACTCAGCCCAGACCCTTCAGTACCACACCCGTGCTGTCTCCAGTACCTCGGGGGACCAACCTTCCAAGGGGCCTGCGTTGAGAGGCAGCAAGAATTGGCCGCTTTGGGCAGATAAGGAAACAGAAACTCAGCATGGGAGGGTCTGCCCAGACGGGACAGGGCAGAGCCAGGATTTAGATCTGGATCCTTCCAGCTCTTCACTCTCTTCCCATTTCTCAGCCCTGTCCCATACCCGTCAGGCAGACAGTGTCAGAGATCCTTTCCTTCGGAGGCAGGAGCCTTAGGTGGCCTCCACTCTCTCATCCCCCATTCATCAAGGGGTTCCCCAGCCTGCTGTGGCCAGTCCTCTACAAGTGCCCGGGACACGGCGACAGGTCAGCCACGGCCCCCACCTGCCAAGACAGCTGTCTGTGAGGGAGATGGACCCCAAACCTGACCAGCTATGGGAGGGGGAAGCATGGACCCCGAGGAGGCCCAGGGAGACAGCTAACTCAGCCTGGTCAAGGAAGGCTTCCCGGAGGAAGAGAAGCCCAACCTGAGACTGGAAGGAGGAGGAGGAGGAAGAGTAGGACTGGTACTGAGGCTTGAGCCTTGCTAGGCACTGAAGGAGAGTATGGTTCAGCCCCAGAACTTATGGACTAGTGGGAGGTAGGAAGCACGTGCACCCGGGGGGTGGGGGTGGGGGTGGCGGTGGGTGGGTGGAGAAGAAGCCCAATGATGAGACCCAGTCTTCCTCCTTGGAAAACAAGCACCTGTCCAAGAGACTGGGAGGCCTGGGGATCCCAAGCCCCTTCTAACTCTGATATCAGGGCCTCACCAACCACCTGGCCCTGAGCTGGGCCCACAGCTGGTGCCAGAAAAGGTCCAGTCACAGAGCTGCCAAGCCAGGAGGGCTGTCATGTGTGAGGTCTAGAAGGGGCACTAGACTTGCCCAAGGTCCTACAGCAAGGCAGTAGCTGACATGGGCTCATACCTGGCTCCCTCCTTCCCTTCTCTTCTTCGTGACCCTCCAGCCCAGGACCACCTCAAGGAGGCCGTCTACCCTGTTTCTCCACAGACTGACTGGGTGTCTGCTTAGATCCATGGGAATCTTGAAGTCTCAGGAATGAGTAATAATAATAATAATGTGCTAAATGTTTCACGTGTATGGCCACTCACAACACTCACAAAATCCTTATCAGGTAGATGCTATTAATATTTCCTTTTTACATAGAAAGAGGGCCAGAGAGGGAAAGTAACTGGCCCAAGGCCCCACAGCGGGTAAGTGACAGAGCAGTAGCCTAGTTCAGGCTCTGGAGCCCCCCATGGAATCACGAACCTCTTTGTCCTCCTAAGTCATCACAGCCTCTTAGAGACCCCACGGTCCATCAGGACAGACAGACACATCGACTCTCTATGTGGAAGATGCCCCAGCAGGGGCGGTGTGGCCCAGGTGACCGGGGCCAGCCCCATCTCCAGGCACTGATGATGCCACATCTTCGGCTCTACTTTTTCCTGCATAACTCTTGGCCCTGAACTTGTATGTGCTTCAGAGGAGAGAAGACACTGAGGACCTTGGCCTCGCTCTGCCCTTAGCCCCCGGCCTGGGCCAGGCCGGCCCCCAGTCAACGCCTGGCTCCGGAACTGGAACACGCACCCCTTCACGCCATCCTTCCTGGCCTGAGGGTTGGCAGGCGGCATTCTCAGCCTCCAGGTGTGCTTTGCCCACACCTGCCTCTACCAGCCTGTTGGAACATAGAGCCCTGGCAGGGCCAGGAGGCCCAGGTGTGGCAAGTGAGGCCTGAGCGGGGTGGGGAAGGGGTCTCCAGGGGGCCGCTGGGGCTGGCACAGGAATAAGTGACTGCTGTGTTTGGGTTCGGACGCTACGCTGCCCAACAGGAGCATTCCGGGCAAGTGTCTAGACTTCCCAGTGCCTCCGCTTCCTCGTCTGTGGAAATGGGGTTGCTAATGCCAACCCCACGGTTTCCGTTGTGGATATTGAAATGAGAGCATTTGAAAAAGCAACCAGCATATGTCAATTATAACCTCACTAAGGCTGGATATTAATTAATAGACAATAATAATAAATTCATTTTTAAAAAAGCAACTGGCCAGTGCTGGGCACATGGGAGATACCCACGAACAATGGTTTCCATCCCACTGTGAACCGAGACTGCCTTCCAGACTCACTGCGTCTTCGCTCCGATTGGTAGGAGTGATGGCCTGTAGGTCTGGGCTGAGGAGGAGTCTGAAGTCAATTTGGGATCAAGGGGGAAAAGCTCACAATTAATGGGTCCGTCAGGAACCCAGGAGAGAATAGACAGGCATGTGTGCCATGGGTTTGCCGCTCTCTCCCCTCCCCCCTCCTCTCCCCTCCCCCCTCCTCTCCAACTTGTCTTCTCTCTCTCTGATTTCTGATGACTTCACTCTCACAGCATACCCAGAACCCAGTCCCCTCTTACCATACCCACTGGTAGCACAGGGTCGAGCCGCCAGAATCTCTCCTGCTTCCTCTCTTGCCCTTCAGCTTCTTCTCACAGGCCCAGAGGGATCCAGTTCAACCCTAGCCAGCTCTTCCCTTCCTCGGCTCAACAGTCCCACGGCTCCATGAGGGAGAAGCCAAGTCCTCACAGCGGCCCACAAAGCCTGTACAGTCTGTGCCCCCATCGTGCCTGAGACTCCCTCCCCTTATCTGTGCTCCTGCTGCATTGGCCTCCTGGGTATTCCTCCCAGGTATGTGAACACCCCTGCCTCAGGACCTTTGCACTTGCTTCCCCCAGCCTGGAATGCTCTTCCCCAAATACACATGACTCTGTCTCACTTCTTTGGCCTCTACTCAAATGTCCTCTTGTGAGTACAGCCTTTCCCTGATTTAAAATGGCAGTGCTTGTCTCCACCCCAACACCCTCAGTTCCTTTCCTGCTTTAGTTTTCTTTTCAGTAATCACCACTTCTTAACATGCTGTGTATTTTCTTTATTTGTCTTTCTTCTTATTTTTTTTAAAGAATTTATTTATTTATTTGACAGAGATAGAGACAGCCAGTGAGAGAGGGAACACAAGCAGGGGGAGTGGGAGAGGAAGAAGCAGGCTCATAGCGGAGGAGCCTGATGTGGGGCTCGATCCCATAACGCCGGGATCATGCCCTGAGCCGAAGGCAGAAGCTTAACCGCTGAGCCACCCAGGCGCCCCTGTCTTTCTTATTATTTATTCCCCCTCCAGCTCTGCCTCTGTGCTCCAGCTCTATGCTCCAGCGCTCTCTGTGCCCCTGATTCCAGGGCCCTCGCACATGCTGTTTCCTCTATAAGGAAGACAATACCTCCCCACTCTCTGTCTGGCTGATTCTTCTTCATCTATCAGGTGTCTGCCTAGACATTCTCTGTTTCTGGAACAGTCCAGATTGTGAGCCCTTAAGTGCAGGGGCCACATCCACTGTGTGCGTCATGGCGTCCACGGTACTGCCTGGGGCCCGGCATACCATGGGTGCTCAACAAATGCTCTGTGAAAGGTTCACTCAATCTTGGAAGCAAAAGAGCTCACACCTTCTGATCCTAAAACCCTTTTTCTTTCCACGCTTCTGCTCTGGTCTTGGCTCTGGGGCTGGGGGTGCCATTATTGACCCTGGGTGCTAACCACACAGCCAGTAATGGTTCCTTTACGAAGCACTGTTGTGTTGTTAGTTCCTAACTGCCCCGTAAGACTAGCAGCTCCGGGGTTGCTCACAGGAGTAGCTCTGAGAGATGAGAGGACACGCACCAGGTAACCAGCTTTGTCTTTCCTGGGCAAGGGATCAGAGCAGATGTCAATGCCGGAGGTCCAGGAGACCCGCATGGAGCAACCAAAGGCCTGAGGGGAAGTGGGGGTCTCCATACAACACAGCCAAAATCAGGGACTACATCCGGGGTCCTGAAGGATTCCTCACAATCTGGAAGTCTGAATGCTTTGGGCTCAACTGGGAAGAGGAAAGAAGAGGCCAGGCCCACGGTGAGAAAGAAGAGAGGACATCTGGGCTGGTTCTGCCCATGCCAGCACCCTAACCTCCAGCCTGTAATTCCCTTCTGGAAGCTCTGCATGGAATGTGTGCACACCCAATCCCCCTGGAACATCAGCCCAGAACACAGACCCCTCCTATGTTCCGAAGGGTAGATGCCAGGCAGACCGTTTTCTCCTGATAACCTCTGGAGGACACGATCCTTAGCTGGCCAGGCGTAGCTGCAAAATTTCCTGCCCTAAACTTCTTTGAAGTCACCTGTGGCCCAAGTTACGTTGTCGGCACCACGGGGGAGTTTTGAAGATCACTGATGTTTAGCGCTTTACGACTCAACACCTGCTCCGTGGCACATGTCCCCAGGCTTCCTGCATTTTCAGACCGGACCAGCAGCTGAGCTTTCCTAACAGAGCCAAGCCACATCATCCACCAAGGCGCTAGTTGTCAGACAGGGAGGGTCCCGGACATTTGTCCCTGCGCGGAGTGTCTCCAGTTGCCGTGCTTACGTAGCTGTGACATTTACCATCCCCCTCGCCCTGTGCCATTTTGCGTTTTCCAAGAATGGCTGCACCCAGCTCCCACTGCACAGGCTTCTCATATGATGGGACTTTGACCCTCCTCACTTTGGCAGGTGAGGTCCAGCTATTCTCTCCCCTCGAGTCTCGTTGGGCCTGTGACAAAGACAGAATACGCCATGAGACTTCTAGTGCAAGGCCGTAAAGGCAAGAGATCCTCTATCTGGCTCTTTGGGGACGCTCACTCTTGGAATTCAGCCACCATGCTGTGAGGAAGCCCAAGCAATCCTTGGAGGCCCTTGTAGAAAAGATTTGAGGCCCCAGCCCCCTGAGCTGAAAGGTGAACAGGAGCTGGTCAGCAGAGGAGAGAGGGAACGGGGATTCCAGAAGACAGAGGGAACAGCATGTGCAAAGGCTCAGGGGCAAGAGAAAGCTCGGCACATCTGGGCAGCTCCAAGAGGTGTGGGTTAGGTGGAACACATAGTGGAGGCCAAGGGCAGTGGAGAGGTCAGGTCACAAAAAGCCTCCAGAGGCTGGTTGAGATGAAAGGACTGGGGAGCCATGGAAGATTGTAACCGGATGATCACAGGGTTTTAAAATGATTTATGTGGCTTCAGCCGGGTCGAGAAACCATGAGTGGGCCTGGTGGGTGGGAGTGAGAGCAGGCCCACCAGTGAGGGCCTGGACTAGGGTGGGGGCAGTGGGGACCGAACAAGAGAGCCCCAGAGGTGGTATGAGGCCTGGTGGGTTTCTCAGGACTCAGGTTCATTCTATTCATTATTATAGCCAGTGCAGAGGGGAGGTGGGCAGTGTATCTGCAGGGGTGCCAGCCCCTGACCTAGAGGATGGCCACTGGGGATCCATTGCCGGCAGCAGGACAGTGGCACAGCCTTAGAGCTGTGGGCCACATAGGATATGAATCCCTGAGGCCTGTGGTGGAGGCCGTGGGACTCGGGGTTTGCTATCCCTCTCTTATCACAATCAGGCTAATAACAGCTGTCTTTATTGAGTGCCTCCTGCATGCCAGGCGCGGGCTAAGAATGTTACATTGTTATCTCATTTAATCTCAGTCGTCTTTGTATGAGTATGAGGTAAGTGCCCATTTTACAGATGATGAAGCTGAGATTCAGAAAACTTAAGTGACCAGCCCAAGGCCACTCGGTTCAAAAGTGGCAGAACTGGGGTTAGAACCAAAATTCTTCGAGGGGCTGTGGAATCTGCCAGCCTCAGGGAAGGTGGGTGAGCAGCCAGAACTGGCATTTGGGGATGTCAGAGGAGCTTTCGGAGGGAGGGTGCTGGCTTAGACACACTGCATTGGCATGTCCAAATGAATGGGCCTGAGTCAAAGTCTGGAGAAACCAGATCCCTGAGATTTTGTTTGAAGCAACGATCCCATGCTAATAAAGGAATAAAAGGCCAGAAAGCTGTGGCTGAGCTGAACCATGAGAGGGGGCAGGCACCCAGGCCAGATCAGGGGACACTGAGCCTTCTGCCCAGGTGATGGTCAGGGGTCAGGAGAGGCTCCTGGAAGAAATTCCGCCCCAAGACATGCTGCCTTCTTGCTGACTCTTTGCAGAGTTTCAGCTTTCTGGAAATTCCAGACCTGTGTCTGGCTGGGGTCTGGTCTTTAATGATTAAATTGTCACTGGGAGGCTGGGTTGAGCTGGCTCACCAAGGTACAGGTGGTCACCCCACCTTTGCTGGGGGGAGGGTTTAGAGCTGCAATTGCATATCTCCTTCTTCTCCTTCAAGATTTTATTTATTTGAGAGAGAGAGAGAGCACGAGAGGGTGAGGGTCAGAGGAAGAAGCAGACTCCCCACTGAGCAGGGAGCTCAACATGGGGCTCAATCCCAGGATCCCAGGATCATGACCTGAGCCGAAGGCAGACACCTAACCGACTGAGCCACCCAGGCGCCCCATAGATTGTATATCTTCTGCTGGATCCGTTTCCCTGGCCGTGCTCTTCTGTCCCCTGGACCTCTCCTGCCAACCTGGCTGTCTGGTGGAGCTCCTGGGAGCTTTGTAAAACCTGACGCCCAGGCCACACCCCAGGGTCAGCATCTTCAAAGCTCCCCAGTTGATACCAACGTATAGCCAGCGCTGAGAACCGGTGTTAAGAGCACTGCCTTTGGAGTCAGACACTCGCGGGGTCCACTCCTGCCGCTGCTTCCGTGCTGGGTGAACTTGGACTAGCTGGGCAACCTCCCTGAGCCTTGGTCTCCTCCTCCTTCCACCGGGAATGATACTCTTGTCACAGACTAGAGGGAATAAATCACAATTGGAGCAAATCATCTGGTACTTAGAGCTCAAAAAACAACAGCAACGCACAACTAACACAAGTTGAACAGAAGCTTCTGGAGCAGAGCTCAGAGGCCGAAACCCATTAAGCTGAAGTCCCCTCTCGGGGTGACGTGTGTTGTGCCTCCGTCCTCCACGAAAGGTTCAGAAACAAATGCCATTATGTTGACATGGGCGGCTGTTCCATGTCCGCGGGCGATTTCTGTATGGAAAAACAGCACGTCCCGCCGCATTTGGCTCACGGATGCTTCTGCAGGCTGGGCCTGCGGCTGCGACAACTGATGAGAAGCCCCTCTGCCCCCGCGCTGCAGGAGAGGGGTAGGGGAGGCGAGCGAGCCCCCACGCTCCCCGGTTCAGGCCCACGGCACGTGTCAGGCGCTCCACGGACAGGTTTCTGAAACAAGCGTGTGTCTGCTCTCACCACTTGCCACATTCTGTTGTAAGCATGTTACATGCATTTCCTCTTTTGATCCTCCAGATAACCCTAGGTGGTCAGCGCTGTTACTCTCCAGTTTACAGATGGGGGAAACCGAGGCACAGAACCATCATGTAATTTGTCCAAGCTCACCCAGTGGGGAAGTGGCGAAGGCAAATAGGCCGGCTGGCTTCATGGAGCGTGCTTTCAAGGGCTCGGCCGTGCTGCTGTGTGACCTAACGTGTTCTTCAGGCTGCACAGCAAGGATGATTGCCCGCACTCTACGGGAGGGGAAACTGAGGCTCAGGGAGCCCAAAGCAGAGCTGGCCTCCAGCCTCAATACCTGGCTTTGACCACCTGTCATTGAATGAAGGAGTCATTCCTTCATTCACTCCCTCGTGCCTTCATTCATCTCTCTCTCTCTCTCTAATCAGCTGCAGTAGGCAGTTATTGAGTACCTACTGTATACCTGGCCTCGTTCTGGATGCTAAGGAGGCAGAGGTAAGGCCTCTGTCCCCAAGGCCTTTCCTGGTGGTGGGGCAGACAAACAAGCAACCTCCCTAGGATTTGAAGAAGAGAGAGACTGATTCTGCCTGCAGCAGTCTGAGAGGGCAGCTCTGAGGAGGTGGTTTTCAGTTGGGCATCAAGGGATGAATAGGAGTTCACCAGGAACAGTGACTTAGGGAGAGAGAACGGCAAGTGCAAAGTCATGGCGTGTGTGCTCTATTGGGCGACAGTTGGGTGTCATTACAGTGGTAGGGTGCATGGGAGTCAATGTGAGGCATTGCTTGGGGAGAAAGTTGCCCTGTTGTTCAGGTGAGCAATGATGGGGGCCTAAATTAGGATGGGGGCTGGAGAGGGAGGGGCCAATTTAAGTTGGATGAAAGCAAGGAGGTTGACCCTTGAACTTCCCAAAATGGACCCCACCAGAGAATGAGGGGGAGGAACAGACCATGCAGGAGAGTGGGGCTCACTTCAGGGCTGGTGGGAATGAGGGCCTTGGAAGGGAATGGGGTGCAGCTGTGCCCCCTCTGACCAGGGCCCTGGCTGGGGGTGTGAATCACCTCTGAAATCCCAGGCACAGGTGGCACAGGAGGCTGTGGGAGAGAGAAACAGTGCTGGACTTGGAGTCCACTTGGAGTCTCCATCCCTCTCTGCACAAGTGACCTTGGGCGAGTCCCTTTTTTCTAAGCCTCCACGTCCTCTTCTGTAAAACCGGGGCCTGACCATGCATGTCTGTCCATCCCACAACCCGCTGATGGCATGATGCTGCTGATTTCGTCTTTTGGAGGGGCCTGCACCTGCCTTGGGCTGGGCTCTCACTCTACTTTCCTCCCTGATTTCCTGGAGGCCACTCCCACCTGTGCAACCCACCCCCACTGACCCCTGCCCAAGGGTGCTTTCTGGAATGCCTTTCTGACCTTGGTACTCCCTGCTTAACTTCTATGGCCCCCTGAGACTGTAAGATAGAACACAGGTCCTTAGTGCTCTGGGCCCTCAGCAAGCCAGCCCATGCCTGCCCGGTCTCATCACCCACCCCTCGCTGGCCAGGAGCCTCACGCTTAAGCCACAGAGCTCACCTGCCTTCTCCAAGGAGGCCATACCCTTGTCATGCCTCTGGACTGCAGCACATGCTGTTCCCTTCCTGGGATGCTTATCCTTACTGTGTCTGGTGAAACTCCAATGACTCAAGTTAGTGTCTATGGAGATGAGATCTGAGGGGAGGGAATAGAGGAATCTGGAAGGACAGGGAAAAGGGAGAGGCAGTAGGATACTGACAGCCCCTTTTGCCACAAGTAGGGCTCTCATCCAAGCTGGCAGCCAGACCCCAGGGTCCTGGGGGTGGGCACAAGGCCACCAGGAGGAGGAGAAGTGACCAGGCAGGACCCACAGTATAGTTTCCCAAGTTGCCAGGAATCTGGAATGTGCAGTCCCGTCTCGTCTGCGGTTGGGGAAATATTCGGCTGAAAACAAACACTCTCATTCCTGATTAAGGGCGACGTCAAGGACCCTCCGACCCAAATGAGAGGGCCTGGCCTGGGGGGTGAGCCTGGGCACATCCCTTCTCCAGGAGGCCCTCCTGGACCGTGCTGTGTGATGCCCAGTCAGTCGCTGCCCTTCTCTGTGCTACTGAGTGCCTCCGGCTCAGGGAGGAGACAGAACCCCACAGAGAGGTCTCCACAAGCTAAGGATGTTTTTTTGGGGGGAGGAGGTCCCATTCTGGTGCTGCTTTCAAGGTGTTAGAAACATCTGAAAAGGAAACCCTCTGAAAGCAAATAGATCCCTCGGGCAGGCCTCGCCTCTTCCAAGAAGAGCTTCATTGGATGACACCCCTCAATTGCCAACCTCCAGGGAGGGCTTTTTGCAGGAGAAGTGGGGGCTCCTGAGAACTTGATGTGTGGATCCAGAGGGATCAACCCAGAAATGCCTTCTCCTGCTTCCCTGGCCGTGCCCAGCCTAGGTATCTTCCCAGATGGGATGCTTACTTCCAGGCCGAGAAGACCATAGTTGAGCTGGAACTGGCTTCCCGGGAACTCCTCCCTCCCCTGCCACCATGGGTTTTGCGTCCCCAGACTCCTCTGCTTCCTCCCCCTGCAGACAGCCCTGCAGAGGCTCGGGATCAGCACCCAGCTCCCTGCTACCGTCCTGCTCCTGGGCTAGTGGTCCCATTGCGCCTCCTCTTTTCCTGGAGATCCTGCTGGCCTTCCACCCGGGCCGGGGGCATCTTCATGCCTTGGCACCCAGGCTGAGCTGAACTGGGAAGCTGGGAAAGTGCTGGGGGTGGGGTGCTGGAAAGCGGGAAATAAGCGTGTTTAAGGCAGTAGTTTTGAGCCCAACAGATGTGGGTTCGAATCGCAGCTGCACCACTTTCTGGCTGTGTTGCTTTGGACAGATGTCTCAAATCACTTGAGCCTCAGTTTACTCATCTGTCAGATGGGAACAATGAAAGCATGCAGCTCATGGGGCCGCGGTGAGATTAAATAAAAGACCTTTCTGTGGCTGTGTGTAGGGCTCTGCCACTCCGCTTCAGCTTCCTCCTCCAGCCCTGCCCTGAGCCAGCACTCAGCCTGATGACCCCTTTCTCCCACCGTGCTGCGCTCTTTCCTCTTTCCAGCCACCGTGGCTTTGTATGTGCTGTTTCCTCTGCCTGGTAGGCTGTTCCTCTTCTCAGCCTGGGCAGCCCCAACTCATCCTTAAAGGAAGCCTTCCAGAGCCTTCCCCTCCTCAATCTCAGGTAGAATGAATTCCCCTCCCCCACCCCGCTTGCCCACAGTTCCACAGTGGAGAGGGGCAGCATAACTGGGATCTGGGGCTTGATGGTAGTCTCGGTCCTGATCCCATAACTCTGAAAAGATGCTTTTGCTCCCTGAGCCTCATTTGGCCTCATCTGAGAAATGGGGACAAGAACTAAGTTCTTGTTCTGGGCTCTTTCATGTCCTGTGACCCATGAAGGTGACCCTGGTGGCAGGTGCAGCTTTTCAGGCTGCGCATTTCCTGGAAAAGAAAAACAATTTGGGCCTCACCCTTGGGGCCCAAGCAGTGGGGTTATGTAAGTTCTGAAACTTATTTTTCCCTGTAATTACGACAAACTCCTGGAGCCTTGGGCGAATGGACCCTGGCCCCGAATCTTGCTTCTGCGCTTGTTGGGACATATACCAGAATTAATTTAATTACCATCTCGGGCCTCCTTCCAGGTGGGCCCTGCCAGGGCCCCTCCCTCTGGATTTCAAGAAGTCTCCTGTCAACATCGCGGGCTCAGAGCTGCTGGTTTCCCCCGGAGTCAGCTGGTGAAGCCACAGGAGGAGCGGGCGCCTGCCCCCGCCCCGCGTGACGGATTTTGTTTACCCTCTTCTTCCCACAGATTCCTCCCTTAATAACCCTGGAGCCAGGAGGCTCCCTGGCAGGGATGGGGGAGACGGGGTCTGGGTGGAGGCATTGAGGCAGCTCCCACGGCGGTGTGGGGAGTACCAGGACAGTGCCCGCTAGAAAGAAGCTAGGTTTCTAAGCAATACAAGAAACATTCCATTGGCTCCAGAGGGGTCTGCATTTTGGGAGAGAGCTAAGTTGTTCTGGAAGCTGTGTTCACTCTTTGATGTCATTAGCAAGCCATGGAGGAGCTTCTGAACGCAGATGTAGGCTGAGTCCTGATGATCGTCTCAGACGGACTCGTCACCCCAGTCATAGCCTAGTTATAAATACAGTCTTAGATGTCAACTGAGCCCTGATCCTGACCCTAACTTGGGCCCTCGCCCTGGTCACAGATGGAGCTCTGGCTCTGGCCCTGGTTCCACACCGAACCCCAATCCTAGCTATAGCCTAAGCCTGAATTTGTGCCTCAAATAAGGCCTATTTCTGTTTCTGGGTTTGCCATTGACCCTGGTCACAGACTGAAGCCTGGCCCTAGTCATAGCCTGGGCCCTGACCCTAAAAATAGACTGTGCCCTGATCTTAGTTCCAAGCTGAGCCCTGTTCCTGGTCATAGCCTGGGCCCTGACCTTGGTCACAGAGCTGGGTTTCAGGTCACAGACAGAGCCCTAGTTCTGGCCATAGAATTAGGCCTGATCTTGATCTTACACAGACCTCTGATGCTAACTGTAGACTAATTCTTTTTTTTTTTTAAGCCTTTTTTAAAAAATTTTATTTATTTATTCGACAGAGATAGAGACAGCCAGCGAGAGAGGGAACACAAGCAGGGGGAGTGGGAGAGGAAGAAGCAGGCTCATTGCAGAGGAGCCTGATGTGGGGCTCGATCCCAGAACGCCAGGATCACGCCCTGAGCGGAAGGCAGACGCTCAACCGCTGTGCCACCCAGGCGCCCCTGTAGACTAATTCTTAATGGTGGTTCATGGACTGAGCTAAGCCTTGGTCATGACTGTATGCTCGAACCTGCTCTTCATCCTTGCCTGAGCCCAAACAGTAACCCAGCTGAAGCCTAACCTGAGTTATAGACTGAGTCTTCAGCTCCGATCCTGGTCCCCAGATGACTTCTAATCCCAGCTCCTAACTGAGCCCCGACTCTGGTCAAAGACTGAGCCCTGCTCCTGGTCATAGACGGAGCACTAACTTCATCCTTGGATGACCCATTGTCCAGGCTCTAGGCTGAACCCTCCCCTGGTTACACACTGAGCTCTAAGGCCAGCCCCAGGCTGAGCCCCAGTCCTGGACGCTGCCAGACCATACACCAAGTCCTCAGGTTCAGCTGTCTCAAGACTATCCCCTTGGAAGTATAAGCCTGCCCCCTGGAAAGGGACCAAGGTAGCCCATCCGTGCTTGGTCCGGAGATGCCCGGAAGGAATGGATCACGGAACTAGCTTTGAGAGGCAAGAGACGGAGGGAAGCAGAAACAATGACTTCCAGGGGCGCCTGGGTGGCACAGCGGTTGGGCGTCTGCCTTCGGCTCAGGGCGTGATCCTGGTGTTGTGGGATCGAGCCCCACATCGGGCTCCTCTGCTGTGGGCCTGCTTCTTCCTCTCCCACTCCCCCTGCTTGTGTTCCCTCTCTCGCTGCTTGTCTCTGTCTCTGTCAAATAAATAAATAAAAATTAAAAAAAAAAAAAAAGAAACAATGACTTCCAAAGGAGAAATGGAGCCGGGCAGGTGGCTCTCCTCGAGGAATAAGAAGGGAAAAAGAGAACACACGGTGTTTGTTTGTTTGTTTTTTAATATTTGTATTTTTTAAAAAGATTTTTTACTTATTTATTTGACAGAGAGAGACAGCCAGTGAGAGAAGGACACAGCAGGGGGAGTAAGAGAGGAAGAAGCAGGCTCCCAGTGGAGAAGGGAGCCTGATGCGGGGCTCGATCCCAGGACCCTGGGATCACGCCCTGGGCCAAAGGCAGACGCTTAATGACTGAGCCACCTAGGTGCCCCAGAACACATGGTGTTGAGGGCATGGAAGCAGATTGCTCCAGGCCTCCCATCTAGGGTCAGAGGCTAGGAGCCTTTCACGTGCCCTCTTGAGAATCATCCATGCATCCACTCACTCAGTAAACACCTGCAGAGCACCACCACCGAGTCTGACACTCATCCATTCCATCATACATTCAATAGGCATATATCATGTGCACTAGAGCCTACATTCTGTCTGGTGGCAGGTGGAGGGCTTCTAAGTGGGTGTCTCTAGAGATAAATTACCCCCCCACACACCTCTCACCACCACTCCTCTTGTGAGTTCCTATGGCATTGGGAAATGAATCTTAGAGTCAGGCCGAGGTGGCAAGTCACTTTCCCTCTCAGAGCTCAGTTTCCTCTTCTGCCAGATGGGCAGTTGTGCAGAGCGAAGGAGAAGACCGTTGAGAATCTACCTACACACCAATCAGAATGGCTGGTATTAAAAAGACAAGAAACAAGCGTTGGCGGTGATGTGGAGAAAAAGGAACCCTTGTGCACTGCTGGTGGGAAGGTAAATCGGTGCCGCCTCTGTGGGAAACAGTATGCAGGTGCGTCAAATTTTAAAAATAGAAATGCCATACAATCCAGTAATTCCACTACTGGGTACTTACCCAAAGAAAATGAAAACTCTAATTGAGAAAGAGATATGCACCCCAGTGTTCATTGCTGCACCATTTACAATAGCCGAGGCGCGGAGACAGCCCAAGTGTCCGCAGATAGACGAAAGGCCAAAGAAGATGTGGTGTGTGTGTGTGTATATATCTATATCGTGGAATATCAGTCATAAAAAAGAATGAGCTCCTGCCATTTGCAACAACATGGGTGGACCGAGAGGGTATGAGGCTCAGTGAAATAAGTCAGAGAAAGACAAATACCACATGATTTCATTTACATGTGGACTCTAGAAAAAAATTAGCAAGAAAACAGAAACAGACTGATAAATACAGAGAACAAACAGGTGGTTGCCGGGGTGCGTGTGTGTGTGTGCGTGTGTGGGTGGGTGAAATAGGTGAAGGGGATTAAGTACAAACTTTCAGTTTAAAAACAAATAAGTCACAGAGATGAAAAGTACAGCATTGGGAATATTGTCAATAATATTGCAACCATGTCGTGTGGTGACACACTCATGGTGTGAGTTTTGCATAACGTATAGAATTGTTGAATCACTACGTTGTGCACCTGAAACTAAGACAACATTGTATGTCAACCATACTTCAACAATAGAAACTAACCCTCCCTGCTCCACCGCCATAAATGCAGGATAGGTATACCGTTGGTACTTAATAAATACTGTCCCTTCCTTGACTGCTGGGTTGTTGGGAGGATGCAGTCACTAATATCACACATAAAATAACAGTGACAGAGAGTGCCCATTGGAAAGCCAACGGCTGCGAGCTGGAAGGCTGGGCCTCAGTTTCCCTGTCTGTAAACAGTAGGGTTAGACGTGATAATCCCTCCATTCCAGCCACCCTCAGATACCTTGGAGCTGGGTTTCAGGTGAAAAGCCACTGCAGCATTCAACCCCAGACACCCTAAGACTCAGCTGCTCTGGATATTAATCTGCGGCAGGGCCGAGTCCAGGATTGCTCCAAAACCTGGCCCAGCACATTCTCCCCATCCCAGGACCCAGGGACCTAGACCCAGCACAGCTGACCAGCCTGGAAGTCACGAAGATCACCCTGGCCCTGACCCAGGTTCAGCAGATTTGGGTATGGTCTCAGGAAGGCACTGCTCTCTCCTCCACTCAGGGCCTCGGTTTCTCCATGCCTCGTATGGGGCAGTAGAAGGAGCAGAGCCTTTGAGGGGATGGCAGGCAATCTCAGTCCACCCCATACGAGCGAGGTGACCTTGGCTAACTTAGTTTTCTCGCCCGGATGATGGAAGGATGAAGTGTCAATTTTAAGGTTGTGATTGGAAAGTGGAGGGGATGGAGACAACGGGTTCAGACAGTGCAGAGTACACAGCAGGCACACTATTAATGCAGGCAGGTGTCATTCCTACTGCACGCCAGCAGGGATTTACACACGATGGTTCATGGGGGTGTCTGTGGGTGGATAGAGGCAGGGGAGGAGGACCAAGCTGCCAGAACTCGGGACCTTATGCTGTTTTTACCCCGTGGGCTACTCTGTAAAAAGTCATTTGAAGCAAGAGGACTGAGGCTAAAAACTCTTATCGCAAAATAAGTCAACACCACTGTGGCTTAGATGAACTTCCAGGGCTGAAATGCTATGATTGGCAAAGGACCTAGTGGGTGCAGGACTCTGGGCAGGCTTTTGAGGGGCCAAGGAGAGGCTCCCCCCCGGCCTTTGGGCTGGGCTCATAGCCCTTACGGAGCGTGAAGGGGCTGTGCAAACTGGGGGGGCTTTCAGGCTATGGCAGCGTTAAATTTCCCCGCGGGGTCCACCTATGACGGAAGACCCCACAGCTGCCTCTTTGAAAGCCCTGCTCGGCCTCATGCGTGCTCGACACGCTACCTTCCACAGAGTGTTTGACGGGCCAACAGCCATCAGACAGGCAAGTACTGTTACTTCTCTGCCCATTTCACAGATCGGGAAACTGAGGTGCAGAGAGGCGACACAGCTTTCCAAAGGTCACGCAGTGACTGAAGAACGGATCCTGGATGAATGGCACGGCTGGCAGCTCCCGACCCCTGACGGTAGGAGTGAGGGTGAGCTGCCCCTGGATGGTCATGGCTGCCCAAGTGACCCCCCCACCTCATGTGTCACTCAGGCATCCAGCCTTGATGGCTTGTTTGTTCTGAGGTGGGTTTTTTGGTTTTGCTTCTTTTTTTTCCTTGCAGGAGTTTTGTTCTATTTTGTGGCCAACTCCAGCTTGCCTTGGTTAAGTCAAAGGAGGAAGAATTTGTGGCTGACCCAGGAAATAGGGGGAGCCTGTGTGAATAAGGAAGAAGGGAGACCAAAGTGGGACGGGGGCTCCGTGAGGCAGGGGAACTCATGTTTACGGAGCACTAACTGTGGGCTAAGCACTTAGCACCATGCTCTCAGGTGGGTACTGCTGTCCCCATTACACGGATGAGGAAATGGAGGCAAAGTGGCTGGTGAGCTGTAGAGTCGAGACTGGCTTCCAGCTGCGTGGGACTCCTGGTCCAGTGCTCTTTGCAGGGCCCGCGAGTCCCTGTGGGTCTGGAGTCCTTCTGCAGCCCTCCCCAGGTGGTCCTTGGAGGCCCTGCCCAGGTGCAGAGCCCTCCCAGAGGGTCCCACTCCAGGCAGCGTTTGAAGACTGACTCATGAGCCTCACCCAGGAGCCCTGCACACAGCACGGGCTCCCAAGACACTCCTGCACGGTGGCAGTTGGAATACCCGGCTATACCCGGCTGCAGCCAGATAGACCTGAGTTTGAGTCCTGGCTCCACCACCTGTGCCTGTCATGAATGTGATCACGTCCTTCATCCCTTCTGGGTCTCAGTTTCACATTCTGTGAGATGGGGGCAAGAAACATGCTGGGGTGGAGGGCTGTCAGTCCCTCTTTCTGACCATCACACACAGACTCCAGCTCAAGGACACTGACAGATCAGGAAGTGGAGGCAGGGGCCTCCCGGAACACCTCCCAGCGGCTCTATGCTGCAGAGCTTCAGGGCCGCGTCCTATGCCGGCTGTGGGGCCACAGGGCTGGATGGAGTGGGCACCCGGCCCTCAAGGAACTCCCAGTCCCAGACGGGAAGTGGGCTAATCCCACCCAGTGTTAGGGAGTAGGTGGACATGCCACAGCATCTCAGGGGGAAGGCAGATTACCCTTATCCATTCCAGGGGCGGGGCAGACGCCCCATTCGTTCTGCGGGAAGATCCAAATGCCGTGTCACCTGGGAGGGGGCAGAGCTGACACCCGATTCAGTCTAATGAGGGAGGCAAACACTCCGTACATTCTAGGGGGTGGACACACCCTGAATCACAAGGCAGCTGAAACTTAGTGTTTCCACAGTGGCTCAGAGAACAGGTGGGGACATGAGGACCCATGCATCCTCTGTCATTTGACTATTTCTAAAGCACCTACCATGTGCCTGGACTTGTGCTGGGTGCTAGATAAATAGGTGAGCTGACAGCCTTTGAGGGTAGTTGGGTGCTTTGGAAATAGTGATGTGGGAGGCTAGGCTTCTTTTCAGGGTCCAGAATCCAGAGGAGGGTGCAAACCCCTCATACCTCCTTAGGGGGCTATAGATGTCAGTGAACCAGAGCCCCAGGATTCCCCTGTTAAGTCTCGCCTTCCCATAATGCTCCCAGCACAGGGCACCTTACAGTCATCTGCTATGTCCCCTTGTACAGCATCGCCTGTCTCTTTCCGTTTAGACACCAGACGCTCAGAAGTTTGTCTTAATGATCTATGGATGCATCGAAACCATCCCCAAACTCAGTGGCTTAAAATAGCAACCACTTTATGAGCTCTGCCGTCCGATCTGGTGCAGCTGGCCCTTCCGCGGTTTTGTTGGGCTCACTCGGGCAGCTGTAGACACCTTGGGGCCGGGTGGTGGAAGATGTTCTCCCTTAGGTCTGGCGGCGGGGCTGGTGGCTGAGCCACACGCCTCCGGAAGGTTAGTCTGAGCCTCTCCACTGGATCCGGTTTTCCCAGAGCAAGTCCTCGTGTGCCTTGGGCATCCCTCTTCCTAAGCGTCGGTGGACACCACGTTTGCTAATGTTCCAGTGGCCAAGGCAAGTCGCTTAGCCGAGCGGGGGGTCGGCAGAGGAGGGGGCTACACCAGGGCAAAACTACAGGGAGGTGTGATTTGTGGGGAATCACTGCTATGCCAGCCTACCACCAGCACCCCATGCACCGGTCTGTTTCCTGTCTCTGCTCCTTCCTCCAGGCTGTCCCCTTGGCTTGCTAAGCCCTACTTTGGTGAACTCCTACTTGGACAAATTATGTGGCTTCTCTGTGCCTTGGCCTTCTCTGTAAAATGGGGCTAATGAGAGTGACTACATTCAGGAGTATTTTGAGTTTCAAATCAGTGAATCTGTGAAAGCACTTAGAACAGCGCCTGGCACAAAGTATGTCTTCTAGAAAGTCTGCCACTATGATCATTGTGATGATTCTTAGCGTGGCTACTCCCCGTGGTGTCCTTGAGCCCTGCTCAGGGGGTGTCCTCCTCCCTGAAGCCTGTGTCCACAGGGCCTCTGTAAACCACGTCATGTCATCTGCAGTCAGAGGCAGAGCGGTCCTCAGCAGCCCCATTTGACCGAAGTGGAAACTGAGGCTCAAAGAGATGTGGTGACTTGTTAGGGTCCCGTGGCAAGTACGTGGGTGCGCTGGGAGCTGACGACAGGTCTGACTCTAGCTCGTGTGTTTGTCGCCCTCGCTGTCCAGCCTCCCTGCGAGTGTGGCTGGTGCCGGGGGCGCAGGCTCTGCCTCACGGAGCTCACGCTCTGCGGGGAGGAGGAAGGGCCCCGCGCAGCTGAGGACAGGAGGTTCGGCGAGCAGCCGGTGGCCGTGGGAGCCAGAAGGGCCCCCCAACCTGCCGGGGTCAGGGCCGGTTGCCCAGAAGGCATGAAATGAAATGAGGAAAAGGAGGCCAGAGAGGAACGGCCAAGGTCACAGCCAGCTTGCGGCGGGCACCCTGATCATGCCACCACGGCCTTCTCCAGCGGGGTCACATCTCCGTGGGTCTCAGGGACGGGACCCTTGCCCCCATCAACCAGGGCGCATCTCCGGGGCTTCCGGTTACGAACCGGTTTGCCCGTCCAGTGGGGGGGCGTTGGGGGGGACAGCCCAGCCCACCTTCCAGGCCGTTTCCCTGGCCCCCTGGGTGCCAGCGTCTTCGTGCAGCCTCCCGGCTGAGCGAAGGAACCCCACAGCCCTGAAAGAGAACACCTGTCTTAAGCCTCTTTAAGCCCGACAAAGGTAAGTGTGGAGGAACTTGCCTCCCCTGAAAGGATCTGGGCGCTTGCCCAGGGGACCAGCAAGTCCATGGAAACGTGTCCCGCCCCTCTGTGAACAATGCCTTTCACCCGGACACGGAAATGGCCACCAATTCACTGAGTGACTTTGGGCAAGTCATGTCCTCTCTCTGAGCCTCAGAAACCCCATCTGTGAAATAAAGAAAAACAACAGCCTCGGGGTGCCTGGGTTACCCATCCGATTCTTGGTTTTGGCTCAGGTCATGGTCTCGGGGTCATGGGATCAAGCCCCGCCTCAGTCTCCTTGCTCTGCCATAAAGTCCGTTTGAGAGTCTCTCCCTCGCCCTCCCCTCTGCCCCTCCCCCACTTCGTGCTCTCTTTCTCTAAAAGAAATACATACATACATAAAAAAAAAATCTTTAAATAAAAAAAGAAAAAAGAAAATAACTGCCTCGTGGGGTTTGCAAACCGCTGTGTCATTTGACCACTATTGCCCATTGCGTCTGGCACGTGGTGAGTATTGCTCTGGGCTGGAGAAGTTTCTTTTCCTTCGATATTGACAATCATGGTAAAATACACGTAACATAACATGTTGCCATCTTAACCACTTGTAAATGTACAGTTCGGTGGTATTAAACACATTCATCATGTTTGCAACCGTCGTCTCCATAATTCTTTCCGTCTTGCCAAACTGAAACTCTGCCCCCGCTAGACGCCAACTCCCCACTCCCCCCGCCCCTCCAGCCCCTGGCAACCACCACCCGACTTTCTGTCCCTATTGGAGAGGCTTTTAAAAAATTCTGGAGTCTCTTGGAGAAGGGAAGGGAGCGCCTCGATGGTCACTTCGTACTCTAGGGAGCAGCCGGGACTTTAAGTTAGCGTTTACTGTGTTTGTGGGGGGCTGGCTAGGAACGGGGCTGAGTGTGGGGGTGCACGAGCCCCAGCGAGTTACCGTTTGGTCAATCCAGTTATTGCCCAACCTTGCTCATCTTTTCATTTTCCTTTAAAGTTATGTTATAGAGCTGTAAGCTACATGCAGTAAAATCGGCTTGCTAGGGCTGTCGCAACAAACACCACGGACCGGGGGCTCCGACACCCGAAATGTACTTTCTCACAGTTCCGAGGGCTGGCAAGTCCAAAGACCAGGGTGTTGGCAGGGTTGGTTTCTTCTCAGGCCTCTGTCCTTCTCCTTGTGTCCTCCCGTGGTCATCTCCCCCATCCATCCCTCTGTGTCCCGATTTCCTCTTTCGGTCAGGACAGCAGTCCTCTTAGATCAGGGCGCACCCACGCGACCTCGTTTTAACCTCCCTCCCTCCCCGGCTTTATTGAGGTATAACTGACAAATAAAACTGTGTAAGTCTAAGGAATACAACATAATGATTTGATAGGTGTATATGTTGTGCAATGATCCCCACAATAAAATCAGTCAACACATCCATCACCTTAAAGAGTTACCTCTTTTTTGTGGTGAGAACATGCGAGATCTACTGTCTTAGCAGATCTCAAGCACACGATACGGGATTGTTAACTGCAGTCGCCACGCTCCACGACTCATCTTACCACGGAAGGTTTGTGCCCTCGACTACCATTTCACCTTTCCCTGATCTTCTGGCCCCTGGCAACCAGTCTTCGACTCTCCGGTGCTGTGAGCCTGACTCCTTAAAACTGCCCGTGTCAGTGAGCTCATAGGGCATTTGCCTTTTTCCGACTTACTTCACTTAGCTTCATGTCCTCCAGGTCTGTCCGCAGTGTGGCAAATGGCAGGATTTCCTTTTTTACGGCTGAATAATATTCCGCTGTGTTCCTGCAGTGCGTTTTCTTTGTGCGTTTCATCCACTGGAGGAAACTTGCATTGTTTTGTGCCTCGGCTCTTGTGAATAATGCTGCAATGAAAAGTGTGCGGATGTCTCTTTGAGATCGTGATTTCATTTCCTTTGGCTAGATACCCAGAAGTGGGTTTGCTGGCTTCTCTGGTAATTCTATTTTTAACTTTTGGAGGAACTGCCATACCATTTTCCATAGTGGCTGCACCAATTTTCATTTCCACCAATGGTGCACAATAGTTCCCTTTTCTATACATCCTTGCCAACACTGTTTCCTCTTGGTTTTTTTTTTTTTTTTGATACTAGCCATTCTAACTGGTGTGGGGTAATATCCCATTGTGGTCGTGATTTGCCTTTCCCTGATAATTAGGGATGTTGAGCACCTTATCATGTCCCTGTTGGCCATCTGTATGTCTTCTTTGAAAGAACGTTGATATAGACCTCATTTTTACTTAACCACCTCTTTTTTAAGATTTTATTTATTTGTCAGAGAGAGTGAGCACAAGCAGGGGGGAGCAGCAGGCAGAGGGAGAAGCAGACTCCCCGCTGAGCAAGGAACCTGATGTGGGACTTGATGCCAGGATCCCGGGATCAGGACCTGAGCTGAAGGCAGATGCTTAACCCACTGAGCCACCCAGGCGTCCCTTAATCACCTCTTTGAAGGCCTTGCCTCCAGGTACAGTCACATTCTCAGGGGCTGAAGGTTAGGACTGCAACATGTGAGTTCGTCCGGGCGGAGACACAATACGTATCCCGTTTAAGTCTACGCTCTGCTGAGTTTTGACAAAGGTATACACCTGTGTAGTGAATGGCACAATCAAGATGCAAAACATATCCACACTCCAAAAACATGACCCTTATGTCCCTCTGTGACCATTCCCACCTCTACCCCTCACGTCGCTCTCAATCTGATTCATCCTTTCTCGACTTTCACATAAATGGAATTGTTCAGTGTTACTGTCTGGGGTCTAGCCTCTCCCCCTCGGCAAAACGATTTCAGGGTTCTTCCGTGTTGTGCGTGTGACTAGTTTGTTCCCCTTTATTGTCAGTAGTGATCCTTTGTGTGGATGGACCCCTGTGTGAGGGACATTTGGGTGGTTTCCAAGTTGGGGTTTAACAAGATAAAGGTTCTGGAAACATTTGGGGGTAGGTCATTGTGTGGCCATCTATTTCCATTTCTCTCGGGTATCCCCACCCACCAGGGGCTGGATCACTGGGTGGAGTGGTGAGCAGATGTTTAACTTGTAACTGTTCTCCGGGGCGACTGTGCCATTTCACACTCCCACCAGCCGTGCGTGAGAGTTCCAATGGCTCCATCTCCGTATCAACACTTGACGTGGCCGGTCCTGATGCTAGCCCCAAGGCCATGTGCTGGTATGGCACTGTGGCTCAACTCGCATTTCCCTGATGCCTAGTAACGCTGAACATCTTCCCATGGGCTTAGCGCTCACCATATATCTTTCCTTTCGCCCAGGTGGGTTGTCACTTTTTATTGCGGTAAAGATACATAACATAAAATTTGCCGTTTTAGGTGTTTAGTTCAGTGTCCTTAAGGACATTCATACTGTTGTGCAACCATCCCCACCATTCATCTCCAGAACTTTCTCACCTTCCCAGACTGAAGTGAAATGATAGTGTTTGTCCTTTTGTGACTGGCTCGTTTCACTGAACGCAATGTCTTCAGGCTTCCATGTTGTAGAATGGGTCGTCATTTCCTTCCTTTTCACGGCTCAATGATACTCCATCGTATGGACAGACCATATCGTGTTTATCCATCCACCCATCGATGGACGTTTTAGCTATTGTGAATAATGCTGGGATGAATATTGGCCTGCAAATATCTCTTAGAGTTTCTGCCTCAACAATTGGGCATTTTATTACTGAGTTGTGAAAATCTGACTTTTTAAAAAAATATATTTTATTTATTTTTTAGAGAGAGTGAGAACATGAGAGGGGCGAGGGTCAGAAGAAGAAGCAGACTTTCCGCTGAGCAGGGAACCTGATGCAGGACTTGATCCTGGGGCTCCGGGATCAGGACCCGTGCCGAAGGCTGTCGCTTAACTGACTGAGCCATCTAGACGCCCCCAAAACCTGACTTTGTAATTAACATCTGAGTTTCAACCTTAGTTATGGTTGACGGCTCAGTGTTTCAGCCAACATCTTAGTTATCGACTAACATTCAAGTTATTCAGCCCTGATTTTAGCCAAGATCTTGAAAATGGGCTCACACCTTCGTGATGACCTAACTCCTTGTTTTTTTAGCTGATGTCTTAATTAGCAAACAACATCTTTGCTTTCAGCTAAACACCTTACCTCTCAGACAACACTTTGGTTCTCACGTACCATCCTCTTTTTCAGCTAATGCTTTAGTGGACATGAAACCCTTGTTTCTTCAGCCAGGGTAAGACCCTGCGGAACTGGGAAAGGAAAGCGGGGAGCTTAAGAAGGAAATGTGAAGACGTCGAAGACCCAACCTGTAGGTGAATGAGGGAGGCCCTCCGAGACCTTCTTTACCTCACTTAAATTGTACATCGGGGAGGAGGACGAGCCCCATCTTGTTCTCTTGACGCCACCAGTGGGTACTGAGCCCCTCAATGGGCCCAGCCCCTTGTTCTGTACATGTTTAATGACCGAAGTATAGGAATGTTCCCAGCTTAGTTGCCCTTCCCAGCTTTGCTGAGGCAGGATAGGCTAGTAGAGCTGTGAACTCGAGCCTTGATATCTCCTTCCAGCAAATGGGTGGCTGTAGGCCAAGCATGTGCAAGGTTGTATCTCTGCAGTGAAAACACAACTCAGGGATGAGCAGAGTTGATTTATGGGGACTGGCTGTGGGAGGGGAAAGACACGCATGAGCCCAGGTTTGGAGCTCAGGAGAGGGCGGGAGGGAGAAGCAGAAGTGGCCGAGCTGCGAAAGGGAGCCCGGGTACTGGGGTCCTGCAGTCAGCTCAGACATGGCCTGGAGTCATGGAGCCAGTGGGATGGTTCCCTCGGTGGCTCCCCAGCATCCGTGGCATCAAGCCCCCCAGTCCTGTTCACACCTACGTGTCCCCTCCTACTCTCCCACAAGTCCCTGCCCCCTTGGATGCAATCGTCCCCCGGGTGGCCCTGTCCCCAGCCTCTAGAAGCCTTGCCAGTTCACTGTGCCCTTGTAGTTGGTACCCGAAGCCCGGAATGACTTTCCCTCGGCTCCAACAGTCCGCCTGCAGCCTTAGTGCAAATGTCCTCACCCCGGGGACCCTTTCTCGGGGACAAGTCCGTCTTAGGATTTTTTTTTTTTTTTGGAAGAGTCTTGTTGGGATCTGAGGCTCCGTGGCTATAAATAAAGGTCTGATTCAGAGCCTGGCTCTTCATTAAAGTTTTTTGAGTGAATGAATGAGTGAGTGAGTGAGTGAGTAAGTGAATTGAGTAAAAGGATAAATGAATGAATGCGTAAGTGAACGAGTAGCATAGGGTCACACGCAATCTCCAGGGATGGCAGAGGCTCTGGAGGGACCCTCGTTCTCATATCTTGCTGACATATCACGTGTTATCCAGAAACACCTGGAATCCAGTCCCCGGGACCAAAAAGTGTGGCTGGCCCTTCTCTGCCTTCTGGCCTGTAGTTCCCGGAGATCTGGGATCTGCTCGCTGCTCAGGCCACCTTCCTGAGGCTGTATCTGGGTCAGATCTAGGTGCCCTGTCCTAGCTGAGTGGGGTTTTGGGGGAGAACACCTTGGACTCTGGCATTCTCTGGCTCGTGGGCACTAGAAAAGCAATATCCTCTTCTGGGCCCAGGCTACGTGGCTTTGAGGGCAGCTCTGAGGGCCCATCCCCAACCTCTCATGACCCCCAGCTCGGCCTGTTCTCCTGAGCTTGATGTGTGACCCCCAGTGGATCACCTCATCTCTCTAGACACACAGCTGTTGCACTCGTTCGTCTGCATGACCTGACCCACATTGGGCTTCCTGATTCTGTCTCCTACCCTGACCCCATCAGCGTCAGCCACATCCAGCTAGTTCTTACCTCAGGGCCTTTGCACTGGCTGTTTCTTCTACCTAGAGTGTTCTTCCCCTGGTTTTTGTTACTCCCTTTCTTTATGTCTCAGCCCAAAGGTCACTTTCTCAAAGAGGCCTTTCCTAAGTGTCCCAGGAGGCATGAGGTCAGCCCAGCCCTGCTATACCTTCACTCCCTGGGTGGTGTCAGTGCCTGGGAGAGGACATCTCTTCTATTTGGGGGCCCAGAGTTCACATCCCAAATATGCAGGACAGGGCATTGGACTGCGGGATTCTGGATCCTCTCTCTGCTGTGGGCTGCTGGTTAAACTTCGTTATAATATGATCTGCCATTTATTGATGCCCCTAAAGGTATAGTATCAAAAGGTTGATTTTCCAGTTGGAGAAACTGGGCTCAAGAAAGGGAAGTGGCTTGTCCAAGGCCACACAGCAGCAAGGCGTAGGGACTGCAAAAAAACGTCTTGCCCACAACTTTGGCTGCCTCTCCTGACTCAGATTGCCCCCATGGCTTCCCTAACATTTGCTACTCTCTCCGTAAAACAGATCGCAGACTCCAGAAAGCGAAGCATGGGGTGGGAGAGGACGACAGAGCCTTCTGCCCGGAAGGAGGCTGTGTGACCCGGACCAGGGTCTGCTTAGATTGGCTGGACTCTGAATTGCATTCCATCCTGGGTCTGTGCCCCCGCTCTGCTATGGGCGAGTAGGCGCCTTGCTGGGGTGCAGGTAGAGTGAAGTAGGGTGTCCAACTCATCAGACAGTCCCAGCCTGAGCCCTGGAAGTCGTATATCCTGGAAACTAGTCCTGGGCTAATTGGGCCTGTTGGTCCCTCTCAAGTAAAGGGAGGGCAAGGCAGGGGGCAGGCCCGGCCCCAGCGAAGGCTGGGAGGTGGGAACGAAAGTGTGTGGGTGGCAGATCTGGCTGTTTTGGCTTGTGGAAGCACTTCTGGGTGGGTGGGGAGCAGGAAGGAGAGGGAGGAGGAAAGAGAAGGGATTGGGTTCTGGGGGCCTTGAATGCCAAGCACATGATGTGGGCATCAGGAAGTGCTGTGACTTTTTGGAAACTGCTCTTTAGAGGAAGGCGAGCTTGGCACAAGCCAGCTGAGCCCCTGGAACTCTCTAGCCTCAGCAACCAGCCCTGGAAGGAGGGGGAAGAGGGCTGACCCTCTCGCCGGCCAGCCTCCAGGCACTGCTGCCCGACACAGTGGGTCCTTTCTTCCAGAAGAAGAATTCTGTAACAAAACACTGAACAACACCCCCGTGACAGCCTCTGCCTGAGGGGCTTTGCAAGGGGTGGGCAGAGAGGTGAGCAAACCCCAGACAGCCGTTGCTCTGGGAGGTTCTGTAATTGGAAATATTTGCCCTGTCCCAAAGCCAGAAGCCAGGGGATCCTGGGGGCCAGCTTAACCCTGGTGTGCTCCTCCCCGGTGGGGGCGGCTCATGCCTGTGGTTTGGGGTGTTGGGGGCTGAATCCAGCTGGATTCTTGGCTGTGAGCCCCAGAAGCCAACGCAGCCGCCCGAGGATGCAGGGGGAAGGCCGGTAGCCAAAGTGCTGACAGGACTCCCCACAGCTCCATGCCTGGCTCGCTCCCCTCCACGACCCATTCCGCAGAGGAGGAAACGAGGGCCAGGGAGGGCACAGGCTCTTTATCCACCCTCTAGGGGGTCACTCTGTTCTAAGGGCAATTCTGCAAACTGAGACGGGACTCTGCACCTGCAGGGCTTCTGGAATGATCACTTACACTCCTCTGCCCGTCTCTCTCCACGCTCCCTCTTCCAATGGCCGGCCAGATCTCTAGTGTTTTCATTCTAGGAGTGGGGTTTCAAACTCAGAGCTAAATCTGGACCCTAGATCGGATGAGAGAAGCTCCGTGGATGCAACGAGATAAAGTATAGAGGTGGCAGCAGCTTGGTGTGTGGCCCTGCCCTCCTTGGGGCCTGAGCCGTCCGTAAGCGTACAATAATCCCATAGCATGGGGCTCGGCTGCCACATGACATTTAAGCACTTCATTCTAACATGTGCCAGAGAAAGGGATTAGGCTGTGTGGGACCCAGCACTGGGGGCAGCCGCTAAAGGGCTCTGCTCTCCCTCCTCCTTCACTGGCCCAGAGTCTGGACAATTGTACCAGCCTCCACCAGGCTCCCTGCCTCTGGTCTTAACCCTCTCCAATCTACCCTCAGCACAGAATCCCCACGGAGGACTCTGCCTTCTCCAGGACGCAGCCTGAATCCTTAGCCTGGCATTCAAGGCTCTTGGCAGTCTGACCCTAACTTGACACTGTGTGTCTTCCCACCAGCCTTCACCTGCCTTCTGACCCAGGGCATAACGTTCTCCCAATCACTCCAGGCTCCTCACGTTCCAGGCAGCCGCATCCCTGTCTCCAGGGCCTGGGATACGCACCCCCCCCTTCCCCTTCACCCTGGCCACTCGTTCAGTTGCTCATTCATTCCACACCGCTGAGCGCCTTCTGGATGACAGGCCCGGATCCGAGGGTGAGCAGCCAAGATCTCTTTCCTGCTCTCGTGAGCCTCCAGTCCGGCAGGCGGGATTGATGCAGAACTCCGCGGGGAGGGCTTACCTGGGCAAGTGCTGAGTGGGTATGAGTGAACTGGGGAAGGAAGGGAGGGAAGAGCATTCCAAGCAGACAGAGCAGTCGTTGCAGAGGCCAGGAAGCAGGAGGGAGCAGGACAAGGCCGCGCTCACGGGGACGTGCCCAGGGCAGTCGCTCCAAAGAGCCCGAGCTCGGGCTTTAGAGCTCCCAGCTGCTGCCTTGGAAGTCGCCATAATTTTATCTTCAAATTTGTGTTGCTTAAGGGCAACGTGGACTGTGTATCAGGGGACTCGGAGGCTCGCACGCTGGACACGGTCCCACCTCCTGCCACCGCTATAGGATATTAAAAGTCCCATCATGACCTCGCCCCCTGGCACCCCAGACCCCATTCCGCTGACGTGTCTTCTGCCAGGGGCTTGGGTGCTGGCAGAGAGGGGGTCAGGGTCACACACCCACAGCATCTCAGAGAGGGCCAGGCAGTGGGTTTTCTGGCCCCAAGCTGGTGGGTCACTCCAGCAGTGGGATCTAGGTACGTAGTCAGAAGGAAGCTGCCCCAGCAGGGTGGGTACTGTACCCTGTGGGTTGCCTGTCACCGTGGGTTGGGGTGGCAGGCCCAGGAGGGGGAGATGTCTGGCTCGGTCCGCCACCCCTGTCTGGGGCACAGCTCAGGCAGCCGGTGGGAAGGGCAAGCCAGAAGTCCGTGGGCAGGTGAGCACTGAGTTGTGGGGCAAGAGCAGGTGGGGGCTCCCCATGAGCACGGGAGTGTGACATTAAGCAGCACCATGAGAGAGACAGACAGAACAGAGAGAAAGAAAGACCATGGAAGAATGGAAAAGGTTTGTATCTTAGTCCCTTTAATGATACTTGATTCCTGCCTTTTAAATGGGAGTTAGGGGGCCTCTGAATTATGCAGCCAGCCCGGACACAGAGCGCATGTGAGGAACTCAGGGTGGGCGGTGCGGCCGGACACAAGGACAAGGACAGGGAGCAGACCACTCTGCACCAGGCGCAGGCTAGAGGGGCTTAGGAAACCACCACCCTCCGTCTGGCGTGGTCAGAGAAATTAAACCCTATTTCACAGGTGCGGGAAACTGGGCCCGGAGAGAAGTGCCTCTTTCCCATGGAGTGCTCTGAGACCCCACCCGAGCCGCAGACCAGATCACAGGGCGTGGTGTGCCCTGGGAGTCAGGGTGGTCCTCGAGCCCAGGGTGCTCGTTGGGTTCCAGTCATAGTGGAGAAGAGGCAGGCAGGAGGGGTTGGGCATGAATAACTTGGGGTCTGGGGCCTGCCAAGTCCCTGGGGCTGCCTGCCCCACCCACCCGTACCCTGGTCCCAAGCACCCAAGCACCCATTCTGAGCCTGCCCATCAGATAAAGACTCGTCTTACGTCACATCTCTCCAGGCCCCCGGTGCTGAGGGATCCAGTGCTTAGCCAAAAGCAGGGGTGGGTTTCAGAGCAACAACAGAAGAAGGGAGGGCGCTGGAGGGGAAGATACGTTTTCCCTCTGACTTTCCTACCCTCTCCAGCAAAGCCTCTGGCTTCTTGGGGCCATGTTTTTCTGGTGTAGTGAGACCAACACCAGGGTCTTCCCGGCAGACACTGAACCCACCCCTGTGAAGGGTGTCAGATCAAACACAGAAGGCCTAGTGAAATGCGAATTTCAGAAAAACAGGTCTCTATTTATAGGATAAGTATATCCCAAATATTACATGAGGACATACTTATACTAGACAAGTGTTTGTCGTTTATCTGAAATTAAAATTTAAGTAGGTATCCTTTATTTTTATTTGTGAAATCTGGCAACCACACTCCCGCTCGGCCTGCACGCTTCAGCCCCCGACAGTAACCCTGACACCAACAAGCGCCGTCACAGCTGAATCACATTTCCCCATCTGTGACCCGAGGCCCGGAAAGCGGGAGGCTTTGCTTGGGGTCACATAGACAGAGGGTGTCTGTCCTGGACGCTTGGATGGCCCTTGGCACTTTCATATGCTCCTTGGGCCACCTGGTAGGTGAGTGTGGTGTTGCTGCTTCCATTTTGCAGAGAAGGAAACTGAGGCCCAGGGAGAGGCAGGGGCTTCCTGGGACTCATGGGAAGTCTAATCCCGGTTCAATGCAAGACTTAAGTCTGACCCTAAGCCAAGGCTCCAGCCTCTGCAGCCACTGCCCTCCTCCCTGGTTTGGTGGCTAAGGATGTGGGGTTCAGGGAGATGGATGCGGGGTTCAGGGAGATGGTTGTGGGTTTGAATCTCAGCACCTCCACTCACTGGCTGGGTGGCGTTGGCCAGGTGCTCCCTTTCCCCCAGCCTCAGATTTCTCATCTGAAAAGCAGAGATAATGATATGGCCACTTCGTAGAGGTGGTGATGATGGACTGAGGGAATCCATGAAGCTGATTCCTCTGGCCCACCTGGACCCTCGGCCAGCTCTGTCCCCGTCCTCTCGCTACTCACGTGCCCTGGCCTCTTCCCCCTGGGCCGGCTCCAGAGGCCTCTCCTGCCTTCAAGGCTGTAAGGTTGCTTGGGGGCCTGGAGAGAGAGGCCCCGCCACCCCGCAGTGGACGCAGAGCCAGTGCAGAGAGAGCCAGGGGCTTCCGGGTGCCACAGAAGCTATCTCATCTTTCCTCCTTGCCACTTCTCCGGTGCATTCTGCTCTACCGTCGCCCTGCCCAAGGCCCCTGGCCAAGCCGTCCCCTCTGCTTGTGACACCCTTTGCCCACCATCACCTGACAGGCTGGAACCCCGGCTGCTTCCCCCAGACTGTCCACATCGAGCAGAACTACGACAATCGTGATGACAGCCAGCGTGTACCTGGTCCTTAGTGGGGATGAGACACTCTTCCAGGCACTTCGTGTATATGGAGTCATTTCATCTGAACTGCAGCCCTGGAACTTAGATCCTGTTTTCATCCCCACTTCACAGAGAGAGTCACGTAACTGGTCAGTGGCAGAGCCAGGACCTGAACCCCGGGCAGTACAGCTGTGGTCTGGGCACCCCAGTCACGGGCATGCTGCTTCTCTTACACCATGATGTCCCCGGCCCCTAACACAGGTCCAGTAAGTAGTAGGTACTCAATAAATAGTCATCAAATACGCGGCCAGATGTATCATATCATACCTGTTTCTCTTTCTGGGTCTGTTTCCCTGACAACGTCTTTACTCCCGGAGGTCAGGAACTGGATCCTATCTGTCTCACGACCAGCACAGAACCTAGTACACAGTAGGTGCTCAATAAATGGCTGATGAACAAACCTAGTACACAGGAGGTGCTCAACAAATGCGCGACGAATAAACAAAAGAATGAAGGAACCAGAAGAGATGGTTCGGGGCCCTAGAAAGACAAACAACGAGGAAGACGGCCAAGAATTTTTCCTGCAAATGAGGCCACAGTGAGCAAAGCCTGGACACCGAATTCATTCCGATGACCCTTTGTTATGCGCTCAAAACAGCTGGCAGCACAGGGTGGTAAGGGGCATGTTGCCCGATTCAAGAGGCAGGCTGCGGGGTGAGGGCGGTAACAAGCTTGCAGGAAGCCCCCGGAGGGTGTCCTGTCCAGCATGCCTCATGTTCAGCCACTTTTAGTTTTTTAAAAAACAGCTTTATTGAGATATAATCCTATGCCATAAAATTCATCCATTTAAAATGTGCAATTCGGTGCTTTTTAGCATAGCTCCAGAATTGTGCAACTATTACCAGCATCTAATTTTAGAATATTTTCATCATGCCAAAAGAAACCCTGCATCCATCAGCACTCACCCCCATCCCCAACCCCCCACCCCCAGCTCTGGGCGACCACGGATCTACTTCCTCGGGCGACCTAGTCCGCATTCTTCACATAAGTGGACTCCTACAGCTGTGGTCTTTTGTGCCTGGCTTCTGTCACTTAGCATCATCTGTTCAAGGTCCCGCGATGCTGCGACATGGGTCAGGACCGTATTTCCTTTTGTTGCCAAGTAATACTCCATTGTGTGGCCATCCTGAATTTTGTTTATTCACTCATCAATTGACAGACATGTGGTTTTGTAACTAGCTCTTAGCTATTATGAATAATGCTGCTATGAATACTAATATGTAGACATATGTCTTCATTTCTTTTGAGTATATACCTAGGAATGGAATTGCTGGAACATTTAGCAACTCTATAGCTAACATTTTGCTGCCTCTTAATTTGGGGTAAAAATTATAATAATCTCTTCGACAATTTAAAAATACATTCCAACACCTAAGCACTCCTGTAGCTTCCACAAAGCTCGGGCTGAGCCCCAAACGGGGGATTCTTGAGGGGATCGGGTACGCCCGTGACTCACATGAGTTCAAAACCCCAGCATTGTTGCCCGCTGTGTGACTCTGCCCAAGTATGTCCCCCTCTCTGGATCTCAGTGTCCTTGGCTGTGACAGGGAGATTTCCAGACACAGTTTGAAGGGACTGTGTGAGAAGTCAATGACATGACACGTGCAGACCACCTGGTATGCTGTGGGGTCTGGATACGAGGTCGTGGATGTCATTTAATGCTCGCGTTTCTTTGTGCCTGGTGCTAGACACTTTCATTTCACAGATGGGTAGACTGAGGTTGGGGAAGGACTAGGATTTTCTCAGAATTAGGGCAGTGAGGATAGGCACCTGGGCCCCTGCCTGCCCCTCAGTCCCATTTTAAGCAAAGGAGAGGTCAGGTCACAGCACCTTTAAGTCATGCTGAAGGTTTTCACCTTGGCCCCTTCCCCTCTGCCAACTACAATGATCAGCTATGTCTGGGGAGGGGTCTTTCCCTCTCTGTGCCTCAGTTTCATCATCTGTAAAATGGTGCTTCCCTCCTCGGGTGTCTGTGAGGATGAAGTGAGGTAACAGACGCAGGATTCAGCTCTGAAGCTGGTAGATACAAAGCATTCTGCTGTTGCTTCCAGGCCTTAGGAGAGAGGCAGGTGCCGCACGGGGAGAAAAGTAAAATACAACGAGAAACGTGCAACACTATCGTTTACAAGAATTGCCACTCCAGGTGCACCCCTCCTAGTGGCTGGGACAAGGGGGACAGGCAGCGGCAGGCTGGTGACATGTGCCGCAGCGGGGACTCTACCCGCTGGTCGGAGGGTAAAAGGGTGCAGGCGTGTGGAAAGCTCCGGCAGAACCTACCAAAGTCGAGCGTACACGTACCGGACCTGGCAATTCCGCCGCGAGCTATTCACCCAACAGAGATATGTACTACGATCGCGCAAAACCGTGTTCAAGGACGTGCGGCACTGTCTGCAACGGCCGTGGGCTGGAGAGGCTCCACGCGCCCGCCAGCGGGAGAGAGGGCAGACGCACTGTCGTGGTTTCGTGCAAGGGAGGAACAGACGGCAGAGAGAACAGACGAACTGGAATGAACTCTACACGAACCTGGATGAATCTCGCAGACCCGCTATTGAGCAAAAGAAGCCAGACACGAGGGGTACGCGGCGCGCGGTCCCATTGGTATAAAGTTCAAACGTAGCCAAGTTGATTCTATGGTGTTAGGAGTCAGGAAAGCGGCCCTTCTTGCGGCGGGGGGCGGGGGGGGGGGCACGTGGGAGCTTCTGCGACACGGCCCTTGGAGGCTGCTGCCTCCTGATCTAGGGGACACGGGGTTGAGGTTGTGAAGCTTCCCAAAGCTCCCCAGGCGTCCTTCCTGCCCCTTCCTGTATGAATGACTTCCTCTGAACCAGCGTCCTGCAAACTGGAAGCCCACGTGCTCTGCTGGAACGCGCACAGAGGGGCAGGCATGGTGCGTGGCAGGACGGTGGCCTCCGCCACCGAGGGTGACGAGTGGGGGCTGAGAGGAGATAAGGAAACAGGCACTGCGCAGGCCAACGACAGAGGGGCGCTGGGGCCCAAAGGCAAAAATGTTTTCATCTGAGGCACTGGGTCCTAGAAGGACTGACAATTACAGCCTGAGAGAGAGACAGAGAGAGAGAAAGAGAGGGGGAATGAGTCTGTGTCGAGGCCACACTTCCTTGCCCCACGCCCCCGCCTCTGGCTCGGGGGCATTCCCGCGCACTCTGTAGCCGGCGGTGTTTGGACAACAAACTGAGTCATGATAATAACGACAGTGCTAATACTAATGCCACCGTGTCCTCAGGGCTCCTGTGGGTCAGGCGTGACACTAACCCCTTTGCACACCCGTTGGTTCATTTGTTTGGATCAAAGGCTGTGCAAAGGTGGGCATGTTGCTCAAAAAAAAAAAAAAAAACCTCCGATTTATCACTGTCAGTGGGGACAATGACAGCCCTTGACTCCCACCCCCCCCCCCAAGGACCAGCCAGGTGAGGAGGCACACGTGCTCAGCGGGCGATCAGCCCTGGATGGGCACTGTTGTCCTTAGTGGGACCGTCCCTTTGTTATCAGTGCTGTTACGCAGATGGAGAAACAGGCTTGGAGACAGGAGCCCCTCTGCCCAAGGCCACGTGGAAGGGGCGGAGCCAGGGCGGAGGCAGGTGTGTCGGCCTTCAGCGCCTCACCTGAACTAATCGGCCAGGCCTGGTTCTGGGGACCACATGGAGGATCCGAGCACCCTAGCCACCCTCCCACGGCTGGGGGTGAGGAGAGTCAGACCCCTCCCTGCTGGTTCCCAGGCCCCTTCTGAGGCCCCAGGCAACGGACCTCCCCCTGCCCCGTCCCTGAAACTCTTTCCTATAAACTCCAGGGTAGGGTCTGCATGGTTAGGGGTGGGTCCTTGGCGAGGTGCAGGCTCTGCTCTGTCCACACTCGTTCATCCAACGACCCAGGCCATGCCCCGGGCTTGCCAGAGACTCTACCCAACTCACCGTGTCCCTCTGGCCTCAGTTTCCCCTTCTGTACAATGAGGTTCCCCCTTGCTTTCCCCTTATGCCCTAAGAATCTCCTTGGGAGCTTAATTCTGGACTCAGCCAGTACGCAGCGGGACGCAAGCTGGCGCCTGGCCAGCTTTCTGGGGACTGGACTGGACATTTTGTTTTCACACAGGAGGACCCTCACAGGACCGGCTCTTCCTTTTCTTCTCATGGGAAGCATTTCCTGGCACCTCCTATGTGTGACTGCGAAGAGACGTCAGATGGGCTCCACCAGCCAACGCCAGGGAGCGGGGAGATGGACGAGCTGCCGCCCACAGACAGACAAACAGACCTACTGTGTGCCAGCCCCAGGCTCCTCGGCTCCTCTGTGCTCTCTGCCAGTCCTGCCGCAGCCAGCAAAGATCCCTCCCCGTCCCAGGCTGGGCTGGCGACCAACCTTGGGAATCCAGAGAAGGGGATGTAATTGGAGGTCCGGACATTGCAGGGGGAGGCCGTTCGGCCTGCTGACCAAGCTGGGGTCTGTGTTTGGGAGAAATGGGGCCACAGTTATGCCAGCAGAAGGAACACCAAGTTTTCTCTAACAAGCCAGAAGGAGAACAAGCAGGTGGTGGTGACGGTGCGTGTGCACCTGTTGGGGAACGCAGGAAGACCATTGAGCCTCACGGAGGTGATCGTTTCTGTTCATTTTAGACCTTTTTGGTTAAAATCAGCCGCACAGCCCCGCGGTCCCAGACTCTGGGGCCAGCCTGCGGGGGTGCGAAGACTGGGCTGCCTCCAGGCTCATGATCTGGAAGAGTCCCCTCGTTTTCCTCCTTGCCTCACCTGGAAGGGAGAGGTAACGACAGCACTCAGCTCCTACGGTCATCGGAGGATGGAATGAGAGGATGTCCGGGAGGTGCTCCGTGTAGCGTGGGCTCCTGACGATGATTGTTATTAATTGAGGTCAAATGGTCTCCAAGCCCGAGTGAGCTCGCCGCCCCTGCAGACGGATCTCTACTACGAGGTGTAGATGTGTTATAGGACTAGCATACCATGTACCCTAGAAAGCACATACTCAAATGGAACTTTTAAAAAGATCAGGAGTAGACACCAGCATTCTAATCTTTGCTCACCCAGTGACTGCTGCTCAGAACACCCCCCGCCCAGCCCACAACTTACTCTCCACCCAAGAGACAGCTGAGGGGGGCTGGGTCAGGGCCCGATGTCCCAGGCGCCCCAGCTGTGGGCTCTGCCACTTCCTGATGAAGCCTCCAGGAAGGAGGGCATTAGAGCTCCCACAGATCAGGGAGAGGGACCCAAGGCGGACGTTTGTCTTTTACTTAAGCTGTAAGCCTTGCCTCCAGGTGCTGTTCCAAGCATTTCACGAATATTCACTCATTCCACCCTCAATGAGGAGAGTTTCTCTATTAACTTTGTTTTAGCAGATGGGGAACTGAGGCCCAGAGGGGTTCAGGCATTTGCCCAAAGTCACACAGCAGAGAAGGAATAACGCCGGGCTTTGAACCAGCCTGTCTGCAGGGCCCACGCTCTTTCTCACGCTCACCATGACTGACCTCACCTCTGGCTTCCAGAACTGGAGTATCTATTCATAGGCGAGGCCCAGAGGAAGCCAGCGAATCTCATACCCCTGGCTTCCCCCAAAGGCCTGCTGGAACTAACATTCTCACAACAATATAATTATCATCCCCATTTACAGATGCAGAGACTGAGGTCCGGCAAGATGAAATTAGCTGCCCCAGGCCCCCTAGCTGAGAAGTGGGGAAGTTGGGATTCAGACTCAGGTTGGTCAAACTTCCAAGCACACTCCAGCTCCAGCTGAGCTGCCTCAGGAAAGACCTGTTTTGAGAAGAGCCCTGGAGAGGGAGTCCTGAGGCCTCAGCTCCAGCGCTGACTCTGCCATTAGCTCACTGTGTTATCCCAGGCGAGTCCCCAGGGAGGGTCTCAGTTCCCCTGGGCAACATGTGGAGGGAGGGGTTGAGCTCAAGGTTTACTTCTCGCCCTTCTGCCCAATGGTTCCCAGTGTGTGGTCAGGGCAGGCACTGCCAGAACCCAGCAGGGAGAAGCTGTTTGGGATTGAGGATCCATACGTCCCGGAGGACTTCCTGAAGGAGGTGAGACTAACCTACCTTGGGAGGGGCCCTCATGACCACGCATGGCACAGGCTGAGTTGTCAGCCCGTTTTATAGAGCAGGAAGCAACTGACTGAGGTTACAGGATGAGCAAACGGTGGTCCCTGAATGTGAAACCAGAGCTGTCAGAGCCCTTCTCTCCAACACAGCCGACTGGAAGAGAGGAGGCAGTCCCCACCCCGGGAACTTAAAGGGCTGGAGCCAAGATATGCACACCAACATTTCGGACCCAAGGCAGAGCATACCTGGCAAACAGTAGATGTTCAATACCTGCCTAGGGGAAGAAAGAAGGAAGGAAGGAGGCCCTACAGCAGTCTGCAGCCTGGCAGGCCTCGGGCTTCCGACCAAGCAGCCAGGCCCAGCTGGGCCGCTGTGGGACAGGAACCTGCAACATTTGGGGGCTGTCCCAGATGCGCACTGCACATAGCACACATATTAGACTAATTAGAGCAATGTTTTCCGCTTTACTGGCTGCCAGGCAGCTCCTTGGTGTGCCCAGCCCTGGCTCGGGGGCGGTCACTGCCTTCCAAAGGCAAAGGCAGGGCAGGACCAGGCCCTGTGGAGCCTCCAGCATTCGGGGCTCACCCCTCTGGGGCAGCTGGTGCATTCTGGCCCAACAGTCCCACTGAGCCCCCGCTGGTACCCCCCTACCACTGGACTGCAGAAGCCAGGAGCTGGGGGATCGAGCGGGCTCTGTAACACGGACACTTCCCCTCGCACAGCGTGGAGCGCAAGGGGCGCCTCCGTCCAGTCCCCATCCCACAGCACCCCAGACCTCCTCAGTTTGCGCCCCCCGCCCCTGCCCTGAGCCAAGAGGCTAGTCACCTCTCAAAGTGGCCTTGGCACTGCCTTCCGGGACCTGTCTGAGTTGGTTGCTTCAGAACATGGGGGCCCGGGCCGCCAGCCGGCTCGTTACAGGCCAGGCTCGGGACTCAGACAGACCTGGGCTCAGACTTAACCTCTTTTCCCTCCATTTCCTGATTTGTAAAATGGGCTGGCGGGGGGAGGACGGCATATATCCGGAAGGGTGGCAGTGAGGATTATAAAGGTTAGCCGCAGGGGCACCTGAGTGGCTCAGTCAGTTAAGCATCCGACTCTTGGGTTTTGGCTTAGTGGGGAGTCTGCTTCTCCCTCTCCCTCTGCCCCTGCCCCCAGCTTGTGCTCTAAAAATAAATAAATAAATAAATAAATAAATAAATAAATAAATAAATAAATAAAATCTAAAAGGGAAAGAAAGTTAGCTGCACATACAAAGCCCAGGGCCAGTGCCGGGCCCAGGGTAACCAATGTGTAAGTGTTGGCTGCCATGACTATTACTACGAATGTCACTATCATTCCGATTTAACCATTTATCACTGTTCCTTAACTTCTCGGACGCTCGGACTTCTGTTCTGAAAAATCGAGATGGTCACCCTACTTGCCTCACAGCGTTGCTGCGAGGATCGGATGTGCTAACATCTACACGCGTAGATTGCCCCCCAGTACCGGGCGTATCACTGGCACTTTGTATCATGACCCTGGGACCCAGGATCAGAAGAACTGAGTTCAGGTTTCCTTATTTGTTACTGGGTGACCCTGGGCAACTCCCTTAACCTCTCTGAATTCTCTTTTCCTCATGGGTCGGGATACAGCAGGTGCTCCATAAATGTGATCCCTTGACTGCCTTCTTAAGTATGCCGTGCCCCCCCCCCAGCCCACTGCCCCGGAGGTCACTGAGCCTGCACAGAGGTCACTTGATCCACAGGGATGGGCACCCCTTGTCTCCCACAGGAAAGCCCACAGGGGCGGCAGCCTCTCAGGCTCCGAGCAGAAGTCACCTGAGGGTTGAGAGGAGGGCGTTGACACGAAATCCCAGGGTCAGAGGGCAGATGGGGACAGAATGAGGCCCGAGCGAAGCCTGGGCACCCCTGCACCTTCTAGCATCTCAGTCCCTCATCCCCCACCTGCTTCCCTGGCCCCTGCTCACTCCCTTCTATCTGCCAGGAAGGCCCCCCCACGCCCTACCCCACCATGTCCCCCGACTGCACTCCAACCCCCGGGCCTTGCAGCACCTGGCAGGACTCACCAGCAATGCATCGTAGCATAGGTCAGCCTCTTCACACCCAGGAGGGCGCTGACTTCTCCCTGCCTCAGGGAACGGGGCGTCCATCCCTCGTCTACAAGGAGACTTCCCAAGACCATAGGGCTGGGATTCTGACCCTGTGCCTGGTACTCACCCGCCCCTAACTCGTTTCTTCTCTGCCAGACATTGCTCTCACCTCTCCCCCTATCTGGGGAAGAACATTAGACTATTTAACAACTGTCAGGCCACAGCAACCAACTGGAGTAGATGCTCGCTGCAAACAGCCAGCTCGGCCGTGTCAGGACACCTGGCCCGCACTGCTGGCCTGCATAGTGTGGGCCATTTCGCGCCTTGCCCTGGGGCTCTTTGTGGGTGATTTGGCCTTCTCTCCTCAGTCCTGTCTCCCCGAGGTCTGGGCCGGGGTGGTGCTCTGTCTCACCCTCCTATGCCCCCCAGGACATGGGCCCTGCACACAGTAGGTGCTTCACACAAAAGCTCCGTATATCCCAGGCCCCACACGGGGGTAGGGAACAGAATCTGACCCCGTGGTAGGGGAGGTAGGTAGCAATATGAACACAAAAGCGTCAGATGATTCCAGATGGTGGAGTGCAAAGAAGGACAACCCCAGGGGGCCGTGAAGGAGGGTGCCAGAGGGAGTGATTGGCTATGCAGGTAAGTGGTCAGGGGAGGCCTCTGTGGGAAGGTGACATTTATGCCAGACCTAGAGGCTAGGAATGAACCAGCCATGGAAAATCAGAGGGAAGGGAGCTAAGGAACAGGAACAGCATTGTGCAAACACCCTGAGTTGACACTGAGCTTGGGGAGTTGGACGGGTTGGGAGGGGGGATGCAGAGTGTGTGGCAAAGACGCAATGAAGGGCCCTTGGTCAAGAGTTTGGACTGTCCATGCGCATGACAAGTATGGACTGAGGGGCTCAAGCAAGGGAAGCAACATCATCTGATTATATTCTGAAGAGTCCCTCTGGCTGCTGTTAGAGGAGGGCTGTAGTCATGAAGAAGGGGATGATTTCTTCCAGTAGCTTGAAATGAATAAGGTTTAACTTAACGGCAGATTGGAATAGCACCTCATTACCCTTGTTCTTCTGAGACAGTGGGCTTCTGGAAATTTGAGCTTTCTGAATGAATGATAAATCAGAAGGAAGAATGGGGTGCTCCCACCAATAAGGAATGACAATCTATAGAGCACATCTGCACTTAAGCCATAGAGAGTTGAGGTCACTTGCCAAAGCTCCAGTAAGTTCCAATAGCTATAAATTAAGTGGAATTGAAATGTAACGAACTCTATCTATTAGAATAGTTAGGGTTTGGCACAGAAATGTACTTGGTACAACACAGCGTTTTTAAACAAATCTGAAATAGTTGCTGACATTTCAAAATCAGATTTCATGTACAAATATGGATTTCTGGCTTCTTTGGAATATTCCAGAACTCTGGTGGCCCTGGGTTCTGTATCCCCTCCAACCATAGTCAGGGGGCAGAGCCCAGGCCACCTGTTTCAGACAGGATGCTGTGTTCCAGTTTGCCGTCGCCCCCACCTCCCTTGCCGTGCCCCCCATCCAATCACTGGTTGCTCTAGTGGGGCCCCCAAGGCATCCGAGTCTGTGATTCCTATCCTCGTTTTCAAACATTTAAAAGTCCGATAGTTCCAAGGTTTGGTGAGAATGTGCAGCAACTGGAATTTTTATACCTTGTGGTGACAGCGTAACTTACAAAGGGTTGCGTTGGGTCACTTTGGAAACTACCTGGTAATTTCTAGTGACGTTGGAATCATTTTGTAAATTGAAGACATGCATTTACCATAACCCAGCGATCCCCGCCCTGGGTTTATGCCCTAGAGGAACCTGTGCCCACGTGTACCAGAGGACACCCACAAACGCTATTTGCCCTAAGCTAGAAATAACCCAATGTCCATCAACAGGGGAATGATAAACGAAAGGTACCATAGCGCCACACCGGGATACTACACAGCAGTGACAATGACCGAGTCACAGCTTCATACAACAGGAAGGAACGTCGGAGACACCATATAAGAGAAAAAAACAAGTGTCGGAAGAATATAGACAGAACAATCCCATTTATATGGCATTCCCAAGCAGACATGCTAAACGATAAGCTATTTCAGGAATTGGGCAGAAGTGTTACAACGGAGAGGGAAAGCCAAGGAATAGTGAACACGCAATTCCGGCCAGTGCTTACCTCGGAGGGAGGGGGGAAAGTGTGAAGGTTCTAGCAGAGCGGTGATGCGCTGTTTCTTGAGCTAGGGAATGCCACTGCAGTTCGCGATATTATTATTATTTAAAATTATTATGGATGATATGAGTTCTTTCAAATTTTTTTCTAATTTTAAAAGATATGTTTTGGGGCGCCTGGGTGGCTCAGTCAGTTGAGCACCCAACTCTTGATTCCGGCTCAGGTCGTGATCTCAGGACTGTGAGGTAGGACCCGTGTCCTGCACCGAGCTCAGCAGGGAGTCTGCTTGAGATTCTCTCTCTCCCTCTCTCTCTGCCCCTCCCCCTCTTTCTCTCTTAAAAAAAAGAGAAAGAGCTGGTATTTTTTTAAAAAGATATATTTTGCTGGAGGCAAATAAAATCCGGGGAGAATAAATTGCACACATCTCAAGAGCTCACCTCAATGCGTTTTTACACTTGTACCCACCCTCATAATTATCACTTGAGCAAGATACAGAACGTTTCCAGCACCCACGGAAACTTCCTTATACCCCTTTGCAGTCACCCCTTGCTGTCCTGATATCCTTCCCCATAGGTTAGCTCTGCCCATCCTGGGGTTTCACATAAATGGATTAGTGCAAGATGCACTCTTGTGGGTCTGGCTCCTTCCCGTCGGCGCACGGTGTTCGAGATTCATCCCCGTTGTCAGTGGTTAACGAGTGTTGTTGCTGAGCAGTATTCCATTGTGGGGATGTTCCACGGTGTATTTAGCCACTTCCCTGGTGATAGACTTCGCTTGCTTCCGTCTCGGGTAACACGAACAAAGCTGCTGTGAGCGTTTCCACACAGGCCTCCGTGCAGGCCCGTGTTTTCATTTCTCCGGGTAAACAGCTCGCAGCGGAATGGTTGAGTCATGCCAGGGATATGTGCTTCATTGAAGGCAACTTGAAAAACTCCCTCCCTGCCCAACTTTATCGGAAACTTCCCAACTGTTTTCCCAAGGACCTGTCCGTCCCACCCGCCTCCAGCGGAGCGCAGAGCCGTCTTTACTCCCTGGCACAGCTCAGCGCTGGGTTGTCAGCTTTGTAAACTCCGGGCCTGCCGGTGGGGAGGAGCTGGCCTCTAGGTTCAGTTTGAACTCTGATACTTTGTAGACCCTTGGCGTCCGGTGCCTTTTGCTTCCCGGCCGTTCGGATAGCTCCTTTTGCAGCACCTGTTCAAGTCTTCCGCTGTATTTGCACAGTGGGCTGTGCATTTGGTTACTGTTGACTGACAGCTGTTTATATGTTCCGGGAAGAAGGCCTTTGTCCGAGCGCATACACACGCACGCACGCACATACACACACTGTTTTTTTCCGGTCTTTGTCTTGCCTATTAGCTTTGTTAATGGTGTCTTTTAATGAGCAGAAAATTTGAATTCGGATGAGATCCAATTTTTACTTTTTTTTTTTGTTTTAGGTTAGTGCTTTGTCCTCCCTGGTGTAGCAAAGATACTTGCCTCCGTGTCCTCTGGAACTTTGGTTCTACTTTTTACATTGAAGTCTATGATCCATTTTAGGCCGATTTGGTTTTGGCATGTGAGAAGCTGTACCTATTTAATGTATATAACTCGACAAGCTTGGGGCTGAGAATATGCAGCCATGAAACCATCACCTCCATCAAGGCCCTAGATGCAGCCATCCTTGTTTCCTCCTGCTCCACTTATTATTGCAAATCGATTTGTGTGTATGCAGTGAGGTAGCAGTTGAGGTTTTTTCCCCCCCATATCCTATTTTTTCCATTTGTTAAAAGAATTTTTCTTTCCCCATTGAGTCAACTTAATGCCTTGGTTTATTATTTTAAAATTATTATTCTCTAAACTGTTATGATTTTCTCGTGTGTGTGTGTGTGTGTGTGTGTGTGTGTGTGTTTCACATGTAGAAGAGGTCCTCCATCTCACTGCCCCAGAGGGCATGATTGTGCTTGGTGCTTGGGAGAATGTAGTGGCCTGACAGCTCCTTCCCATCCCTGCTGAACTGACAGCCTTTCTGTAAGACCGGGGCTTCTGAATTATGATGAGGGAGACGTGGTTTCTTCTATTTGGAAAGACCCAAGTGGTGGAGGAATTGACTGAAACCAATTGCCCAAATGCAGGCTGGGGGACACCTTCCCGGAGAACGTGTTCATGTAAAAAAGATCTGATGGTCTCAATGGGCCACAAGCTCGATCCAGGTCAATAATTCAAGGTAACTTAAAATCCCCTTCACCGCCTTCATGGCATATATGTACTGTTTATACTGTGTAGAGAAGACAGAAAGAAACTGTGGGGATTTGACAGGGGTTCTTCTCCTGTATATGTCATACCCTCTCCTCTACCCAATCCTGTTGGGGGTCTTTTGTCCATCTCTGGGAGGGGGACAGAACAGACAGGAAAAATGTGGAGGGGGCTGCATAGCAGGGAGAGGGCTGGGGTTCTTGTCCTATGAAGGGCAGGAGACAGGTGGGTCTGAGGCCCAAAGGGTGGAGCTGGGATGCTTTATCTCTTAGGCAGGGAGGCAGACCCCAGCCCTCAGCAAGGAAGCATGGATTATCCAATATGTCAATTGGATTCACAGGGAGAGGGGCTTGTCCTGAATCTTGACAAGCCCCTTTCCATTGTCATATGTCATTCAAAAGCTCCCGCAGCTCCCATCTCTCTACACCAAGCTCCTCTGGTATTAGACACCTTTGTCCTTGAGCTCTGTGGCCTCTGGTCAGGGCCCAGAGGTGAGGACTCAGCCTTTCCAGGCTATTCACTGGAAGCATGCTGGGTTCCCCTTCAGGCCCCAGAGCCACGCAGAAGGGCCCAAGGAAGTTCTGCGGAATGTGCCACCAGCCCCCTGGCTCTGCCTGGAATTTCACGGGGACATTTTGCAGTCACTAAACTTAGCACCGGGGCCCGTGGCTTCTGGGTAGACCCAGGCATGCCAGTGGCTGAGGATGAATCACAGAGTGAGTCGGCAGGAAAAAATTCAATGGGCTGGGCTCTGGGGACACATCTCACCCTGGGTGAGGGACAGGTTCCTGAGTGGCAGTCCCTGGGACCCCTGGGATTCCTGGGGTCTGTTGTGTCCTGTTCCCCTTCGTCCAGGGATGCAGTTTCTTTCTTTCCCCACTCCCTCCCACCCCCCAACAAGGGTCTGTACTCCTGTTGGTCAAAGTCATTTATTCCACATATTCTTATTGAAGGCCTACTATGTGCCAAGCACGCTGCTACACGGTGAAGATTTGACAGAAATAGTCTTGCCCTCTGGAGTTTAGATTCTCCCAAGGAAGACAGATAGGTTCAGACAGATGGGGCTGCGGGAGCTGAGAAAAGGAGCCACAACCTGGGGAAGATCAAGGAGGACTTCCCAGAGGAGGCAGCATCTAAACGGAGGCCAGGAGGTGGCTGAAAAGCTTAGCTGGGGAGAGGGAACACAGGTGCACCGGTTCAAGCAGGCAGCTACGCCAGACTGTGGGGATCTGCGGAGGACAAAGGGCAGTCCTCTGACGCCCAACCTAACTGCTTCCCATGACACCATGATGCCATTTGGACTCTGCCTGCTTCCTGGAGACTGTCACACAGGAGAAAGAAAACATTCTTTAGGGTTGGACGGTCTTGGTCTGGAATCCCGATTTTCCAATATCTGACGGCGTGACCCTGGGCAAGCCAGCTCATCTCTCCCAGCCTCAGTCTCCTTTTCTGTAAAATGGGGATAATAACAGGTCCTCTTGCCCAGGGTCATGGTGAGCGATAATGGCGTGCTCACGGATGTGCCACAGTGCCTGACATGCAGCAGATCCTCGATGAAGAGAGCCATGCCAATTCGACCTGTAGTTTCTGTGCCCCATCAGTCAGGGAGTAGCCTGAGAGCAGAGCGAGCCCTTCTCAGCAGCCCCAGCCCAGCGCCCGGTCCAAGACGGTGGAGGTAGGTGCCTGGCACGGACAGGAAGCTTCGTTCTCCGCAGAGCCCCTGGCGGCAGCTGAGAGACACTTCAAAATGTGTGGGGAAGGTTGCGGCCGCTGTCCACGCACCCAGGCCTGCCCAGCTCCTGGGGGACAAAGAGAAGGTCAGCCTGTCTTCTGTGGCCAGCAGCTGTCATTGAAGAACCCAAGTGCTGCGCTTGGTTCCTCTCTCTGACGTGGATGTGGCCCTGGTGGCTGCCAGCCCTCAGATGGACAGCGACAGCTTTCTGCCCCCCTCACCCTGGGGACTGGCGGGCACCACTGACCCACATCTGCCAACCAGTCCCATGAGCTCCAGCGGGTCCGCGACGGGGTCGGAGACCCTTTGCTCGTCCTGTCTGACCGGCCAGCGGCATCTCCAGGCTGGAGGGTGGGGGGCTGGACCCCGCCCAGTGCCCGATGTCCTCCTGGGCAGCTGGTCTCGGGAGACTCTGCCTAGGACTCCTCATACATTCCCTTGGGGCCATTATATTTTTATTTTTAGGATTTACCAAGCCCCTCCTGTATGACCAAAGTTACCTCATGAATCTCCTTACCCTAACAAGCCGGGAGGTCAGGGTTACCCCTCAGTCTACAGACAGGGAGCTCACACACAGAGAAGCAAGACGGCTGTCCTGAGGTCACACAGTCAGGAAGGGGCAGGCAGGGGGCCAGAATCCGCTCTGCTGACTCTGAAGCTCACTGAAGCCAGGAGACAACTCAGATTTGCAGGTGTCCCCACCAGATGAAGACACTGAGCCGCAGTGGGAAATGGTGGTCACCAGCCACATTTGAACCCGATAAACTGAGTCCAAAGACTACATAAAGCCAGGCAGCCACTGGGGTCCAGCTGTGACAATGGGCCAGACGGCGGACACAGTTTCAATGCTGCCCTGGCCCAGCACCATGCAGCACACGCAGCAAATGCGTAAGAAACATGGTGGAATGGCTGCAAGCTGGAAGGGGCGAGTGGGGATGACCCGGTCAGTCCCCTTGGCTGGGTGACCGGAACAGACACTGATAGGTTAAGCTGCCCAGAGCCTTTCTTACTGTCATGTTCACATGGAACCCCTCCCACTCCTGTACTGGCTGTGTTGATGGGTCTAGGGGTTGGCCCCAACTGGACCAGTCACAGCCTGCCCTCCTTGGCCACTGGTGATTGGCCCAGGCATAAGCAATCTAAACAGGGCCAATGATTCCTCATCCAGGAATGTTTTTTCTGAACTTGGGACTCAAAAGGTTGAGTTCAGATGCTGTACAATGTGAAACTCAGGGACCAGGGGCAATTATGTTTCCGCTTATGCAGCCGCAGTGAAAGTGATGGCAACTGTCTCCATCGGGATGGCTTTTGCCTGCAAGTCATCTAGAGCGAGGTGGTCATGGCATTGGTTCAGTCACTCAATGATGTCAGAGCCAGAATTTTGTCATTTTCTAGCCTTTCCCTCATAGCTATAAAGTGGTTGCTGCTGCTCCAGCCATCATATCTGCATTCGTGGAAGGATGAAGGGGAGAAGGATGAGGTCAACTGTGTTCGATTATTTTTATAAAAAAGAAAAAGAAAAAAAACCCTTTCCAGAACCCACAGCAGATATCTGCTTATATCTCTTTAACCAAAACTATGTCTCATGGCTACAGTAAAGGAAGCTGGGAAAGAATATTTAGCTGAGTACACTGCAGAACAAAATCAGGGTTCTTTTATTTTTATTTTTTTTAAAGAAGTTTATTTTATTTTAGCTTTTTAGGGAGAGAGAGTGTGCAAGCAGGGAGGGGCAGAGGAAGAAGAAGAGAGAGAATCCCAAACAGGCTCCATGTTCAGTGCAGAGCCTGACAAGGAGCTCCATTTCATGACCCTGAGATCATGACCTGAGCTGAAATCAAGAGTCGAAGGCTTTAGCGACTGAACGACCCAGGTGTCCCCAAATCTTTTAAATGAGAAGGGATCCTGGGTGGGCAACTGCCCACTTCTGCTTGTGACAGTCCTCAATGAGCAGACGAGAGATCGCAGAGAGTGTTGTAGTGGCATCTGGGTGCCTGGTTCTAGGTTTGGGTTCAACCGTCCCTTGGATTCTGTGATTCCTTAGACCCTACTGGTTCAAATGGGTTTCTAAACTAGCCCAGGAACTGCTCTAGATACTAGGCCCATGGCCCCCTTCTGAGAACAGTGACTGTCTGGGAATCTGTGGTCATCAGGGGCCATAATTTGGGTGATATGATCTTGTTATGATGCCAACAGTGGTTGGACCAGTAATTTAGGCCCCATGATCTGGCACAGTGACAGTCCCCTCTGGGAAAGGGAAATGAAATATGGTCTCCCGGCCCTAAGCTTCCTGAAGACAAAGGAAGAAGAATCCAGGATGTGCCAATCTGTTGGCTGGCAGAAAGCAGTCACTACCTGATTGAGAGGAACAAGAACCGTGACGGACTGAAGGGGCCATCACTAGGAGAACCCAGGAGATGGGGCCACACTCAACTCTGAGAGACTGTGTCAATCTCAGTGTCCAGGGCAGGGTTGGCCCCATTCTGGCAATAGTGGAACTCTGGAATTTGATGACCTGGGTTCAGTGCCTATAGCCTCTCTGAGTCTCAGTTTTCCCACCTGCCAAATGGGGCCACTAATAATTCTTATCTCTGTTGATTGAGGATTAACCAAAGTCATGTAGTAAAGCGCTTGGCATAAGGTCTGGAACATGCTAAGTGTTCCATGAATGATAGTTTTAACATTATTATTACAGTAGGTACTCAGGAAATATTTGTTGAAAGGGGAGAAAAAGAACAAATTATGTCCCAACAGTAGCCTTGCTGCATGCAGCTGAGGGTCCAGCCTAGACATGGTGGGATGTGTGCTGGAGTGGGAAGGAAGCTGTTAGCATTTCCACCCACCTCATGGGTAGGCTTTGGCCAAGGGCAGCACAGTGGCTCCACAGACAGACAGAGGTTCCCTGTGTCTGCCCCGCGTGAGTGACGGGTGGCCTTTCCACCATGATGTGCTCCCAGAGGAGCTACCAGACGGCTTTGGGTTGCAGAGGCCAAAAGAAGAGTCTCTTGAGTTCTCCACTCTGGTGTCTCAGATGCACCTGATGGTCTCCCCACAGTGCTTTCTCTGTTAAAGTCACCTCTTTTCAGTAAGAAACGTAGCCTGCAGTGACTCTTCTTCCCTCGTTCCATTTCCAAACAATCACAAGTTCCATGATTTTACCCCAAAAAGCTGTCAGGTGTGTGCACCTGTCCCTGCTTCCATCCCGCCTACATAGGTCAGGTCAGCTGCCATAACAAGCAGCCTCAGAGGTCATGGTTCAACACAAGGAAGCTTTGCTCCTCTCAGCACAGTCCAATGCAGAGAGATGGTGGGGCTCTGCTCCACACAGCCGTTCAGCGACCCAGGCTCCTTCCAGTTTGTGGCTCCGCCATCCCTAGGCCGTGGAGTCCTCCATTGGCTCCTTGGCATAAGGTGTGGGGGCAAGAGAAACAACCTGGACAATTGTATTGGTGGTGTTTATGGCCAGGTCCGGGAAGTGGCTTACATCACTTCCTCCCATATTCTGTTGTCCAGAACTGAATCACATGACCCCACCTAACTTCAGAGGTGGCTGGGAAATGTAGTCCAGTTGAGTGCCCTGGAGGAAAAGGAGGTAAGGTGAACAGTGGTCTTGTCTCTCCGGAAAAATGCTTATCCACACCCCATCATCTCTTGGTTGGTGTCCTTGAATTCATGTTGGCCCCTTCCAGGCTCTCTACAAAGGGGTGGGAAGGATCTTTCCTAAGACCAGAATCTGATCATATCATTAATTTGCTTCAAACCCTCCAATGATCTCCCACTGCTGTCAGGATCAAAGTCTACATCCTTTCCCACAAAATCATGTATGGCCTGGCTATTGCCATCTTCTCACAGGGCCCCCCCCATTTCTCCTCATTAAAAATCGGATTTTTCACCTTGGGGATTAAGTGGTGTTCTGATTTAAGGTTTGCTAATCGATAGAAATAAAGGATTGTTTAAAAATTAACCTGAGGATCTTTTTTTAGAGTTATGTGAACATAAAATGGTTATATGTTTAGCATTTTTTTTTTTTTAGGAATTCAAATTTTGGACTTTGCTGGTTTTAAAAAACGCATCTTTCTCAGGTCAAGTAAGTCAAACAGTCTCTCCGAAGTCCTACAACAAACAGAGTGGACAGAACATCACCAGGCCCCTGCAAATCCAACCCTAGCCTGTCCTCCCAGCGTACATGGGGTGGTGCACCGGCAAACCGGCCCATAGCTCCCTGGAGCGCGAAGCAAGGCTCTGACCCACAGTGTCTGCCAATTTCCACAGTACTAGGTCTTGCACGGTGGTGGGTTCCGAGCTGCCGGGGTGACGTCGCCGAATGCACGGTTGGAAAGAGATGCACACGGTTGGGTCTCAGGAGCCAGTAAGTCCAGGCTCTGCCACAGATTCCGGCAAGGAGACCGTTTCCAAACATGCTGTGCTTGGTCTCATCTCCAGACCTTTCTTTATGCCATCCTCTCTGCCTGGAATATCTATTCATTCATTCACCAAATATCTATCGAGTGCCTTCTGCAAACCATGCACCCGGCCTGTACCAGGCGATTTCCTCACTGAAGGCCAAGCTCAGCCCTTCAGTAGGTGCTGGAGAAATTCTATCATACTGATGAGGGAACTGAGGTTGACGATGCGATGCAATCTGGCCCAGGTCACAGAGCTTGAGAGCGGAGAAGCCAGGATTCAGAGTTGGCCTGTATGAATCCAGCCCTTGCATTTAAGCATGCGCGGCTCTTGGTCCGTCCTTCCTTCTCTACTTGACAAACTCCCGTTCACCCGCCAAAGCTCCGCTCGAGTGCTACCATCTCACGGAAGCCCTTCCGGAGCCCGGGTAGACTTCTTACGTCAAAGTAGATTTAGACACGATGTGATAGAGACGTACGCGATGGGGGGGGGACGGGGATTTGGGGGGACTGAGAAGAGAGAGGGTGGAGGGAAAGAATAGGAGACGATAGAGTAAGAAAGCAAAGAAGAAGAGTGAAAATCAGCCAATGAGCTGTAGCGCGGTTGCCAGCGATGTGTTAGGTAGCCTGGAAACTGAATAATGGGTCCTCACTTGCCTAGGGAAACATGCTGCCTGGGATTTGCACACTCACATTGCCACCCCGGCCTTGCAGCGGGTCAAAGTGACTAAGACCGGCTTGATTCGTAAGTAAGGAGTAGGGCGGACCGTGCTCTGTCTGAAGGGAGCAGCCCTTGCTCAGGTCCAAGGACTGTTGCCAGAAGAGCCCATTGCAGTCCTCCCCTCCCCCAGCTCCCCAGTCTGGGCCAGTCTGTGTATTTATTTCCTGAATCAGGTTGCAGGGTGATGGCAGCCAGCAGCCTGACAGGTGAGGAGCAAGGCACCTAGGGCACAGCGTTTAAAGAGGCGCCCACCATGCACTCACGGATTCTGTGGGGAGAGGCAGAGAAATTTCGGGGGTTTTAGGATGTAAGTACAATCAGAGAACCGGAAAGTAACACCTTCCACACACACACACACACACACACACACACACACACACACGTTTTGACAGCTAAGGAAACAGAGGCCCAGAGGAAGGCCTTTGTCTGCTCTTCTCTCTGTCTGGAATGTTCGTCCCCTTGTCTCCTAGCTTGCTCCCTCTCATCACTCAGCATCACCCCCTCAGAATCCCTCCATTTCTGCCTTGCTCACACTGGTTATTGATGTGGGAAACACAGGCAGAAGAGACATTATTAAATTTCCTTAGTACCTACAGCCCACTGACAAGTCCTGGAAACAGGCGGAGTGACCTTCCTCTAGGGACTCAACCGCCTCGATGTTAATACTTCGCTAAGGTCAGAAGGCAACCATAGCCCGACCCCCAGGATCCCATAAGTCTACTTTAACATATAAAAATTCCTTTAGAAATTTCCTTTATCTCTAAACCCCCCAAGATACCTGTTGGCAATCACCCCCCCCAAGCCTATGGCCCACCGATATACATCTGAAGGGTCTCATGACTAAGGTTTTATTAGACGGCAATCAATAACCTTTCCCCACAATAGCTAGCCCCCTCCAGGTCCAGGAAAAATTGCTTCCCAAATTCCTTAGAGACTTACGCTATCCCTAACCCGCTCCCAGCTTGAAAGTATAAAATGGGCCACTCCTCGCGACCCCGGTGCCGCTCTTTCTGCCCATGGGTCCTGTCGCCGTGCTTTAATAAACCACGTTTTGTACCGAAGACGTCTTAGGAATTCTTTCTCGGCCGTCGGCTTCGAACCCTGACGTCTTTCAGTTCTCGGTACCTGGCCCCAACCTCAGGCAGCGAGGGAGATCCCAGCCGGGGGTTGCGCTGGCGCCTGGTTGCCTTCCTGACTATGAGGCATCCGGCAGCCTGCTTCAGCGGCTCGGGGCTCAGCTTCCTCATCTACGCAGTGGGGACGAAGCCTTCTTTACGAACGCTTGTCACGATGAGCAAGATGACGCTGGCACGGCACTTGGCCCAGTGGCTGGCTCGGACTAGACGCCGGACAGACGTGGGTTCACAGAAAACACTGAGAAGTAGGGGGCATTAGGATTAGTCCGGTAATTGGTCTGGACCGCGGTCAGCTTGGAGTGCCAAGCAGAGCGTGGGTGGGCGACAGGGAGTTATTGAGGGTTCTGGAGCAGGGGAGTGACCGGCTGGCAGGAGAGCAGATGAAGCTTATGCTGGCACTGACCGTGCTGTTTATCAGTGTCTGGGTGAAGACCTTGGCTCCAGTGGAGAGACCTGAGGGAGCTGCCAACAGAAGGGCCCTGTTAAGCCCTGGAACAATGGCTTCTCAGGGGCCTTTGTGAAGCCGGATTCCTGCTGCCCAAACCACCCAACTTCCTGCTCCCAGCCTGCTGGGAGCTGCAGGAGGCGCCTTGATCGACCGGTAATGAGCCAGGGAAAGAAATGCTAATTCATCTGTAATCCCCGGGCCACTCCCAGATCCCATCCCCACCCGGAAACCTCTGCCCCAGGGACCAGCCCAGGCTAAGAAGCTTGGTTCTGAGTTTATCTAGGCAAATAAATTCCCCGAAAAGGCCCTCTGGATGGTTAAATATGACATCAACCCTTTGTCTGCACTCAAGTGCAAGCAAGGTGTGGACGGTAAATCTGACATTCACTCCCTGCCAGAGGAGAAGATTTCCGACCCGGAGAGAGGACTGTCTACCCGCAGGCAGGCACAGAGGCATCTCCGAGTCCAGAGATTAGCTTGACCCAGAAGCTAAACTCTTGGGCTCTCAGTCTTATCTAACCTGTCCCTTTGTGAAGCAAACTGCTACCTGGGGAAGAAACAAACACTCTCAAGGTCACCAGGCTAATTTGGTGGCAGGGCTGGGATAGAGTTGCCCTCCCCTGAGTCTCCACATTAAGGCACACTGTACAATAACGTTGATTTGTCAAAAAAACCTTTGTCCAGTTGGAAAACAACGGGTGCGGAGTCAATGAAGTTTGTTTTCAAAGCCTGTCTTTGCGTCAGCAGGATGAAAAAGAAAAAAGACGTTCTATACCATAATACCGAGTTCGTAATTCAGAAAGATTATTTTTGTTAATCTGGTTGGTTTTATTTTTTATTTTTCTTTTTGTTTTATTTATTTATTTGAGAGCGCGCACAAGGGGGGTGAGGGGCAGAGGGAGAAGCAGGCCCTCTGCTGAGCAGGGAGCTACCTAGGCGCCCCTAATCTGGCTGGTTTTAAAGTTGCAGGTGTCCAACCTCTTGAAAATTATTACTTTGAGGGATGCCTGGGAGGCTCAGTCGGTGAAGCATCTGCCTTTGGCTCAGGTCATGATCCTGCGGTCCTGGGATCCAGCCCTGCATTGGGCTCCTTGCTGGGGGGGGGGGGGGCTGCTTCTCCCTCTTCCTGCCACTCCCCCTGCTTGTGTTCTCTCTCTGACAAGTAAATAAATAAAATCTTTAAAAAAAAAAGAAAGTCTGGCATTTAATAGTGTATGTATATATTTTGTTAACCTCTGGCAGTTTTGTGTCTTGGTTTCGGCTCAGGTCATGATCTCAGGGTCATGGCATCCAGCCCTTTGTCTGGCTCTGCGCTCACTGTGGAGTCTATGAAAAGTTTCTCTTTCTCTTCCCCTCTGCCCCTCCCTGTGCTTGCTCTCTCTGTCAAATTAGTAAATCTTTTTTTTCCCTGAAGTTTCTTATCCAAGGAAATCGAAAATGCAGGTCCATGCAAAAACCTGTACGTGAAGGATCATAGCAGCCTTACTCATAAGAGCCGAAGTGTGGAAACAACCCAAATGGGTATGTTGATGAATGAATGGGTAAGTACAATGGGATCTCTCCACACAATGGAATATTATTCAGTCAGAAAGAGGAGTAAAGTACCCTATACGCCCCACCCTGGACGCACCCTGGACACACGCCACACGAGCAAAGCCAGTCACAAAACCCTGCGCCGTGTATGAAATGTCCAGGGTCCGCAAAGCCGTAGGGACAGAAAGCAGGCTGGTGGTGCCTGAGGCATGAGGGAAAATAAGGAGTCCCCGCTAACTAATGGGTATTATGTTGTTTCTGGGGGGTGACAAAATGTTCCAAAATCAGGTAGTGGTGATGCTTGCACAACTCCGTGAATATACCGAAAGCCATGGGGTCGCGCACCTTAAAGGGGCGACTCTTACAGTGTGTGAACTGAATCTCAGGGGAGCAGTTATTTAAAAGAGGAGTTACTGTAGTTATTCATTTCCTAAAGCTGCTAGAACAAAACGCCCCAGACAGGGCGGCTTAAAACAACAGAAACTGGTCGTCTCGTAGGTGGGGAGGCTGGACGTCCGGGAGCAGCGTGTCCGCAGGGCCGGGCTCCCTCTGACGGCTCCAGGGGAGGACCCTTCCTCGCCTCGTCCAGCGTCTGCTGTTTGCTGGCAGCCCTCGGCGTCCCTGGCTTGTGGACGCGGGACTCTGGTCACAAGGTAGTGTTCTCCCTGTCTCTGTCTCCGTGTTCCAGTTCCCCTTTCTAAAGGACATAGTCATTCTGGATTGGGGCCCACCCAAAGGACCTTCTCTTAACCCGGTTGAATCTGCAAAGATGATTTCCAAAGAAGGTCATGTTCGCAGGTACCCAGGGTGATACATCAATGTATCTTTTCGGGAGCGGGGGACACAATCTAACCTGTAATACTATGTTTGTAAGTGCTTTTAATACAGAGACTGTCTGGCCAGCAGAGGAGCGAGGCCTGCCTGCAGAGCAGAGGGCCCACCGCGGCGTGTGGGGTATGTTCAGGAGACCGACTCGGGCCGTGCCAGTTCAGGACAAAGACCTTGCTCTGGAAATCAGGGGTGGCTTCCTGGAGAAGCTATTTGAGCTGGGCCTCCTGTCAGGTGACAATAGAATCCGCTCTCTGAGCCAGGATATGTATTTATGAACGTGAAAGGGGACACTGTTCATAATCACAGGGGACCAGAAGGTATAAACCAGGACTGTGGCAGGTCGGGTGGCTTCTGGGCTCACCTTGGTCTTGGGAGACGGTGAGAGCTCGAGTCCGCCGAGACTGGGGAGGAGCGGCAGTCAGAGTGCCCGCCCGGGATGGAGGGGAACAGCAGCCGCTGAGGCTGAGAGGTGGTGAACCACACGTAGGGAAGGGCTGAGTCGGAAGGAAGGGAGTCTTGGAAGGCTGGGAAGAGCCTTGAATGCCAGCCCAAGGAGTTAGGGGTCCTCAGCAAAAGTCCACTGAGACCGGCCCCTTGCGGTCAGACCGGGGGTCTCCTGGAAGAGGGGGCGGCCTTCTGCTGTGGGGGGCGGCACACACACTCCAAACGCACACCAGGAAACCGGCTAGCTTTGTGCCTCAGCCCGGGAACGTGGAGCTGGACAGGATCAGACACCCCGCTGATAAATCTGCTGACATGGGCCCGAACCTCGGGGAAAACAGGCTTGTCTTCACCCCATTGTTTAGCTCTGATTAGAGTGTGGAAGCCAAGGGCAGGGGGGTGTCAGTTTGGTTGTTAAAACCTTAGACAAATATTTTTTTATTTGTCTGGAAACTTTCCTACTTTGGTGTCCAACATACCCTGTTTGTGTTTTGTTATTGTTATTTTTGGAAAAGGATGTGTTGAAGATATCAACTTCTGCATCAAGTAAAAGCTGTTTTTTAGTTACTTAATCCCTTGGAAAGATATCAATCGTCATTTGTTTTTCTCGTTAAAAAAAATTTTTTTTAAAGGAACGTTTACATTTATGGAAAAGGGAGGAAGGGCATTTTACAGCAAAGCGCTGAGGCTGTGTTCTTGGAGGGGGGATCCGACGCGGAGCTCTGTAACCCGCGGGGGGCTGCGTGGTCTCCTCCAGGTGCTCCAGGCTCCCCGGGAGGGGACCAGCCCCTTGGCAGCCCCTCTCCCTCAGCCCCCCACACCTCCCGCTGTAGGAGTGGCTCGGCCGCAGAATGGCCCGCCGCCGCTAGGCCACAGAGCTCTGCAATCTGGTCTCTTCTGCTCCTAGCTGGCTGGGGTGCCCTGCGGCTCAGGCCTTGACAGCCTCCTCAGTCCACATGCTGGTCACCCCCAATCGCGTCTCCTGTCCAGGTGCCCCAGCCCCAGGCTCCAGGCCCATGTGTGCGGCTGCCTCCTGGACCACCCCCTCTCTCTTTTTCTGGCCAAGTGATAGTCTCTTTCTACTTGAAGTAATATGAAATTTCCTTTTGAAATAAACTTATTTACATTTTTTAAAAAATGAGAGTTTCTTTAGAGAAAATTGTTAAGTCAAAAACAGTACAGGAGGCTGTGGATAAAGTTGTGGGAATTCTTGGTGAAACCAGTGTCGTTCCCTGTGTGAACGAGGCTGCGTCCTGCCCGGGTCGTCCCTTCCATCAGCGCCTCTGCATCGTGTGACGCCCTCCCGGCCCAGGACCATCTCCCTGCCCCAGGTCTACACTGACTGTCCTCTGGCCCCAGCCTCAAAGTCCCACCCCCTTGTGCAGGACTGATGGCATCTCTTTCCCTCGGTCATTTGTTGGTATCAGGGACTCCAAATAGACCAGGGATTCCCAGGTCGAGGCCTGGTTGGGCTTCTCTGTGTCGCCTCCCAGCGCGGGTGACAGAGCGGGAGCTGGCCCAGATGCTTGAACAGACCTGAACTGGGCCGGACGGTGGCTTCTACTCTTGGGCCTGGGTCCCCGACTTTGCTACTTGTGGAGGTGACAAATCCCAAAAGGGGAACGGCTTGGGGGGATGATGGGTGTGGTCTCCTCCCATCCCTTTGTGTTCCCCACCTGCTTGGACGGCACTTGTGTCCTGGCCAGTTCTGTTCCTGCATCTCTTCCTAGGCGGGCTCCTTCCGGATGCTTCTGTGGCTCAGAGTGGCCGTGTGCCAGGGAATGCCAGCCCTGAACTGTGGGCACAGGAGTGTGCAAGCCCCAACACCTTTCCTGCGGTTGTGGCAGGCTTGCAGTGTGACCTACCCTCCAGAGCCACTGGGGAATCAGGCCAGAGCTGCCCTCTGGGGAGTCCTCCTCAGCTTCCCTTCCAGATCCTGCTTCCCTGTGCCCTTCTCAGATTCTCCTGGGAGTTCTTCTCGTCACATCCCTGGAGCATGAATATTTGACACAAGAACCCAGCCTGGGATGGCTGTTTGGAGTTCTGGGGGCTCAAGTGAAAGCATCTATCTTACAGTAGGATTCAGTGGTCTGGAGACTGGGAGAGAGATCTGGGGATCTCAAGGTCATAGGAACCAGAGGGGAGGTAAGGTCACCCAAGGGAAGTGAAAGGCAGAGAACAGAGCCTACCTGAGCCCCAGCGTTCCAGGCTTACCAGTCAGGGGTCAGCCACATAGAGGCCCTAGGGTCGAAGAGAGCCAGGCAGGTGTGGCCAGACCCCAAAGGAGAAGCCTGCCTCCAGGAGCCGGGGGTCAGAGAGGACCCAAACTGAGCCCTAAGCTGACCAGAGAGGCTGGGTCTTTGATAGGAGGGCCTAGAGGAGGGCCGAGGGCAGAGGCCAAGAAGCCCTGGGGGGTTGGCAATCAGGGGTGGGAAGCTGATGGCCCCCTGCCCACAATTCCTTGCTGACTGTCATAGCCAGGAGCTGGGGCAACAGGGTGTGGTGCAAGTCAAAGGCTGGAAATGGTTACTACAGATAGCGGGAGAAAGGGCTGGCCGTCGAGATGGCACTGGCTACAGCTCTGCCCACAGATGTCCCCTTGGAGCACGTCCTGGCCAACTGCTGGCTCAGGGCTGGGGCTGGCCCTGAATTAGAGGTAGGTCCAGAGACTCTGGTGGGGTTGGGATAGGGTGAGGGGAGTGACGTGTCCAGCATGCAACGTTGAAGGAGGTGCTCACTCTTCCAGAGTCGGGCCTCGTGCCCTTCACCCTGGTCTCAGCCCCTTTCTGTAGCTTGGCATTCAATGCTCATGCTCGGGCCCCCAGCCCAGCCCTATACACAAGCAGGGGCCCTCCACCTGCTGCAAGAGTGTTTGCTCACCTATGCCTTTTGCTCAGATCACTTTTCCCTCTTTCTCTGCGTGGCAAACACCGAATTATGCTGCAGGACTTCGGTCAAATGTCCAGTAGATGCCCTCCAGCCAGGCCACCTGCAGCCACCGGTGGTTAAACAGTGTGGGTTTGCTGCTTACTGCAGCCCGGGAGAACGCGCTCACGGGGACCGCGCTTCTCTGTAGAGTGCTAGAGAGAACCTATTGTATGATGCGGGCTTCGGCTGGGCGCTTTAGGGGAGGACCTAAGGTAGTGGGGTCACCAGGCGGGATAGTGCCAGAAAGCAGAAGCAATCGTGTGACTGAGGAGCTCAGTCAATGTCGTCTACAGAGAGGGGACACCAAAAAGACGATAATGCTGATAAACATGATAACTGGTAAAGACATATTTATTTTAGCTTAATGAGAGGCCCGGGGAGAGGGGGTGCTTGGTGTTTTGTGGGTGGCACGGGGACCCTGTTTGGTCTATGCTGAGACGCAGTTGTGAAGTGGCCTTGCTGTGTCTCCCTCTCTCGTTGTCCCAGGGGGACCTCGGCTGAGGCTGGTGTTTTGTGAGCTTGTTTGTGTCCCCCGGGGGAGCAGTACGGCCCAGCTAGGAGCCCGGCCAGCTTCCAGGGGCTGCTTCTCTTTTCCTTTCTCCAGCTCTGAAAAGCCTCTTCACAGCTTCCACAGTGAACACCCTCTGTCTGAATGCAGCTTTTCCTCCCCTCCTGCTCCAAGAACATTGTTTTAAATTAGCGTATAGCATACAAGCAGTGGCTGTCAGCACACTAATTTAAAAGAATGTTCTTAACGGCACAGCTCATTGATTTTGTTTTCATTTGCAGGCACCTGGGGAGCCACCACCCAGGTGGAGATAAAGAACATTTCCACACCCCAGAAGGATCGCTCATGCCCCCTCCCAGGCGACACCCCACCCCAAGGCATCCACCGTCACCGCGTCACCACGGAGTGCTCTCTGGAACGTCCCATAAATGGAATCGCACAGCACGTTCCTTTGTGTCTGGCTTCTCTCGTTTACCCTAAAATCCACAGACTGTACCCATGCTGTCGTGGGAGGCAGCAGTGTCTTGTGCTCATTGCTACGGAGCGTTCCCCACCCAAAAGCACCACAGCGAGTCAGTGTGGGAAAGGAACGATTGCCAACATGCCGTGCTGGAATGACCGGACAGCATACGGAAAACCACAAACCTTGACCTTCTACCCCATTCCGTGCATGAAAGTGATCCAAGGTGGGTGACGGGCTGCTGCGTGGAGCACTGGAGGCAGTCTTCATGGCCTTCGGGAGGCAAGGATTTCTTCAGCAGGAGACAAGGCGCCCTAACTGGAACAGAAGGAATCCAGACGTTGTACTTGATTGAGATCAACATCAGAAGACACCCTTAAGAAAGTCAAAGGGCAAGCCCGGGCTAGGAGGCGATACTTCGGTCACTCCTTCGGTCTTGGCTTATCGTTTCCTTGATGGTTTATTGCACACTGGAGCACGCTTCCTTTTTCCCTTCATTTTTTTCCCCTCCAGCTTAAGATAAAATGGACACATGACATTGTGGAAGTTTAAGGTGCTTGGTGGTGAGAACATTGAAGCACGTGACACAGTATTATAGCGATAATCACCATGCTGTACATTAGATTCCTAGAACTGGTTTATCTTAGGACTGGGAGTTTGCACCTTTGACCAACAGCTCCCCATTTTCTGTACCCCCAATCCCTGGCAACCACCACTCTCCTCCGTTTCTCTGAGTTTGACTTTTTTAGATTCCAGGTGCAAGTGAGGTCATGCAGGATTTGTTTTTCTCTATCTGAGTTACCCGGCTTAGCATCCTGCCCTCAAGTTTCATTCAAGTGGCCGCAACAGGCAGGCCGGCCTTCTTTCTCATGGCTGAGTAATATTCCGTTGTATACGCCCCACATCTTTTCCATCTGTTCTTCTGTTGACGGACGCTGAGGTTGTTGCCATATCTCAGCTATTATGAGTAGTCAGCATGAATTGTTTTTCTTCTTTTCTCTTTCCCTTTTTCCCTTTTTTTAAAAAGATTTTATTTATTTATGTGAGAGGGAGAGAGAACACAAGTAGGGGGAGTAGCAGAGGGAGAGGGAGAGGGTGTGGGAGAAGCAGGCTCCCTGCTGAGCACAGAGCCCGATGTGGGGCTCGATCCCAGGACCCTGGGATCATGACCTGAGCTGAAGGCAGATGCTTAACTGACTGAGCCACCCAGGTGCCCCTTTTCTCTCTTTCTTATATGTAATTCGTTCAAAAGACATGTGAACTTTAGTTCCAATTCCACCGAGTCCATGGCATGAAACTGAGAAAAATCTCCTAAGATTAGGAGAAGCCAAATTATTCCATCTTCACATAGCTATTTGGGCTTTGGTTCCTGACCGGTGCTTCGGCAGTTGGGAAGAACCCCCTTGAGGCTGCGGTGTCCCTCCCGCTTCTTGCCTACAGGATCGTGAGGCTAATAATATCATTATCGCCTCCTTCCAGCTGACGAGACAAGGCTTCAGGAGGGTTAGGGGTGCACCAAGGTCACCCGCAGCAGCCCCAGCCGGTGTCATGGCCAGCGTGGGCTGGTATACAGTAGGTGCTGACTAAATGCTTCAAAAGCTGTGGGATTTCCTCACTTTTGGGTGTCCCCAGACCTGTGTGTGTGTGTGTGTGTGTGTGTGTGTGTGTGTTGCTGGGGTTCATTGCGTGTCCAGGTTGCATTCCCAGGCAGAAGACCATGATTTTAGCCTTGGTTGTGAATGTCAGCTAAATGCTGTAGGATGCCCACATCCTATCTCCCCTGCCAAGAAATAACCAAACCCTAAGACTGTCCCTGCCTTACAGCCCTAACCCAGCTCTGAGGCCTGGGGACACCAAAGACAGACGACAAGACACACACAGGGCAGTTATTTCCCCCCTGGGACTCCAGCCCCTTTCCACTCGTCATCAGTGCCTGGAGTTTACACCCCGGCTCCAAGGTCAACATGAGGCCGCTGGGGAGGGGAGGCACTCCACCTTCCCAGGTCTACAAGCAGCAAAACAACGGAGCCGCCCTCAGAGGCTCGCTCCGGGCTCAGAGGGGCCGACCAGTCCGCAGCTCCCACCTCCCACCTCCCACCTCCGGCCCGCGCCTGGCATTTCCTGCCGGGCACTGCATGTCCTGTTCTTTCCGGCACAGCTGCTACTCCGAGTCTTCAAAAATGGGAAAAAGGCCAAAAGAAAGAAAGGGGAAGAAAAATAACTTCTCCTTATTTATTATCAATCAGCTTAGGTATGGAGATGTGTGAGGAGCACAGATGTGCGAGGAACACAGGGGGCAAGTCCTGCCTCTGCCACTCCCAAGCTGTGCCTCAGTTTTCCAGGCTATAAAATGGGCATGCTATCATCGCTCACTTCAGAGTGTCATAGGAAGGACTTAGGAAGATGCAAGGGTTTTGAGCTTAGGACCTGGAATCTAAGATCAGGGTTCAAGGGCTGGCCTTGGGTGAATCCCACAACCTCTCCGAATGTCTGGTAGGGATCTTGCCAAAGCTGATGGCCGAGCCCCTCCTGACTCAGTCTTCCTGGCTCAGGAGCCACAGTGAGCTCGTGTGAAATGACGGGATGCTGGTAAGAATTGCTTCGAGGACAGAACACAGTAACGTTTGTGCAATGGAAACCGTAAAGTATGGCATCTCTTTATACTTTCACGTATCTCTGCTAAGCAGCTGTTACATTCTGGGCACTGAGAGGGATCCGGAGATAACCTCGGCACCTCAGGGAGGCCAAGGCCAAGGGCAAGAGCAGGGCAGGCACTCACCACCACTTCCCCCTCCTGCCCTATGTTCTGGGTCCCACTGCATCCCCGGCCAACGGACGCGGAAGCTGCGGGCCCGGAGGCACCACGCAGCACACCTGTCTAGCTGTTCCTCGAGTGTGGTGCGCCTTGTGCTGCTCCAATCACCACGGGCGCCCTTCGGTTTTGATGGAGGAGGTTTGGACTAAGAAGACAGGGATGGGAGGGGCTTATTACGGTGGGCGTGGACAGGAAACCCCAGATCGGCTTAGTGAGCAGCAAGTAGGTCAGGGTGGCTGAGACCAAACTGTCCCAGGTTAGAGGGACAAGCAAGGGAGACAGTGTGAAAGGGGGCCTGGGGAGCCAGAGGTCTTAGCCTGAAGCCATCGGCGTGTTATCTGCATACCTGGCCAAACCCTGTGCTCAGAACTGGGGACACGAAGGGGAATCAGACATTCTCCAGGCCCTGGGAGTCATGACCTTGCCAGTGAGTCAGATCCACACGGCAGAAGCTCAGGCAACTGAGGGAGCCCACAGAGCCCCGGGCCCAGCCTGGGGCACCAGAGAAGCCTTCGCGGAATGCGGGGCCTGCCTGGACCTGAAAGGGCGCACAGCCTGATGAAAAGGGGTGGGGCGGACTCGGAGGCGGAGGGAACGATATGCGCTAAGAATCTCAGGCTGGAGTGAGGCATGAGGCGTCTGTGGAGGCAGGAAGGGCTAAATGGGATCCAGAGCCCGAGACTTGTACAAGAGGAAAAAGGATGCAGAGGTCAGTTTGCAGATGGTGAGAGGGGGGTGTTGAGGATTGGAGGATGGAATGGAGTGACAGGAGATACCTCTATTCTTGTTCCCCACGCCCCGCAGCCCTTGCTCGCTCTGCTCCAGCCACACCTGCGTCCTGGCTGTTCCTCCAGCATTTCTGCACACTTACTCCTGCCTCCGGGCCTTTGCATGTGCTGTACCCTTGGCCTAGAATGCCTCTCCTCTTGTCTGCAGGGCTCACTCCTTGTTCGGTGTCTGCTCACACATCCCTTCCCGGATGGGCCTTCCTTGGCTATCCCCTCACCCCTGTCCCTTTATCCTGCTCTGTTTCCTTCTGAACACTTATTACTCCCTGACACATTATATAATCGCAGGCTTAAATGCTTACTTTCTGTCTCATCCATTTAGCATGTAACTTGCAAAGAATGTGTCAGTTTTACTCCTGGCTGAATCCTTGGCACCTAGAATAGCACCCGGTACATAGTAGGTGCTCAACAAAAGCGTGTGGAGTGAATGAGAGACGAAGGAGAGCAGACGGGAGGTGATGAGGGGCAGTCTCTGGTGACCGTCTTACGACTTTTCTCCCAAAGACTCGTTTGGAAAGACCTCTGCTCTCTGGCGTACAAATCGAGCGGGCATATGTGGCTTCCTCCAAGCCCTGTCTTCCTCACCTCTGTAGAGCCCCCTAGGTCTGTTCCTACACTCGGCCCCTGGTTTGGATGGAGGGCTCTGATTTTGCTGGGGAAGCTGGTATGGGCTGGGGGGAGGGGCTGGAGTCGAGAGGTCAGGTTAGCTTTCCAGGAGCGGTTCTCTGGAGCTTCGACTGCGGCACCTGGACTGACCATCCCCTGCTCCAAGTGTCTCTCGTCTTCCAGCAGGCTAGCCCGGGCTTGTTCCCATGGGGCGTAGCAGAGGCATGCCAAGCCTCTTGAGGCCTAGGCCTGCAACTGGCACACCCTTACCTCCACATTCTAATGGCCAAAGCAAGGCGTAGGACCAAGCCCAGATTCAAGGTAGGGAGACACCGGCTCCGACTCCGTGAGGGACTGTAGCTGGTTTGGGAACCAACCAACACGAAGCCACATGAGCCAGCCACGAAATAATACGAACCACCGGTCACTTCTAGGAAGTAGGGCTGGGCAATGTGGATCTTTTCTTGTTTTTTTATGACGTGTCCTCTCACAGTGTTTTAATTTTGTTTCAAAAATGGAACATTTCGATTTTAAAGAAATGAGGAATGTACCCGTCAGGTGTGTTTTCAGATTTATGAAAGCAGACATGTGTTGGAGGAGGGGGGAACATCTGGCATCGTTTGCTTGAGCGAGAGATTGGAAGCGCCTGGAGTGAACACCAGTGGGTCCTGCTTAAGCAGCAATCAAGGCCTCCACATGATGGAGGTAAAACAAAGAATCCCACAGCCTGGAATGTTCTGACATATTACAGGACATACAACGTGAAAACAGCAAGGGGTGCAGAGCATTGTGTGTGCCCCCTTGCGTGAAAGGTGTTTAGACTACTTCTGGCAGGGCACACAGGACAGCCTCTGTGGCTGCTTGGGGGTCGGGGTGGATGGGGAAAGCTTTCGCTTTATACCCTTTTGGACCCCTAAGATTCCAAATCACGTGAATATGGCTCCTCTTCAAAAATAGAAGTTTAAAAATGATTTGTTTTTGCAAGTAAATCAAAGTTTTAGAAAGAAAGAAGAATTCTTTGTGAAATGCCTGGGGGAAGGGAGACAAAGGATGACATAGATTTTGTTCCAACCACTGACTCACTCTTTGACCCACGGGTAAGTCACTGGCTGTCTCTGAGTTTCAGTTTCCACTAGCTACAAAATGGGCCAAGTCTCCTTGGCTCACTTCCAGGTTACTGTGAACAGGGCCACTGTGTTAGACTACTCCAGGGGGTGCTGTTCACATCACAGTCCATGTGACTGATGCTCTTACAATTGTGCAGTGCACAGCGTGGGCAACTGTAGGAGGCAGCCCTGATTAGAGGCCTAAATGGGATCACGGTGAGGAGGGAGCTTTGAATGTCATGAGGCTAAGGGTGTGCATATGCGAGTGTGTAGAACGTGACAGTGCTTTCCTCTGAGTGGGTGCGTACTTTCTGCTGACATCTGTCCTGTGGACATGAGCTGGGACGACCCTCCCTTCCCTCCCAGACTTAGGCTCCTGGGTCTTCTGAAAGCCGTGCCAAACAAGAGAAGGGGCCACACCTTCGGCTGCTGAGGCCTCACACTCCACCTGGAGGGGCTCGGTCATGAGGCACACTGTGTCTCCAGGCTCTTCCCGTGCTGGCTCAGTCTCTATCCCCAGGGCCATAATGCAGGAGGGGGACCCCTCAGAGACCAAGATGCTGTCTGCTCTTCAAAGTGCAGAGAGGGCAGCTCGGTCAGATGTGGGCTGCAATCCCAGCTCCGACACTTAACTATCCTTGGGACCTGGGGGCCTCGGCGTTCTCGTCTGTGCACTGGAGATACCAGTCGTGAGGGTGGCTGTGAGGATGAAATCGTGCAGTGGGGTCAAGCACACACTAGGCACTCCAGTCAATGCTGGCTTCTGGAACTGGCTCCTGGGACCTCTCATGTGTTCAGCCGTCATCCTCACGCAGTGGTTATGTTTGTGCAGACATAACATGTGCAGAAGGAAATGCAGCCCGTGTTCGTAGATCGGTGACCCCAGGAATGGGAGGGCGTCCTAAAGAAGGGACCTCCAGGCATGATCGTAAAGTTGGCAGAGACCCGGGTGAAGTCATTTGCATTCTGTAAATAGAGAAATACAGTTTAAAAAAAAAAAAGGAAGAGGGGCGCCTGGGTGGCACAGCGGTTAAGCGTCTGCCTTCGGTTCAGGGCGTGATCCCAGCGTTGCGGGATTGAGCCCCACATCAGGCTCCTCCGCTATGGGCCTGCTTCTTCCTCTCCCACTCCCCCTGCTTGTGTTCCCTCTCTTGCTGGCTGTCTCTATCTCTGTCAAATAAATAAATAAAATCTTTAAAAAAAAAAAAAGGAAGAAAGAATCGGCTGGGCACAGAGGCTGTTTCGGGCAGTGAAACCACTCCGTGTGGAGGGTACTACAACAATGGGGGGTCCGTGTCCTTATACGCGTGTCCAGACCCACAGAGTGAACCTCCGCGCCCACTGTGGACGGGCGATAACGACACGTCAGTGTAGGTCCGAGCACTGCGACAAAGGTACCAATCTGCCAGAGGACGCCGTGCGTGGGTGGGGGTAGGAGGGATGGGAAACCTCCGTACCTTCCTCTCAGTTTTGCTGAACCTAAAATTGCTCTAAAAAATAGTCTACTTAAAAAAAAAAACAAACCCAAAAACCTGTTCAAGTCCGCAGAGGGCACATGTGTCCATCACACAGAGAACCCCCGAGGCCTGACAGACATCTTCTCTGTGTGGGACAGACAGTGCGGAAGGGCACTGCCGCAGGAGGCAGAGGCCTGAGTCTGAGTTCTAGGTCTTTCTGTCCCTGGCCGGCTGGGCGCCCGGCACTTGGCCAGTACTACGGATAACCTTCAGGGCCTTTCTTGCCTGGCCCTGGCTCCCTCACCCAGCACACCCCCTCTTCCACATTCAGGAGTTCTTGGCTCACCCCCTTCACACAGGAAGAAGACCGTACCACCTTACAGCCTCAGCAAGGAAGGAGGTCTCTCAGGTCAAGGCCGTGGTGGGAGGAGAAGACATCGGTGTGCAGAGGACTCCAGTCAGCCCAGGGCCAGTCTCTGAGGGCCCCAACTGACCTCGGGTTGGTCCTTAATTCATGTCCCAGCAGCCAGAGGCTGGGCAACACCGCTAGGCCTGACGGCCAGCTTCAGGAGTGGGGAGGCCAGAAACCCCACATCCAAACCCTTCCAGGTGGAAGACAACGGCCTCAGCCTCTTGGTTGCTGTGTGACCTTGTATGGTCCCTCCCCAGCTGCCTCATCAGATTCGGATGATCCAGGTTTCTGACTGGTCCCAGGCGCTCGAGGCTGGGCAGGGGTGGGGGGGGAGGTGGGCAGGGGTCCACATGGCTTGGGCGGGAAGCAGGGTTTTCCAGGGTGCGCTGGGGCCAAGACTGGGAGGCTTCTGAACGAGTGGGCCTTGGTGCCCAGCCCTCCGAAGTGCTCCCGACTCCAGTCTGTGAAGGGCAGGCCGGGCGGATCAAGGAGGGGATGGCAAGAGCTCCCCCCCCGCCCCCCCCGCGGCCCCGGCGCTGGCCGATCCGCCCGCTTCCTCTCCCCGCCGCAGCTGGGAGCGCGGGGCCGCGCCCGGGGCGCGCACGCGGGGCCGCACGTGTCCGCCCACGCCGGCCGCCCGCGCGGGAGGGGAGGGGAGGGTCGGGCAGGCCGCGGCGGGCCGCTGGCGCCGGGCCGCGGGCGCGCTTCCCGGGCGGCTCCGGGCCCCGCGTGGGCGGCGGCCCCGGGGCGGGCGCTGCGGGAGCGCGGGCGCGGCGGCTGCCGGCCAGCCGGCCCGGGGACGGCCGCTTCCCCCCTCCGCCCACAGCAGCCTTCCCAGAACCCGGGCTCGCTGTCCTCGCTGCGGCGGGCTCAGGCTGCGAAGCCGTCCTCGGGGGGCGTTTCTCTCCACCGCCCGCTTTGTCAGCACCTCCGGCGGACGCTCCGAACGGAGTCCAGATCGAGCCTCTCCCCGCCCCGCGCGCCCTCCCGCCGCCCGCCCCGGGGGTCCGGCCACCGCGCTGTCCACCCCCCCCCCCCCCCGCTACCGCGGTAGCGTGCCCGCTCCCCTCGTCCTGCCCGCCGCGCCACTGCCACTGCCACTGCCACTGTGATGTGTGAGTTAGCTTTTGTGCCAAAAGGGGCAGAAAAAGAAGACGGATTGTATGAGCTTGTATTTGCATCAGGAAGCCTGCCATCCTGGTAACCATGTCGCAGAGTTTAGAGGTGCAGCCCAAAGCCTGCAGAGTTTGGGGGGCCCCTTAGGAATAGAAAATGGGGTACAAAAGGCGAGATTTAGAATGAGCAAAGGAGTCATAGAAAATACCAGAAAGCTAACAACTGCCACAAATATCACAAACTCCAGAAAAATAACACAAAATTTTTATTAATCAACTTTCTGCCATACCTTTATAACCCTTTTCTTCCAGCATTTCATCGGTCACCTTTATATGATGACAGTTTTGCCGAATTGTTTACAGGGACTTGAAAGATAATTCAGTCTCTCCTCTAACATGGACTGTTGAATAAGGTTCTATTACTATAGGCCGTTTAGGAATGTTTCAGCATCACAATATGTGACACCGGAAATGTTTTATATGCTTTATATAAACACACACACATTTTAGCATGATTTGTTAAATTTGGAATAACCTCCATCAAGCTTTTTCCTGCGTGACCCCTGATGGACACCTTAGCTGTTTTTAGTACAGCCTAAGTTTGTGCCCCATAAGCATCGAAATTCTGATAAACTGCATTTTGCATGATCTTCCCCAAAGAAGAAGAAGAAAAAAGGATTGCGGTTCTGATTGTATATGCCGCGTTATCCAGTCTGCTCCTGGAGGAGAGAACTTTGATTTGGGTCAGGCATCGAGGACACAGCGCTGAGAAGCAAAGCCTCCATTCACAATTTCACATGTCTGATGGGAGGAAGTTTCTACAGAATAACTTCTGGCTTCTCACATTCCGGGCTGAATTTCCCTTCACTTTCTGTACGCTCTCTGTGCTGGGTGACATACAGCATAGTCACGTGACCACCATCCAGACAAGCGGGCACGGGGAGCTGTCGGGTGTTCTTGGAAGCCGTCTCCTACACCCGGTTGGCTGGCGATAACTTAACTATATATGAAACGACTGTAAGCCACATACGCTTATCTCAGTGAACTCAAATGTATCTCCAATCTAGTTTTCCCTCAAGCGGACCCCCAAAATGCCCACAGCCATTCCAGCCTCACTCACTACGATAGAGAAAGAGAGGTGAGATTCACAGCAGGAAGAGATAGCAGTCTTAGTGGCTTGGCGGCGAAATGTATTACTTTTGCAAACTTTGCCCATGTGACCAGCAAACATAGGGCTGGGGCCCCACCCGGGCACAAGGAAGGAGACTGCACAGGAGAAACCCTGAAAACTTAAGTTTTCTGAGTGCGGTGGTCTTAATGTATCTGCCCCAAATTCTTACGTTGAATCCTGACACCCAGAGGTGCTGGTGCTGGGACAGGGGGCCATGGTTGGGTCGTGAGGGTGGAGCCCTCCTGAATGGGATTCCTGCTCTCATAGAACAGATCCCACAGAGCTCCCTAGCCCCTTCCAACGCAGGAGGAGACCTCTGAGAGGTCCGTGACCCAGAAGAAGGCCCTCACCTGACCAGGCTGCAACTTGATCTCAGACTTCCGGCCCCCCAAACCGTGAGCAGTACATTTTTGCTGTTTATAGGCCACCGATCTGGGGTATCTTGTTACAGCAGCCCGAACGGACTAAGACACGGAGCTTTATAGTGAACCCAACGCTGGACCAGGTTCCTCATCTGTAAAGCGGGGATAATGATCATCCCAGCACCTGCTTTATGAATAAATCGTTATCTGAAAAGCACTAGAACCATTTCTGACACACAGTAGGTGCTTATTACACATTCGCTGAGCAAGGAACCTCTGCAAAAGACTTGTAAACTGTAAAGTAAATAGTGTTCGGATGGTAACAGTTGGCATAAGTCAAACCGATTCAGTGAAGGCCCTGCTTAGCAGATCTGTGAACACCTGGCATTAAGAAGATAGCTGGGGGGGCAGCTGTCCCCAGAGGGTGGAGTTGGGAGCATCTCAAGGAAGTGGTTAGTCGGTCTTTATTCCCAGCCTCAGCGAGGGGGATTTCAGTGCCTCTGGAGGCAGCAAGCTCCTTAGCCGTTTAAAACCTCCTGCCACCCATGATTCACACTGGCTGCTGTGCCCCCTTCCCCAAAGACAGGAGGACCCAGACCGACAGGCAGAGATTCCAAAAGACAAGAAAGATGCAAGGTTAAAGTCACCCTAATCTGGAAAACAGAAACAAGATGTTTTAAGCTCTCTGTAGGACCAGCCAGGGAACCAAGAAAGAGCACGCGAAGTCACTGAGTGGACGAGGAGAGACACGTGTGGACAAAAGGAGAAGGGGTCCAGCGGAGAGCTAGGGAGCCGAGGAGAAGAGAGAGCGAGGGAGCAAGGCAGGGTCAGGAGGAGATGGGCACGTGTGCTTGGAAGGAGCTGACCTCTCTTCATGCTCATTACGGACATTGTTCGTGCATCAACAGCGCTTACCAGACACCTGTGGTTTGGGATAGAGAGGGGAACCCTACAGACAAAAATCTCTGCTCCTGTGCAACTTAGATGTTGGTGGTGAAGACAGAACATAAATAAGTGAGCAAAGAAAGTGAGAGAAGTTAGTAAATGACAATGCAGAAAATTAAGCCAAGGTGAGATAGTAGAAAGCTCTGGGGTCTACTTACCTCGAGGAGGTGACATGCGTGCTGAGACCTGACCAGCTAAAAGGAGCCAGTCATGGGAAGATGAGGGAAGAGCATCCTGGGCAGAGGGACAGCAAGTGCAAAGGCCCTGGGGTAGATACAGGCCTGGCATGTTCAAGGAAGAGCAAGGAGTGGAGTCTCCTGGGGGAGAACGCCAGGGGCCAAGATGAGACTGGTAGGTGGGGAGTCAGACACGCAGGAATTTAAAAATCAGGATATGGAATCTGAATTTTGCCCTTAGTACATAGGATTTCAAAGAAAACACCACATTCTAGCGTTCAAGGGGCCTGGATACCTTAAAGTACTGTTGAGCTAGACATCAAGCCTTTCTAGAGCCCTCGCTGCGAGCTAGGCTCCGGGATAGGGCTTTTCACAGCCATTTTCCATTTGATTCTTAAATGGTGGTGGAGACACCTGATTTCCATCTTCCAGCTGATCCCATTGACGGCCAGTAAGGTGAAATGCTTCATCCCACGTCACGAGCTAGGAAGTGGCTGAGCCCAAGCCTGGCTCCTGTTCTACCCGCACGGCTTCCCAGCGCTTTCTAAAATGGGTGTGGATTCTTTAAAGTTAATAAAGTGCTTTTATCTGCCCCTTATCTCCTGTGCTGTTACGGAGTGTTATCACCTCTTTGCAATGGCCTGGGAAATGTCTCCGAGACCTTGAATAAGCAGTCCCAGCTCTGCAGCTGCCTCTCGTTGAACCGGATCCCTGTGACTCGAACTCAGTTGGGTCCAGCCGGGGTCAGGTTGCTGCTGGCCCGAACCCTGTCTCTGCACAAATCCGCAAAATGCTCCCTTTGCTCGAGACGGTTGACTTCCAGCTTCCAGAAAAGTATCGTAATAACCGTTCTGTTAGAGCGTCTTGTGAGGCCATCTGTGAACAATGAGCCTCCTACATGAATCTGTGCTATGGGCCACGTGAGAGGTGCTCACTAGGGTGCCGTGCCCTCGTGCGGGGTACGCCTGAGTGACGTACTGATTTGCTGTGCCCTGAATAAAATATTTAGAACGGCGAAGCTATGAGCCCCAGCAGAAAGGAGATCTGTTTGCAAGCGGCCACACCAGACCGCACATGAGTACCACCTGTACCCCAGGGGTGACCACGACTGGCCAGGCTTTCCTAGAACTTCCTAGCCCTTCAGGACAATGGGTTCCGGTCCGCTGCCTCATCACCGTGCTGCCCACCCCGGGTCAGCCCTCCCTCCTCCCCATCTCCATTGCCTACGCATAGGCTCCTGGGTGTGAAATGTCCCGGGCGGCGCTGGCTCCCGCGCAAGTTCTCTTGGCACTGTGAGACGAGGCTCCTGCCCTGTCCCCCTGCAGAGAAACTCCTGCCGCGTCCTGGGCACCCAGGGGCTCCAGCACTCCCCGGACACACTTCCCCCGTGTCCAGCACCACCTCCGAATGACGGGGGCTCATCTTTGAAGTCTTCCAGCTCCTAAACTTAGAAGCATGGATTAAATCCAAATAAATGGAGAGTTATGTAACTTCATGTCCCTCTTTGCTGTCCCTCCCCTTGGAATAATCAGGCTTAATCAGCTAATGATGGGGCCCTGAATGCAGCCCCAATCCTCAGAGAAGCTATTAGGCTTATATAAGGAGTGACATTGGCCTGGTGTATTATGAGGCTTAAAAATACATCCCCCCTTTCTCTCTCCCCTTCCTCCCTCTCTCTCAATCTCTCCCTCACCCACACATTCTAACACACACACACACACACACGCATGCTCACATACTCCCCCAAACATGTCCATCAAACACAGAAGCTGCTTAGCTAGTCTGGGATCGAATACATGCAAGCTGAGAGAAGGGTTTACTCATCAGGTGGTTTAAATTTATCACCTAAAAATAAATCACCTCAATCCCTAATGACAGCTACTCCAGGAAAAAAGGGAGCATTTAGCCATAGAATCGTAGACTGGGCGAGGCAAAAGGGAGGCTCAGGCAGGGAGATTTGAGGACTTTCTTATCATCAGAAGTGTCCAGCAATAGAATGGCCAGCCTGAAGAAATAGTGAGCTCCCTGTCACTGGACGTGAGTGAGCGGAAGTTGGAATGACAGGTGAGGATTCCTGCACTGAGCACGGACTGAACGGTGACTGACTTTATACACGGTCGCTGTGTGCCAGGAATTGTGCCCTGCAGGCATCGTAACAGACGTGGCAAAGGGTTTCATCTCAAGTGCCATCTTATCTCTTGGGAGTGGCTGCCTGGAGCTTCTGGACACACGGAAGGATTCTGAGGCTCAGTGAGAAGCAATACCTTGATCAATTTGCAATGTTTTCTGCCGTGCAAAGGAGAAAACAGGTGTCTTGATTGATGAGCAATGTGGCTGGCTGCCCTGAGGGACAGGCACATGGGCCACTCCCTGACCCTGGAGGGACAGTCCACACCCACTCCTCACCGGCCCCCAGCGTTACTGGAAATGAGTAGCCCCACATCGTGATGGCCAAGCCTGTGCCATCTGTCCTCCTCGGATCCTGTGTTGGGTGCCGCACTGGTGCCCAACGGTCCTGGCCAGAGAGCACATTTATAGCAACACGGTGCAGGAAACCCCGAGGGGGCATAGGACCATGGCGAGGACTCAGCCAGTGCGACATGCCTCTTGGTCCAGCTTGCCACTGGAGCCGGCTTCTCAGCTTCACCTGCACCCGGCCAGCTCCCTGAGGCCATTAGCACCAGCCCATCTGACGCGGTTTCAAGGCAGCCCCCGGTTGCATGTGGAAATTGCCCCTTCCCAATCACGTGACCCCCCCCCCCCCCCCCCCAGGCACCCATCCCTCCGGTCTTCAGACTGCTGGTGCCGGGCAGACACCATCCGTACTCTGCTCCTCTCTCCGCAGGCACTTCTCCACAACTCCTCCTTCCCTCCTCATTAATCACCTATCCTTCCTGTCCTGGGAGCCTCTCCCTCCAGTCCTAACGTTGAGCTTCTGTCCCTACCACTTGTTCTCAGGGGGGGCATTGTTTACACTAATTCTTCTGGGAAGCAAAGCCACCATGAGAACAGAGTCAGATGGAGCCATGCGCAGACCCCAGAGTGTGGGGATGGTCCCGGTTCCAACCATCCACTCTCTCCTTTTGTGAAGATGGGGACTGGGGCAGTAAAGGCAGGGCACACACAGTAAGGCCGCTCAGGACCTTGGCCAGGACCTCAGAGTTGCGTAAGCCAGGGGGCGTGGCCACTTGTGTGTTCCCTGCAGATGGCGTCCTGGGGACCGTGCAGGCAGGGGCAGGGGCCCTGGCTGTGGAGGCTGGGAATGAAGACCAGCGTCTCCTCCCCTGCTGACATTTCACCTTGGATCCTCTTCAAAGGGGCAGAGTTTTACTGACGCTACAGAAGTGCCCCCACCTTTTAGATAAAACCCAAGGCTCCCCAACCCAAAGAGATAAGTCAGCAGGGGGAAGTTTCTGGTTTCAAAAGGTGGACCCTGAACCCCTGCTTCTGGAGTGGACTTGAGCCTTTCTTCACGGCTCATTAACTGGGAGCTGCCCGAAAAATCGCCGAGACCAGTTGCTTCGGTTGTTTCCAAATTCTTGGCATCAGAGCACGTTTTGCAAACAAATTCTTTCTTGGAACCATGTCGAGACGGGATGGGCCCATGGACCTCCAAAACTGCATTCAAAATGCGCGCCTGAATTTTCCCTGGACGGAGGTCCGTAGTTATCTTGATTCTTCAAGGGCTACTTGCCCCTGGAAGGGTTAAGAGGACCTGGAAACGCCCGCTGACAGTCTAGGATACTGTGATTGTCGCTTCTATTTTTGTCACCTGTTTGCCTTTCTAGCTCCGTGTTGCTCCAGCTGGCATTTAAACAAGTTTGCGTTTGTAGAGCCCACACCAACTGGTGCCGTGGGTGCCGTGGAGCTGGGGGAGGGGTGAGGACGAGGGCCCCACACCAACAGATGGGAGGGGAGTGCCCACTGGAGATGAAAACGTGGTCCCAGATCATCAGGAGCTCTGGGAGCATCTGCAGTGTTTTGAAGGGGAAAGCAGGGCGCCACAGAAAGAACAAGGATGTAGGTGGGGACAGCCCCCTTCCAGTCCCTGCCTCTGAAACGTTGTGTGACCTTGGACGAGACCCTGCCTCTCTGTTCTCAGTGTACCCCAAGGAGCCGTGTTTTCTGAAATGTGAAGGTTGGGTTACACGACCTGGCCCGCAGTCACATCAGCTCCCACGTGGAGAAAGTGATTCTTTCTGATTCCCTTTGGACCCATCTTTCTGATCCCGACCAGGGAGGAAGGCTCAGTGCAGTGCTGGGCGTCTTTGTCACCTCGCTGCCCCCTGTGGGCCCCCCGGCCGACGTGTCACCCGGGGCAGGCTGCAGTGTGGGGCTGGACCGTAACGCACTTAGTTTTCTGGGTATTGTTGTACTCTGTTTACGCACAGTGATACCCGTGTCCTTTCCAGCAGGGAGACGAATGAAGTCTTCTCAAGGTTTCAGTGGCTTTAAGTAAAGAATGAATGTGTGTCAGTTTAACACAAAATATTAAGAAAAGGAGGGATGTGGATATGATGAAATTGTGGAGTCAGGGTGAGAATGCCCAGAGCTGGGGAAGACTGGGCAAGCAGATCTGCTGGGTTCGGAGAAGTGCTGTCAGGCTGGACGGCAGCCACCCTGAAGCCTGGAGGGAGTCCTGCGGGCTCAGACTGTGCCAGCAACTCCAGAGCAGGGGTGGGGGCGGGGGGCTCTGAGCAAAGGCCTAGGGTGCAACAAGGAGCCAAGTGTCCTTCAGGTGAGTATCTCAAACTGGGGTGCGTATATCTTTTGGGGTACCAGGATCTGGTCTGTGGAGTTTGTGAAGGCTGAAGGTTGAGGACAGTGAAAACCAACTCCTGCAGTTTAAGACGTTACCCTTTTACAAACCCTGCGGTTTTATTGTGGCAGAGAATGGAATTTTCACAGCCACTTTGGGCAGGGTCCCTGGGCCCCAGAATTGTTTGTTCCTCTTTCACCTGAGAGGTCCAACCTCAAGCAGTGGCTAAGAGTGGTTCGAGCCCTTGTCGCCCGTGTGAACTTTGGGATCTCGCCTGTCCTGGCGAGGACTCGGGCTTGCAAGCAATAGAGACGAGCTCAGCTGACTTCTGCCAAAGATACGGGGGCCTTATTGGGAGCCTAGGAGGTCACGCTTGGAGTCAAAGTCTCAAAATCCACAGGGCTCAGATAAGGGGAGGAGAGGAGCAAGGACCGGCAGACGCGGTCTTCAAGGTGAAGACACATCACAGGATTCAAGAGCCAAAGTCCCAGGGGAAGGGTACCCCACTGGCCAAGCCTGCATCATGCACCCCTTAGTCTGAGGGGAGCAGGGCACCCTGACAGACAGTCTTGACCTGACTGCCAACGCTGAGAGCCGGAAGGTTCCGGACAGGGACATTGGGGTGTTCCTCCCAGGAAAAGGGCAGAGAACGCTAGGCAGGTGAGGAAAGCAAACGGCCACCGTGTCACTTCACCTCCCTGTGCCTCAGTTTTGCCCTCTGGAAACCGGGCTGAGAATGGTCTGGCCTTTTGAGGGCAACTGAGGGGATTCTATCATGTCACCCATGTAAGGGCCTGCCTCTCGGTAACTAACACTTCATAAATGTCAGTGATTGGGGTTTTTATTGTTTGTTATAAAAGGACACAAAAACAAGCCACTGCTGGCCGGATGTGAGCCTAACAGATGCCACATGCTCCTTTTGGTTACAGCCACGGAGGCTTTGGAGCTGGCAGATGTGGGTTCAAATCCTGACTCTGCCACCGAGTAGCTGTGAGGCCCCAGGCTAGTGACCTCGGCCCCACTGGTCATAGCTGGCTGCCAGCTGCTCCCTGGCACAAAGCCCAGTGTCTAGAGGGCAGATGGCAGCACAGCCAGGCCCAGGGGCTCAGGGGCAGGTGGGTGCCTTCCCTTGGAGGCTGTGGTGGAGAGGCTGCATTCCTGCCCCTGGAGTGAGGCCGGCCCCCCACACCGGCAGCAGCCGTGTGGTGCAGGAACAGCCCCTGCCGGCACCACAGCCCCGTGCCAGGGACTGGTTCTCCTGGCTAGCTCTGACCATAGGCCCGAATCTCCGGGGCCCCAAGGCCAATGACTGAGCCGGGGCTGCCCGGCTTCTGCTCCTAGTGGGCATGGAGGCCAGTGCAGGGGGAAGGAGCCCCGTCTCAGCCGCTCTGCACACAAGCAACCACTACGGAGCGCCTACCGCGGTCTCCACGGCTTTATCCTGCCAGCGTGACTCTGGGGCCAGACTGCTGTGCCGCAGCTTATGGTTCGTGTGACCTTGGGCAAGTCACGTCACCTCTCTGTGCCTTGCTTACTGTTCTCCTCTGTAACGTGGGGAAATGACAGTTCCTTCCTCGCGCTGTGGTTACGAGAATTAGATGAGATAAAATGTGTCAAGCACTTAGAAAAGGGCCTGGCAGTAGAAACCCGCACAGGTGTTAGCTAGCGTCACTGTCATCGCCACCACCCTCGACAGGTGGGTGTGGCCCTTTGGGGCTCTGGGGTAAGTTTTTTTTCCTTTAGTAATCTCTACACCGAAGGTGGGGCTCGAACTCATGACCCCGATATCAAGAGTCACATGCTCCATGGTCTGAGCCAGCCAGGCGCCCCTGAGATAACGTTAAAGGAGGCAAAGACATATGTGGCTTCGAGAATCCTAGTTTTTTTTTCTCTTGAGCTCTCTGGAAGCTAGAGTATGTGTGAGAATGACAGCTAGCATATGGGCGCCTGCTCTCTGCACGGAGGGCTTGGGTTCAGTCCTATGAGAGAGGTACTGTTATTATTGTGCCTGCATGTCATGGAAGGAAGCTGAGGCACAGAGAGAGTGAGTAACCCATTTCCCATGTACACCCACAGGGCTCAGGCGTGCATGCAATGAGGCCAAGCCTGGCCATCCTGGGAGGAAAAAAGAATTCATAGGCAGGATGACAGGTGGCTCATGGAATCTTCAGAAAGGCAGAAGGAGGAGGCTCAGAACCACAGGTAAGAGCCAGGAGAGGACGGGTGGAAAGGGTACCTCCGAGGGCATGAGCTGGGAATGCTGATGGGAACTGGATCTTGGCCGCTGCTGGACCATCGTGGCCACCACCACCTCCACGAGTCATTGCTCCATTGCCCCTGCATTTTTGCACCTGTCATAAAATATTCCAAGTCCCATGGCTCAGGGGCCTGTGATCCGGGCTGCCAGGAAGCAAAGAAAGGGAGTATCTTGCCCTTCGGCTTTCCAGACGGGAGGCGGGCTCTTCCTTCCCCCCAGACTCCACTGGTGACGGGGATGGGTTCACAATAGGAAGGGGGTTCAGGTAGAGGGGAGCCAGGCAGACAGGTAAGGGGATTGCTAGGCTCTCCGAACAGCCATCTATCTAGGCATCGGTCAGAGATGCCGGAAAATGCCAGGTAACAAACCACCCCAAAACTTGGTGGCTTGAAACAAGAGTCATTTATTCTCCTGGATCCGTGGGTCTGCTGGTGTTCAGGCTGGGCTGGGTTCTGCAGGGTGGTCTGCCTCAGACCACAGTGGCTAGGGTGGCTCTGCTTGTACCGTGGGGCGGCCGGGACAACTCTGCCTCTTGTGACTCTCATTCTCCCTGGACTAGTGGGCTAGCTGGACCTGTTCTCATGGTGGCCGCAAAGACCCAAGCAGGCAGATGAAAGAAAGCACACAAGGTCCCTTATGGTCCAAGCCCAGAATTGGCACATGATCACTTCTGCTCCCTTCTACTGGCCAAATAAGTCACATGCTCAAGTCCAAAGTCAAGGGCAGGAAAGTGTTCTCCATCCTAGATGAGACCTTCCATCCACGCATGGGTGCTGAAGGAGTGGGCTCAATGATTCATTCTGCTGAGAGGTCATTTCTACCTTCTCCAATGCTCCTGGCCCCTCTGCTCTCGGACCCTGAGCACTGAGGACTCTCGCACGTGTCATCTGGTGCCAGTGGCGTCTGCTGGGCCCTCCCGCCCATATGTGTGTCACCTTACTAATGAGATGCAGAGCACGGCACGCCCGGTGGCTCAGTCGGTGAAGTGTCTGCCTTCAGCTCAGGTTATGATCCCAGAGTCCTGGGATCGAGTCCCACATCGGGCTCCCTGCTCAGTGGGGAGCCTGCTTCTCCCTCTGCCGCTCCCCCTGCGTGTGCTCTCTCTGTCAAATAAATCAATAAAATCTTAAAAAAGAGAGAGATGCAGAGCACGAAGACGGAAGGAAACTGAGTCCTTGAGGACATCCTTGAAATGCAGAGCCAGCTCTGAAGCGGCATCTGAGCTTCTCATTCCAGCCACTCCTGGGGGGATGCTGTGTTCCTTGCAGCCCGTAGCACATCGGGCATTGGGCTCTTAAAAAGGAGTGAGATGGTACCAACAGCTCACCCTTTTGGAGCATTTTCAAGGCAACACCACATGCCCAAGGTCGCACAATGAACACATGGCCAAGTTCGGATTTGCTCAGAGGCTGGCCCTGAGACGCACTCTAACCCACACCCGCATACACAGAGCGTGAAAAGTGCTCGGCAGATGGCCACGTGAAAACGCCAACCAGTGACTCCGTGCCTTTTAGAGTCACAGAGTATTTCAAGTATCTGACTTTAAAATCTAAAATCTTGGAGCCCCCACCCCTAACCCCAGGGCACAGGCCCACCCAATTTTGCATCCAATTCCAAGGGGTTTGTGGGGTAACTCTTGTCATTACTATCCAAGGGAACGTGACGCAAGGTGCCTGGCGCTGAAGGTCACTACCAGAGCCTTGCCTTCCTTCCTGCTTCCCTGCTTGGGGTGGCCCCACCCGGTCCTAACCCACTGCCTCTCGTGCCCTGAGGGTGACCTGGCGTGGGGGAGGATCTGCATCTCTTCCCCAAGGATGTAGGAAACGCTCGTACCTGGTACCTAAGCTTTTGTATGGGTTTGGGGTGGGAGGAGAAGGTTGAGGTGAAAGTGAGTAGAGAAAGGTTTCTTAAAATCCAGAGTTTCCCTGGGCCCGGCACTGGGAAGCCATTTGAAAGGAGTGCTTTTGGCGTCACGCAGGGATGGCACAGGATTTCCATCTCTGGAGGCAACGACGCACACCCGAGAGAGGTCCGCTGGACACCTGTTGTAAAGGACCCAAGGCTGGGTCTAAGGCAGCGGGACCGGTTAGAAAAGCCTGCTCCGTGCTGGGCGTCTGTGGCCCATTGCGAAGTCACTGGTTCAGAGTACGAAGGCCCCGTTCCCGTTCTGGGTTTGCCAGCTGCTGACGTGTGGCCTCGGACGGTCTCCTGGCCTCTCTGGTCCCCTTTTCTCTGTTAAGTGAGGGGCAAGTTGGATGATCTCTCTAAAGTGCTCTGCGGCAAGGCCCCACCAGACTGCCAGCCTGTGGGTGACGCCCTCCGCGCGACAAGGCCTGCCTGGGACAGCCGCCTCGAGCCGCGTCGTGCCTGAGCTGGGTGTAGCCAGCTCGCCCGAGATCTCGCTGCAGAGCGATTCCTTCACGCATCTGGATCTTCTCCTAGTTCAACGGGCAGAGTGGTCTCACATCCCTAAGGACAGCTCGCGCTCTCAGGGTCCAGGCAGGGTCAGAGGACAGGCATACGTCCTCTGGACCAAAACATTTCCTGCAGTGGCATGTCAGGCTGCTGCAAGTCGGTCATTGGCCATCCTGGGTAAAGGCGTGGACGGTCCCGACGCGGCAGACGTTTAGTAGCTGTTTGCCGACCTGCAGTGAATACAAAGGTCTGCATCCAAGAGGGGGAGTCTCAGGCCTGCGCTGCAGCTGAGCCTTCCCCGGCCCTGACAGCGCTCACGATTGTGCGTCCCCGCCAGTTCCGCCTTTACTGCCTGCCTTTCAGCCTTCAGACACAGTCAGCCCCTCACGACGCTCCGCTCCTTGGCCCCTTCCACATCCGCGCCAACGCCTCCAAACCCCACCTCGGGTCTTGCCATTCCCCGCTTAAAAACACCTGCCCCGTCCGCCCCCGTCGAGTGCGCTTGCTGCCTCCTTCCATGCCCTGTCCTGAGTGCCGGCCCACTGCTGAGCCCGCCGGAGGCTGGGACCCCGCCCCCCGCCATGCAGGCGCTCAGCCTGTGAACTTGATTTCAAGGCCGCCCTCCCACCTGGAGCCAGTATCTCCCTCTGCATCACTCAGGCTTGACATTTAGAACGTGTGTCCCCAGAAGGCACGAGAGGCCTCATGAGCTCTGTGGCCCCCACACACCAATAGCCCCCACCCCGCCCCAGTTGCTAACACTGGACTAAGGGAACTCACCCTCACTGCACCCACCCAGGCTTCTCTGTTGCCCCTCAGGTCCGTCCCCAGGCTCAGACAGTCTTCCTTGCACAGTGTGCCTTCCTCATGATTTCCCGGGGAGCCCCACCTTAAGGGGAAGGCCGAACAGCTCTTGGGTAACGCTGGCTGGTCCTGACCTCCGGGCACAGATGGTTTCCCAGAACCTCGGGGTTGGGAAAAACTCCCAGATGTTCCCGGGCCATGGTTCCCATGGGACTTTCCTGAGCTGCTGGATAAATGCAGATTCCCAGCCCCCTCACAGCCCCGATGAGCCAACATCTCTGGGGCAGGGCCCAGGAATCGGCATTCAAGCCAGTGCCCCCAGGTGATGCGCGGCCGACCCATCAAGCTCAGACGTCTCCAAAGTCACTTCTGCAGCATGCTCCCGCACTTGCACACGTCTTGGTGATAGAGGGTGGGTGGTTACTCCAGGCAGCTACCCATCTCTGAACAGTGCTGGCAGCTCCTTCCCGGGAGCCACCCGCAGGGCCTTCCCACTCCGTGGGCCTGCTCATGGTGCCCGGGCCCACTTACCGCTCTCAGGGCCTAGGGCGCGCTCCTCCTCCGTCTGCTGTCCTTGCAGCTCAGCCACGTAGGCGTGGCCAAGGCCAGGTGGATGGGAGCTGGGGACATGTGAGAGGCGGGGGCCTGCGAAGCTGTCAGGAGTGTCCCCAGGGCCAGGCTTCACTTAGCCCAGAGAGACAGAAGCAGTTATACAGGAAACCAGGGTCTGCAGTGGGGAGAGATGGGGTGGGTGAGGATCAAAGTGGGGAGCTGGGGCGCCCGACCTCAAGGATGAGGGAAACAGCATGGCCGGGTCCCGGGCAGCTCCTGTAAGTCCTGACTCTCACTGCTTCAGTTGATAAACATTCACTGAGCTGTTCCGGCTCCCTCACCAGCTTGGGGCAACATCCCTGCCCAGTGCTCCGGCCTCATTTCCTCAAGGACTCGAGGACCTCAGTTAGCTCTGCCTTCCCAGAACCCGCTTCTGACTACAGTCCCCTCCACTCGCCCCCTGTTTTCCTCCCCGGAATCAGATTCTCTCTCAGGCCACGGTGGTTTAATAGCTCTCACTTCACTTCTAGCTTCAAAGGGGCCTTTGAGACCTAGGTCCAGCCAGTGAGAATATCACATCCTTCCAGCCACAGTGATTGGTTCAAGGATGGGCATGTGACCCAAGCCTGGCCAATGAGAAACTTCCCAGGCCATTTGCTTGGCCAGGGCTGCTGTGGAGAGTTGTCCAGGTTGTGCACTGGGCAAATGCACTCAGCTGAGGTGAGTGGAAGGCAAAATTTGTTGCTACGTTTTTCTTGTTAAGCCCCTTGCCTGGTGTAGGACTGTGCCTGCTCTTTTTTTTTTTTTTTTTTTTTTTTTTTTTTTTTTGTGGTTTTCACCTAGCTGTCGTGTGGGCTATCAGAGGACTTAGTTAAGTGTTCAGGAAAAAAGCTGTCACTTTCCTTGAGGGCTGCATCAGGGTAGGATATCAGCCTGGAGTTGCTGGGGCTGGGTTTGCCATCTCAAGGGGAGAGCTTACGCACAAAGCCATTATCTAGGAAAGAAGAGCTGAGAAAGGAAGAAAGAGAGAGACTCTTGGTGACATTTTCTTTTAATTGCCTGGAACCAGCTGGACCTAAAATCCGAATTAGCCTTGGATTTTGTTGTTGTTGTTGTTCAATTACGAGGATCCATAAATTCTTTTTTAACCATTGAGACCAATTTGTGTTCATTTGAGTTGATTTTCTCTCACTTAAATACAAGGAGATATAGGAGGACAGAGACCATTCTGGTCCAGCATCTCATTACACAGAAAACCCCAGCCCCCCCAAACTGAGAGGGGTAGGGATTTGCGGAAGCTCACCTAGCAAGGCTGTGGCAGAGCCAGACCCCAAATCCGCATTTCCCTCCCAGTTTTAGCTCCAGTGAACACGCTGTACAGCTTTAAGGCATAAAGCATACTAACTTGACTGACGTGTATTACGAAATGACCACCCTAAGTTTGCTTAACATCCGTCACCTCGTAGAGTCACAGAAAGAACGAAAGAAAGAGTATGTTTCCTTGTGGGCAGCTTTAGGATTTACTCTCCTAGCACCTTTCAAGCACAGCACACAGCCGGGTCAACCAGAGTCCCCACGCCGTGCGTTACATGCCCTGCTGATTTCTCTTATAACTGGAACTGCGGACCTTTGGACCGTCTTCGTCCAGTTCCTCCTTCCCCCAGCCCCTGCCTCTGGTAACCATAAGTATGAGCTCTTTTCAGTGAGTTTGGTTAGGGTTTTTCATTTTATTTTGTTTTATTTTATTTTATTTTGTTTTATTTTAGATTCCACATATAAGCGAGATCATGCACTATTTGTCTTTCTCTTCTGTCTGACTTATTTGTCTCAGCATACCGCCCTTACGTGTGCACCCGTGTGGTCACAAATGGCAGGGTTTCATTCTTCTTTATGACTGAATAGTATTCGTGTGTGTGTGTGTGTGTGTGACGTTGTCTTTATCCATTCATCTGTTGATGGACATTTAGGTTGTTTCCAGGTCTTGCCCATTGTAAATACTGCGGCAGTAAGCGTGGGGGTGCAGGTGTCTCTGAGATGGTGCTCTTGTTGCCTTTGGATATATAAATCCACATCTTCTAACTTGGACCCTCCAGTGTGCCCACAATCTTCAACGCGTCCCCTAGGGTCCCTTGGGAGCAGCCACAGCAGAAGGCAGGGTGGGCTGGGGGTAGAGGTGGAACAGACTCCATCTCAGTGCCACCCAGAGCAGTTCTGCTTTAGTTGAAAGCAATGGTTTCCACCAACCCCTGCTTTAGAAGACACACACACACACACACACACACACACACACACAGAGCACAGTCCGCCAACTACTGAGATGCACCACAGTGCTTCTCAGGGTTGGGCCTGGTGGAAACCAAGCGTGAGACCCTCAGGCCACAGGATGTACTGGGAGAACAGCTGGTGCGGTGGCAGGAGCCCGAGGCTGCATTCCCAGAGGGTCAAGTCATTTCCCCACTTGGGGCTGCAGTGTTTTCCTCCTCTAGGAGTGCTGATACTAACCTCCAGTGGCTGTGTGAAGCCTGTGGGCAGTCCCCGATGCCGTCAAGCATTATGGGGCTGTAGGGAGAGGCCATCTTTCTCGTGGCCGGCTCAGGCAGCACCAATAGGGTCCATCCTTGACAGGGCAGGCTGTTTAGCCATCAGTGCTGGGCCTTCATCAGCCACACTTGGGGAAAAAAGGGCAGGACGGGAGTCCCTGTAATTGCTCATCAATGATTAATTTATCATAAGACCAGCGACTCCAGTGTGTTGGTATCATTTCTAATGGTTTCCACCAACTCCAGCTCCTCAGAAGCCCGATATTTAAAGGTGGGAGGGGATCCCGGGTCCCCACAGACAACCTCACATTTCAGCACATAGTCCCCCTCGCCTCCTCTGCCAGGTCACTTAGACAGAGTTCTCCAAGTCCACGTGGCTCCATCCTCTCTTGGTCTGTGCGATTTCTCTGATGGCTCCTCCACTTTCTTCTGCTCAGGGCACAAACCTTGGCTCACCCTTGGCTCCTCTCGCTCATGATCCATATCCAATCTGTCAGCAAATCCTACTGGCTCCACCTTCAAAATATGTCCAGAGTGCAGCCATGTCTTTACCATCCCTGTTGGCATCGCCGTGCCGGAAGCCCCGTCATCTCTCGCATGGACAACTCAGTCACTTCACTGTGTCTTCATTTCTGTCTTGTTCCTCCATAAGTCAGGATAGGCTACGTTATGCGGTGGTAACAAGCAATCCCCTTATCTCAGTGCTGTAAACACAAGTGTTTATTTCTTGTTCCTGTCACATGTCCCTCTGGTGAGAAGCTCTCTTTTGTGTCCTCGCTATCTACCATCTGGGACCCAGGTTGGTGGAGCAGCCAGTCTAGGACCCGGCTCTCTCGAACACTGGCAGTCACTGCTGAAGGGGAAAGAGAGAGCCTGGCTTGAGAATACTCAACTGTTCCGCCAGAAGGGATGACATCACTCTGCTCATGCTCCATTGACCACAGCAAGTCAGATGCCATGCCTGACTCTAAAGGGTCAGGGAAGAGCAACACTATGATAAGACGGACTGAAAACACCTGGTGAACAGCATTAAACACAGACACAAGCCCCCTCAGCCCCTCCTCCACACAGCAGCCGGAGCCATTCTGTTAAAGCATGAGGGACGTCGTGGGGCGCCTGGGTGGCGCAGTTGTTAAGCTTCTGCCTTTGGCTCAGGTCATGATCCCAGCGTTCTGGGATCGAGCCCCGCATCGGGCTCCCTGCTCCACTGGGAGCCCGCTTCTCCCTCTCCCACTCCCCCTGTTTTGTTCCCTCTCTCGCTGGCTGCCTCTCTCTCTCTCTCTCTGTCAAATAAATAAATAAAATCTTAAAAAAAAAAAAAAGCATGAGGGAGGTCACGGGGCTCCTCTGCTGTGAAGCTCCTCTGGCCCGGCCTCCCTCGAGTAAGTATCGGAGTCCCCAGCATGAGCTACGAGGTCGGGAATAACATGTTCCCTGGGACCTCTGGGGGCTCACCTCCTTCTCCCTTCCCCTCGCTTATTTCTCTCTACTCTGGTCTCCTTGCTCTTGCTCAAACCAACCAGGCACGCTCTTCCTTCGGAGTTTTTGCCCCTGCTCTGCCATCTGGAATGCTCACCCAAAGGGAGCACCTCATTCCCTCAGTGCCATCATCACGCCTCACCTCCAGGCGCAGTGAAGCCTTCCTGTCATGGGCTGAATTTTGTCCCCCACCCCCCAAAAATCATGTTGAAGTTCTAACCCCCAGTACCTGACAATGTGACCATGATTGGAGAGAGGGTCTTTATAGAGCTAGTTCAGTTAGAATGAGGTCACTGGGGTGGGCCCTAGTCCAATAGGAATGGTGTCTTCATAAAAACAGGAGACTAGGACACAGACATGTGCAGAGGGATGACAGCTGTGAGGATACAAAGAGAAGGCGGCCGTCTAGCAGTCAGGGAGAGGAGCCTCAGAAGAAACCACCCCCGGCGGCACCTTGATCTCAGACTTCCGGTCTCCAGAACTGTGAGAAAATGAGTTTCTGTTGTTTGAGCCACCCATCTGTGGTCCTCTGTAATAGGAGCCTAGCAAACAAATATTCCCTCCTTGCCGTATTTTTAAAGATTACAACTCTTCCTTCCATCTGCCCTTCAGGGGTCTCTATTCCTTTCCCTTGCCTAGTTTTCTCTGTGGCATCCTTACCTAACATCCTCAATGTAAGTAAAACATTTAGTTGTTTGTAAAAAAGAAAAAACCGTTTACTTGTTTGTTTTAGGTAATCTATTATCTCTAGCAGATTGTAAGCTTGATCACAGCAGGGACTATTGTCTGTTTTATTCATTGCTCTTCCCCCGTGCTCAGAGCCATACCTGGCACACAGTAGGTACTCAATAAATATTTATTGGATGAAGGAATGAGTGGATGGGTGGATAGAGGCTATGAACACGTAGAGAACACTCATCTTTTGCATTGTACTTCCATCTGACCCCCTGAACCCCAAAGCTTTTTGGGTCCTTTTACCTTGATGGATTCAGTATTGGAGGGTAGCTGGGGATTGTGAAAGTCTGGCCTTTGAAATTAAGTGGTATCTACCAAACCCTGAAATGCAGATATCTATTGATCTTCACGTTCACAGTGAGAAATTAATCTTCCAGAGGTCCTTATGGAAGTGCTCTAAGATGAATGCACAAGGATCTCAATACAGAGGCATTCATTACATGGAAAATACAGTAAGGACCCCAATGCCCATCCATAAAGGACTGGGTATGAGCTGGCACATCCACATGACGGTGACTCTGCAGACCTTAGAAGGAATCAGAGGGACCCATGTGTGCCAGGGGAAGGTGGCCGAGACGGTATCAAGTGGAAGAGCGGTCTGCGGCCAGGATGGTATGGGAAGTGATGCTTTCACATGTGTGTAACCCAACAGCCACAAAGATACCTGAGAGTGGCAAGTGTATGAGTTAGCTCTGCCACAACGATGCCCCGTAACGAACAGTCCCCAAACCGGCAGCGGCACACGATAATAAGCAATGATTGCTCGCTAGCCTGGAGGCAGCTGCTCTAGGGGTAGGTTCAGGCCACTCTGCGGATCATGGTTGAGCTTGCTCAGATGTCTGGGGTCTGCTGCCTACCGGCTGATGTAGGATGGCCTTGGCTAGGACCACTGGAGGGTGGCTCGGTTTGGTGCCACGCGTCTCATCCTCCAGCCCACCAGCCCGGACGCGTCATGGCAATAGCAGATGCGCGAGAGTCAGCAAGCTTGATTGTGCAAAACACTGTCAAGCCTCTGCTCGCATCTTGATTGCTAATGTTCCTTGGGCCAAAGCAAGTCACGTGGCCAAGCCCGGTGTCTGAGTGGACAGAGGCTGCCAAGGGGTGAGACAAGGGTATGGATACAGGGAGAGGTGAAGAATTGGGGTTTTTTTTTTTGCAACTTGCTGTAGTCGTCTTCTACAAAAGCCTACTCTGGGACCAGGATTCATGTATGAGTGACTCAGTACGGCAGTGCTCCTGGGGGCAGTCGGTGGGAGGAGGAGAAACAGGACAGGGACGGAGGAGTGCCAGGCGGGGCTGTGACCAGGCAGAGTGGCAGCCAGGCTGATCCTGCAGGAAGCCTTCAGGGTAAGTGACCCCTCAGAGTTGTTTGGTTTTTTAAAAATTGGTCAATATTCTTTTTTGTTTTTTAAACTTATTGAGGTATAATTGACCCACAATATTATCCTGTTTTCAGCAGACTGATTCTATGTTTATATACATTACAAAATGGTCCTCACAAGTCTAATTACCATCTATCACCCTACGAAGTTAATACAATATATTGATTACATTCCCCCTGCTGTACATGATAGCCCAGGAGTCATTTACACAACTAGATAACACCTCGGAGTTTGTTCTGACTCCTGTATCAGCCAGTCATTGGCTAGAGGCCTCATGAGGTCGGGTAGGGGTCATAAGCTCCCAGGCACTCCCGGCTCTCTGCGCACATGGGCAAAGTGTGTCTAGCAACTCAAGGACAGTCCTTTGGGGAAAGTCACAAGCGCAGCACAGTGCCTAGAAGCAAGGTGCACAGAAGTCAGGGGAGGGGGTTCAGAACCACCGAGGGGATCTGAGCCGGGCACCAACAATGTCTGCTCTGGGGACAGAGAGGTAGGACATTTTTACTTTCCACTTTGGATTCTTCTGTACTGTTCTAATATTTTACCATGAGCATTTATTGGTTCTATAATAATTTTTGAAAAGCCAATAGAGCAAACATTTTCAGTGAAAGTCTCTCAAGATATCTCCAGAGGCATGGCGGCAACAGGCAAGCATGGTCCAAAGCTTGCTCAGGGGTGATGGGTGGCCCGGGGGAGAAAGAGTCAGGAAGTCCTGGGTTCAAGTCCTACTTGGCCTTGTTCCAGCTGTGTACCCTAAGGTAAGTTGCTTTCCCTCTCTGACCCTCAGCCCTTCTCTAAACAATCTGGACAATGGCCTGCCCCCTTATGCGTCTCTGCTGAGTATTCAGAGTAGCAGGGGAGTGAGGCCATTGAGACAGAGAGTGGGTGCTCAGAGGCGGTGGCATTCTCCGAGGGCCCCTCATGGGAACGGCTGGACCACCCTGTCCCATCCACACCAGGAGGGTGACCCGCAAATCCCGCACACGCAAGCTCTGGGTCGTGGGCCTCCGTGTCCCTCAGCTTTCCTGTGCTAGCAGTGAGCTCGGCCCTGCTCCAGCCACTGGCCTGGCCGTTGGCAGGTTCTGCTCAGGCCGGCCCCGTGGGGCCCAGGGACTCTCTGCCCCAGCTCCTCCCTCTACTCAGCATCAAGTCCTCCGCTGCACTGTCTGTGTTCTACCCCAGAAATACCCAGCAGCTTCTAGCTCCCAGCACATTTCACGCACTTTCACACCTCTGGGCCCTTGTCCCTGCGGTGTCCTCAGCTTAGCATACCCTTCAACCTCCTCACTGCAGTTTTCCTAGTGGAAATCCTTCCAGATCGTGCTCAAGCACTGTGCCCTTCTTGAAAACTTCACCTGAGGGGCACCCGGGGGGCTCAGTCGGTGAAGCGTCTGCCTTTGGCTCAGGTCATGATCCCGGGGTCCTGGGATCTAGACCCGGGTCAGGCTCCCTGCTCGGCGGGGAGTCTGCTTTCCCCTCTGTCTGCCACTTCCCCTGCTTGTGTTCTCTTTCTCTCTGACAAATAAATGAAGACAATTAAAACAAGAAAAAAAGAAAAAAGAAAACTTCACCTGAGTCCCCTGCCCGCAGAGCCCAGCTTGACCAGCCACACCCCCTCCTCTGCAAATCCTGTCTACATTTTGGCTGCTTCAGTTCTTTTCCTGGCCCAGACCGAGTTACAATGTATCTGTTTGTGTCTGGCTCTACCCCCTCACTGCCAGATCTATACCTTGGGCAAACCAGCTCTAGGAACCTCAACTTCCCCATCTGTCAAATGGGCATACACCTGCTCCCTCTCGGGGCTGTTGCGAAGATTCCAAATAATGCCTGTCTGGCACCTGATCAGGTGCCTGGCACATAGCAGGTGTCTAGTAAATGGTGGTTAAAAATTCCTGCTCTGTGCCAGGGGCTGCACCCCTCTTGCTGTGGTCATGTGTACTTACGTGAGAGGATGGTGTGCGTTGGTGTGTCTCTGAGATGAGGAAGACCACCCCTCCCACCTGCCCCTACCCAACTCAGCCATGGGGCCAGCAGAGACATTCTTGCTCCACCCCCAGGCCTCTACTGTCCAGCACAGCTGGCCCAAGGATTCCAGCTTCCAGCGACGCTCCCCCCCAGTGACTTCTGAAGCCAACCCCTCATGTGTCTAGACCCTTCTATAGCTCTCTGGGTGGCTCAAGTAGGGTGGCCCTCATCAGACGACTGTGCATCAGAGGTGAGTGTGTGGCACATGTGTGGCCATTCGCAGCCAGTTCAGGGATGGCCAAGTGTCCCAAGCACGGTTGGTGATGGCCATCTGTGGCACTTCTCCTGAAACACTTGGTGGAAATAGGCGTTCTCTCTGCCGGCCAGGTGTATCCCGGAGCTGCTGGCAGCCCCCTTCCCCTCAACAAGGAGAAGCCTGCCTGAGAATGAAGCAACACAGAGGAAACCAGAGTCCGGAGAAGGGACTTCCTTGCTGTGTTCTCGGACAAATTGTAGGCTGCAATGTCTTCCTCTGTCAACGGGGGACATCATTTGAGTACCTGGCTCCAGCCATGCCTGAAAGCCCAGAACTTGCCGTTATAGGAATCAGTGAGCCCCCCCCCCCGCCCCGCCCCTGGTCCTTTGAGCCAGGTCTTCTGTCACAAACAACAAACTGCAAGAGAACCAACTCACATAATAGCGAAGCAGGGACACAAACCCGAACCCCTCACTGGCTGGTAGAAAGTCCCCAAGGCAGGACTTCTCAGACCCTTGGGAACGCGGGCTCACCTTGATAAACATGTGGCCACTGTAATGGCTTCCCACGAAATCCATCACTTGGTGCAGAGGCGGTGAGGAATTTCCCATGAGCGAAATGATGCCGATGCCGCCGTGAGTTAATGAGGCCGGGTTGTTCCTGATGACACCCCTGGGAGAGCAGAGCAGAGAGGAGATGCCAGAAAGACTTGTTCTATCTCCGGGCAGTAGCGCCAGAGCTTGGGAATCTTCTGGTCCAACAACACCACATGAGAAAGAGGATGTGTGCACATCGCGGTCCGCATGCTGACTGGGGGGGGGGCGGGGAGAAACACTTGCAGGACTCTTCTTAGACCCCTTATTGGGTAAATGAGGCCTGGGAGAAATGCGTTGCCTGAGGCACCCAGGAAGTTGGTGGAAGTTGTGGAATAAGAACCCAAATCATCTGATTCCAGCCCAGGCTGGCCCCTGCAAGGAGCAGCTAGAGAAAGCGTTCTCCGGGGGCGGGGCGGGGGGCAGGGTGCTGCTCCCCACCACAGTGGTAGGACCCAGCACATGGCGGGTGCTTGGTGAAGCCGAGACCTGAGTATGGATGAGATTAGAGGGTGGAAGGAGTAAGGAAGGTGCTCCAGGTAGAGGGCACAGTAGCTACAAAGGCCTGGGACCCCTGTCCTCAATAACAACAGGAACAAGTACCACCACCACCACTACTAACCCCCCACCCCCCACCCCAAGTGATTGCCCTCTGGGCCAGGCACAGGCGAAACATCTCACAGACACCATCCCATTTAACTCACAGCCACTCTAGGATGCAAACACTTCCGTCAGCCCCATTTTACAGATGGGGAAACTGCGGTTCAGAGAGGTTAAGTGATTCTCCCAAGGTCGCACAGCCAAGAGCCAGGATTCAAATCAAGATGACTAAGCCCAAGCTCTTGGTGGGGACACTGCCCTGCTTCCCCAACTCGTCCTCCCTGGGCTCCCCTTGCCTCACCTTTTGGAGGCTGAGAGGCCCAGAAATTCACAAGGGAAAAAGGCCTGGGGCAGGAGGGAGGCCCCCATCTTGTTGAGATGCCACCCAGGCCAATACCCTCACACCTGCGGACTTTCTCGGGCCCTGTCACCATATCCAAGCAGTTCCCTCCCTAGTTTTGACTACAAAATTTCCTGTCCCTACTCTTTTCTTGGTCAGGCTTCAGACAAACTTGTCCCTGACCCGGCACCGGGCATGCAGGAGGGAGATGGCAGCAGGATCTCCCTCGGGGACAGAGCAATCAAGGGCAACAGGTTGCAGGCAGCCTTCACGGGGCTTATGGCCATGCGGAGCCGTCTGGTGGCTGTCTGCAAACCTTGGAGTTGGAACGAAATTGCCCTGGAGACAGGGAGCCCCCAGACAATGGGAGAGTCCAGAAAAGGCTGGATGACCGCCTTGAGGGGGGCTGTAGGAAGGCATCTATTTGAAGTCATGTTCCTTACAGAAGATAATAAAAGAGCTAACATGTCTTTTTAAAAAATCGAGATGTAATTGACATAGAACGTTGCATTAGTTGCAGGTGCACAACATGACTCAGTATGTGCGTGTGTTGGGAAGTGATCACCACGCTAAGCCTTGTTAATATCCATCACCACCTAGAGCTACAGTTTGTTTTCTTGGGATGAGAACTTTTAAGATCTACCCTCTTAGCAACTTTGAAATATATAATCCAGTATTATTAACTAGAGTTCACTATAGAGCTAATACTTCTGTAGCACCCAGTGTGCCAGGCGCTGTTCTAAGGGCTTTCATGCCTATTTACTCCAGAAATCCTAACAGTCCTGTGTAGGTGCTCTTCTTATCCCCATTTTCTGGATGGGTACCCTGACCCACCTGGGGCGAGACTCACAGCAGCGGGTAAGGAGCAAAGCATGAACCCAGGTCTCAGCCCCATCAACACCCGAGGACCGGTCTGGGAGAGATTCCTTGTCCCACAGCCCACCCCATTCAGAAAGTGAAGGGTGAGCTTCTAATCAATCAAGCCAGGAGCCTAGAAGGAAAGTAAACACAGAAGAATTGAACATTCACAGGAAGGAAAACACAAGAGCTCATAAAGAAAGAGCTAAACTAGAACCATCTGGAGAAATGACTCTTCATGTCTGAGATTGGTAAAGACCAAACAAGCTGACAAAATCCTGTGTCGGCAAGAGGCGGGGGGCACAGTTCACCGTTCAGATGTTGCGGTGGGAGGCCGGGGGAAGACACTACCGCTATTGCAAATGCCTGACCCCTCTGACCAGCAGCCCCGCTTCTGGGGATCTATCCCGCAGGCACGTGGAAGCCGCGGTGTGAGAACGGCTTATGCTCAGGGTTATTTACGGCAGCACTGTTCCTAGTAACACAAGTTTAAACACTTGGGTCCCCGAACGGAGCGCTGGTGAAATAAGTTATGCTTATTTGTATGTCGGCATACCTGTGTCCACAGAAACATAACGAGGAAGCTCTTTACCCTATCAGCACGATAGAGAACTAGCTACAAGAGTCCCTAGAGCGAAAGGCGAGGCGGCTAGACCCAATGCCAAAGGCACTGTCCATAAAAGAAAAAATGGGTACCTTGGACCTCATCAAAATCAAAAGTGTTTGCTCTGCAAAGACTCTGCGAAGAGGACGAAAGACAAGCTGCAGAGCAGGAGGAAGTACTTGCTACCCTTCTCTTCCGAGAAGGACTTGTGTCTAGAACATACGAAGAATCCTCTAAACTCAATAGTAAGAAAACAAATAATTAGAAAATGGGCAAAAAATTTAAACAGACGGTTCAACAAAGAGGATACATGTTCACCAGACAGGATCCACGGATGGAAAATAAACACAAGAAAACATGTTCACCACCATTAGCCGCTGGGGAAATGCCAGACGAAGCTCTGAGGAAATAGCACCACAAACCTATTCGAACGACTAAAATAAAAAATACGAACAGTATCAAGATCTGAGAAGGACACGGCGCAGCTGGAGCACTTAACCACTGCTGGAGGGAATGGAAAAAGGTGCAGCCGCTCCGGAAAATGGTTTGGCGGTTTCTTATCCAGTTAAGCATACGCTTACCATACAACTCAGCAATTGTACTTCTGGGTACTTATCCTAGCAAAAGGAAGCCAGGTTCATGCAAAAACCCGTATATGAACATTCACAGTAGCTTGGTTTGTCATTGCCCCAATCTGGAAGCAACCCTATGTCTTTCCGCAGGTGAACGGATACACAAACTGTGGGCATCCATTAAATGGAATACTACGGAGCAATACAAATGAATGGATTATTGATAACTACAACAAACCGATCTTAAGGGCATTATGCTGAGCAAAAAGTGCCAATCCCCAAAGTTTACACAGTGTGTGATTCCATTTATACAACACTGTCAAGTAACATAGTTATAGCGATGGAAAGGGAGCGGCGCTTGCTGGGGGAAAGGGTTGGGGAAGGGCATGATTGTAAAGTGTTAGCATGAGGGAGTCTCCTTTGGTGCCTGGAACAATTCTATATCCTGATGGTTACAAAATCTATCCATGTGATAACATTTCACAGAACTATGCCCCGGAAAACAAAACAAAACAATTATTGCATGTAAAAACTGGTGAAACCCAAATAAGGTCTGATTTTGAGTTAATAATATTGTACCAAGGTCAATTTCCTGGTCTTGACAATGCACTATGATTATGTAAGATGTTATCACGGGGTGGGGGGGGGCGGGGAACTGGGGGAAGCTGGGTGAAAGGTCCATGGGAACTCTCTGTACTATTTTTGCAACTTCTATGAGTCTTAAACTATTTCAAAATAAAAAACTAAAAAGTAGTAATGGTTGGGGACTGCTTTGCTATTTTTGCTGTAAAAAAAATCATAGCAAGGTGAAGAATGTGTGTGGAGAGAGTCCCATTTGTGTGACATGTAAATGCAGGAGTAATTCCTGTCTGACAGAATCTTTCTGGAAACATATACTAAGAAGGGGACTGTGTGGCAGGGGCCCAGGGGTGAGAGAAAGAGAGAGGAAGCCTGATCTTTTTCAGCTTTCCTCTTGAGACTTTCAAATTTTAAATTGAAGATTTTTATTTAATTTTTTGAAAAGCTAAGAGTTGGACCTGAGGCCCTGGGGAAACAGAGGAGCCATCTGTTTGGCTCAGAGATCTTCAAAGGGCCAGTCCACAAGGGAGAGGGGCAGTGTCCTGGGGACGAAGATTTTATCAGGAAGGCAATATTTCACTAAGCTTGAAGGAGACTAGAAACACAAAAGAGTAATTGATAGGGCAGGGAGGACACCCAGCTCTAGCTGGTAGGGCCTGGGGATGGATGCCTCCTTCGTTTCCATGACAACAGTGAACAGAGATAATAAACAGAGCCACCACAACAGTGCACACTTACCCAAGCACGTAGCCAAGCACTTCTCAGGGACTAACTTATATGACCACACAACCACATCACTGGACAAAGGAGGGACCGAGGCACAGAGGTGAAATGACTTGGCCAAGGTCCCACATGGAGTTCGCAGCACTGTCACACCCAGGGCTTCTGGTCCAAACTACACTGATTTCCACCTTGGATCTCCCGACCAGAATCCCACACAACAGTTGCTGGGCCAGGCCCCGTGCTGGCCTCGGGTCGAGGAAGACGAGGGCCCTCGAGCCCGGAGGCCTCTCGGGCTGGTGGAGAGAAGGAGGTGGGGCAGAGTCAGACAGGCAGCCCACCTAGACACTGAGCTTCCTCCTGGAGCTCGCCAGGGAAGGGCGGGCAGATGACAGGCAGCGTCGGAGGTAAAGGAGATGGTGGAAGAGGGAGTGAGCAGGCCTCGGCTGGGGCAGGCTGGTCGGTCTCAGGCAGAAGCCCAGCTCTGGCCTTGGCAGGTGGTCCCAGTCCCTCCTTGCACCCTCCCTTTCCTCTCCTCAGACGGGGAGCGTAATCGTGCCCTCCTCCCAGAGTCCGCTTGGAGGTGCCGACGGGCACAGGTAGAGGACGCCTTGTTGGCAGCGGCTCCAGAAAGCTGGCGGATAGCCCAAGTGTCCATCAACAGGTGACAGGGTAATCTGGGGCAGACCCATCCATGGAAGATTATATGGCAATGAATGAGACCAAATTACAGTTACGTGCGATGATGAAAAACTCCAAGAGTGAAGAGCAAAAGAAGCCAAGGGGAAAAATTACATGCTGTAATATTCCATTCACTAGAGTTTAAAAATAGGCAAAACTAATCTATGGTATTAGAAGTTGGGATCATGGCCCAGGAAAGGGAAGGGAAGGGACTGGGAGGGGGGAATGAAAGGGGACTTGCAGTCACACAGGTGTGCTCATATTGTGACAACTCATCAAGCTGTACCTTTGTGTTTTGAGCATGTTTCTGTATGCCTGCTATACTTTAATCAAAAGGGTTTATTAGAAAAAAAAAACTAAAGGAAGGCGACCTACACAACGGGCGACAGTACTTGTGAGTTGCAGATATGACAGGGGTTTATACCCAGGATACAGAAAGAACACCTACAACTCAACAGCACCCACAGCTGCCACAAAAACCAGCCAGATGAAAAAGCGAAGGCCTTGGGGAGATAAGTCTCGGAAGAAGACATTCAAAGGGCTGGGAAGTATTTGAAATGATGCTCGACATCGCTGGACATCAGGGAAATGCAAATCTGAACCACAGTGAGCTACCACCTCACGCCCCGGAGTGTGGCTGTCATTGAAAACAAAATGGCAAGTGTTGAAGGCTGTGGAGACATTGGAACGCACGTGCCCTGCTGGTGGGAATGTGAAAGGCGCAGCCACCGTGGAAAACAGTATGGCGGCGCCTCAAGAAACAAAATACAATTATCATAGGACCCAGCAATTCCACTTCTGGGTAGATACCCCAAAGAATTGAAAGCGGGGTCTCAAGAGCTATTCGCGCACCCTTGTCCTGCCAGCATTATTCACAGTGGCCGAAGCGCAGAAGCAGCCCAAGTGTCCGGGATGGCTGAATGGACACACAGGATGTGGCACATACATACGCCGGAATATGACTCAGCCTTTTAAAGGGAGGCGGTTCTGTCACACGCTACCGCATGCATGAACCTGAGGACACGGCGCTCAATGAGATAAGGCAGTTACAGAAGGACACCGACTGCAGGAGTCCACTCTTGTGAGGTACCTCACGCAGTCAAACGCCCAGAGACAGACAGCAGCACGGGGGCTGCCGGGGGCTGGACTGAGGCGGGAATAGGGAGTTAGTGTTCCATGGGATTTCAGTTTGGGAAGATGAAAAAGTTCTGGAGCCAGATGGTGGGGATGATTGCACAACGGTGTGAATATACTATGGCCACTGAACGGCATGCTTAGAAATGGTTAAAATGGTAAATTTTATGTTGTGGATATTTTCACGCAGTTAAAAACAAACAAGCAAGCAAAGGAAAGGAACGAGGACTGGCGTCTTACTGGGTTGAAGTGGTGACCTGAGAGGGGCCTCGCTGAGCCTGAGTCTCCTCACCTGGTGAGGGGATGTAAGCAGCGCCGGCTACCTGGTGAGGGTGTGGTGAGGTCAGACGACAGGAGGCCATCTCATGGGTATGAAGGTGTCCACGTTCTCATGACTTCCTGGGAGGCCACCGTGGGAATGGGCGGGCCGCGAACTTCTCATGCACAGCCCCTGGCAGGGAGTGAGTTCGCCCAGGTCAGGGGAAGCCTGCTGCCCGCAGTGGGCCGCATGGTGCCAGGCAGTGGCTTTACCCGATGGGCCAGGGAGCTGAAGGAGGGCCGGGCAACGGCAAGGCGGCGAGCCGAAGCCAGTCTACTCTGTCCTCAGCGCTCTTAAATGAGGTCTGTTAGAGGTCTTTCCCCACCCCTCAACAACAGCCGGCAGACCTTGTAGCCTTTCTGGTCACTTCCAGGGGTCATTAGAGGTCTCATTTTAGGTATTTTAGGAAGCCCAGCTGGTCAAAATGGAATCAACATTTGGGTTTTATAGCCACATGGAGACCGGCATCACCGTCCAGCTGGGGTCCGATGGTGAGTCCTGCCGGCCAGTCCCGGCTCCTTGAAGGCGGGGGGTGCACAGGGGGCAGAAAGGGACTCTTAGCCCATGCTGCGGTCACCTGGCATCCGGCTCTCTGTGGGCAGCCGCCTCCACATAGGTGCTCACTCTCAGGGGTGCTTCGTGTGTTCTTTGGAACCCCCACCCCACCCTGGCATGTCACTCCCGAGGCCCCTTGGCACCCGCCCACACGATCCACTTCTACTAAGTTCCCCTCGTCCAGTTCTCTTTGGATGGGCTCGTGAGGACAAGCCCAGCCTAGCCGTATTGCCAGCCCCCTCTCAGCCCCCCTGCCCCAAACTGCCTCTCTCTACTCTGCCTGTGCTGGTGGCCCTTGTGGCCCTTATGATGTCCAGGCACCGGGGCTGGGCCTCGGTGCTGTTGCCCCATGGGGAACTGGTCGTGTTCTCCCGGAGGTCTCTGCCCACGTGCTCCCTGGTCCCCTGGAGGTCCTGAAATCAGGGGATGGTGCTGGCTTAGCGTGAGATGGACGATGCTCCCACCCGCAGCCTCCAGCCTTACTCTTCCAAGCTCTCCCCTTGATCTGAGACCATAGGTGGAGGATGGGCCGCTTTGTAGAAGGTTCTCTTACACCTCTCCTTAGACTATGGGGGTGCTTGTCCCCTTCGCAGCTCCAGCTGAGATAAGGCAAGGCCCCATCTAGCCAGCTGTTTCCCTGACAATCTCAAAAGGCTTCCTCCTGGGCCCAATGACTCAGAGAGGTCAGTTCTACTTCATGAAGGAGGAAATGAGGGCTCAGAGAGGCCAAGCAACTTGCCCAAGATCACACAGCCAGGAAATGGTGAGGCCAGGATTTGAGTTCTGGCTGACAAGGCAAGAGCTGGGATGTTAACTAGGACCCTACTGGGAGCAGTGGTCTTACAAAGCAGATTTCTCAACCCGGTGCTGGGTTTGCTGTCACCTCCAGGCTCCCCCTATTCTGTGTGGAGGGAGTGGAGATGGCAGGTAAGAGGGGCTGGGGAACACTGCAGTGAAGGAGGGCTTCCCAGAAGGACAGGACCCCTCTTTTACCCCAGTACCCCGGCCCTCTAGCTCCTTCTTTCCTTCCCCAAACCCTCTTAGCAGCCAGGCTTCCAGTCCAGACTCCACTCATGACCAGCAGTGCGACTTGAGCCTTGAGCAGAAACTCTCAGCCTCATCTTCATCCGCATCAGGAGGGTGGTCAGAGTCCAGCCTCTCAGGCCAGGCTGCTGTGAGGACAGGGCTGTGTCATGTGCTTTAGGGTGTGGACTCCAGGACAGAATCCCTGGGATTAAATTCTGCCTCTGTAGTTCCCTGGCTGTGTGGCCTGGGGAAGTTCTCTAACCTCTCTGTGCCTCAGTTTGTGCATCTGTAAAATGGGGGTAACCACGGAACTGACCTGGTAGGACTGTGGAGAGGATGCAGTTAATTACTGTGCATAAGAGTCCTGCAGGGGTGCTGGCTCCTGGTACCCCACAGATTTGAGCTGTACTGTCGTGTCACAGGGCAGCAAAAGGGTGCCGTGATTTGTGCAGCATGCAGGCTCCTCCTGCCAAGGCCTCTACCTCTGAGGCCAGACTGTCGGCAGCCCTGGTGCTGAGGGGCCTGCCATGCATGGGATCTGGATGCCCCTAGCCTCCCCAGGCCTAGTTCCCAGAACTCTCGACCAGCCAAAGTCCATCTGGCAAGAGTCCTGTCCAGACAAACCTTTCTGGAGAAGGATTCAGGCATTGGTGGGGATCCAGAGCCTGGAGGCTGAGTGGGAAGAACTGTGGTCAGGGTGACTGGAAGGCTGGGTGCGAAGGGAGGCCTCTTCCCTCCACTCCTAAAAGCCCCAGCTCCACTGCATTTCCACTACATTTCCAGGGGTAAGCTACAGGGACTCTCTGACCTTCAGATTCCTCATCTGTCAGAGCCATCAGAGGCCTGTTGTGGGGATTCAGTGAGATAAGCACATATTAGGTGCTCAATAAACGGTGGCTGAGATTGTTACATCAGTGTCTCATGGTGGAGGCAGATGTCTAGGGCGTACAGATTAAGAGGATGCCAGAGTCTAGAGGAAGACTTGAGAATTACGGACATATCCCCATACATACTTTGCAAATGAGGAATCGAAAACCCAAGGTCACACAGCAATTAGGCAAGGGAGCCAGGGGAACCACACAGGGATCCAGGCTCCTCAGTCCACTGAACCAGCATTGTCACATGCAGCTTCTTGCATAGCCCTGGAAGGGAATAGGCGGAGCGAAGAGGGGCCTCGTGACTGGGAGGTGGGTGGAAGGATGGGAAACTGTCTGGGGCACGTACGCATGTGCCCGCGCACACACACACGCTAGAAGTAGCCACAGTGAGAATCCTGTACTAGTTACTCAGTTCTAGTGGGTAGATGTGATCCAGAGCCATCGTGTGCTGGACAGAATGGGGGACACGGACGCCCCATCCATGACTGCCATAAGCTTCTGGGCAACTCAGACTGGAGGAGCCTTCAATCGTCATCAGCCTCAACCCTTCACTGTGAATTCTGCTCTTTTAAATTATGGAATATTTCAAACACAAAGAAAAGTGCAACAAATAATATATCAAATGCCTGTGGATTCCTTGTTCAGCTCTGTTAAGTCTAACGTGGTGTTGGTGCCCCCCTTCCTCCTGCTCCTTCTCCGTCTTCAGGGATCACAGTGGAGACACAGTAGGAGCCCCCAGGGTCCCTCTCACTGACCGCACTCCTCTTCCTCCCCCTTGAGGGAGATCGGCCCCTGAATCTGGAGGGTAACCTTTACACATTGTTTTCACACATACGTCTGCATCTCTAAATATTACTGCTGTTTGCTTGTTATCAAACTATATAAATGAGGCCACGCTGTGTGAGTCACTCTGTGACTTGTGTTTTTAACTCAGCCTCGAGTTAGCGAGGCCACTCCACACTGCTCCGCGGAGCTCGAATCCACTCAGGGGCCGCCTCTCAATACACTGCGGTTCACGAGCCCTTCTCCCACTCGTGGATGGCTAGGCCGTTGCCAGTCGCTTGCCCTCCCAGCTCAGCTGTCCTGCGTGCAAATGTGGCTCCAGGGGCGCGATGGCTGGGCACAGGGTCTGAGCATCTTGGCTCCCTAGACGACGCCCTCTGCTTTCCGAGATGGCAATGCTGCTCCACCGTCCATAGCTGCCTGGAGAGATCGCACGTCCTCACCAACGCTTGAGGGAGGACCAAAGCTTCACTTCTTAAATGAGGAAACTGAAGTCCAGGGAGGAAAAAGATTGAACTCCTAGAGTTGGCGGCCAAGGGAGCCAGGACTTGAACCCAGTTCCCGCCCTGTTCCAGTTATCTATTGCTATGTAAAAACAACCCTGATACTTAGTCGCTTTTAAAAAGTCGGTTCTTTATTTTGCTCATGAATCTGCAATTCTGGCAGAGCTTAGTGGGGGAAAGCTGGTCCCTGCTCCACGTGGCATCACCTGGGGCAGCTCAACCGGAAGATCCGTTTCCAAGATGACAGACACATGGCTTTTGGGGGCAGCTCAGCTGGGGATGAGGGTGGGGTCTTGGTTCTTCTCTGAAGAGCCTCTTCACGGGCTGCTTGGATTTCCTCGGGGCAGCTGGGTTCCAAGAACCAGTGTCCCAGAAATTGGCACAGGGTCACTTCTGCCATACTCTATAGGTCCAGCGACTAAAGGGTCCAAATTCGAGGGGAAGGAGTGTCTGTGTCAAACCTGTGTCTTAATGGAAGGAGTGGCAAAGAATTTGGGAGTCATGCTTTCAAACTGACACCCTTGACTTCTGCAACATGCCTTCAATAATGTGGGTTCGAGATGCTCTAACTTTATTATCAACACTTTTAACTGGTAGATTTTACTTTAAAAATCCAGATTACCAGAAAAACCAGAAAGTTTGATAATGTTGGGCTCTCGTTCCCAGATGGCCTCACTAGCTGGGGTGAGGAGAAATCACTCTGATAAATCCTGTGGCTTTCTGCAGTCCCCAGCATTTTGAACTGACCCCTCTGGACCCTTGAGTTGGCAAAGTGTGGGTTATAATTCTAAGACATTAGAAGGGCATTGGGAAATAATCACTCCATGGGAATTAACGTGAACACAGTTTGGAGTATATAGCTGAGAGACAAATGTGGGGTACCAACACGAAGCCCTTGAAAGATGTTCAGCTCTATGGAGAGAATCATCCTGGAAGGCTTCCCAATAGAAGTGACACCTGAGCAGTGACACCCAATAGAAGTGACCCATCTTGAAAGATGGGAAGGATTTATAAAAGTTCAGAATTCTAGAAGCTAAAAAGTATGATCTCCAGTTGGGCATCTGAACGTTGAGATCAGGAAGGACAGAACAGCAAGCGGTTTTCCCTGGGTGTCCGATCTGCAATCCCAAATCCAGTCTCTTCATTTCTGGGTGTGAATGAAGAGCAAAAATTGAGGCTCTAAGTAGGTGATGATTTGAAGGACACCCAAAGACACCAGAGCCTCAAGATACTGTTCTCAGCGGCCGGCCATACTGCTTCGCATTCCACCATCAGCAGCATCCTGGAGATTGCAACAGTCTGTGAGGCGCACACGTTACTTGCAAGAAAGGACACGTGTTTGCATAGATTACTCCCTTGCCCATTAATCTCAGGTGGCATGGATGAATGAACCCATCCGATTAGCTAGCAGAGAGAAGGAGCTCCCGGGAAGGAAGCTGGATGAGTAAGTGTTGATAAAGGGAAAAGAAAGAGCAGGTGTGACAATCCCTGGGTGGGGCCCCACAGCGGAAGCCCCGAGCATCATGGGGCAGAGGAAGGTCTATGGTCACCAGGGAAGGGGGAGACAGAGGCGGGAGTAAGAGGGCCAGAGCCTCGAGGGCCCCCATGCGGCAGGTCTTCCCGCATGTCACTTAGTCTCTTTTTGGACTGCAATTTCCCCCTCTGCCCAAAAAGAGACGTGAGGCAGACCTCTTCAGCTGCTGCTCTGGGAGCCCAGGATCCCTTAGGTCTAATCTTCCAAGATGCTCACATCCCAAGTTCTCATGGATTCTAAGAATTGTATGATTATTTTATTAAATATTGTCTTTCCATGGTATTTTTGAAAATCCGACCAAAGATACTGCAGCTCAAAGACTCTACTTCTAGGGCTCTGAGAGTTTAAGATTTGATGTTCTCTAGGGTGCAAGCTTTTAAATTCAGTCATTCTACGATTTTTGTGAATCCGTCATAGCTTCTCATCTAGACCCATGATTTGTAAGGAAGCCAATGATTTATCTGTGTGCCCCCTGCACGATGAGTTTTCTTTAAATTTAAAACTTAAAAGTTTTTTTTCTTTGAACTTAACCCTATTCTAAATAATTTGAGGGATAAACTGTTTTCCTAAAAACTAGGAAATAAGTTTTGGTAATGTGGGTCCCAGCACCCCTCAAACCATCTCAGGCACCATCGGCAGTTTGGATACCACGTTTCCGAAGCCACTGCTCCTGCTGGGAGGTTGGGTGTCTTTCCCTGGAGCTCCGGGCTCCGGAGCCTGGAGTGCGCAGGAACCACCCGGAGATACTATGCAACAGCACCATCTAGTGGCCGAACTGCCAGACACGGAAGGGAGGAGCAGAGAGAGGGTGCAGCCCCTGGGCCTGGGACAGTTGCAGCGGAGATAAAGGGACAGATGACTTGAGAAACAATGCAAGTTGACAGCTAATCGTGTTCTACATGGGGGGTCCAGAAGCAACTCAAGTGTCCCCCCGGTGGGGCTTTAAAAAAATTATAGTACATTGTATAGAATAGTACTCGGGCATTGCCAAGGATGCTGAAAGGAAATTATTGATATGGAAAAGATGTTCAGTTGAGAAAAGAGCACTAATCAAAGCAATTCCGTGCAACTTATGAAAAGTGTGAGTATAATTCTATTTGGGGCGTCCTTCTACAGAGAATGTCTGTTACTTCCCATCTTCCCCATGGCGGTAAATGAACTCCATCCACCCATCTGCTCAAGCCAGAAATCTAGATATCTCCCAACCTTCACCCCCACCCCAATCCACCCACTTCTCTCTCTCTCCCTGAAGCTACCACCTGGGGCAGAGCCAGCATCATCTCTAGCCTGGGTGACCACGCCGGCCTCCCAAGTTCCAAACTTGTCCCGCTGCCTTCTCCACTCCATAGTCGAAAGAGCTGTCCCAAACACCAGCCTCCCTGATTACAGCCCTCCAGGAGCTTCCCATCTCATGTAGAATGAAAGCCAGCCTTCTTGCCGTGGCCCTCACGTGCCAATCTTCTCCCCTCTCACTCCATTCCTGCTCACTGAGCGGCTTTCACTTCCTCAAACCCCTTCAGTCTTTGCATGAGCTCGTTCCTTACCCCGAAACACTCCTGGCTCTGCTCCATCCACTCCTGCCTCGTTTCTACTCAAACCTCAGACCTGGGCCCAGTGTCACTTCCCCCGAGGAGCCTCTGTGGGTAATGGGATTTCATCTTTATATTTTGATTTGCCTAGGGAACAAATATTATTATGATATAATCAGAAGAAAGCATTTAAATTATATTCATTTTAAAGTAAAATCAAATGTAGAGACCACTGACACACAGGGAGTTCCAAGAAGGGGGAGGTCTGTAGGCTGGAAGGCCAGGGACGTTTTCCAGGGCAGGTGAGGATTGGAGGAAGGGAAACATGTGAACAAAGCATGGACATGGGCACAGGCAGCTGGAGGAGATGGCACCCCGTGATTTTGCCTGCCTGGCACAGTTAATTCTAGTTGCAAATCCTTTCCTTTTCTCCTCTCAGGATCCACCCTTCCCATATTCTCAGACCATGTGTTTCCAGTGGGGCCGATTCTCAATATGGGTATGTGAATTAACCTGAGCCAATGAGAGCCTTTCCTGATATTTTTGCCTCATCTATGGAAAAGGAGTGCTGTATTTTCACTGTAGTTACCAAGCTGGAAGGATGTATGCCAGATCTTTGCCATTGTAAAGGAAGCGCTTGTCTGAGAATAGAGGAGAAACCAGAGCCAAAGATGGAGAGAGTCACATTCCTGATGACAATGTTTGGGCACCTGGATTTTCCCTCTGGATTTTTTACATCTGTGAACCAAAAAATTTCCCCTCTTTTGAGGGGTAGGCTAGTTTGCCATCTATTTCTATCATTTGTAACCTAAAGCTCCCTCATTTCCACACTAGCCTGGCTGGGGCAGAGACCTGCTATGGAAAGCAGGTAAGGGTATCCGAGCAAAGGCAGCAGAAGCAACAAATATGGTGGCCATTCTTTGAAGAGAAGGCCTTTACTCCCAGTGGATTGCGGCGTCTAGTCTGGGAATTAGAGAGTTTGAATCTTTGAGCCATGCCAGAAATCTGAAACGATAGGCCTCTCCTGACTTCCCACAAGCCACAATCTCTCTCATCTATCCAGAAATCCTTTGAAAGGAGACCCAGGGACAGAAATGGCCTGGGGCAGCTCCCGTTCTTGGCTTCCTGGGGCTCTGGAAGGAAACAGAATTTCTAAGTCTTCCCAGACCGCACTGGGAAAGCCAAGTATCCACAAGACAACTAGGCAGGGGATGAAATGGTGAGGGTGGGGATCTTTGATGCATTTTCCACTGTTCTTTCCCTGTTTGTACACAGTCCAGCTGCTCCCAAGAGCCTTTGGTCCCTGGCAGGGGGATGCTGTGGGAGCAAAGGAGAGAGACAGAGGCCTGCTGGTTGTAGCCCAAATCTGGTTCCTTCTAAGAGCTGCATGAAGACATGACATGTGACGACCCCCGAGGGCTCTGGAGTACCTGTGTCAAGCGTCGCCCCATGATGCCTAACATAATGCCTGGCACAGGGTTGTCTAAAAAGATCTGGCTTCCATTCAGAAAACAGAGCCCAAGTTCTTGATGGGAATGAGCAGAGCAGGAATCCATGAGGGCTGAGATAGGTGACTACAGGTGTCACCGATTTGTCTCTTCGGGGTACCTCGCATTCCTGCCCTCCTGCAATCATCTTGTCCCACCCCCATGACGGCCCCACTCCCTCAGAAAGCTCTGGCCTGACACCAGTCACAAATCATTTCCCAGCTTTTGAGAGCTGCAGCTGTAGATGTGAGCTAAAACCAATAGACACAGAAAACTATTTGTTAAAATTCAATGCCTGTTCATGATAAAAACTCTGAAAAGAGTATCAAACAGAACTTCCTTAATCTGATAAAGGGAATCTCCGAGCATATAGACACATACAGAGACAGATAGACACACACACACACGCACACACACAAAGCTAACATCATCATTAATGGGCAAATATTGAACGCTTTTCTCCTAAGGATAGGACCAAGAAAAGGATGTCCTAACATTTCTATCCAGCCTTGTAGGGTGGGACCCCGTCATTTCTATAAGGCAAGAAAAATAAAAGTAAAACATATAAGGATTGGAAAGGAAACATATAAACTGTCGTTATTTCAGATGATAATATTGTATTTGGAAAAATCCAAGTAATCTGCAAACTATTAAAATGAATGAGGAGATTTAGCAAGACTCCTGAACATAGTCAACATAATCAACAGTCAATTGAATTTCTATGTACTAGCAACAACCAGAAAATGGAAAACCTTAAATATAATTTATAATAATACTAAAAATCATCAAACATTTATGAATAAATCTAATGAAAGAGGTACAAGATCTCTATGCCAAAAACTACACAATATTGCAGAGAAACTGAAGAAGGCCTAAGTGGAGAACTATACCATAGTCACCAATTGGCCAACTTAATATTATTAAAGATGTCAATTCTCCCAAAATAGATTTGCATATTCAATGTAGACCCAATGTAATCAATATCCCAGCAGATATTTTTGAGGACACTGGCAAGTTGATTTTAAAATTTATATGAAGGGGAGCCTGGGTGGCTCAGTTGGTTAAGCGTCTGCCTTCAGCTCAAGTCACGATCCCAGGGTCCTGGGATCAAGCCCACATCGGGCTCCTTGCTCAGCGGGGAGCCTGCTTCTCCCTCTCCCTCTGCTCCTCCCCCTTGTTCATATTCTCTCTCTTCACTTTAAAAATAAAATAAAATAAAATAAAATAAAATAAAATAAAATAAAATAAAATTTATATGGAGATTCAAAGGACCTAGAATAGGCAAGGCCAATCTCAGAAAGTAAAAATGCTGGAGGACTTAACACTACCAAATATCAAGAGATTTTATAAATCCACAGAAGGTAAGACACTGTAGTGTAGCATAATCCTGTCAAATGGGCCAGAGTAAGGAGCCCAGACAGAGACCAACACGTATTCCATCAGCTGATTTACAGTAAAGATGCACTATAATTCAGTGGGAGAAAGATGATCCTTTCAGTAAACAGTATTAGCTCAACTGGATTTCCATACAGAGAAAAAACAAACATATCTCATACTATATACAAATATTAATTTGAGATGGATCATAGATCTAAAGTAAAGGGGAGCCTGGGTGGCTCAGCCAGTTAAGCATCTCCCTTCAGCTCAGGTCATGATCCCAGGACCCTGGGATCGAGCCCCACTTCAGGCTCCCTGCTCAGGGGGGAGCCTGCTTCTCCCTCTGCCGCTCTCTCGCTCAAATAAATAAATAAAATCTTAAAAAAGAAAAAAGTAAAATGCTAAACCTAGAAAAAAATGGAAGAATATCTTCATGACCCTGGGATAGGAAAAAATTTCCTAAACAAAGCAGGTTGAGAGAAGATGTTTGTGGTACGTCTACGAAATATAACTCGTACCTGGAATATATTAAGAACTTTTACAAATTAATAAGAAAAAGATAGGGGCGCCTGGATGGCACAGTTAGCTACGTGTTGGACTCTAGGTTTCTGCTTGGGTCATGATCTCAGGGTCATGAGATCAAACCCCAAGTTGGGCTCAGTGCTCAGAAAGGAGTCTGCTTAAGATTCTCTCTCACTCTCCCTCTGCCCCTCCCCCACCCTGTGCTTGAGTGCGTGCTCTCTCTCTTTCTCAAAATAAATAAATAAATCTTTAAAAAAATAAGAAAAAGATAAACAGCACAGTTTTTTAATGGGCAAAAACTTGCAATAGGCACTGCACAAGAGAAAATATTTAAATGGCCACCAAGTGCAAAAGTATCATGAGTTCTCATGGAAATGCTGATTAAAATCTCAGTTGGATACTATCACACAGCCCATTCAATGGCTATTGTGTATGTGCTGGATCAGAGAGACCTCTCTTCTCTAGGGAGGGTTTGGGGACTGGCCACAGGGAATATCATCAGCAGGTAGCTGGCAGCTCCTTCAACACCTGTCCCTGCTCTGGAGAGACCTTGCCTGGGGCCACGGCCCTCCCGGGACAGTCCACATCCGGGGACCAAGTGAGGCAGGGTTCTAGGTCTGCTGTTTTCACTGAAGTAGTCACTGGGGTGGGAAGTGCTCACCCCAGGGCTTCCTGCTGGGTTGACTGGCGCTTTGTTGGCCTGCATCAAAGATCGGCTTCTCCCTCTGCCCAATTCTGCTCCTCCCCTTTGTCTTCACAAGTGCTGACCCCTACTAGATACCTTGCAACCCAGACTCCATCACAGCATCTGCCTTTGGAGAAACCAACCGTGACAGCAAGGGTGTAGATGGACATGAAGCAACTGGAAATCTCAATTACTGCTGTTTGGATTGTAACTTAAAACCACTTCAGAAAACTGGCAACATCTTCTAAAACCAAAGATACATATACCCTATGACCCAGGGAAATTCTCTTTTGGGTAGATACCCAACTGAAATCTGTGCTTATGTCCACGAAAGCCTTGCTCACGTAGCTTTACTCATGATAGCCCCAACTGGCAACCGACCGAATGGTCATGAACCGGAGAATGGATGAGCACGTGCTGGTAAGATTGTACAGTGCCACACCACACTGGAAGTTAACAGAAAAAAACCCTGCTAAACACAACATGGATTCACATAGGCAGCATGCTGAACAGAAGAGGCCAGACATGGAAGTGTATATACTGTATGGCTCCATTTCTGTGAGGTCTGAAACCACGGACAACCAATCTACGATGACAGAAGTCAGAAGAGTGGAGATACTGATGCTTCAGGGAAGCTGCTAGGAGCTGGAAGTGCCCATATCTTGATCTGGTTGGTGGTCACATGCATGTATACACATGCAAAAATCCATCAAGAGCTATAGCTAAGATCTGTGCACTTTAATGAATGTTACACCTTAATAAAGAAAATAAGGTGAAAAAAAAAAAACCCAGAAGTTCCAAGCTTTCATAATGACTCACATTTATTGAGAATTTACTATGTTCTAGGCCCAGGGCTTTACATGCAATAAACAGCTCACTGACTCCACATACAGACACATACAAGACACACAGCCACACCAATACACACATATGCCAGTCCCATGCACACACCCACAACACACAGCCACACCAATACATATACACCAAACACATATACCAACACACACACACACACAGCAAAACCAAAAAAAAAAAAGCATGTGGTACCTGGGAGAGGTTTGGGGCAGATATTGGTGTAAATATTTGCATCACTCATTTCAGTTTGCAAATCCCTTTCAAGCTGGTTACTGCATTTCTTCTTCCCTACAGCTAGGAGACTGTCATGCTAAGTCTGCCTGTTGAGAAACCATGCTCACTGTTGGGGAAAAGAGATACCCAATTGCATATTGGCTCTTGTCCTTTGTTTTTTAAAAGTGAGGGGAAAAAATGATATATTTTTTCAGAGGATTGGCAGGTTTGGAGCTCAGAGGAGCCTTGAATCACTAAGTTGGAAGAAGCACAGCCAGGTGTGGTATTCGAGGCACAGAGATGGCAAGTGGGTGGCCCCAGGTCATATAATGAATGAGTGGTAGACCAGAAACCTGTTCAAAAATAAGATTTTACCCCTGAAACAGGCAGTGCAATGGCATGAGACAAAAGTAGGGGTGGGAGGAGAAATACAAACCAGTTCTGCTTCCTCCCCAGTTCTTTAAAGATCCACCTCCCTGTCAACTAGAATCCCCAATGCAGCTCCTGTTAGAACAGACAGTGAGTCCTGGCTTCTCTTCCTGCCAGAGGATTTCCAAAGATGCAAACAAGAACCACACTCAAGAATTCCTCCACCCACACTCAGAACCACATCCCAGCCAGAGAGAACGGAAGAGAACTCAGAACTCATTAGTGTCACCCCTGGGACCCAGGCAAAACACATTCCTAAAGGTCTAGGGCCTCAGATGGGGCCATCTGGGAACAAAAAGATGGAAAATCCCAGATCTCAGGGCTGTGCTGTCAGGGAAGTGTCAGTCCATAGAAGGGGCTATGGGCACAGTCACCCTGGACACCAAACTGAGGCATGGCCAACGTGTGGTTAGGGCTGTCCTCAAAGAAAGCTGTCTTGGCAGCGGATGAGAGAAGTTCTAGCAAAATCCACACTTGGTGCCATCCCTTAAGTCTTAAATTGGGCTTCTTCTGTGATGATTTAGTAGTTAATCCACTCAGCTGAGACCCTGGGCTTTCTGGCTGCCTGGAAGCAAGGGGGAGGAAGGAGGATCTTGGTCTTGGTTGCTTGGCCCAAATTCAATGGCCACTGGGAAATTGTGTAACAGACACACACCATGCCCGCCTACGGGTCTTTCCAGCACACCAGCCCCAAGAGACCCTCCTACACCTTTGCTTAATTCAGTCCTAGCCTTGTACCTCTTGACCAAGCAAGTTCCACTTTCTGAATGCTTCGGGGCAAACTATGTGATTGATCTTCCCATTTAGGACCCAGGTGCTTTGGCTGGCACTCCAGTGCTTTCTGATCTGGGCTTCCTGATTTCACCACTCCTTCTGTCCTGTACAGCAGCACAACTCCCCAACGGGGGCAGACAGTGCCCCCACCGGTTCCTCCCAGCCCTATAACCAGGACCTGATGGGTTGGCCCAGGAGCTGGGGCCACCGTCCCAAACACAACAGAAAGGTGTAAGAACCTTGCAACACCCTTGATTACTTCCTGGTAGGAAAAATGAACTGATGTGTCAGCTTGCCCAGTTGACTGTTGCCTGCAGAACACAGGAGTGGAAAATTGGAGGATGAGCCTGATGACGGCAGGTCCCTGCCCTCTGGGTACTCCCGTCCTTGGGGTGAGGATGGCACACAAAGAAAGAATAACCACATAGCTTTGGGGGGACTTTCGGGGTTGCACAAGGAAGTCAGCACAAGGGAAGCAGGTCTTCATTGGAAGCAGGCACAGCTGGGGGTTGGAGAGATTCAAGGACAAGTGTGGCATCCAGTGGTCCCTACAGGGATATGGCAGTGAGTGGTGAAATCCGGCAAAAGGCAAAATGGTTACCTCGCTGGGGCCACATACATAAGTTCCTTTCCTTATCTCTCCCTGTGTGTCTCCCTTCCTCTCTCTTCCTCTCCCTTTCTCTCTCTCCCTCTCTTCCTCTCCCCCCTCCAACACACCCTCTTTATCTTTCTCTGTCTCTCTTAGTCTCCTTCTGTCACTCTTTCTGTGACTCTATCTGTGAGTCTCTCTGTCTCACTCTCTGCATCTCTATCTCCTTGCCCTTCTCCCAGTCTCTCTTTGTCTTCCTTTGTCTGTCTCTCATTTCTCTTTTCCTCCCTCTCTCCCTTATCTTTGTGTCTCTGCTTCTTCTTCTGGCCACCAGCTGGCTTCCTCTGCTTTTACTCAGTTTCTGCTCCCCTACAACTCTGCCTGGCCAGTGCCCAGATCTCTGGATTCCTATCCTAATGCCTTCTAGCTACAGGACACCAAAGGAACTCAGAAACAGGGAACAATTACCCCAGAATCCTGAACTCGAGAATTAGAAGGACTTCAGAGAGAATCTGATCCAGTGCATTAAAAAAAAAAAAAGTGTAATTTACATACAGTAAAATGCATACATTTTATTTTATTATTATTTTTTAAAGATTTATTTATTTATTTGAGAGAGAGAGAGCATGAGCAGGAGGGGCAGAGGGAGAGGGAGAGAGAATCTCTAGCAGACTCCACACTGAGCTTGGAGTCCATCCAATGTGGGGCTCAATTCCATGACCCTGAGATCATGACTTGAGCCAAAACCAAGAGTTGGACACTTAACAGACTGCCACCCAGGCACCCCAAAACGCATACATTTTAAATGTACAGCTTTCACATATGTGTACATTCATGTAACTATCACCCAGATCAAGATACAAAACATTTCCAGCTCCTCAGAAAGTTCCTTCACTTCCATTTCTGGTCAATTCCCACTTCACCAAAGGCAACCAACCACTAATCTGAATCATTTCACCATAGTTTTGTTAAGTCATCCTAGAAATTCCTTTAAATAGAATCACACAGTATGTAGTCTTTTGAATCTGGCTTATCGTGCTCAGCATAATGTTTATGAGATTTACCTATATTGTTGTACGTATCAGTAGTTCACTCCTTTTATTGCTGGTCTGCTGAGTAGTATTCTGTTATACGAATTTATTATATGGTTATATCTCAATTAGTTTATTCATTCACCTGCTGATGGACATGTAGGCTGTTTCCAGTTTTTAACTATTATTAATACAGATGTTATGAGTGTTTATATAAAGTCTTTGTGTGGACATGGGTTGATCGACAAAGGGAATATTCTGGCACAAATGACTGAAAACTCCAGTGATGGTCAAGGCTTCAGGCATGGTTTGATCCAGAGATTCCCAATCTCATCAGCCTCCACTCCATTTCTCTACTAGGCTTCTAACTATGGGAAGTATACGTGAGTCCATCCTCAGACTGTTTGCTCTTTCTCCATTCCACTTGTAACTCAACCTTTCACTGTTCCTTATCCAATCAGCAAACATTTATTGAGCCAGTTCTGTGCCAAGCACTGAGTTATGGGTGAAGAAACAATGGATGAATGAGATCTATCCTTGCCCTTTGCCCTCATGCTACTTATGGTCTAGTGGGAGAAATGGAAAGATAGGGACACATAAAACCACAAAAAATTTATATGTAAGCCAGGAGCCCCAATTGCTGAGAAATTCTGGAAAAGGAAAGGGAGAGATGTCAGTGACTGTCCTATTTGGGAACAATAGACTAAGGCCACAAAGGTTTTCCTTGCTTTTAGCTCTGTGTGTTTCTCTGTGAAGTCTCTCTGCTGCCCAGATGAAATCTTCCAGACGTCAAGATGTCCATGCAGGGGCTGTTTGTTTGCCTCTGATCACAGACTTGTTTATGAAGCAAGGCTTGGGGAAGCATTCCTTGTTCAAATAGATGATTAAAACCCTGCAGGAGAATCCTGTGTCCTTGAGGTTGGGGAACTCAATGTTCCACATCAGTGTTAGTCTCTCCTTAAGGACCTTCCGCTCAGCCACCAGGGCTGATGGGATGGATTATTTATTGTCTGGATTAAATGCGTCCTCTGGCTATAAAACTGGAGCCAGGAGTCCTGAGTGACACTTCCAGGGCAAGACCAATTTGTCCCTAAGGAAGAACTCTAAGGATTGTGGCCTCTTTCTCCCCTCTTTCTCTCTTGTCATTTCAGGACAGAGAGATTCTAAGTGAGTATGGATATTCTGCCCCGAAGGGTTTGCACTCAAGGGTGTCCATTTATTTTACATCCATTTTGTTTATGTCTGGTACACACCAGGCATTGGGCCAGGCTCTGGGCATAGCAATGAGCAAGACAGACCCAGCAGAGCTCATAGTCTGGTAGAGAAGATAGATACCCATCAAATCTGCATTTGCAACCATGCAAGTATATGCAAGTATAAACCATATGCAAGTATAAACCATGGCAGCTGCCACAGAAGAAAAGCATAGGGTTTTTGGTGGGTATTTCAGGGTGACCTGGTTTAGATTAAGGATTCAGAGACATGTGAGTTACAGAAATTTGAAGGATGAGCACAAGTGACACAGGAAAGAAGGGAAGACAACAGAACAGCATGTGCAAAGGCACTGAGGGGAGACAAATCAGGGCATGTCTAAGGAACTAAGGGAAACCAGTGGGTGGAGCAGAGTGAGAATGAGGGAGAAAGATTCAAGAAGATGGAGGGCCAGTTGCACCAGGCCCTGCAGAGTTATTCTAAGGGTCATGGTGCTATGAGTCAGAGTTATTCTAAGGGTCATGGATGCTATAAAAGATGTAAGGAAGAGGCTGACATTGGCCTTCTCCTTCCCTCAGGCCATCTTTCTCCCTAACCCTTCCTGCTCACTGCAGGATCTTTCCAAAATAGCCCTTATTCCATATTCCCAGCTTAGAACCTGTCAGTGGATCTTCATAGTGGACATGAAGTCAAATCTCCTTAGCAGGGGCTTGAGGTCTTCATGATTGGTCAAGACTTGGAAGAATAAATAAGTGAGTGCGAGTTGATTGGAAGTCATTGTTGCCTTTTTTTCTTGTGAATGTCATGTCATGAGTTCCTTTAGGGCAGAAGTCATGAAACCACCTTTTCTTCTATTCCCAATAATGGCCTGAGCATGGATACTGTCGTCATCATCATCACTATCATTATCATCATCATCATCATCATCATCACCATCATCATCATCTCCATTATTTAAACTGTGATCACTGTGCTAAGCATTTTACATGTTGTATTGGTTAGCTGTTGTTGTATTACAAAACAAATTAAAATTAGTGACGTATAACCACAATCATTTATTTAGCTTACAATTCTGTGGGTTGGTAATATAGGCTGGGCTCAGTTAGGCAGTTCTTCTAGTTTAACTGGATCTCTAATGTGTCTGTGGTTAACTGCAGGCCAGCTGGCTAACTCTGCTTTTGGAGACTGACTGTCAGCTGGGTGGATAGGGATGGCCGATCCCATGTCTCTGATCATTCTTCAGGTTAGCTTAGAGCTTCTTCATATGGTGGTGTTGAAGTCACAGAGTAAGAAGTTATACTCATTGGCCAGATCAATATTTCCCTATTCATCCCGTATTCAAGGGAAAGGAGAAAGAGACTCTACTACTTCACAGTAGGCATGAATATAGGGGAGGGACAGGATTAGAAATTTCATTAGGACAGGGACCATTGTACTCGTTTTGATATCCTCCACAATTAGCACAATGTATGGCACACAGTGCATATACTCTCACCAAATGTTTGCTGATTGAGTGAACAGAGGTCCATGGGGAACAATTATTAGCCTAAGATTACACAAAGTAGGACTAACTCCCCAAATTCTCCAACCTCTTTCCCGTGGCCTCCTCATTATCTGGAGTTCCTGCTGTTTTACTTCCCCAAACTGGCCAAAAAAAGAACCAACATAAGATTTGAGATGTGCTTCTCTGACTTCTGGAAGATGCTCCAAACCAGACATAGTCTCCAAAACGTTCATCTGAGAATATCTGGCATCCGTATAGCACATGGATAGAGCACTGGGTCCAGACAGAGGCCCAAGTGTGTCATCCATCTGACATATGATCCTAGGCAAACCACTTAGGTAAGACCCAACTTTCTTCAGCTGAAATGCAGGGCTATAAATCCCTGCCTACATCCCAGGGCTATGTCAAAGACCAGAGGCACTAAGATGTAAACTGTCTCAGAAGACTGTACCCAACTCAACTTATGGTCCTCTCCAGGTTTGCTCCACTCCATTCATTGTGCTACCACCCCAGCCTCATTTGTTTGCTCAGTGGAGCTCTGGCCCCAATGCCAGTTCATCTCCTAACTGTTGTGGGCTCAGCCTCCCACAGAATCCTGTCTGGGCTTTAGCATGGCCTCCCCTCACCATCCATTGCAAGATGCACAAGGCCCCCCGATGTCCTGGGCCAACCTGACTGGATGCCCAGAGTCTCTTGTTTCTTAGACTCAGATGAAGCACTGCGCCCTGGGGTGTCCTCACTAAGCTCTGGGGTGTCAGATCTGGTTTCCCCAGCAGCTGTCCAAAGGGGCCACATAATACATTCAGGGGAGTTAAGGCTCCAGATGCAAATTTGGACCAAGAAAGACAGGAGGTGGAAAACCATCAGTGGATAAATTCCTCTCCCTTCCTTAACCATATACTCTTCCAAGATGTTCCAGTTCCATATGGCTTCTCTAGAGACATTGCATGGCTGAGTGACCTACTGTGTTCCCTTGTGTACCTATGACTAGCTCAGCAATGTACCACCTTGAGTTCGCTTTCTCTCCTTCCCTTCCAGTTTTCCCTCAGTTTGTACTCCCCACCCCTAACCTGCAATGAAACATCAGTACCTAAGTTACACCTCCATCTCTCTTGCCTAGGCAACCCAAGCCTAAGATAGAAGAAATTGAAGAAGTTGTCAAATTGCAACCACTCAAAGACTCATAGGAGCATTGGCTGTACCCATTGTTGTTGAGGATACAGAGAGACTGAAACTCTTGTACACTGCTGGTGGGAATGTAAAATGGAACAGCCACTTGGGAACAGTTTGGCAGTTTCTTAAAAAGTTAAATATATACCTGTCATGTGGCCCAATATTTCCATCCTAAATAATGTATGTCCACACAAAGAATTGTATATGAATGTTTAGAGCACCTGTATTTATAATAGCCCCCAACTGGAAACAACTCAAATGTCACTCAACTGGTGAATGTATGACAGAGGGTGGTATATTCATACAATGGAATTCTATTCCACAATAAAAAAGAAAGAACTATTGATACACACAACATGGGTGTATTTCAAAATAAGTAGGCTGAGTGATGGAAGCCAAACAGAGAAAGAGTCCATACTGTTTGATTCCATTTACATAAATTCTAGAACATGCAAACTAATCTATAATAAGAGAAAGCAGGTCAGGGTTGCCTGGGGACAAAAGTGGAGAAGGGGTGGATTGCAAAGGGGCACAAGGAAATTTTGGGGGGGATGTCACCCACCTGATATACAATCCAGGACAAGTCACTTGGGTAGGATCTAAGGCCATGTTGATTGTAGTGACAATTTCATGAGAACGTCTTAGTAAAGATGTAAAAAGAAAAAAAAAAAAAGAAATCTCCAGGCCCATCAGTGAGCTCAACCAAATCCTTAGAGAAATGGTAACTTCAATGCTATTTAAAGCATTTCAGTGCAGAGAGAAAAAAGGAAAGCTTCCAAGTTCCTTTTATGAAACCAGCATAACTTTGATACCAAAAACCTTGTAAAAATAGCACATTAATGAAGAGTTTGCTGCTCTGTGCACACTTGTGGAGTTATTATTAACTCTGTAAATCAGCTATACTGCATCTGACCTAGTTTGCAGATTTTTGTCTTCAGTTTTCAGAAGTTTAATTACAATGTGTCTTTGTGCAGATTTCTTTGGGTTTATCCTGTTTGGGGAAATAAGCAATCAGGTAAAATAGGAAGAGGCACATGGGTCCCTAAGACAGATGCCAATGAGAAGGCTTCTAATCAGAGGGATCCGGGGCCAGGCAAGAGAGCTCACACACCCCAGTGTGGTCTCCTTGATGCCTCTCCTAGAGCACCTCTCCTCACCTTGACCCACTTCTGCTGTGCATGCCCACAGATCACACCTTAGACTGTATTCTTCATCATCTCTTGCCTTTTCTCTCAAAACCTCTGGCAGTCTCTGAGCCTCCTCTCCTTGCAATCTATCCTCCATGATGTGCAGAAATCTAATTATGTCACATAGCTATGATCCTGTCACTGCCCTGCTCACTCCTTTCACAGTCTCTGCTCCCTTCTGGTCCACAGGACAAGGTACAAACTTCAGTGCACAGCCTCGTTCTCCACAATGCTGTCACCCAACATTATATATAATGCTCTGACTGATGTTCTAATCATGCTAAAGAGCACCACATGGTTCATGCCTTTGCATCTTTGCAATGCCATTCCCTCTGCCTGGTTGGTCTTCCCTCCCTCTCATCAGCAGGCAGCAGGTCTGCTCCCCAAGTCTGACTTGTGCCTCCATCACCTAACTCAGTGTAACACCTGGCACCAGGCAGATAACATCAAAGACTTGTAGAGAAGAAATGCTTTCAAATCTCACTCTATGTGTCACTTTATTTGGCTGGTCCTAATCTATATCCTTCATAATACAATTGTAATCATAAATATAACACTTTCCTGAAATCTGTGAGTCATCCTAGCAAACCATCAAACCTGAGGGGGTCATGTCATGTGAACCTCCTAAATTTGCAAATTGTTGGTCAAAATAGTGGGTGACTAGGGATCCTCCAAAGTGTGGCTGGCATTGAAGTGAGGACAGTCTTGTTGGAGGCTGTGCCCTTAACCTGTGGAGTCTGTGAAAACTCTAGGTGGTTAGTACCAGAGCTGTATTGTGATATTGCAACACACATTAAAATTTCTTAGTGAAAAAAAATGCATAAAAAGAAACCACATGTGCACCCCAATGTTCATAGCAGCATTGTCCACAATAGCTAAATTGTGGAAGGAGCTGAGATGCCCTTCAACAGACGAATGGATTAAGAAGCTGTGGTCCATATATACAATGGAATATTACTCAGCTATCAGAAAGAACGATTACAAAACATTTGTAGCAACATGGACGGCACTGGAGGAGATTATGCTAAGTGAAACAAGTCAAGCAGAGAAAGACAATTATCATATGGTTTCACTCATTTATGGAACGTAAGAAATAGGAAGATCGGTAGGAGAAGGAAGGGAAGAATGAAGGGGGGGGTAAACAGAAGGGGGAATGAACCACGAGAGACTATGGACTCTGGGAAACAAACTGAGGGCTTCAGATGGGGGGGGCGGATTGAGATAGACCCTTCAGGAGGGCACACATTGCATGGAGTATTGGGTGTTATATGCAAATAATGTATCATGGAACATTACGTCAAAAACTAAGGATGTACTGTATGGTGACTAACATAACATAATAAAAATTATTTAAAAAAAGGAGAGAAACCACATCCTTCAAATTGAATTCCAACTAATACATGTAGAATAGATTTTTGAAATGAGAAAATAACCTTTTCGCAACCATCACACTTACAAGGGATTCACACAATGAATGGAAAGTTATGGGTGAATATTTGATGAGGTAGAGGATATTTATACAGTCTCAAAGTATCACTCCACAGATTATCTACTAATACAAAGGAGAAAATAGTACCTTTACAGGTGCGAAACCTGGAACACACCGTTTTAACCAAGAGATAAAAGTTAACATTACTGAAACAGAGCAAACTGCTATCAAGTGCCTCTTGATAAGATGCACAGAGAAGGACACAACATCACTTCAGTGGTATCCCTGTTAAAAGGCATTACCTGAGTGTGATCAGGAGGAAAGATCAGACAAGCCCAGATGGTGGTACATTTTGTGAAACACCTGACCTGTACTCCCTAAAAATTTTAAAGTCAAGAAAGACAAATGATGGCTGAGGAATGGTTTCAGATTAAAGGAAACTAAAGAGACATGAAAACTAAATATAGCATATGATTTCAGAATTAATACTGGGCCAGAAAAAAAAAAAGCTAAACAAATAGTATTGGAACAATTGGCAATATTTGAACAATGGTTTATAGATTAGATAATACTATTGTAACAATTCTAGTTGTACTGTGGTTATGCAAATAAATGACCTTGTTCTTAGAAAATAGACAGTGAAATATTTAGGAGTAAAGAGTAAGGAGACTGGAAGAAACAGAGAAAAGGATGAAGAAATGGAGCAACATGGAAACACTTGGTGAATCTAGGTAAAGGGGATATGGGAGTTCCTTGTATTATTCTTGCAACTTTTTGTTTAACATTTAACATTTAATGTTATTCTGTTTGATTTTAAAAACAAATATACATATATTTATGCATGTGTGTATACATATTCTAAATAAAAGACAGCAAGGACATGCACCAAAAAGTTAATAGTCCTCGCCAGTGGCGGGATTCAGGTTAACTTCTTCTTGTTCCTCAACATTAGTTTCTCATTTTTCCTATAATGGCTGTGAACTCTTCATAATAACAACAACAACAAAAGAAATAATAAAAGTTGGACACATGATGAAGAAAATCACTGTTTAAACACCAAAAACAGGGCACCTGGGTGGCTCAGTCAGTTAAGCATCTGCCTTGGGCTCAGGTCATGATCCCAGAGTCCTGGGATTGAGTCTTGCATCAGGCACCCTGCTCAGCGAGGAGTCTGCTTCTCCCTCTCCCTCTGCCTTTCCCCACTATTTGTGCTCTCTCTCGCTTGCTCTCTCAAATAAATAAAACCTTTGAAAAAAAAATAAACACCAAAAACACACCTGAAGTACAAATTGACTCGTTCCCCCCCCCCGAAGAAAGTACAAATGACTCGCCCCCCCCCCGCCCCATTATCCATGTTGTGTTCCTGTCTGTAAACCATGATTGTCTCTGTCCATGTTCAGGAGGTCTCTTGGGGCAGACAGCACCCACACCAGGGGGCCTCACAGCGCTGCTACAACAGTCCCATGCAGGGACGCCTGGGTGGCTCAGCAGTTAAGCGTCTGCCTTCAGCTCAGATCATGATCCCAAGGTGCTGGGATCAAGTCCCGCATCAGGCTCCTTGCTCAGCAGGAGCCTACTTCTCCCTAGGCCTGCCACTCCCCCTGCTTGTGCTCCCGCTCTCTCTCTCTGACAAATAAATAAATAAAATCCTAAAAAACAAACAGAAACCAGCCCCATACAATGTGGGCACAGACACCCCAAGCTCAGACAAGAATCGAAATGTCCTAGAACGAGACTTAGAGCAGAAGGAGCTGGTGACTTGGGAACACCAATGGGAAAAAATTAAAAAAACAAAAAACAAAAAAAACCCCCAAAAAACCCAAAAGCCTGCTCTCTCTAGCCCAGTGACCAGGAAAAGGGCAGTTTAGCAAGACAGAAAATTTTTAGACAATAACTGCTCTACCCTAGTTAAACATCATAGAAACCATACCAGAAAAGGGTAAAAGGGAGCTAGATTTTTGACATGTGTGAGGCTGTAACAAGGCATCCCAACATCCCTGCTGGGGTGGTGTCAGAGAAGGCCAAGCAGGGATCTGGGATTTTCATCTCTGCTGGCCATTAATACCTCCCTGCTGCCACTGCAGTAGGGAGCCCGGTATTCTACCTCCATCTGGGACTAATAAGGTATTCCTCCCACTCCCCACCGGGGTGATGTGAGAGGAGATCTAGTGGAGAGTCAAGGCTTTCATCATCTCCTAGCGGTAATGAAGCTACCTCCACAAAGTGTCAATAGAGACCACATGGGGAGCCAGGCCTGTCATCTCAACCCAGCAGTCATGGGTTTCAATGGAGGCTGAGTGGGAAACCTGGACTTCTAGCTCCTACTGTCAGTAATGAGGATGTGCCCCCCTCTACCTTCTCCTGTGGAAATGGTGTCAAGGAAACCCAGCTAAACAGAAGGTTTAAATAATACAAAAATATCCAGGTTTCAATAGGAAATCACTCATTACACCAAGAGCCAGGATGATTTCAAACTGAATGAATAAAAAAACAATTGGATGCCAACACCAAGATGATGGAGATGTTAGAATTGTCTGCAAAGATTTTAAAACAGCCATCACTAAAAATGCTTCAACAAGCAATTATGAAAAAACTCGAAAAACTGAAATAAATAGAATGCCTTGACAAAGCAATAGCGGATATAAAGGAGAATTAAATGGAAATTTTAGAAATAGAAATCCTAAATAAAATAAAATAACCTAAAAAAAAAAAAAAGCTCAGAAGATGGACTCAGCAGAGGATGGAGGGGACAGAGGAAAGAATCCGTGAACTGGAAGCTAGAACAATAGAAATTAGCCAATTTGAACAACAGAGAGAAAATAAACAGGAAAAGAAAAGAGGACAGAGCATTGGGGACCTGCGGGACTGTAACAAAAGATCTAACTTTTGTGTCATCAGAGTTCCAGAAGGGGACAAGAAAGGGCATGGGGCTGAAAAAGCAGTAGAAGAAATGAGGGGGCACAATGGTGCACTAAAAATTTGTTAAGAGGGTAGATCTCATGTTAAGTGTTCTTACCATGAAACAAACAAGTAAACAAACAAATCAACAAAAAAGGGACACAATGAAATTTTTAGAAGTGATCAGTATGTTTATTACCTTGATTGTGGTGATGATAATGCAAGTGTATATATATGCCCAAACTCACCAAATTATATACATTAATTATGTGCAGTTTTTTGGTATATCAGTTATGCCTAAATAAAGCAGGAAGGAAAGAAAAGAAATAATAGCTGAAAATTTCACAAGTCTGGCGAGAAGTTAGCCTATAGATTTAAGAAGCTTAGTGAATCTCAAATAAGATAAATCCATAAGAAATAGGAAGATCGGTAGAAGAAGGAAGGGAAGAATGAAGGGGGGGTAAACAGAAGGGGGAATGAACCATGAGAGACTGTGGACTCTGGGAAACAAACTGAGGGCTTCAGAGGGGAGGGGTGTGGGGGATTGGGATAGGCCGGTGATGGGTATTAAGGAGGGCACATATTGCATGGAGCCCTGGGTATTATATGCAAATAATGAATCATGGAACACTACATCAAAAACTAAGGATGTACTGTATGGTGACTAACATAACATAATAAAAAATTATTATTAAAAAAGAAGAATGGCTAAAGGAAGTTCTCTAAACAGAAAGGTAATAATAATAATAGTAAAGAACTTTGAAACATCAGGAAGAAGAAAGAAAGAACACAATAAGCAAAAATATGGGTAAATAAAATAGACTTTCCTTCTTCTCTTGAGTTTCCCCAATTTTTTCTGGTGGGCAAAGCAGAAATTATAACACTGGTTGCTACATGTATACAGAAGAAAGATTTTAGAAAGTTATATTATGAATATTATAAATAGGTGAGGGTAAAAGGACATGAAGGACACTAGGTTTCTGTACTCCAACTGGTAAAATGATGACATCAATAGGCTGATATGTTATGTATGTACAATTCATTACTTAGAACAACCAGTAAAAAGTCTATACAGACTTATAGTGCTTCTATACTCAGAAACACTACTGATAAATCAAAATGGAGTTCTAAAAAAAATGCTAAAGTAACCCACCAGCAGGTAAGAAAAAGCAAACAAATAAATTCGAAACAGAAAGTAAACAAACAAACAAAATAAAATGGCAGACCGAAGCCCTATAAATCATCATTTACATTAAATTTAGATGACTTAACTATACCAATTTAATAGAGATTGGCAGAATGGATTTAAAAACACAAACCAACTCTATGCTGTCTACAAGGAACTCACTTCAAATATAATGATACACATAAAAGTCATATATGAAAAACCCAGTGTTTCCCCTGAGGTCAGGAGCACAACAGGGATGTCTACTCTCACCACTGTTCAACACAGTACTGGAAGTCCTAGCCGCAGCAATCAGACAACAGAAAGAAATAAAAGGCACCCAAATCAGCAAAGAAGAAGTCAAACTTTCACTCTTCTCGGGCGACATGATACTCTATGGAGAAAACCCAAAAGACTCCACCCAAAAATTGCTAGAACTGATACAGGAATTCAGCAAAGTCACAGGATACAAAATCAATGCACAGAAGTCAGTTGCATTTCTATACACTAACAATGAGACAGAAGAAAGAGAAATCAAGGAATCAATCCCATTCACAATTGCACCAAAAACTAGAAGATATCTAGGATTAAACTTAACCAAAGAGGTAAAGGATCTGTACTCTGAAAACTATAGAACACTTAAGAAAGAAATTGTAAGGTATACAAAGAAATGGGAAAACGTTCCATGCCCATAGATTGGAAGAAAAAATATTGTTAAAATGTCTATGCCACCTAGAGCAATCTATACATTCAAAGCAATCCCTGTCAAAATGCCACCAACATTTTTCACAGAGCTGGAACAAACAATCCTAAAATTTGTATAGAACCAGAAAAGACCCCGAATAGCCAAAGGAATGTTGAAAAAGAAAATCAAAGCTGGAGGCATCACAATTCCAGACTACAAGCTGTATTTCAGAGCTGTAATCATCGAGACACTATGGTATGGAAACAAAAACAGACACATAGATAACGGAACAGAATACAGAACCCAGAAATGGACCCTCAACTCTATGGTCAACTCATCTTCAACAAAGCAGGAAAGAATATCCAATGGAAAAAAGACAGTCTCTTCAACAAATGGTGTTGAGAAAATTGGACAGCCACATGCAGAAGAATGAAACTGGACCACTTTTTTATACCATACACAAAAATAAACTCAAAATGGATGAAAGACCTAAATGTGAGATGGGAATCCTTCAAAATCCTAGAGGAGAACACAGGCAGCAACCTCTCTCACCTCGGCCACAGCAACTTCTTGCTAGACACGTCTTCAAAGGCAAGGGGAACAAAAGCACAAATGAACTATTGGGACTTCATCAAGATAAAAAACTTTTACACAGCAAAGGAGATAGTCGACAGAACTAATGGGAGAATGGGAGAATATATTTGCAAATGTCTTATCAGAAAAAGGGCTAGTATCTAAAATCTATTAAAAAACTTATCAAACTCAACACCCAAAAAACAAAAAATTCAGTCAAGAAATGAGAAGACATGAACAGACATTCTCCAAAGAAGACATATGAATGGCCAACAGACACATGAAAAAATGCTCAACATCACTTGGCATCAGGGAAATACAGATCAAAACCACAATGAGATACCACCTCACACCGGTCAGAATGGCTAAAATTAACAATTCAGGAAACAGCAGATGTTGTCGAGGATGCAGAGAAAGGGGAACCCTCTTACATGGTTGATGGGAATGCAAACTGGTACAGCCACTCCGGAAAACAGTATGGAGGTTCCTCAAGAAGTTAAAAATAGAACTACCCTATGACCCAGCAATTGCACTACTAGGTATTTATCGAAAGGATACAAACATAGTGATTCGAAGGCACACATGTACCCCAATGTTCATAGCAGCAATGTCTACAATAGCCAAACTATGGAAAGAGCCCAGCTGTCCATCGACAGATGAAGGGATAAAGAAGGTGTGATATATATATATAATGGAATATACTCAGCCATCCAAAAGAATGAAATCTTGCCATTTGCAATGACGTGGATGGAACTAGAGGCTATTATGTTAAGTGAAATAAGTCAATCAGAGAAAGACAAATATCATGATTTTAGTCATATGTGGAATGTAAGAAACAAAACTGATGATATAAGGGAAGGGAAGGAAAAATAAAATAAGACAGAAACAGAGAGGGAGAGAAGCCATAAGAGACTCTTAGCTATAGGAAACAAACTGCTGGAGGGGAGGGGGATGGGGATGGGGTAACCAGGTGATGGACATTAAGGAGGGCACTTGATGGAATGAGCACTGGGTGTTGTATGCAACTGATGAATCTCTAAATTCTACCTCTGAAACTAATAAAACACCATATGCTAATTAAATTGAATTTAAATTAAAATTTTTAAAGAAAGAAAGGAGAAATGGACAGAGACTAGGATGCAACTATAACTTAATTTGGATTGCTAAAAATGGTAGTTAAATTTTATTATTAATCAAGAAAATGTCAATTACAGAGTTTGAAAAAAAAATTAACAACATGCTGCTTATACTACTCTCTAAGTAGAGATGTGGAATCTCTATGTTGGACACCTGAAAATAATGTAATATTGTGTGTCAACTATATTCAAATTAAAAAAAATTTTAAAACCCAAATATAATGATATAGACAGGTTGAAAGCAAAAGGATGGAATAAGATACAACATGAAAACATTTCTTAAACTAAAGAGGGAGTGCCTATATTAATGTCCAGTGCAGTAGACTCCAGGGGAAAGGAAATTACCAGAGACAGAGTGGGACATTATATAATGATAAAAGAATCAATCCACCCAGAAGGCAGAGCAATCCTAAATGTGTATGCACAAAATGAGAGCTGCAAAACATGTAAAGCAAAAAATGACAGAACTGAAAAGAGAAATAGACAAATCTATAATTATAGTTGGAGACTTTAACAGCCCTCTTTCAACAATGGCTGGAACAACTAAACAGAAAATCAGCAAGGACGTAAGAGAATGCAATAGCACCAACCAACACTCTGCCACCACCAGCAGAATGCACAGTATTTTTAAGTGCTCACAGAAATATATCAAGATAGGGGGTGCCTGGGTGGCACAGCGGTTAAGCGTCTGCCTTTGGCTCAGGGCGTGACCCCGGCGTTATAGGATCGAGCCCCACATCAGGCTCCTCCACTATGAGCCTGCTTCTTCCTCTCCCACTCCCCCTGCTTGTGTTCCCTCTCTCGCTGGCTGTCTCTATCTCTGTCGAATAAATAAATAAAATAAAAAATCTTTAAAAAAAAAAAAAAAGAAATATATCAAGATAGACTCTATCCTGGATCATAAAAAAAACTCAACAAATTTAAAAGAATTGAAGTCATATAGGATATGTTCCCTGACCACAATGGAATCAAATACAAATCCATAACAGAAAAATAACATGAAAAGCTCCAAACACTTGGAAACTAAAAAAAACACATTCCCAAGCAATCTATGGGTTAAAGAGGAAGTCTCAAAGGAAATAAAAAAAGTACATGAAACTGAACGAAAAAACACAACATATCAAAATTTATGGGAAAGAGCTAACATAGTGTTGAGAAGAAAATTCATAGAATTAAATGCATAAGTTATAAAACAGGAAAAGTCTCAAATCAATAATCTAAGTTTCTATGGGGCGCCTGGATGGCTCAGTCAGTGAAGCATTTGCCTTTGGCTCAGGTCATGATCCCAGGGTCCTGGGATTGAGCCCCACATAGGGCTCCCTGCTCGGCGGGGAGCTTGTCTCTCCCTCTCCTCCCTGCTCATGCTCTCTCTCACTATCTCGATCTCTCTCAAATAAACAATAAATAAAATCTTTTAAAAAAATTAATCTAAGTTTCCATATCAAGAACTTAGGAAAAAAAGAGTAAAATAAACCCAAAGTAGAACAAAAAGAATAAATTGATAAGTAGCAGACATCAAAGAGATTAAAAATAGAGAAAATCTATATCACACTTCTTGATTTCAAACTATATTACGAAATTATAGGGTCAACACAGTATGGTATAAGCATAAAGGCAGACACATATGTCAATGGAACAGAATAGAGAGCCCAGAAATAAACCCATGTATATATGGTCGATTCATTTATGATAAGAGAGCCAATATACAATGGGGAAAGGATATTCTCTTCAATAAATGGTTAGAAAACTGGATAGCCATACGCAGAAGAATGAAACTGGGCCCCTATTTTACACCATACATAAAAATCAATTCAAAATGAGTTAAAGACTTGAATATAAGACCTGAAACTATAAAACTCATAGGAAAAAAAGTAGCAAAAGGGGTAAGCTCCTTGACATCAGTCTTGGCAATGATTTTGTTTGTATTTGACACCAAAAGCAAAAATAAACTAGTGGACCTACCTCAAACTAAAAAGTTTCTACACAGCACAGGAAGCCATTAAAAAGTGAAAAGGTAACCTACCAAATGGGAAAAAAATATCTGAAAAGGGGTTAATATCCAAAATATGTAAAGAACTCATACAACTCAATAGCAAAAAAATCAATCTGATTTCAACATGGGCAGAGGACCTGAACAGACATTTTTCCAAAGAAGATATATTTCCACAGAAGACATACTCTTAATTACAGGAAACAAACTGAGGGTTGCTGGAGGGAAGGTGGGTGGGGGGGATGGGGTAGTTGGGTGATGGGCATATAAAGGCACCTGATGTCATGAGCACTGGGTGTTATATGCAACTGATGAATCACTAAACTCTATCTCTGAAACTAATCACACACCATATGTTAATGAATTGATTTTAAATAAAATACAATAAAAAAGAAGACATAAAAATGACCATAGGTACATAAAAAGGTGCTTGACATCACTAATGATCAGGGACATGCAACCCAAAGCCACAATGAGATATCACCTCACACCAGTCAGCATGGCTAACATAAAAAAGACAAGAAATAACAAGGGTTGGTGAGGGTGTGGAGAAATAGGAACACTCATGTGCTCTGGGTGGGAATGTAAATTGGTGCAGCCACTTTGGAAAAGAGTATGGAGTTTCCTCAAAAAATTAATAATAGAACTACCATATGATCCAGCAATTCTACTTCTGAGTATATATCTGAAGGAAATGAAACCAGTCAGAGAGATATCTGCACTCCCATGTTCATTACAGCATTATCTGCAACAGCCAAGATATGGAAACAACCTAAGGGTCTGTCAGTGGATGGATAGATAAAGAACATGTGATTTACACATACAAGTACACATATACACATGTGTGTATGTATATATAAAGTGTGATATATACCCACATACAATGGAGCATTGTTTAGCTATTAAAAAAAAAGAAATTCTGTCATTTGCAACAACATAGATGGACCTTGAGGGCATTATACTATGTGAAATAAGTCAGACAGAGGAAGAAAAATATATGATTTCACCACTATGTGGAATCTGAAATCTTAAAACAAAAACAAAAACAAAAACCTCATAGAAACAGAGAACACGTTGGTAGTTGCCCCTGTTGGGGGTAGGGAAATGGGTGAAGGGGGTCAAAGGGTATAAACTTCCAGTTCTAAGATCAAGAAGTTCTGAGGATGAAGGCACCTGGGTGGCTCAGTCGTTAAGTGTCTGCCTTCGGCTCAGGTCAAGATCCCAGCGTTCTGGAATCGAGCCCCCCATGGGCTCCCTGCTCAGTGGGAAGCCTGCTTCTCCCTCTCTCACTCTCCCTACTTGTGTTCCCTCTCTCACTGCCTCTCTGTCAAATAAATAAATAAAATCTTTAAAAAAAAAAAAGAAGTTCTGAGGATGTAATGTACAGCATGGTGACTATAGTTAACAATCCTGTATTGTTTATTTGAAAGTTGCTAAGAGAGTAGATTTTAAAGTTCTCATGGCAAGAAAAAAAAATTGTAACTATGTGAGATGACGGAAGACTTACACATCAGCATATATCCATACATCAAACCATTATGTTGCAAACCTTAAACTAATATAATATTTCAATTATGTCTCAATAAAATGGGGGAGAAAGGTATTTAAAAATAGAGAAAAATCAATCAAACAGAGATCTGGTTCTTTGAATAAGATAAATAAAATTGCCAAGCCTCTAGCAAGACTAACAGACAAAAAAGACACAAATTATCAACAGTAGGAATGAAATAGAGGATATTGCTACATTCCCTGCACTCCTCAAAAGAATAATAAGGGAATAGTACAAACAATCTACTTACATAAATTAGACAATGGACCAATTTCTTGAAAAACACAAACTACCACAGCTCACTCAATATGAAATAATTTCAACAACATGGTAACTATTAAGGAAATCAAATATATAATTTAAAAACTCTCAAAAAAGAAATCTACAGGCTCAGATAGTTTTACTGGAGAACCTACCGAACATTCAAAGAAGAATTGACACCAATTCTACTCAATGTCTTCCTGAAAACAGGAGAGGTGTGTATCAGTCAGAATTCAATCAATGAAATATGAAAGTAGGAGAGGTGTGTATCAGTCAGAATTCAATCAATGAAATAGAATCCGACAAACATATGGATTTGTGGCAAGGAACTTGCCTACGCTATTATGGTCAATTGTGTTTTCTCCCCCTTGATATCCTGTAACTTAAATACCATGATGTAAAGTTAACTATTATTAATACATCTTATGTTAGATGATAAGTAGACATGGACTAAGGGATATGGACCCATATCCAAAACAAAAATATTTGCCTAATAGAACTACACAAACATATTCATAATAAAATAAGGAAGAAATACTCATAACTGTAATAGTCCTCATTTCTGCAACTGGTCAGGTGATGTTTATAATGTGAACATGTTAACAATGTTTATAACGTAGCTGGTGTTTATAATGACGTACTTCTACCACCCATTCCATCTTCCATATTCCATTTGCCCTCAGCTGGTCATGGTTCTTTATTCAGCGGGGTGACCCAAACCTTCACTCTGGAATGGTCTGGGCCACTAGTAGCGCTGCCTGAATTGGGTTGTTGTCTTTTTCCGTTTACTTTAATCACAGGATATGGTAGTACTAAGAGACGTCCTAATGGATCTCTTGTATTCCAGACATACTTTTCCTTGTATTATGCAATGGCCATATTTGGCATATCTGTATTGCCACATCAAACCATGGTCTACCAGCATCCTCTTTACCACTGGAAACAGAGCCATTAGTGTCTTTAAATATAATCACGTTAGAGAACCAATTTTGGAAAACTCAGAACCAATTCAAAAAACTCTTCCTTGAGAAAGTGTTCCCGCAGAACCCCTTCTGGTTCCGAAGTCTGTGTGTGTTAGGGTTCAAGTGGAGAAATAGAACCATATGTCTACATCTGTCTGTCTGTCTGTCTGTCTGTGTGTTTATCTCAAGGAATTGGCTTACACATCTGTGGATGCTGTCTCGGCAAGTCTGGAATCCGTAGGGCGGGCTGTCAGGATTTGGGCACAAACTGAAGCTGCAGTCCACAGGCAGAATTTCTTCTCCTTCAAAGAAACCTCGCTTCTGCTTTTAAGGCCTTTCAACTGATTGAGGCAGGATGTCATGGATGATCTAGAATAATCTCCTTTACTTAAAGTTAACTGATTATGAATGTTAATCAGATCGACAAAATACCTTCACAGCAACACCTAGTGTTTGATGGAATAACGAGGGACCGCAGCCTAGCCAAGCTGACACATAAAACTGATCATCACAAACAGGACACTCTTCCCAATTCATCTGTTCAGCTAGTACGACCCTATTACCAAACCAGGCAAGGACAGTAAAAAAACATCCTGGGAAGAGCAGGAGCCCCATGGGGTTGGACTACATGCACTAAGCGGCCTCATGAACAGGGTCATATTTTTCACCTGAACATTTGGCTGCCCAGTTTCTGTTTCATGGGGGGAGATTCAGCACATTACGTCAGTTTCAAATTACTTGTGCCCTAGTTCGGGAACTCTGTGCTCTGAATAAGAGGGCTCCCTTGTGTGTGTTTGTGTGTGTGTGTGCTCATTCATTCACTGTAGTTAACATTTATTACGCTAAGCTTGTCATGCACTGGATGAAGGAATTTAATGTCATGGGATTGTTTTATCTTCCCCGTGATTTGACACAGTGGATACCCTTGACCCTATTTACAAGTGAGGAAACTGAGGCTCAGCAAGGTTATATCAACAGGCCTGAGGATACTCAGCTGGTAGGTTTTGATTCAACCCCAGAGCTTATCCCCGTCACCTCTACGATAGGGTTTGGTTCTGGGACTGCTGACTGTCACCTGAACTTGGGCATGTCGACGTTCTGCCAGGTCTAAGTTCCTTGAATCTCTGGGAAAGGGGCCCAGAGGTTTAAGTTGGCCAAGAAACACTGTTGATCGTCTGTCTGTCCAAAGGTTCTCAGTCTTGCTCTGGGCCTTTGCTCACGATGTTTCCTCCTACTTTCCAAGGACTGGGCTGTGGTAACAGTGCAGGCTCCGGAATCAGTCAGAATCCCAGTTCTGTGGCTTGAGTCAAGTGGCTTCACCTCACTAAACCGACTAATTATCTGTCAAATGGCCTTAATAGTCTTTACACCATTGGACGTGGTGGGGATTAAATGCCACGGTGCAAGATGCTTCAATTGGAAACGTGCCTACGAGTTACCTGTCCATCTTATTACAATGCAGATTTGGATTCGGCAGGTCTCAAGAGGAGCTGGAGATTTTACATATCCGATATGCTCCCAGCTGATGGCCATTGCTGCTGGTCCATGGATCCCACTCTGAGTAGCAAGGAGATTGTTCATGTAATCACTTAGTGCTATGTTTCAGTACATAATAAATGCCCCATGATGGTAGGTATAATCAAGATAATAATAAAAATTCACCTATCTTTGGAAACCCAGCCCAGGTATCTTCCCTGTCCTCAGAGGTTTCTCTGATAAAAGGAGATGTACCAGCTCATTAGAAGGGACAAATTTGTTTTTCTTGGCACTGACTTCTAAAGGAAATTTATCATCTAGATCCTCATATAAGGGGCTCTGATTACAACAAAGGATCATGTCTTCTAGAAACAATCCTGCTGCGGGAGCCAGCAATGTGTAAGCGAAGAAAAATCGTCAGCCCTGGGTTGCAGGCCCAGCTCGGTGTCCGTGTGACCCTCGGGAGGGAGCTCCGCCTCTCGGACCTTCGGTTTTCCTCCCGGCTGGCACAGAGTGCACCCTTCATGATGGTGGCTGCACTGCCCTTCTACTCTCTTGCCTGTGGCACAGGCATGACAGTAACCTCTTCGTAAGATTGTTGTGAGGGCCACAGATAGTGTATGTCGATAGTTAACACGTACTCTGGGTCAAGAACTTTAGGTTGACCATATGAAATGGCTGACAGCAATATGTTTTATCCTGTAAAAATGGCTTAAGCTAATATGTGTGATCCTTACAACAAATCTTTCAGGCAGATACAATTTTTATCATCATCTCCGCTGTCCTACGGATAAGCAAAATACGATCCTGCCCAGGGTCACCTGGCTTGTGAGTGGCAGAGCCAGGATTCAATGTAGGCAGCCTGGCTGCAGTCTCATGCTTGATCTGCCGCGCTGCCCCACCTTTCCTCTTATGGTGCCACGAAGAAGACCCTGAATGTGTGTTTCCTCCCACTCGTGGTGTCTAATGCAGACCCCTATAAAAGCCAAGGGCCCATGGCTAATTGTTCTTTTCTGGCAGCATTTCTGCAAGGAGCTGAGCCAATTCATTCTGGGAACGTTGCTTTCTGGTGATCTGGCTGGAGCTTGAGAAACTGAAGAGGGAAACAGGCTTGGCTGTCTTTACAAACAGCCCTTGTCTGAGTGGCTCCTATTCCAGGAGCTCAATGTGGAAACCCAGCATCCGTCACGCATTCAGATCTGGCCTAACAACTGTCAACCCGACCAAATCACTGGCCACCCACCCACACCTTACCCATCCCTGCATCCTGGTCCTGAGATTAGCCTGGGCCCCCATATCTCTTCTCACGTAAGTCCCTCCCTGGGGGTGTTGGGCATCATTTCCTGGGCCAGGCTGTGGTGAGCACCGATTTAATCATGCCTACAGCCAACAAGGAAGGTGCAATGAATACCCAGCTTATGGATGGAGCACAGAGAGAGGATGGTATTTAACCCAAGGTCACAGTGAGTGACCAGCCATGCCCACTGAACTACCATGCCCTCCCATCCGAAGATCCCAAAGAGCCAGTGCCTTCATATCATCGAGAGGAGCTGTACTGGGGGACCTCAGAAAATGGGGATGAGGACTGCTCTCAGTCCATGTGGTTGGGTGAGTTTACTCAGTAAGAGTCCTACATTCATGGCTGCAGGGATTGGCTCAGAGATGGGCATGTGACTCAGCCAGGCCAGAGTTAATCCTAGGACTTTTGCTGGAACTATTGGGGAAAATTGCCCTCTTTCTGTTGAGGCTACTAAGCACACAGAAGTTTAGCCTAGAGCTGCTGGGGGCACCCTGGCCACCCCATGGGGAAGGACCTACTTGATGTGGAAGCCAAACTAGGGGAAAGTGGTGCCAAGACATGGAGAGACACTAATTTCTGACAATATCCTTTGGCGCTCTGGATCCAGCCATGCCTCCACGTGTTTTTACTTACACACTGCCCTTCACTCACAGCTCATCACCTTCCAAAGTAGACCCTTTTTTTCCTAAGCTGAAACCTACCTTGCTGGAACTTAGACTGATTGGTCTAGTTCTACTAATCTGAGGGGCAGCAAAAGGCTCTCGTGGTTTCAAATCCTAATTTCAGCATTTATTCTTCAAATCTCAATTTAAAGTTGGAATGATGATACCCATGTGAGAGGGATGTTGTCGGACTGACAGAGCTATTACAAGTGCTTTGTTTTTGTTATCTTGTCACATTGCCGCTATTTTATTTGTTACCAGACTGTGATGCCCCAGCTAGCAGGGACCTCGTTTGTTTTTTTTTTTCTTAAAGATTTTATTTATTTATTTGAGATAGAGTGAGAGAGAGAGAGCACAAGCAGGGGGAGCAGTAGGCAGAGAGAGAAGCAGGCTCTCCACTGAGCAGGGAGCTTGACGTGGGGCTTGATCCCAGAACCCTGGGATCATGACGTGAGCCGAAGGCAGACGTTTAACCGACTGAGCCACCCAAGCGCCCCAGGGGACCTTGTTTAATTCAACTCAGATTCCCCAGCACTTGGTGGCCGCTGGCGAAGAGTAGGTGCTCAGTAAATGGTTGTGGAAATAAATCTGAAGTTCATTCTGCCCTCCCACCTACAGTGAGCTACTTAGGGACAGCTGTTCTGTCACCCAGAATCTTCTCTCGTCCCTGCCCTCATCTTCACCATTTCTTTATGTCATATGGATGGTTTTCCTCCTGAAAAATGCACTAACTCAATTATTTTGTGAATATTTATCAGTTACAACCAAAGGAATGAAAATAAGCTCCCATGGTACAAAGAACCCAGATGTTTGGGGTTAGTTTTTTTTTTTTTTTAACACAATGCACAACTATTTCACTTATTTGATGTTTTTCTCAAGAAGCAAAACAAAAACCAATCTGCCCTAAAATTTGGAAATGAGATCCCTTTCTCACAGTGTCTCTTGCTCTCTGTTGGGAGTGGTGTGGGCATGCTTGGCAGTCACAACAGGCTGCTGAAATGGGACAAGCAGGTAATGGGAAACAGCTGCTTGGCCTGCACTGTCTCTAAGCCCCAATTGGTGACGAGGTGCCGCAGACAAAAGACAGGCAGTTATGGTTTGGGTGGAGGCCCCACGAGCAGCGATTAACTCCTCTTGCCAAGTTCACCAGGCGAAGCAGAGTCTGCTCGGCTGGCCACAGTACGTCAGGCAGCATTCCCTGCACAGACATCATCTCCGTCTTTAGAGCAGTGTGCACTCAGAGAGATGAGCCCACCAGCCAAGCCGTATCCTCCCTCTCTCTGTTGTTGGAGGGAACATCAGCCAACAAGGACTGATGCTAAGGAAAGGTCTCACCTGGGGTGCCGAGTGGCTCAGTCAGTTAAGCAGCTGACTTCAGCTCAGTGATCTCAGGGTCCTGGGATTGAGCCCTGCCTCGGGCTCTGCATTCAGTAGGGAGTCTGCTTGAGATTGTCTCTCTCTCCTTGTCCCTCTGCCCCTCCCCTCCCCACTCTCTCTTTCTCTCTCTCTCATTACTTAATTTAAATGAATTTTGAAAAATCTTTAAAAAAAATTAAGGCCTCACCTTCCTCTGTGTTCTGCAGGACTTTGTAGCCTTACTCCATGGCCCAACCTCACAGGGCAGCCAGAATAACCTGGAAACATCCGTTAGATCAGGGGTCAGCACACTACTCTGTTGTGGCTGGAGAATAAGCATTTCAGGCTTTGTGGGCCAGGTGGTCTCTGTCCCAACTTCAGCTCTGCCTTTGTAGCATGAAAGCAGTCATGGACAATATGGAAAAGACTGTGTAAGGCTGGGTTCCAATAAAACTTTATTTACAAAAAAACAGGCAGCAGACTGGATTTGGCCTGTGGGCTCTAGCTTGTTGCTCACTGGTGCCTCTGTTTGAAAGCCTGTAATGGCTTCTCATCCCCACAGAACAAAGCCCAAACTCCTGTATTTCTTTTATTCTTAGGTAGGCTATGTGCCCAGCGTGGAGCCCAAAGTGGGGCTTGAACTTACAACCCTGAAATCAAGGCCTGATCTGAGATCAAAAGTCAAACACTTAACCTACTGAGCCGCCCTGGTGCCCCATAAAGCCCAAGCTCTTAACCGCAGGTGTCAAGGAGCTACCTGGGCTGGCCCCTGCTGACCTCTCCATCCTTGTGTAGGACCCCGTCCTCACTCACCAGCCCTTAGTTGCATGTGGGCCTTCGCATTGGCTGTTTCCTCTGCCTCGAACAGCCCACCCCCATCCCCACTCCACATTGTCACATGACTCACTCATTCCCATTATTTAGGTCTCAGCAAGAATGTCACTTCCTCAGAAGGGCCATCCCTTCAACCCCCTAACATGACCATCGCCTCCCGCCTTAGTCACTCCTTATCATAGCACGTGTTTTACTTTCTGCAGAGCATCTATCCCAGTTGGAACTGATCCCTGTCCTTTGATTGCTAAATTTGGTTTGTTTTCCTTCTGCCCCTTGTGCTCCAGGAGGATAGGGAGCCTCATCCCCAGGGCCTTCTGCCCACAGAGCTGGAGTGCAGCACAGACTTGGAGAATGAATGAATCGCCTCCTCACCAGTTTCCCTCATCCGCTTGTTCCCTCCAGTTCCTTAGCCACTCTGCTGACAGAAGCATCTTTTAAAAATGAGTATCAGATCATGGCCTGTCACCGCTTTAAACTCACTAATAACTTGCCATTGCTCAAAATTCAAACTCCTCACCATTGCCCCGGAGGCCCTGCAAAAATGGCCTCCTGACTGCCTCTGCTTGCCCACCTCTCCCCTTGTGAAGAGGAGGCTGCCCAGAGGGTCCACTGACGTGACCCCAAAGGACACCACTTGGCGCTGAAGGTGTTTTTGCATTGATATCAGAAAACGGGTTATGTTCCAGGAATTTACTTTGAACAAAAGAATGAGGCCATGAACACCTGACTCATGAGAGGCTGGGAAGTCATCCAGTTTCCTCAAATCACCCCACCCAGGTCAGGCTCTCTCCTGTGACACGCTCTGAGCAGAAAGAAAGAACACGATCTTTTCAGACTAGTGCCAAAGCCCAACGGGCCTTGAGCTATTGGGCGGGGTGGGGGAAGACTATGGAACATAGAGCTTTTAGCGCTCTTTCTGGCCTGACTGAAAACTACATTCAAATGAAAGCAAACAAGACGGGGGGCGAAGCTGTCAAGAGAATATGCGAGCTGAGTGGGTAGGATCCGAGTTGTGGGCTCCTGACACAACCATACTGTTTACACACTTCTCCACTGTTGCAGTTCAACTAGCTGAAATTCTACAGGAAAGATACAATCACGTGGACGGCCCACATGGGCCTGATATAGCTTATTGCTTGGGCTATATTGAGATGAAAGATTGGAGAGCTGCCACTTTATGGCTTCTTCTCAAATGGGCCTACAGAGTAACACTGAAGTGGCTAAAAGTAGTTCTGATTCTCCAGCTGATGTTGTATAAGGTATGTAATTGAAGTTAGAAGAATATTTTTTTTATGGGAGTTAACAAGACGTATTTTCATGTAGGTGTGAGGTGGGGGTGGTAGGGGGGATGACCCTTAAGCATCTCCATTTTTCCGAATGGGCCTTTCCGAGCCGCTGCTCACTGCTGCTCTGCAGTGCAGTGTTAACAGCAAGACACAAGAAGCACTCCACTACTGGGCATTTTTAAAGCCAGGCCAACACACCAGGCAGCACATCCGGTTAGGCTTATAAAAGTGATCAGTTAGTATCTCTGTCCTCCAATCTTATTTGATCTTGACTTGTTGTCACTGTATCTCATCTCCCCTATTGTGAATTCTTCTCTCTCTGCCCTGAATTCCTTCCTCTTTCTGATCATATCTGGATTTGGTCCCTTCTTGACACTGGGTCCTGGCTCTCCTTCTAAGGGTTAGCCTAGCTTGCTCTCCTACCTCCCCTTTGTTTCACTGCCTCCCGCGGCCCTGATGCCTGGTGGATAAGCCTTGGCCCCAAACCTCTAAGCAGGGAGGAGAGGTGCTGTGCTAGGTTATGATGACGTCATGGAGAACAACACCGTCTCTTGTCTCTCCGCTCGGTGCATCTGCAGCCTCTTCTACATCCCATCCATGGCCAGGAAGCTCTCAACTTCCTAGGACTGTTCTTTTCATTTTCTGACAGCCTTATCAGAAAGCTCGAGCTGTCAACAAGCTTTAGAGCCGCCCTGAAGTCATCTGTTTCCTGCAGAGTGCTGACGGTGTGGTGTGAACTCCAAGGCAGCTGTCAACATACATTCTGCCTATCACTTGCTAAGACCAGCACTGGAGCATGCGACATGAATTAATCACTTCCACTTCTCGACAGCACAGGCTTCTTGTGCTTTTTCTGCCTCTGGTCATTCATGCTCAGCAGATAACCGATAGCCATAGCACTCTGTGGAACATGGGCATGATTCCGGGCGAGCCAGATATAGCCCATTATCATTGCAGTTACAGTGTGTGGACTCATTGAGAAGTTACGGGACACTTTATCAATGAGGGAGGTTGTCCCAAAACTCTGGCGTTGGGTTTCATGTGAGGGAATGGAGGTGAAGATGAAGGTTGCAGAGATAGCGGGGCCTCCTTATCTGACATATTTTCCCAGTGAGGTCACATATCAGTGCCATGGCCATCTTCCCAGGCGGAAATAAACCATAGAACACCAGAACTGGAAGACCTTGGAGGCTCTGCAGAGGGAGAAAATGAGACCCAGCAAGAAGACAGGACTTGCCCAAGGTCCTACAGGGAGAGGGTGTCAGAGACTCAGGTCTATAAGAAAAACGAGGGCCCCCTTTGCTCTCTACAAACAAGACCAGGCTTTAAAGAGGAGCAAATCTTTGAGGATGTGAACGTTTTGCTTTTCTTCCTTTAAAACATACAAAGGGGTGAACAAGAAGTCAGAGATGATCCATTTCTGTAGAATCCCAGTTGAAACATGACTTTTTATCTATATCAAATGTCTGTATTTTGAAAAATAATTTCACTCATTTTCAGTTTTAGGTTTTTTTGTGTACACATGAAAAAGAAAATGATAATGATAGCTATTAGTTCCATTACAAGAAGAACATTGTGGGACACCTCACGGGCATGTGACTCTTGATCTCAGGGTTGTGAGTTTGAGCCCCACATTAGGTGCAGAGGTTACTTAAAAAAAAATAAAATCTTAAAAAAAAAAGCACGCTGTGAACTATTAAATGATCATAGTTTTAAAAAAATATTTATTTGGAGAGAGAGAGAGCATGAGCAGGGGTGTGGGATGGGTGTAGGGGCAGAAGGAGAGGGAGAGAATCTCCAGCAGACTCCACACTCAGTGCAGGGTTCAACCCCACAACCCTAAGATCACTACCTGAGCAGAAACCAAGAGGGGGATGCTCAACCTACTGACCCACCCAGGTGCCCCAAATGATCATAGTTTTCTATCAATGGCGTTACATGATTCAAATAGAAAAGCACTTGGTTCCAATGATGTTGGTTTTTTAAAATCCAATTCACTGAAGTTCATTCAGCCAAAGGTACTATGTCTGACATTGTGAAGGCTATTGTAAGTTCAGTTTAAAGTTGAACTCTAGGGGCACCTGGGTGGCTCAGTAGGTTAAGCGTCTGCCTTCGGCTCAGGTCATGATCTCAGGGTCCTGGGATTGAGTCCCACATCAAGCTCCCTGCTCAGCATGGTGTCAAACAAATGATTTAAAAAACCTTTTTTTACTAGATGAGTTCCTTAATATATTCCCGAGGTCCACACGAGAATGACCACAAATCCACTTACTCATTGATTTACCCTATTAATATTTATTGGGTGCAGCCTCATTCATTCCTTTTAGCGGGTCCTGCTCCAGAGGGCTATGGAGGTGAACCAGACATCTAGCTTCCATTTTCATGCAACTCACATTCTAGTCTGGGGAGGGGAGGATGGATAATAAACAAACCAGAATGTGGAATGTAGAACTTAATGAATATAGAGAAAATAGAATTTTGAATATAAAGAATATGAGATGGTGAGAAGTGTTTTGAGAAAATGAAGCAGATTAAAGGCATAGGAAGTTCTGAGGATGTGGGTTTGTCAAGGAAAGTGTAGTAGAAAAGCTGGCATTTGGGCAGAAATCTGAAGAAATAAAGGAGCAAGCCTTGAAGTATCTGCGGGGAGTGCTGCAGGCAGGAAAGAAACAGCACAAAAACCCTGAGGCAGGAGTGAGCTTGGTATATTTAAGGACCATCAGAGGAAACCGGTGGGGCTGGAGTCAAGGGAGAGAGGGGAAGAGGGATAGGAGGCAAGGGGAGAGGGATGGGACCAGATAATCAGAACCATGTGCACTGTTGGTAGGACTTCCACTTTATTCTGAGTAGATGGGAGTAGCTGGAGTTTTGTGAGCCAAGAACTAACATGACCGGACTCACCTTTTTAAAGGTCACTCAGGCTGCAGGGTTGAGAAAGGACTATAGGAAGGCAAGAGCAGGAGAAACTCTTATAGTGCTGATGGACTGGATGTAGGGAGGAATCAAGGGAGACCCCAAGTGTTTTGGCCTGAGCTAGTGGACAGGTGGGGCTTCCTTTGCTAAAGTGGAGAAAATGCAGGAGGAGTGGGCTAGGGTGAAGGGAGAGTTGAAAGTTTGGTTTGGACATGATAAAGTTGACAAAATCTACAACTATCTAAATGGAGATGGCAAGCAGGCAGCTGAACATGGAGTGTAGAGCCCAGGGAGGAGGCCCAAGATAGTGATAGTGATTTGGGAGTTGTCAACTGCCAAGAAGCATTTAAGACCTACTTGAGGCAGAATGAGATCACCAAGGGAGTGAGTGTGGTCATCTGGAAGGCGAAGGAGTGCTTCAGGAAGCAGGGAGTCAACAGCATTGTCCATTGCTTCTGATCAATCAAGAAAGAATGAGGAGTGACCACTGACCACGGGATTTAGCAACTTGGAAGTAATTGCTGGCCTTGATGGGCAGTTTCAATGAAGTAATGGGTATAAAAGCCTGATTTTGAGACTGGGAGGAGAGCAATTTGAGACAGGAGGTGAAGACAATTTTTTTGCAGACTTTTTCTGTCAAGAGGAGAGAGAAATGAGGCACTAGCTAGTGGGGGTTATAGGGTCAATACAGAAGATACCTCTCAAAGTTCTTGGAAATGCTGACCCACCCCCACCTCAATGTCCCCATCACCAGGAGTAAAGGCCAGGCCTCACAGCTTTGTGTGCTCCTCGCAAGGCCCCCTCCCTCCTTCTGAATACTCAGAGCCTCATCACTGCCACCCATCTGCTTTGGAGATTTTCAGGGCCTATCTCAACAGTTCTGTGCACTTTGGTTAAAAGAAAGATATTAATCAGGGGTGCCTGGGTGGCTCAGTCAGTTAAGTACTCTTGATTTCTGCTCAGGTCATGAGATTGAGACCTGTATCAGGCTCTGTGCTGGGCGTAGAGCCTGCTTAAGATTCTCTTTCTCTCCCTCTGCCTCTATCCCCTGTTCTCACTCTAAAAAAAAAAGAAAAAAGATATTAATCACATAAATACACCAATAAATATACTAAGACAACTTAATATAAGCAGAAAATGGAAAAGCAAAATGCCCTTTGAAAGAGAATAATGGAGGGAAATGGTTTATATTAGGGGTTTGGAGAAGGCATTTTTTGGGAAATTGGCTTTAAAGCTAAAATCTGAAGGATGAGTAATGATTCACCAAATGGTAAATGATGGAAAGATCATTGCTGGTAAAAGAACATGTGCAAAGGCTGTGTGGTGGGACAAGGCACAGCATATTATAAATCTAGAGGAAAGCCAGGTGGGGCTGGGTCCAGTGAGTGACAGGGACAGGGGCCTAAGGGGGAGTGGAAGGAGGCGAAGGTCAGATTGTGCGGGGTCCTGTAGACTGTGTTAAAGAGGCTTTTGGTTTTGTTTTTTCATTCCGAATGCAATGGGCAGCCACTCAATGAGCAAAACATTATGTCCATCTAAGTGCCCACCCTTTTTAGGCTTGAAAGGGAGGGAAAACAGTCAGAAGGAAGAGACTAAGCTTTCTTGAGGGAAGGAGGATAGACATGGTGTTTCTTTTTTTTTTTTTTTGAAGATTTTATTTATTTATTTGACAGAGATAGAGACAGCCAGCGAGAGAGGGAACACAAGCAGGGGGAGTGGGAGAGGAAGAAGCAGGCTCATAGCGGAGGAGCCTGATGTGGGGCTCGATCCCATAACGCCGGGATCACGCCCTGAGCCGAAGGCAGACGCTTAACCGCTGTGCCACCCAGGCGCCCCAGACATGGTGTTTCTTATCCTGAGTTCCCTAAGAAGCAAATCTTGAGCCAAGGATTTGAGTGCAAGTAGTTTATTTCATGCTGGGAAACACTTGTAAGGGAGTAAGAACTGAGAGAGAGGGGGCGGAGCCAATGAAGTAGGTTATATCACACAAGTCACCACTGTAGGCAACTAGAGCTTAATTTCACTGGGAACCAGCACAGAGTACAGTGATATCCTGATATCTTTAGTGATATCCTATCCAGGGAGGGGGAGCAGCTGAGGGCTGCTTTTGGGGGACTGCCATGCTTATGGTTAGAGCAGGCTCCAGCAGCCAGAGAAAGCCCCCAGGTAGAGATGCAGGTGCTGGCAGATGGAAGTCAGGGCAGCTTGCGCTAAAATGGTAAGACCTGAAGAGGTGGGGCCATGATGCCCTACATTAAGTTCCACTCCTTGTTGATACCAATGCTTCTAGCTGGTTGCCAGTTATACTTTCTACAAAGAACACAAAAGGGTTTGTGGGAAAGCTACATGCCCCACTGCTGCAATTGTCTCCAAGATCATGATTGTATTCATCATCTCCTTATATCACTACTTATTCCAGACAACCCTCACCCTTGAACAGCGCTCTTGCATATTGAGGTTGCTAGTCTGGTGAAGTAACTAGACCCACATCCCCGGGAGGTCTGAGCCCCTGGTCACTACGCACTGGTCAAACTATAATTGCTACAATTGCCCATACTGATAGTCTCTGGGCAGACAAACACCAAGAGGAGCCCTAATGAATCTCCTGAGTTCTGGACATATTCTTCCCTGATCCTATTGTCTATGAGCAGCCCCATCTCTTCATGACAATCAGGATCTGATATCCCTCCCAGTGTAGGAAATCCTTTCTTTGCTTCCTGCTCTGTTGGCATGAGAAGCCTAAAATGACATGGGGCAGGCATAGCTTTAGGTGTCCTTGGGAGAAGTACCTTTTCCCCATTTACCACCCAGCCATGGCCAGGAACAAGACTACTAGTCTAGCAGAGCTGAAAGTTACAGGGATTCCTGAAGTGAGTCATTGGACATGATGGTGACAAGGACCCTTCTACTTCCACTCCTTGGTTCCCATATACTCTACCTGATGGGGCCCCAGCACCATATAATGACTGCTATTTTGAAGTACACATTGAATCTTTTTTTTTTTTAAGATTTATTTATTTATTTGAGAAAGAGAGAAAGAGAAAGAGAAAGAGCGTGTGTGTATGAGCCAGGGGGGAGGGGTGGAAGGAGAGAGAGAGGAGAAGCAGACTTCCCCCTGAGCAGGGAGCCCAATGCAGGGCTTGATCCCATGACTCTGAGATCATGACCTGAGCCAAAACCAAGAGTCACATGCTTAACTGACTGAGCCACTCAGGCACTCTTCGAAGTACACATTGAATCTTAAAAGATAGGACCCCAGAGTGAAAATGGCAGAGTAGGAAACTATAAAATCTCATTCCTACATAAAAGGAGCAAATAAACTGGCAAATGTCGTGAGAATCAACTTTACTGGAACTTGAGAAACCAATGAAAAGTTTACAGCAACCAGGAAAATGCTTAATTGAGGGGAAAAAAAACCCCACCAGAATCTTGATAGTAGAGCTTTAGGGTAATTTGAATGCCCTGACTCAGCAGCGGCCTGGAAGACAACAGCCCACATTCCTGGTATAGGTGCTGAGTACATAAGGAACAGAATGGATCTAATACTCAAAGAACCCTGGTTGTTTTGTATGTCTTGTTGCTACCTGAGAGACTAATCCAAAGGACTTGTCTTTATTTCAACTACCATTAAACTCTCAGGACTGAGATGACTACCCAGGGGACATTTGTCAAAAATATTTAAAGGCGAATATATAACTTGCTGCCACTTGAGGCAAGAGATAATAGTTGGGACAAACTATAAACAAATCTAAAAGGCCTGGAGGAAAAAACTGGAGATTGAGACACTTTGGGGAATAAGGGTTTTGAAAAGCTCTCACATATAGCTGGGAGTCTAGAAGGCCATCTGCATGCCCAGGGCTGGAAACATGCTTAGGAAAGATCTGAGAAATCCCTAAGCTCTCACCTGTGGCTGACCTTGAGGCTCTCCATTATAGAAAGTGAAGACTAAGACACAATAGTGAAATGCTTGTCTGAGCATTGAAGGTATGACCCAACACAGACATAGAGTCTATTTACATACTAGGAGATTTTGTATTATTCCAGGCAAAAAAATAGAAATCTATACTTTGTCATGTAGAGTCACTGAAATCTCTGTCAAATCACTGGCTTAGAACAAACTTACAGAATAAAGATTCAGTGGCTGTATACAACAAAGAATACAGACTTTACAAAATCAATTCAGAAAGGAGAACCAAGCACACAAATAACAACCGCAACGAGCAGCAATGATAAACCCTAGAGAAGGAGGAGAATATGATTTCCAGAGCTGCCACATTCAAAATGTCCAGTTTTTAACAACAACAAAAAAAATGTGGGTCATGCAAAGAAACAAGAAAGTATGGCTCATACACAGGAAAAAAAGAAATGAACAGAAATGTGCTCTGAGGAAGCCAAGACATTGTACTTTATAAAAAAAGAAAAATCTATAAATCAACTATTTAAGAAATGCTCAAAGAGCTAAAGGAAACCGTGAGAATGATGGGTCAGCAAATAGAAAACATTTAAAAAACCAACAAATAGAGAATACAAATATGAAGATAGAAATTATAAGAGGAACTAAAGAGAAATTCTAAAGCTGAAAAGTACAATAATTAAAATGAAAAATTCATGAAAGAGAATAAATAGAATAGTTGAGCAGGCAGAAGAAAGAATCAACAAACTTGAAAATAGGTCAATGCGATTTCCCAGTCTGAGGAGCAGAGAAAAAATAATAATAAAAAATGAACAAAGCCTAAGAGACCTGTGATACAGCATCAAATATACCAACATATGTACAATGGGAGAGCAGAGAGAAAAGAGTGGAAAGAATACCTGAATGATGGCCAAAAACTTTGAAAATTCAATAAAAAATATGAATATACATATCCAAGAATCTCAATAAACCTCAAGATCCTCACTGAAACACATAATCAAACCACTGAAAGCCAAAGGTAGGATCCTAAAAGTAGCAAGAGAGAGATGACTTATCACATACAAGGCATCCTCAGTAAGATTAACTGCTAATTTCTCCTCAGAAATCATGTAGGCCAGAAAATAGTGATATGACATACTCGAAGAATTCAAAGAATAAAGTGGTCAACCAAGAATTCTTATATCCAGGAAATCTAGCCTTCAAAAGTGAAAGAGAAATTAAGACTTTCTCAGATAAACAAAAATGGAGTTTATTGCTAGAAGACATACTCAACAAGAAATGCTAAAGGAGACCCTTCAGGCTGAAATGAGAAAACACCAAATAGCAACTTGCATCAACGTGCAGAAATAAAGAACACTTTGGGGTAATTACATGGATAAATATAAAAGTCAGTATTAAGGTATTTGTGGTTTGTAACTCCTCTTTTTTTCCTATATAATTTAAAGAACTACATAAAACAATGATTATAAATATATCGATGCGAACATAATGTATAAAGATGTAATTTGAGAGAATAACAACATAAGTGGGAAGGGACAGAACTATGTAGGAGCAATGTTTAGTATGTTATTCAAATTGGTATTAACTTGAAATAGATTGTTATGAAATAGGATGTTAATTGTTATTCCCAGGCAACCACTAAGACAACTAAAAAATACATCTAGTAAGATAAACGGGAGAGGAATCAAAATGGCACACTAGAAAATATCTAATACAAAAGGCAGTAACAGAGTAGAGGAATTGAGGAATAAAAAATATTGACACATAAAAAAATAGCAAAATGGCAGAAGTAAGGCCATCTTCATCAGTAGTTATAATAAATGTAAGTGGTTTAAACTCTATAATTAAAAGACAGACTTTGCCGGAATGGATTTTTAAAAATGGTCTAATTATATGCCATCTACAATAGACCCACTTTAGACACAAAGAAGTTAATAGGTTGAAAGGGAAAGGATGAAAAAGATATTCCATGTAAACAGTAACCAAAAGAGAGTTGGAGTGGCTATACTGATATCAGACAAAATAGACTTTAAGACATAAATTGTAACTAGAGACAAAGAAGGACATTATATAATGATAAAAGAGTTAATATATTAAGAAGATATAACAGTTATAAGCATATATGCACCTAACAACAGAACTCCAAAATATCGGAAATAAAAATGGACAGAATTAAAGGGAGAAGTAGACTGTTCTACAATAATTGGAGATTTCAACACTTCACTTTCCATAATGAACAGAATGATTTGAGAAAAGATAAAAAAGAGATAGAAGGCTTGAACAACACTATGAACCATCTAGAAAAAGAAAAGAAACTAAACCAAAACAAGTAGAAGGAAGAAAATAATGAAGAGCAGAGATAAATGAAATCGAGAATAGAAAAATAGAATCAATGAAATCAAAAGTTGGTTCCTTGAAAAAATTTTAAAAAAATGGACAAACCTTTGGCAAGACTAAGGAAGGGGGGGGGGGACCGAGAGAGAGAGAAAGAGAGAGAGAGGGACTCAAATTACCAAAAGCAAATGGAAACAACAAACAACATGGTGGTTAAGAGTCTGGACCGTAAATTAATGATGTACTGTATGGTGACTAAAATAACATAAAAAAAAGAAAAGAGTCTGGACTGTGGAGCCATATTGCCAAAAGCAGGAATGAAAGTAGGGACATTACAAACAACTTTACAGAAATGAAAACGGATAAGAGAAAACAATGAACATCTGCATGCCAACAAAGTAGATCATCTAAATGAAATGGACAAACTTCTAGAAACACAAATTACCAAAAGTAACTCAAGAAGAAATAGAAACTCTCAACAGACCCATAACAAACAAAAAGATTAAATCTGTAATTAAAAATTTCCAACAAAGCAAAGCTCAGGACCAGATAGCTTCATTGGTGAATTCTACCAAATGTTTCAAGAATTAACATCAATCCTTCTCACTCAACTCTTCCAAACAATCAAAGAGGAAACACTTCTTAACTCATTCTATGAAGCCAGCATTACTCTGATAGCAAAGCCAAAGAAGACATCAAAGAACAGAAAACTAAAGACCAATATCCCTATGAATACAGATGCAAAAAATCCTCAACAAAATACTAATAAACTGATTTTAGCAGCATATACAGAGGATTATATACCATAACCAAGTGAATTTATCCCAGGAAAGGGAGAGTAGCTCCACATACAAAAATTAGTCAATATAATATACCAACCATATTAATAGAATGATAGAAAAAAACCTGTGATCATCTCAGTTGATGCAGAGAAAGAATTTTATAAAACCCAGCACACTTTCCTGATAAAAAATGCTCAAGAAACTAAGAAGAGAAGGGAAATTCCTCAACATAATAAAGGAAAAATTAAGGTCATCTATGAAAAACCCGCAGTTAGCATCATATTTCATGAGGAAAGACTGAATGCTTTCTCTCTAAAATCACAACACAAGGATGTCTATTCAGTACTTCATTTTGTTTTTTAAAGATTCATTTATTTATTTATTAGACCTAGAGAGACGGCCAGCGAGAGAGGGAACACAAGCAGGGGGAGTGGGAGAGGAAGAAGCAGGCTCCTAGTGGAGGAGCCTGATCTGGGGCTCGATCATGGAATGCCGGGATCATGCCCTGAGCTGAAGGCAGACGCTTAACGACTGCGCCACCCAGGCGCCCCGTCTATTCAGTACTTCTATTCAATATTGTATTGGAAGTTCTACCCAGGGCAATTAGTCAAGAAAAAAAGGCAGCCAAACATGGCAATACTCCCCAAAGTGACCAACAGATTCAGTGAAAACTCTGCCCAAATTCCAACCACCTGATTTGTAGAAATTGATGAGGTGATCCTAAAATGCATATGTAATTACAAGGGACTCTGAATAACCAAAACAATCTTGAGAAAGGTACAAAGTTGGAGAATTCACAGTTCTCTAAAACTTACTAAAATGCTACAGTAATCAAAACAGTATTCTACCAGCATAAGGGTAGACCTAACAATCAGTGCAAAATAGAAGTGAGAATCTAGAAATAAATCCATAAATCCATGGTCAACTGATTTTCAACATGGGTTCCAAGACCCTAATCCAAGAAAGAATAGTCTTTTCAACAAGTGGCAATGGAACAACTAGATATCCACATGCAAAGAATGAAGTTAGATACTTACCTCACATAATATTTAAAAACTAACTCAAAATGGATCCAAGACCTAAACATAAGAGCTAAAACCATAAAATTCTTAGAAGGAACCACAGGGGTTAATCTTCATGACTTTGGATTTGGCAATAAATTCTTAGACATGGCACCAAAGCATGAGCCACAAAAGAAAAACAGATAAACTGAACTTCATCAAAATGAAAACTTTTGTGTATCAAAGAGTATAATCAAGAAAGTTGAAAAGGTAACCTACAGAATGGGACAAAATATTTGCAAACCACATATCTCATAAGACATTAATATCTAGAATATATAAAGAAGTCCTATAACTCAACAACAACAACAACACGACTCAATTAAAAAAATGGGTGAAAGACTTGAATAGGCATTTCTCCAAAGAAGATATAGCAATGGCCAATAAGCATATGAAAAGATGCTCATTGTCACTAGTCATGAGAGAAATACTAATCCAAACCACAATGAGATACCACTTCACACCCACTAGGATGGCTATAATTTTAAAAAATGAAAAATAACACATATTGGCAAAGAAATCAGGAAATTGGAACTCTTAATATACATTGCTGGTGGGAATGTAAAATAGTGCAGCTGCTGGGAAAGAGTCTGGCTGTTCCTCTGAAAGTTAAACATAAAATTACCATGTGATCTGGCAATTCTACTCTTAGGTATATACCCAAAATAACTGAAAACAGGTGTTCAAACAAAAACTTCTACAAAGGTTTCTTGGGAGCACTACTCAGAATAACCAAAAGGCAGAAACAACCCAATATTCATCAGTGGGTAGATGGATAAACAAAATGTATATCCAGACAATAGAATACTATTGGGCCATAAAAAGTAGTGAAATACTGACCTGAATTCAACATGGATGGACATTGAAAACATTATGCTAAGTGAAAGAAGCCAGACACACAAAAAACCCACATCTTATATTTTTTCATTTATATACAATGTCCACAATAGGCGAATCCACAGAGACAGATAGCAAATTAGTTGTTAGGGGCTGGGGTGAGAGAGAGAAATGAGGACTGACTGCTGAATGCATACGAGTTCTTTTTGGGGGGGTTACGAGAATGTTCTGGAATTAGATCGTGGTGATGGCTACACAGTATTATGAATGTACTAAAAGCCACTGAACTATAACTTTAAAAAGGCTAACATGGTGAATTTTGTTTTGTGACTTTTACCTCAATAAAAAATACAGCACCCCCTATCTTACAGGATATCACTCCCAGGCTAGCATCTTAACATTGCTTTTAAGATGCCCTTCCAATCTTCTAGCAGGCCAACAGTAGCTTCCAGGATACATTCCATGGGAAGATCAACGGGTCCTTGTGATCCTGTGCCCACTGTCATACATCCTTTCCCGTTAAGTGGGTTCCTTGGTATAAGACAAGGTAATGTGGGATCTTAGAATAAGTCAGACCCCTTGTAAGTTCTCATATGGTGGTGTTGGCTGAGGTGCTATTGGCAGGAAAGGCAATGAGTAGACGCTGGCTGCTGGAAGTTGCTCCTAGATGCAATGAACTATCAAGGCTTGTTGAGATAAGGATAAGGAACCAAGAGTGTATCTTTCAAAAAAGAGGTTCAAACCCATGAAAATCTTCCTAACCAAGATGGCAATTCTAGCACTTTTGAGAAGGAGGCCCCTGGAAAAATGGGATGACTTTCTACCTCTGTTAAAAACCCAAGTCTCCATTTGTGGTACAACATGATCAGCACCTACGTACACTATCTCTATTGGTTCTTGTAGAAGCTCTTCAAGATAAACATCCTCACTGTGCAAATGGTGAATTATTGCCTGTAAGGCTAAGTCACTGAATCGTGATCACAGGACTAAGAGGTGAAGGTGACCATGAACAGGGCTGTTGCACTCTGTGATTCGTGCTGTTTCTTTAATGAAGCTTGGCAAACACATGACATGTCTGCCACAATTACCTACTTTAGTGCTCCTGGCAGACATTATTAATCAATCATGGCTTTCTTTCCCTCTGAGTCTAGACTCTGCATCCTCTTAGACAGCCACTCTTGTAATTGGCATAGAAGATAAAAACTCCTCTGCCATCCTAGCATCACACATCACACTGCCTCCCTCTATCTGAACTGGTGTCTCCCGAATCTACTTGTGAGCCAACAGAGAGGCCCAAGTCAGTTTAGAAGACCCCTCTAGATGATGTGGCCATTTCTTCCCTGGGGCCAGGATGAGGTGTGGTTGTGAAGCCTGGAAAGGTGTGGGCCAACTGAAGATGGAGACAAGGATCAGGAAACTGAAAGAGATAGGAGGAACTAAAGGCATGTGGCCATGGTCTCAGCCCCACATCTGCTCCATTTCCCAGAGGAAGCAAGTGACTCAGGCCTGGCCAGTCAGGCCCGGTAATTGAAAGGGGCACGTGACCTGGGCCAGGCCCATCATAAACCCAGGGAGTTGGGTTGAAATTTTGGGCAAGAGGGGCGCCTGGGTGGCACAGCGGTTAAGCGCCTGCCTTCGGCTCAGGGCGTGATTCCGGCGTTATGGGATCGAGCCCCACATCAGGCTCCTCTGCTGGGAGCCTGCTCTTCCTCTCCCACTCCCCCTGCTTGTGTTCCCTCTCTCGCTGGCTGTCTCTATCTCTGTCAAATAAATAAATAAAATCTTTAAAAAAAAAAAAGAAATTTTGGGCAAGAGGCAGGATGGCTAAACTGTAGAACGTCCACTTGGTGCTGCTGTGGCCACTTTGCCACCATGAAGGGAGCACCTGGCTAAGAACAGAGTCAACAGCAAGTAAAGCAGAGCCAGGGATGGAGCAGGGCAGATTCCTGGTGCTCTTGCTTGAGCTCCTGGATGCGGTCAGATCTACAATCAGCTCCCCCGGCTCATTTTTTTCCCCTAAGCCAGTTGGAATTGTTTTTTGCCAATTGCCAATGAAACGAATCCTGTTTAATACAATCTATTTGTCTTCTATAACTCTCTTTCCCTCAATTATTGTTAAAAAAAAAACATGCCCTTAATCTTCTGTGTAGATTAAGGATCTCTTCACTTATCTTTGCCCTAATTCATTTACCCCCCTCCCCACTATGACTGCTGCATGGCAACCTATAGGCGCTTCCTGGGCTGTCTGCTCAAACTCCTCCGGGGTTTATGAGAGATAGTCTCCAGGCGAGCCTCTGTGAGTCTTTTGGAAAACCTCTTTATCGAAGACAGGAACTATTGTGTTTGTTACCCCATACTCTCTGCGAAGAAATCATGGCATCTAATCCTCTGAGTGCAGTGCCAGGAAAATGTAGGTCTATTATTATTTCCTTCTCACAGTGAGAAACAGGGACCCTGAGAGATTAAGTTTCTTGTCCAAGATCACACAGTTAATCCACGATGGATTCGAACCCAGTGTGTGTGGCTCCAAAGCTCACTGTCACCACTGAAGTGGACTGCCCCCATCGGTAAGTGGCTATGATTACTATTATGAACAGTAACAATCAGTCACTCCAACAGGGCTGATGACGTGATGGCTTTCTTATCCCTGATCACTGGCCCTGCCCCATCTTCCAACTACTCCAAATCTGCTTTCTGAAAAGTAATCTACAGACGGATGGGAGGTGAAGGAGCCGTATTAGGGCCTTGTACTTGCAAATGGAGAGAGTCGCTTAGGACGGCCTCAAAGCTGTCTTATTCCATCATTATCTTGTTCAATACAATAAGCCTCAGAACCAGGTTATTTGCACAGTAGAAGCTAGGTCAATGCATACTTGATTACCTGGCTATCTCTGTTCCAGCCATTTGCCAGTCTAACTTGGGCGCTCTGGCTGATAAGAATTCTGAGACTAGGAGTGAAGAAATGTAAGGGCTCCAGGCCTAACTCTGCCATTAACTATGTATAACTGCAGGTCACTTTCCTCCCCTCTTCGGACCTCACTTTCTGCATCTACAAAATTGGTAGGTGTGCTAGGGGGGTGTTTGACTAGAGTGATATTTCCCAAAATGTTTTCCAGCAGGCATTTTTCAGAAGTTTGAAAAAAGGAGAAAACACCCCTCACCCCACCTGGGTCCAGTAATTTTGGGAACACTGGGTAGGACAAAGCTAAACAAAAGTATATTTACCACAGGACTTCTTGGAAACCTCGGTCTGCTCTTGTGCCTTACAACTCCTCCCATACAGGGAGGTAGAGGCCAGAGTTCCCAAATTTACTTGACACAGGAACTCCTTCTGGGTGCACTGTCTTCTGGGGGAGTTGTTTTGTGAAACAGAATTTGGGGAAAGTTAGATGAGGGGATCTGCAGGATCCCTTTCAGGTTTGAGAAGTTTTAATTCAAAATTCATTATTTTGACTTAGGGCCCTGTGAGATGCTAAACTACATCCTGAATCATGAAAGCAAAAACAAACAAACAAACAAACAAACAAAAAAAACAATGACAGTCAGTAAAGTTTAGATGCAGTTCTGTTGTAATTTGTAGAATTCCAGTTGCGGAAAATGAGAGTTCATGAGCAGAATGGATGATAACGATCCAATAAACAGAACACTCATGAACTTGGACCGTGCTGGGCAACAGAGGGAGCTATATCGAAAACTGACCCTGCTCTGAGTTTCCTTTATGGAAATTTCAGGATGCATAGATTACCCATCCTGTACTACCAGAGTCTGTGTTGAATATAAAGTCATAAATTCATGGCTGGAAGACAGTGACTTAGAGACTCTGAGTTGTGAAATCATAATGGCTTTGAACTTTTAGAGATCAAATGGCATTTGAACAAATGCCTGGTGGTGTGCATGTTGTCTACAGGAAAGCAAACAGGCCAATGAACTAACAAGCAACCCGCTGAACCTGCCTGGGGAAGAGATTAATTCCATATCAGCCCCTATTACTAACTGTAAAATTGCGCACAATGCAATTGACATTCTCTTCAGGGAGCTTTCTTTATTTTCATATTTTGGTGAGAATGAAAAGTACCTATAGAAAAGGACTTTATGGATTTATTCTTGACTGAAGTCCTCTAAGCCTATTTTCCCTCAGATCTGCATTTTCCCATCATGTGGGTTTTCAGGAGGAAGCGAGGTATGTGGCATTGGAGTCAGACATTGCATCAATATTGGGTGACCATTATGTGCTAAGCGTTGGGAATATAGCAGCAAACAATGATTTAAAAGTCCTTATCCTAATAGAGCTGCCATCCTGATTCTGTTACTTATCAGCTGTGCGAGCTTGGGCAAGTCACTTAACCTCTCTGAGCCTTAGCTCGTTACAACACGATCACAGGATTGCACACGATTCCAGGATTGCTGGAAAATAAATGTCAGATTTTGCAGGTAGAGTGTCAAGCCTAGGGCCTGGCACTTAAGTGGCTTCTAGAAACAGCAGTCAGCATTATGGCTCTTGCAGCCAGAAGGGGAGAAGCGAGTTCAGATAGGTTCAGGGAGGCTTCACACTACAGGCAGACCCTTACAAGAAGATGCAGGATGAGCAGGGGCGTCTGAGAAGAATGCCTTACTTCCCAAATAAAGTCCTGCTTTTGTTGTCTGCCCCTCACCTGATTCGCCCCAGCTTTCCCAGATTCACCAGTGTGCACAACTGCTGGGCTGGTGACCTTGATCCCAGGGCCCTGCCTGCTGATTCACATCCTCACACAGGCAGTCAGCTTCCTATTAGACATTCAGCCCCTACTACCCTAGCCTCTTGGGATAACCTCTGAGGTAACAGACATGCCTCCATCCCAGCCTCAGGGCAGGGCACCCCTACCAGGCCCAGACATCCAGAGGGTGGTCAGCACAGATCTACCTGAAAGCAATTCACTCAGCACATCCCGGGAGCCCGGAGATGGGGGCTCTTTGTCCTGCCTGCCGTTGCCTTGCCTCGTGCTCCTGAGCTGCTCACTTCTACCGCCGGGTCAGGTTCTCCTACACAGACTGAAGGCATGCCATCAGCCAACCTTAGGGGCAGTCCCCCAGTTTTGGCATTCTACAAGGTACAACTATTCTTCTCACAGGCCATCTGGCAGAGATCTGGAGCCAGTCGAATTTCAGTTTGTCTGATATTACCTCCACTTTCTGAGTTGTTTTTCTATCAGCAAAAATGGAGTTAATAATTCCTACCTATATGCATATTTTTAAATTAAATTCCTACCTTTAAATGAAGGCTGGGGTACACAATGCAAAGAACATGAATCTTGAGTCAGACAGGCTTGAGTTTGAATACTGGCACTGCCATTGGCAACGCAAGGCACTTCCTCTCACTACATGCCTCAGTTTCCCCATCTGTCAAATAGGCAGATAGCACCTGGCTTGAAGAATTGTGCAGGTGAGGCAAGCCATGCATCATGCCTGCACATAGCAGATGATCAATAATCGGCAGCTCTTATTGTTATTGTGGTTGTTATTCATTCTAAAAATAAGCGCCTGCTTAAAAGCCGATACTCTCCCAATTTCCACCACTGTGCTCACCCTCTCTAGATCTTCAACACTGGGGGTCCTCCTCCAATCAGTGATGGGGCTTCTACGGCTGAAAGCTCCAGAGGGAGCTCCACAGGGAGTTCAGTGGCAACACCAAATTCCTTTTAGGCTGGAGTTCATGGTCCATGCAGCATTCCCTGTTGAAAGGTGTGTCCTCAAATACACAATACCCTACTTAGCCTCCTCTCCTGGGATCCTAATTCTAGTTCATGCTTTGTGGCGGATATAAAGCCATCCTTTGAGTGATTTGAGTCTCAAATTCACCCATGATCTCACCTGTTACCACCTTTGCCCCCATGTGCTGCTGCACAGCTCCGTCTATTCAGAAGAGCCTGCGGACACTGAAAGGGACCAGAATCCCTGAGACTCAGGGTTGGATGAGAATGAATGTTACTTAGTTGAAGCTCTCTCCTGGTGCTTGACCTTTCTCTACCCCACCCCCTGCTGAGAGTACATCCAGCCTATTCTTACTTACCTCTAACGATGGGGAACTCACTAAATGCAAAGGTGGGTCATTTCATCATCCACCCAGTGGTCAGTTAACTGCCTGGCTCACTTGAAAAAAGGTCACTCAACTGCAACAAAAAAGCTTCTCGTGGGTGAGCAATCTGTGAGTCGTAGTTCCAAAGAACAATACTGTTTTCTTGTCCACCCCTCTCCCCAACTCTGAACTTGTGACCACAAAAAATGGAGATATGACATTTTCCTTTGGAATAACAAAACTCTGTTAATGTGTCTCTTTTATTCACCCACCCGCTAGACATTCCCATAAGGAATCTACTTTAGATACCCACAGGGATTGCATTTTCAATTCTAAACATAATTAGCTAACTTCCAGAAGAAGGAGAGCATTTATGGGCATAGATAAATCATATCCTTGACCAAATACCCTCTTCTACTTTCCAACAGGGAACCCAGAGCAATTTCAGGACACGACTCAGGGGGTAACATTGTTTTTCTTCTGTAGCTTCAAAAACCAAGGCGGAGAAGCGAAGGTCACCCAACAAATCAAGGGCAAAACCATGCACTAAATCCCAGGAATCGGAGACCTCCCAGCGTAGTAATTGATCCTCTAAGATAAATGTTTGTCTTGCTAACCAGGGAAACTTACTGTGGTCCTTACACAGGGATTCTTGAGGCCCCAAATTATAAACAGGGAAACAGGGCCTGGTAATGAGTTGAGTGATTAATTGGCAAAGAAAGCTTTCAAGGAGGGAAAGGATCAATGAGCTGAAGAAAAATTAAACACCCTTCAGGAAGTTTTCCCACTCCCTTTACATTGTTTTAATTCTTCATGCTCAGTCTCTTCATTAAACATTTTTTGAAGTGGGTTTTTATTTTGTTTCTTAGTTTTTGCTCTTTTGGTTATTTTTCTGGCAAGGTTATTTGATCCCATCTCCAACTTAGATGATTTCTCAGACTGAATTTATCTTGACCTTTGCCCAGTGAAGCAGAACAGGCTCTTGCTTATCTGAAGTAAATGGGACCAAGAGGCCATGGAATAATCAAAAACGGAATCAGAAATGGCTAAGATACAGCACGCTCTGTTTCTGTGCCGATGAAAGGGGCACAGTGAGAATTAGTGTCGCGGTCACGGGACACGGGTGGTGTGAGGGCTCTGAGGGAGCCACCTGAAGTGTGGCCTGACTCACAGCAGCTTCCCTCCCCTGGCGGCGGCTCCTCAGCCACAGTCGGAGAGCTTGGGCTTTGGACCGAGAGGCCGGTCCCCTTCCCAGCTGTTCCTGTGCTGGCCGTGTGACAACAGCAACTTGGGCAACCTCTCTGAGCTGTGGTTATCAGTCAGCTCTTGCTAATGCAGCATGCCACAGGACAGTAAGGCAGGTGATTGTTGTGTTATTTTCTTTGTGCCTCGTAGACAACTGGCACTCAGTCTGCATCTGCCAGATGACTCAGTAGAACAAGGGTACCATCGCCAGCGCTGCAGGAGCATTGTGGAGGTTAAAGGGGCGCTTGTCAATAAAAGCCTAGGGCATTTTTGGAGCGCCTGGCTGGCTCAGTCAGTAGAATATGTGACTCGTGATCTCGGGGTTATGAGTTCAAGCCCCACTTTGGGTACAGAGATTACTTCTAAAAAAAGAAATCTTAAAAAATAAGAGCATAGGACATTTTAGATACTCATTAAACAGTAGCTCTTACAGTGCCAGACTGTCGGTGCCAGGGCTGGGAAAGTGTCTGGGTTTTGAATTATAGAGGCCCCTTGTCCTGCAGATGAGAAAACGGAGACTCGGATATATAGATCTGTTTGCTTGTTCATTCATTTAACATAAACCCCCAAGGTGTCTCTTACATGTTAGGCACTGTACTGGGGATGTATTAAGACAGAAAAAAAAAATCTCTATACTTACGCAGTTTACATTCTAGTGGGGGGAGATAAGAAAGCAGTGGACAAATATATAAACAAGGATAATTTTACATGCTAACAAAGTGCTGTGAGCATAAGAAAGCAGGTAATGTGATAGACAGGGTCTGACAGTGGTGGTAGGGGGCTGTGTTAGAGGAGGTGACCAGCCGGGGCCTCTCTGACGAGGTAACGGAGGAACAGAGACCTGAATGACTGGAAGGACAGAGTCAAACTAAATTTGGAAGCAAGTGTTCTGGAACAGTGCTTCTTCCTTGGTTTATTTTGGTGTGTGCTCCCACAGGTCTTTTTTCGAGGGGAAGGGGGGACATGATTTTTATTTCAATATAATTTCAAACTTACAGAAAAGCTCCAGAACAGTGCAAGGAACTCTCGTCTTCTAGATTCACCAATTGTTTACGTTTGCCCCACTCTCTCGCCTCTCTTCCTCTGTATGAATATATAATATATACACATACTTTTACACATACACACATACTTTTTCAGAACTGTTTGAGAGTTCATAATGCAAACACACGGCCCTGTTACCCTATTCTTCAGGATGTATTTCCTAAAATCAGAACACTCTCGGGGCGCCTGGGTGGCACAGCGGTTAAGCGCCTGCCTTCGGCTCAGGGCGTGATCCCAGCGTTCTGGGATCGAGCCCCACATCAGGCTCCTCCGCTATGAGCCTGCCTCTTCCTCTCCCACTCCCCCTGCTTGTGCTCCCTCTCTCGCTGGCTGTCTCTATCTCTGTCGAATAAATAAATAAAAAAAATCTTTAAAAAAAAAAAAAAAAAAAGAACACTCTCTTACATAACCACCATCCGTATTTAAATTTCATTGTTTGCTCCAACAATAACCTTTTGAAATTACATACATTTTTCCGGGACCAGGATCACATACTGCATGTAATTCTCATGCTTCTTTAGTCTCCTTTAATCTGGAACAATTCCTTAGCTGCTGTCTTTCTTGACCTTGACATTTCTTAAGATTCCAGGCCAGTTATTTTATGGAATGTTCCCCTTGGGTTTCTTGATGCTTCTTGAGGAGTAGACTGAGTTAATGCCTTTTTTGGCAGAAGTAATGCCATGCCCTCCGCAGTGCCCTGTAGCAGGAGGCCTGTGGTGTTGGTCCATCCCCATACGGGTGATGTCAACTTTGACTCTTGGGTGAAGGTGGTCTCTGCCAGCTTTCTCCAGATCAAGTTACTATTTTCCCCTCTGTAACCAAGTCATTTGTGGGGAGGTCCTTTTAGAACATAAACATTCTGTTCCTCAAACTTTCCCCCATTAGTTTCAGCATTCACGAATGATTTTCTTACTCCATCTTTCCTGCTCTACCTATTGTTAACGTTCTACTGCAAGGAAGAGTTGTTCCTTCGGTCTTACTTATCTATATGATCATCTGTTTCTTGTAACACTACAAACTCGTCCGTTTTTATTTTATTCAATAGGTTATAATTCACTACTATTAGATTCTTCTCAGATTTGGCCAGTGAGAGCCCTTTTCAACTGACCCCTGTGTCTTTCTGACATGTTTCATCATCCTTCAAGAATTTCCTTGCTTTCTGGCACAAGATATTTCAGGCTCATCTTACACCTTCCTGGCACTAGGCCTGGAATCAGCCTTTTCTCCAATGAGCCCAGTTCCCTTCGATGTTAAAAGGTATTTAGAATCTGAGATTTAGAATCTGGGTGTCAGGTGAGCTCCTGCTACCAGTGTGTCATTGCTCCCAGGCTCTCTCAGGGGACAGAGGTAGAAAGCTTCTCAAACTTTAATGTGCCTAGGAGTTACTGGGGATAACGTTAAAAGTGCAGATTCTGATTCAGTTGGTCGGGTTATGAGCTGGGATGGTATCAGAGACTCTGCTTTTCTAACAAGCTTCCGGGTGATGCTGACACAACTGGTCCATCAGCCACATCTTGAGCACCGAGGATGTAGGGCAACGGTTCTCAAACGAAGGCATGTATTGATGCAGCTGTTGCTGATCTGGGACACTTCGAGAACCACTAATCTAGACACTGGTTCTCAAACATAGCGACACATAGGAATTCCTGGGTTGTTTTGTTTTGTTTTTAAATACTGACCGGTAAAGCCCCAGAGATTATGATTTAATTGGTATAGGATGTGGCCTGGGCATTGAGAATGTTATGACCTCCATAAGTGGTTCTATTGCTTAGCAAAAGTTGAGAAGACTGTTCTAGAAGAGGTAGAGGTAAATACAAGGCTTTTAAGAAGGAATGAGCTTGACATTTTCGAGGGCCATCAAGGAGGCCAATATGGCCGAGCAGAAGAAGGTAGGTCGGAGAGGTAGGCAGGAATGAGATCAGGAGGGGATGAGATGGGTCGTGCGTGCAGAGGTTTCTGTGGTGAGATGTGGAGCCACTGGAGGCTTTAAGCAAGGTTGACATGACCTGAATGCCTTAATCATGACCCCCATCCAACAGTCTTGAGGTCAGCTCTCTTGCCAGGCCCTTCTACCCGAATCAGTTTGGATTGTGACAAATAAAGTATGAAATGGCTTCATAGCCTTCTCTAAATGCCCCCCACGCACCTATTTTAAGTATTGCCCATGGATTTTGTTTAGAATTACTGTCCAAGGTTTTGAAATCCTTTAAAGGTAAGTTCAGGTACAGTAATAAAGTATTATATGACTGGAGGACCTGGCGGATAGGGGATGTCTCTAATTATTGATAAAGACACCTAGGAGTGCTTTGCTTTAAGAAAACTAACGTATATTGCACAACAATGTGAATATACCTAACACTACTGCCTAAAAATGGTTAAGATGGTAAATTTTATGTGTTTTTTACCACAATTTTTAAAAAAAAGTAATATTCATCATGTATGTGAAAGACAAATTTGCAAAGCACTGAATTCTTCAACTTGTTAAACTTTTATTTGTTCTTCAGGAAACTTACCATGAGTATATCACTACCATATGGAAAACTATATCATACCATTAAGAATAATAAAGAAGAATTTAATCCAAGAATGAAAAAAAGAGAAAAGAAAATGTATAAAACCACAACCTGGGAAATGGACAAAGTTGGGAAAAACTTCTCACTTGAACACAAAGATTCTTGACGTGAGGGTTTTTGCGTCAGGTTGACCTAAGTACTAGTGTCCCTCTAGGGCACTAAAAACATGATCCACTTGACACGTAGCATTGCAGAAACATAACTAGCTTGGAGAGAGAGGATGGCGAGGGGCCTTCTGAGATGTCAAGTCCAACAAAGTGATAATAACTTTGAGATTTTGCTTATCTGCTCTATCCCCTGAAGGCCATTGCACAATATGAGTGTGCTTGGATTGGACAGGATTCCTGTGACACGATTCACATTCTATTTTCATTCTGGCAGTTGGTAACCTTTCTTCTAGGAAATGGAAAAAAACCTGTTGGTGATACTCTGTTGTCCTGAGCATGTGAGGGCAGCAAGACTGCCCAGGGCAAACTGAGCAGAGGCAGGTGTGGCCCCTGGGCAATTTTTAGCAACACTCCCAGGCCTGATATTTGATGGTGGCCTGCAACTAGCTCTGTCAACCTGCCATGAAGATGACCTGCCCTTTCCCTCCGTCATTTGAGCCCTGGGTTTTTCCTGGGCAGGAGCTGACAGTGATGTCATCATCTCGTGGTGTTGTTGGGTGACCTTGTTCACTGAGCTGGTTCCACTCATTTCTCTTATATTCTAAAGTTGAACTGTGCAAAACAGTATTGAGAACCAAGGACAGGGAGGGTCAAGACTCTGCAAAAGGGAAGTCCCCTGGTCCTTCTCACCTGATTTCCAAACACTTATCGTGATCAGCTTTTATCTGACCCGGTTTCTAGCAATCTTCGGCCTAAAAAAGCCTTAAAGGAAAAACAATGTGAGAAGAGATCAATGAGATTAGTTTTTAAATGTGGTGGACTCAGCAAGGCAGAAACTATGGACTCATAAAAACGACTTTGATCCCTGTTCTAAAGACAGATAAGTATTTACGAGTGGTCTTTTTGCACTGTGGACCAACCACAGAGGCCTGAAAGGCAGGAGGAGAAAGGAAGCACGTTATTTGGAGCTGCTGGTTTAATGAAAGGAAACAACGATGTACTGAACCCGTGCTGCATGCCATGCCCTGAGCCTGGACGTCAGTTAAGCCTCCACCCCTCTTCATGAGGTGGGCACTGCCACGATCCTCATGTCATGGAGGAGGAAAGAGGATCAGAGGGGCTGAGTCTGTTATTCAAGTAGGAAGTAGTGGTGCTGGAGTAAGAACACAAAGTTTCTTGACTCCAAATCTGTATTCTTTACCTAGTACACACAGCGGGCGGCTTTCAGATACTATTACCAAGGGCTTATCAAGAACTCCGCTCGGGCTCTTTTCATCAGTAACAGAATTATCCCAGGCCTTGCCCCATCACACAGTGTTCGACCTGAAAGGACGCTGTACAGATGAAGACACTGAGGCTTCGAGCAGGTAAGAGAATCTGCTCTGTGGAGTGGCAGCATCCGGCCTCAGATCCCCAACCACCAGTCAACTACACGCAAAGGACAGAGTGATGACACAAGCCATCTTGTCTGGAATGTGGCCTTGTCGACAATCTCATTTTAGCTCGACAGGATGTGGGCACAATCAGAAAGGCATTTTACCTTACAACTTGCTCCCTGGGGCCTAAACAGCATGTTGTTTTCTTTCCTTCTTTGCTCCTGGCAGCAACAGATACTGTTGGGTTGGAATTCCACAAACTGTTTAGACTTAAGAAAATAAATGACACAGACTTTGCTGGCCAATATTAATACACATTGCAAACCAAGAAGAGTTGCAAGTTGAAAAGCACAGAGCACAGCGCCACCTGGTGTCGACAAACAAGACAAGTAAGTTTAGGTGCTCTCGCTCAGCTAGAGGAAGCTCGAACAGCACAAACCTCTCAGGAGTAAAACTCTCCCCTGCATTTCCCTTCAGGTGAGGAATTGAGGCCTGAAAGGCTGAGAGGCTTGCCAAAATTCACAAAACAGGAGATGAGAGAGCCGAGTCCTGTTTGGTTTCCAACTCTGTGTCCTTTCCACTGAGGGGAAGAGAACACGGTCATTTCGCCTTTTGTGAACATGGGCTACTAGCTCGTTCAGGGTCTAACTGGCAGCTGGCACTCAGAAGGAAGACCCCTTCCTTTGAAAAGGAGAGTAACCTTGCTGGCAGTGATGACCTCCTGTAAGAACATGCCTCTTGCAAAGATCTTCATCCCTCTCCAGAAGAGAAGAAGAAACACACAAGCGTCAGCCGCGGTTCCTAGCCTTCATGGACGTGGAGTGCCCAGCATGCTATGAACTCACCCCCATCTGTAGCCAGGCACAAACAGCAGTTGCTCCATTCTTCTCTGCCAGCCCGCAGGAGGAAAGGCAAGGCTTGCAGAAGGTGGCTGCTTCAGACAGAGGCAGCCCTCTGAATCAAGATGAGTGGGAAACCATCCCAATAAACCCATTTTGGGTAAGAAAAAAAGAAAAAGAAAAGGGAAGTGACACAGCACAGGAGCAGAAGTTAGGGGACCGTACCGCTGCACCAATTACGCCTTGCAGAACTCCAGGGACTACAGCGTGAGCAGTGCCTGCTAGAGTGAGTCACACAATAGCCCCAGTTGAGGTCTTACTACTAGATGAGCTTGGACTTGCTTGTGGCCGTGGGCAGGTCTCTTTCCGGAGTCCTTGGCCTCTTCCACCCCATGTGTACAACGAAGGTGCTAAATTATACCTGGACCATAGAGGTCGCTGGGATCTGGTCCCTCTCTGACCTCATCTCCTCGGCTCACTCTCCTCCCGCCCACTGGCCTCCTTGCTGACCCTTGACCAGGTGAAATTGTTCTTGCCTCAGAGCCTATGCATGCATTCCAGCTGCGTGGACCAACGCTGTTTTGCCAATTCCCAACAGGACTGGCTCCCTCCAGCTCTGTAGATGTCTGCTCAAATGTTACCTGGTTGGACCTTTCTCAGAGCCCCTCTGATGTTCTGCCTTCTCTCCTGGTACTCTCATGCTCTGTTACCTTACCCTCCACGTCCTTCATAGCACTTAGCACTGTGTACTCATTTTGTTTTGTTCAGTCCTCTAATGACAGAGTCTGGCACTTAGTAGACTTTGATCACAATTTTTAATTGGTTGAATTAAATTATTTCACATTCATGATCCTCCTCCAAACTATCTAGGGAGAAAAAGAGTGGGGATAGTTGGAATAAGATGAATTGAGTGACCTTAGAAAATGGAACTGGCCTCCAGTAGTCTCCACTTCTGTGGTTTCTGCAACTGGTGTCTGTGATGTGTCAGGGACATTCCAGGCAATATCCTAGGCTGTTTATGTAAATGCTTTCCACATCTTACAGCTGACCTTCTGGCATATGTAATTTGCCCAGCTGGTACATGGCACAGCTGGGATTTAAAGCCAGGTTTATGACTCTATCATACTTCCGGACTCTACGGTCAGTTTTCCAACTCACCAAGGGCAACTCTGTGGAGGTCCTGTCAACACCCAGAGCCCAGAGCCCCACAGCCTTGTAGGTGGGATGGAAGCCAAGAAAAGAATTCCTCTGGAATAATCAATATCAGGAACTGCAGTGGGGCATGTTGCTTCCACATCCAGCAAGCTTCTAGAAGCGGCCAAGAAAATAAAAATCTACACGCTCTGGGTATTAAAAGTGAGCAATGGATCTAAAAGGAATTTAAAACACTTGGCCTTGGCTTCCTCATTTCTTGGTGTTAGTTTTCCATGTAAATTGATAACTAGTTAGGTATCTACAGTTGGCACATACTGCTATTCTCAGGTTAATGGTAATGGAAACAAGATGGCTAGGGCAAAAACGTGGGAAGAATTGTCCAGTTATATGGAGGACATCACAAGTATCTGGAAAACAGTGTGCCAAGTTTACCTTGGAAGTATTATTTGCCATGAATGGATAAAGAAGTTGTGGTGTCTATGTATATACGTGTGTGTGTGTGTGCGTGTGTATGTGTATTATTCAGCCATAAGAAGGAAATCCCGTCATTTGCAACATGGGTGGACCCTGAGGGAGTTACGCTAAGTGAAATAAGCCAAAGACAAATACGACATGGCACCACTTATATGTGGAACCTGAAAGAAAGAAGTCAAACCCTTAGAGAACAGAAAAATGGTTGTCAGGGACTGGGGGTGGGGGAAATAGGGAGAGGTTGGTTAAAGGGTACAAACTTTCAGCTATAAGGTAAGGTCTGAGGATCTAACGTAAAACATGGTAACTAGAGTTGATAACCCTGTACTATATACTTGCAACTTGCTCAGAGAGAACTTAAATGTTCTCACCAAAACAAACAAAAACAAAACCCAACCAAATAAACAAAACGAAAAAAACTATGAGGTGATGGATGTGTCACTTAACTAGGTGGCAAGAGTCTTTTCACAACGTATACATCTATCAAATCCCCACAATGCACTTACGAATCTTCTAACTTTTTCACTAATACCTCCATAAAGCTGGAGGCAAAAAAGTACCACTTGCCCCTTCCACCCATAGTGTTGTCACTGGTTTTCCTGTGACTCAATGACTCATCTAGCATATACTGAGGACACACTCTTGGCCAGCCCATGCCAGGGGTTGTGAGTACACAGGTCCCTGGTCTTAAGCAGCAACCTGTCTGGTGGGGCTCAGTGTTCTTCACTCACATTCTGTAAGTAACCCACCTGCCTCAGAGCTCCAAGGACCCCAGTACCTCCTCTCAGCCTAATACCCTCCTGCGTAGCAGGTTCCACACCTAACTCCCAGAGGAGACTCCAACTACCATTAGGCCTAGTCATGGAACAAGTCTACACTCCACCCACACTGAGCAATGGCTTCAAATCAGGGTCTCCACTCTAAGGTGTGTTCCAAGAAATTTTACCAATTATTAAGTAATTCAAAGGAGTTTTTTGCCTATAAATCAGGAGACTACAAGTCATCTTTAACTAACAGGCATTTTTTGTCTCCAGCTCCCATCCACCCTTTCCTCTGATTCCCTTTAGAGACCTACCCCCTCCATGCACAGACTATACGGCTCAGCTGGGGATAATCTTGTCTAGTGCCAGGATGGGTGTGTGGCTCAGGCCTCGCCAGAGCCCTACGTTCTCATGACCATGATGACTGGCGGTGGACCAGCACATGAACCAACTGAGCGTGAGACCACTGCTACTGGCAGGTAGATTTTAAGCCTGATTCGCTACAGGGTAGAGCTTGCCCACATAGTTCACTGGAACTGAGTGACAGAAACACCAACCGAGCCTCTTGATTCCGCCAGGATGACTCCTGGAATTTTCAGTTCCTTTCCCGGTCCAACACAGGTGAGCATTGCTCCACAGCTGGCAATTGCTCCCAGTGGAACGTTCCTCTCCTGACTATAGGCTAAAAGCATTGTGGGCAATAGGTATTTTTGTAATAAAAGGGTGTATGAAACCAGTTTCTCTCTTGGTGTACAGAAAGATACTTGAGTTTATGCAGATCTTTAAAAAAAATCACTATTTGAAATGTGTGAAAACTGTCCACTTGTAGCGAATGATTTTAGTCTAACTTGAGATACTCAAGTTACCTGGGTTTCACTTTGGGCACATTTCATCTCAAAGATAAATGCGCGGTCCTCCACTTTGTCCATCTTCCTTTATGGGAAGCAACGACAATTCAGAACACTCTCCCTTCAGGAAGCCACCAAGACAGGGATCTAGGTATGGCATCTGCTTGAGAGGCTTCCAAAGGAGAGATGGTCAGAAGGCTCCTCTTGAGCTATGTGACCCCATGTTGCAGACACCTCGTCACCAGCTCCAATGACCACAGGCTGTCCAGCTGGCTGGAGCTCAGTGTTCTGCAGCCTGGGAGTCCAAGGCACGGCTCCGGGGTGCCCTCATATTGCATAAGTCCTCAGAGGGCAGCACCGTGCAGCCCCGGAGAGGAAGCCTTGATGAAGGCTGTGTCAGGATGCTGCTTGAGGCACCCCCGTTGCAGGATGAGTCCCAGCACCAACCTTCCAGGTAGGTAGCCTGAACCACAAAAGGGCTCCCCAAACCCACACTGCCTCCTTCTCCTCTGTCTGGTAATATGCAAGCGATTATCCTGCAGTTGAGCTTTTACTGCCCCCGCCCTGTATCTTAGCAGCCAAGAGGTGGGTGGATGTTTATACGTTGCAGCTGAGTCTTAGTGGCACATGGCGGTAGTGTTGCCAGATTTTAAGGCCCATGGTTTCTAGAAACCTTGGTGTGTGAACGACAGCCCTCACTGCCAAAAGTTCTAGTATAATCTATCACTTCTAGGAGAAAAAGGAGAAAGATGACCAAGAATAGAGCAGAAGTATCTAGGGTTCAATCATGGATATCAGAAGCCACTAAAAAGAAACACAACCCTAGAAAGAACTGGAGGATGTGGTAAAGCAAGAGGACCAGATGGCCAGTCATGTCATGGCTGTGGTGGGCATTAGGAGCAGTCTACTACCTAGAGCCAGGGTCTCCACAGCATGCCCACCCCCACCCCCCAAACCCCCCAGATAGGAGCCCAGCAGATTCACACCCTACTGCTCCGTGCTAGCTGTGGGACCACAGGCAAGCAACTCGAGCTCTTTAAGCTTCAGTGTCTCGTAACATTCTGCAGGAGAGTTGTGGTAAAGATTAAGTAGGGACACACACACGAACGGCTTTTGCCTGATGCACTTTGTGCAATACATTACGGTAATCATCCCGGATCATCATCATCCAGGCAAGAGTTCTACTAGGAAAGGGTGATCCAAAGGAGCGGCCACTTGCTGCCACCAGAAGCACAGGTCCCATTTTTCCCATATTGAACAGGCTGATGTAAACAGGTTACCTCCCGGACTACTGAAGCCTAAGGACAAAGTGTGGTGGTAAGCAGAAGCGAAGGAAGGTTCTCCCTTCTCTACTCAGGTAAGATAAAACCTCTGTCAGCTTGCCCACACTTGTCTTCCCCTTTCCCTTAACTTGCAGGGACAAGTACAATAAATCATGAAAAGGAAGCCTTTTTACACAATGTTTACCAAAAGCATCTTTCCTGCACATGGCTTAAAACATTGTGCATGTGTTAGCATATCGTGCTGGATAATGGACTAACAAACACACATTCAGCGTATTTACAGGCCAGCCATCCACATATCGGATTGCTACATTTCAAAATGGTACAGCCTACTTAGTAGAGGATGTCAGGTTCTAAGTCCCGTATAAATAAAGTTTTAGAGACTGCAACACATACACACACTTCCCTCTTTCCCTTTCAAGCATTAAGTGCCGACTGACTGAAGCTAGAAATAAAAAGAGCTCTGCTTTTTAGCCACTGTTTTATTGTGCCACTCAGATATGTTGTTACAGACCGGTCATCATTAATGGCCTGTGATCCAAGAGTGGGAAAATGTTCTTTGACTCATAAAATATGGGCAGCATTGGTAGATTTGACCAAGCCAAACCACACAGGTATATAATCACCAGAGCCTGACCTTAGAGATACATCAGACCAAGCAGAAATAACAGAAATCATGCTTTGTAGCTCACGGCCACCTTAACATTTACAATGGCACGAGACCACTCCACACCCACCCACCCACTCTACCTGTTCTTATTTGGGCGCTCTTCTCTGTGCTCTTATGGCATCCAATAAGCATTATTCTATTAGCACTAACCTCCCTGTCCTCCAATTGTTGGTTTAAAGAACTGCCTCCCCAGAAGACTCGAAGGAAGGACACATATGGGCAAAAATGTAGTTTTTAGTCCTCCACAGTGCCTCAAACCTAGCAGATGCACAGATCAACGTGTACAACTAAAGTCAATGTAAGATGTGTGCTTAAAGAATTCACAAGACAGGAGATGCATTAAAAAATATATCAGAAAAGGAAACACTGAATTTAAAGGAAAAAAGTCAGAAATTGTCTGAGAAAACAACAGAACAAATCAATTCCGGAAAAAAAGAGTTCTGCATCTTGGTGATCACATTTATTGAAAGGGTTGGAAAAAAATTAAGATGCCCTTTAGCTTAAGAATTTTTGAGTTATCTGCAGATCAACTCATTTCAGGAGTGGAAGAATCCTTAGTCATTTCTTAATATCAAAATTTACGCAGGGTTCTCTTTGAACGTCTTCTACATTTAAAGAGGCAACATACAAAAGCTCCTATATTCCATACACGATTAATTCTGTGTTTCAGCCAACTCTTAATGGAGGGGCAACTAGTACAACACCATCTCCCCGGACAAAGAGCATCGGAATATTCCGTTTTGTTGACTGGAAGAGGAAAACAAAAACAGAACACGTTTATACAAATACATAGTAGTATTATTTATTTTTTGAGAGAGCAATTTGAAAACAAAACATTCATCATAACACAAACTGATTTAAAAACCTGACTACTTACCTTTGTAACACAAAAACCACCATATTAACCATTTACTTGTTTGCCCTGGATGTCAACGATGTGGGCAAAGATTAGAGCTATCCACCAAAATCCATTCTCCTCCTCTTCCTGGCACATAGCTAGACCACATTACTCATGTTCCCCTGCAACCGGGTGCAGCCATGGGGCTGGGTTTTAACCAATGAGAAGTAAACAGAAGTGACTGACCCATTAACCTTCTATTAATGCCCTTTCGTGGTCTTCTCCACGCAACTAGACAGGACTCAGATAACGAACTCTGGAGATGGCAGAGCCGAAAGACAGAGGAAGCCTGGGTCTCTGACTGAGTACCAGGAAGAAAGGTATCGTGCTGAACTCAAACTCCACTCAGGACTGTTATGTGGGCAAGAAATAAAATTCTGCTGTGCTGAGCCATTAGCTGTTGCTTCCAGTGCCACTGCACTCACATATGTGGGACAAATACCTTGGGGCACTAGTCTACAGGTCGAGCCTTAGGCAGTAAGGAAACAGATATGGAATATCTGAAATCCTCTTATGCCTTGGCAAGTCACAGGGTACAACTGTTACCTGCAACGACGTGGAAAGTAGTCTAAGGGCCTCCTAAACCCATAGGTTCTAGGGGAAGAGGTGGGAAAAAGCCAAATGTTAGTTGCTGATGCACTCAGCAAGGCAGTGTAAGAGGTGAGCTCAGGTAAGAGCGAGCTGGTTTTCAAGCAAAGATTACAAGAAACAGGATTCCCAGGGTTCAAAAAGCCAACTGTTTTTAGATTCCAAACTGCAGACAATACGCAGGAACAAAAGTTTTGAGGACCAAGCCCAGTGAGCCTTCTCAGTTAAACAAACTCAGCCCTAAGGCAAGGATCAGATTAAGGGTGCTGCTTTCCCACCCAAATTTACTTTAGCAAATGGCCTAAGGGTCAACATTAATTAGAGGCAGAGGAACAGAACAGAGGGAAGAAACTAAAGAAACAAAGGCACCGCCAGGCCATGTATAGGCAAGAACTTTGACTGAAGTTACTGGCCCATAGAATTGTTTGGAAGTGAACAGATCAGACACAGGTGAAGTCCTAAGCTTTTAAGAAATTGCATTCAAAGAAACCAACCCTGGCTAAAAAAGCCTTTGACTATTTCAGTCTTCCGCCATAAGCAAGAACTTGGCTGTGAAAACTCTGTAGCCCCCATTTAGGGCTGCCAGATTTAGCAAATGAAAATATAGATTGCTCAATTAAATCTGAATTCTAGATGAACAGAAAAGAATTTTCTTGGTGTAAGTATGTCCCAAATATCACATGGGACACACTTGACCTAAAAGACAAAAGACTTCTACTACTACCAGGACAGGAACATTTCACACCTCCCCAGGAGATGCTGCTCTGTTTCCATTCCAAAGGGAATATATATATATTTTTTTCTTTTTTGGTGATTATCCTGTCCCTGCTCTGCTGGAGGATGTGGGAGGGGCAATGGTAATAAATTCACCCTTTTAGGTTCTAGGAATCTATTCCACAAGTGACCACATGTAGATCTGACAGAGAGAACTGCCTCTCTGCCAGGCAGAAAATATTAGTAATAGCTGTTGTAGAGAGCAAGATGGAGTTACTCATGTCACACAGGGGCCTGTGTCAAGCAATGACGGGAGCAGCTAAGATTGCCGAGACCAGTACCAGCTGACGACACCCAGAACTGACAGCAAGCAGAAGCGGAGGAGGTCTGCAGGGGCCCAAGACCGATTAAATCCCTTTAAAATGGGAAGATTTGGGGTGCCTTGGGTGGCTCAGTCAGTTAAGCGTCTGCCTTCGGCTCAGGTCATGGTCCCAGGGTCCTGGGATCAAGTCCCACATCGGGCTCCCTGCTTGGCAGGGAGCCTGCTTCTCCCTTCTCATGCTCCCATTATCTCTGTCTCTCTCTCTCAAATAAAATAATAAATCTTAAAAAAAAAATAAAATGGGAAGATTTTTGCAGCCAACTGTCAGACGCCTCAGACAAGGACCTCTCTCTCTGACCACTTCAAAAAGGCAGCTGCCACCGAAGGCTCTCTGCCCGACTGATCGCCGCACAGAACTGAGACTCTTCACTAAACATCAGAAGCAGTAAGTGCCGAGAGCTGACCTGGACCGGACCGAGGCCTTATCTCCACTGCGCGTCCACAGACGGACTTGGCCTTTAGTTCATCAACTTCCTGCCCTCCATGTTACCTTGTTTGTCGTGTGGCTTGTCTCGTCTGCTTTGTGCGCCGTGTAAGAAGCCAAGTCAATCATGGGGTGAAATGTCACTGAGTTTGGAATTCTGGACCTGCTTTATAATTACGATAACCTTGCTTCATGACTGAATAAAGCCGACACCGTGGAGAGACACAACTCGTGTGTCTTCAGTGCGCGCCTTTATAGCGTGCTCATGACGGCTGTGTTTTCATAACTTTTTTCAAAATGTAAAAACTATATTTTATGAGCTTCTTGGGTACTGGAACTAACATAAAGGAACCCCTCACACTAAAATTCAAGAAATGCTTATAAAGTTTAGTATACTAAACTCAAGTACACTTATCTGTCATGGTCTCTGAAAAAGTGATCTAACTCTTCCCTACGACACTCTCAGGGCAGTGGCTCTCAGATGACAACGTGCGTACAGAGTCACCTCTTCAACAGCTCCTAAGATGGTTTCCCAGGCTCCAAGCACGGAGTCTCATTTACTAGGTCAGGGGGTGGCCCAGGAGTTTGCATTTCGAACACGGTCAAGGGTGATGCCAACGCTCCCGCTTTAAGGCACAGAGTCTGAGAATCACTCTCCAAGAAACAAGTGTCATGTGACTGGTGTCTGTTAGGAAGCAGTACTTCCTTCCAGTCTCGTTCGAGTTGCAAAGGTGCACCGAGTTTGAGGACGGCAAGTTTAGTGAGTCTGTGCTGATCAAGGTAATTTATATATTTTACTCAAATTCCTTACTCAGTGGTCGTATTTCTGAACTAAAAAGTTGCTTCCCTTCCTATGGAATCCACTTCATCTGTAATGATTCTCCATTAATTCGATGATAGTTTTCCGGAGATTCAGTGAACAGAAATGAACATGGCAGCATTTTCCAAGGCAAGTAGCTTCTACGATTACATTTAATGACCCCCACACCTGCTGGTGTTCACACCCTTGTGAAACTCCCTTCCCTCTGAGTGTGGGTGAAACCTGTGCCTTGCTTCTAACCAACAGAATACTGCAAAGGTAATGGGATATCACTATCATGATTAGATTACCTAGCAAGTGACTTCCATCTTGCTAGCTAACTCTCTTGCTAGGTCTGATGAAGCAAGCTGCCAAGTAGTGGAGACCCATGTGGCGAGAACTGAGGCTTTCAGTCCAACATCCCTCAAGGAAATGATTCCTGCCAACAACCATGTAAGTGAGATTGGAAGCAGATTCTTCCATGGCTGAGCCTTCAGATGAGACTCCAGTCCTGTGTTGTCTCATCAAATACCCTGAAGCAGAAGACCCAGCTAAGCTGAGTCTGGATACCTGACCTACAGAAATAGTGAGGTAATAAATGTATGTGCCTTTAAGCTTTTAAGTTTTGGGGTAATTTGTTATGTAGCAGTATGTCTTCTTAAGACAAAAAGTACTGTGGTACTTCCCAAATAAGTTTGGGAAACACTGCATACTATACACTTTTTTGGCGATAGTAATGCCAATTAGCTTTAACCTAGGCCTGTTTTACTGAGCTGTTAGAATTACATATGATGTATACAAAATGGATAGCATAGCACTTGACATCAGCAGGCACTCAGCAAAGGTTAGTTCTCTAACCCCTCCTGTTTCCACTTGTTTACTATTAAAGTAAGTTCATGTTATGATAGAATAGTTTTCCATATCTAGTGTTCTCTCTCTGAAGCTATTTTGCCTAATTGCTCACATTCAAGGCACCCGCGGTTTTTCTGTATAGTGGGCACTTTCTAAATTAGATTTTAAAGCCCACAGGAGCAGGGACCGAGCATGGTCTGCCAGATCCTAGAGACTGATAGAACAGGCAGTCTACCCATGTTAGCTCAGCTACTGCTGAGTTCTCCAGAAGAACTAGTGCTCTCCTGCAAACTTCCAGATTTCACTGTCCAGCAACTCCATCACCAACTACTTTGAGCCCCAGGCCCTAACACATAGAAATGAACTCACCAGGCTTTAAAGGCGGTTAGGATGGCGTTGGAAATCCTTACCATATCTTCTCCTAGCTGAACTTGGGTTTCCTCGGCTAGAAAGTGGGAATAACACCGCTGGCCTCACTGTTACTGGATTAAATGTAATAAAACCTGTAAATCTTTGGCCCACAGCAGTTATTCAACATGTATTAGTTGCCTTTCCCCCCTTTCTCTATTCTGTTCCTGGATATTTTCTCTCTACTTTTATCTCTTTTTTTATTCTTGGACTTACTACTTTTTGACTTTACTGTGGTGTGAAAGCAAGAAGCATTCATAAGTAACTGTACTTCAAAATTCAAAATTATGATCTTTCCCTGGGCTTAGTAATATGCAGTACAACACCCTCCTGTGATGCTGGGCGTGGCAGCAGCCACAGCTCCCAGTTAGCCATGTGATCAAGAGGGTCAACAACCAATACACGTACAACCATTCTGTTTTTCACTTTCAGTACCTTATTCAATAAACTACATGGATTACACAACACTTTAGTATAAAATAGGCTTTGTGGTAGATGCTTTTGGGCAACTGTAGGCTAATGTAAGTGTTCTGAGATGTTTAAGGTAGGCTAGGCTAAGGTATGATGTTTGGTAGGTGTACTAAATGTATTTTCAACTTATAGTGGATTTGTCAGGCTGGAGCCCTCCTGGAAGTTAAGGAAGAGCTATACTTTGTTATCTCTACTTCTTCCCCTCCCCCATATTCCTCTAACAACCTGCACATATACTCATCACTCGTAGCTAACATGGCACTATGGGGAACAGAATGAATAATGTCCTGGGCTCTGCTATCAAACAGCTCACAAGATGAAAAGGGATATAGAAATGAAGAATCAATAAGATCGGTGTCAGCTGAGAGTGCCAAAGGTTAGAAGATCCAACCAAAGGAGGAAATGACCAAAGGAAGAAAGAAGGTCCAGATGGTCAGAGAAAGTGTCACTGAGGAGTTAGGACTGGGGAAGTTCTTGAAACAGGCTTTGCAGGAAAAGAGACAAGGGTGATATTCCAGTTAGGGGACACATTATGGGAAAAGACATAGAAGCAGGACTACAGAGGGCACACTCTGAAAGAGCAGCGAGTGTACCAACATGGCCAGAGGAATCATCAGAGAGGAGACTAGAAAGTTTCAATCACACTGTGGAGGGTCTTAACATAGCCTGAACTTGTGCTTTGCTCTACAGACCACAGAAAGCTTTACATGTCTCTAAGCACGACTGTAACAAATGAAAGCATTATTTGAGGACTATTACTTTGGCAGTCAGTTGGGCATGGGATGAAATGGAGGTGGACATAGAGGGAAGTGCCTGAGCCACAGTCATGGCAACAGGAAAGAATATGACACATTTAAATCAGCGTGAAGGAAAAATCAACTGAATTAGTTACTGATCAGTGTGACTGAGAGAAGTCCAAGAAAATTCTGCAACTTACAGTCTAAATAATAGAAAGTCATGAACGGAAATAGGGAATCGACAATGACCTTGTTTTGAAGGTGAAGAACACCAGCAATTTAGCTTTAGATGCACTGACTTCAAGATAACATCCAAAGTGAAAATATTTTCAATGAGAAAACTGGATATGAAAGAGTGAAGCTCAGAAAAGGAATGAAACTGGAGACACAGATTTACCCATAATCATAATGGCCACCAGTCACCACATGCCAAAGCTTTACACATACCTGCATCTTGTTATAATCCTGGGAGGTGGGCAGCGGTGTCATCTAACGGAAGCCCTCGAGGCTTAGGAAGTTTCTATAACTTGCCCAAGGTCATGAAACTAATCGGCGGCAGCAAAAATTTGAGCCTAGATCTGTGAAGAGCTCAAGCTTTGGTGCTGTACTGATTACTAGTACGGACTCATGGCTTATCACATATGATAATGACCGAATGACATGGCTGAGGGAAAAAATGTAGATCGAAATTTAAAAGCCCTTGTTCACAGGGAGAAAGAAAGAAACTTTGCAAAGGAGTCAGCAGTGGTTGAAGACAGACGGAAAGTCAGGATAAAACAGAACCACAAAACCAACAAACACTAACAGTTGAACACTCACTATGTGCTTGTCGCTGATCTAAAGGCTTTTCATGTAACCTCTCAATGAATCCTCAATAGCTATATAAAGTGGGTCCTACTACTGACCCCATTTTATAGACAAGGACACTTGTCACAGACAGGCTGTGTAGTGTGATACAATTAAATAGCTGGTACGCAAGGGAGTCGAGATTTCAATCCAGTCCTACCATCCGAGTGTACATGTTAAACCACTATGCTCCAGGAGGGTCAGAGACTGGCTTCCCAACACTTAGAAGACTTAAGTGTGATCTTCTTTTTTTATATTGAACAATGAAATGTGCCAACATTCCGAAGATCTGCATAACGCCACAAACTAATATTTTCCAAATGACCAGTGCCTGATGTTACAGAATCCTGCACTGTCAAAGATGCACTGAAAGGACAAAGGTAAACCAATGAATTTGCACACAATAAGAGTATGAAAAGTTCACTAATAATAGTCTCAGATGCCATACTGAGACTCACTTTTTTTTTTTTTTGAAGATTTTATTTGTTTATTTGTCAGAGAGAGCGAGCACAAGCAGAGGGAGTGGCAGGAAGGAGGAGAAGCAGGCTCCCCACTGAGCAAGGAGCCTGACGTGGGACTTGATCCCAGGACCGTGGGATCATGACCTGCCTTTCGCTTAACCGAGCCACCCAGGCGTCCCGCAACTAAGAAACTACCACTTGCTGAGTTTTAAAGTAGCATCAGAGGCAAATACCCACAACAAATACTCTTCCCTTTTCTAACTACCTCTCTGTGAGGCTGTATTGTCTTCAACTATAACGTATCATAAAAGATTAAATGCAGAGAAAGATGTGAGAATCTAGATGTCATCAGTTAAGCCAGGCATTAAAGAAACTTGTAAAAAGGTAAAACAAAGATGCTTCTCACCATTTCGTTTTACTAGTTATTGTTAATATGAATGTTACTTACGTTAACATGTAATAGGCTTACTATTACTTTTAAGGAGTATTTTGAGAATTTCTCAGTTTTAGTCTTTATTATTGATAGCTCAGATCCATATCGAACATAAGAACATTGCCCAGCATCACGCTTATATTAGTACACATAGGCATCTTACACTCTCATGTACCCATGAATCCTGGCAACCCTATGAGGTAAGCGGTAGCATTCCTGCTTAAGAATGAGGAAATTAAATCTGCCAAGTTAATTCCCTGGCCCAACGTACCCCAGATAGGATGTGGCCACACCAGTACTGGAAACCAGGTCTGTCTGACCCCAAAGCTTTTGCTTCTGGCTGTTATACTTTACGGAGTCCAATTAGGTATCAAATCATGAAAGGCTTCCTGTAAGTAAGTGTGAAGCTGTTGGATACTAAGAATAATTGACATTTTAAAAGTGAGGAACAGAACTGCATGACTTACTTTATATATCTCTTCGTATGTTTCCTCATCAATTTCTATAGTAGTCACAGTTTCTTCCACATCACCCAATATCATATTTAAATGCTGATCATAAGCCTGAAGTGGAAAGGTAAGGGACCAAGAAATTTAATAATCAAATTAAGAAACAATGAACAAGCCTCACGCACAATACTTATACCACAAATACACTAGTAATACACTGTTTCTTCACAAATTATTTCCAGTGATAATTTAATTGACCTGATAAAAATGTAAAGCTGTTTATATGGCCCAAAACGAGTTTATTCAAAATAACTTGAAATTATTTTTTTTTAAAGTGTCCACTCTATTGGTCATCCAAGGCAGTCACATCACTGATAAGATTTAATTATGAAAAAAAGCAAATTCATCACTTTTCAGTAGACTTCTTTCAATTCCCTCTGTAACAGCATGACAAGAAAGAGGCAGTAAAGGAAATAAAATTCTTTAACTGCTAAGATGATGGCACTGCAGTCTCCCAAAGACACAAGACACTGCCCTTCAACCCTCCCTGTCCTCCACTAACCACCCCCATGTAAAGTAAGTAGAGCAACTCCCTGCGCACTTAAAACCTTGCCAAAATAAGCTGTGTTTGGCACCTGTGCGCTCAATCAATAAATGGTGCAATTCTGATATTCAGGGATGTCCTCAATCCAAATTCCAAAGTTCATATATTTTACTAAAAGGTGAAACTCCAGGGGCCTTGTTCAGAACTCACTTAGGCTAACTTCTAACAGTGTTAAATGGTTTACCAGCTCACATCAAAATAAAGGTAGCCAATCAGCCACGTGGGGAACTGGTAGCAAAACTCACTAACAGAAGCAAAAATCTATACGTGAGGGCCAGAAAACACACACACAAAAGGCTGGGGGCCATTTAGTAATAGAGGCAATCAAGTCTAGAAGGGAACGGAAGCCTCCAAGAGCTTAGACAACACATCTGCCCTGGGTGACTGTCCATATGCCACTGGCCCACGTGATAAAGGGCAATTCTATTTTTCTTGACAAAGTTGCCATTATTCCATTTCCTGGGGTTCCTCTTCTCATAAAGCTAGCTGTGTATTAAGACTACTGTCTCCCTACGGCCCTACTTCCTTTCCAAGTACAGGAGGTTCTTTACCTTTGGGGTTTACAGGAGGTAGAATCAGAGTACTTAAGAGTAAGGCTGCAGTCAGACTGCCTAGGTTCATATTCTGGCCCTCCTTTTACTGGCTGTGTCACCTTAAGCAGGTAACTTCACCTTTCTGAGCCTGAGAGTCTTCAAATCCAAAACAGGACTAACGAGTATCTATCCTCACAGGATTGTTATAAAGGTTAAGTAAGGTATTACATACAAAACATTTATTTTTTAAAAAATAGTTTATTTATTTATTTGAGAGAGAGAGAGAGAGGGAGGGAGCAGGAGAGGAACAAGCAGACTCTGTGCTGAGTGTGGAGCCTGAGGTGGGGCTCAACCCCAGGACCGACTGAACCACTCAGGCGCCCTCATACAAAACATTTATAATAAAAGCACTTGGCATGTTAAATAATGCACAATAAGTATTAGCTATTTTAAATCACTTAAGGTAGAATGCCAGTAATAAAAACAATATACTCAAGAGAGCAACAAGTTGTCAAGAAAAGGCAAAACGTTCAGTATACTCTCTTTATGAATTAATAGGACCACTTCAAAGGACCAATCCTATAGAAATATTTGCAGATATACACAAAGAAATATGTATATAATACTGCAGCATTATTTATAATAGCAAGAAATAGAAAACAATCTTAAAAACCACCATTACCATATACAGAATTCTAAGCAGTCATTACGAAGAATAAAAGAGATCTCTACACACTCATGATCAATAATTTCCAAGAAAGATTAAGTGAAAAAGAAAGGTGCTCAAAAATATGTATGGGGCGCCTGGGTGGCTCAGCCGTTAAGCATCTGCCTTCGGCTCAGGTCATGATCCCAGGGTCCTGGGATCCAGCCCCGCACTGGGCTTCCTGCTCGCCAGGAAGCCTGCTTCTCCCTCTCACACTTCCCTTGCTTGTGTTCCCTCTCTCGCTCTATCCAATAAATAAATAAAATCTTAAAAAAAATATGCATAGTAAGATCCATTTTTATTTAGAGGTGGTATATACAGTGCAAATATATGCATGGGATCACATGTATACGTATATATGTATAAATATACAGAAAAGATCTGAAAGACCATAGACCCAATTTTTAAGTCGTTAGCAAAAGAAACAATGGGATTTCACCTTTTACTCTATGTACTTCTGGGCTATTTAATTTTTCTCACAAGAAAACAAAAATTTATGTACATATCAGTAACTGAAAGAACACTGAAATAATGGAGAGTAAATACTATTTATAAATAAACAGAAGGGAAAAAAATGAAAGAAATGAAAATGTTCTTTAATAAACACATCATTTCTGTTAGGAGAAAACATGTTAAAAATATGAATAAAATGCAGTTGTATTTGGCTTGTACAAACATGGGTGACCTACCTTTCTCTTACCTACATTCAAAATACTCTTCTACATTGAAGAGTGTTTATATTTCAAAGGGGTAGGGTTAGGAAGGGACGACAAGGAAATAATCTGATTTCAAGGTAATTTAATAAATTTACTTACATGTAATCTGCCTCGAAGCTCTCTGTCATTTCTCATTTTCACATAAATTCGCTCATCCAGGCTGAGCCTGATGAGATCCAGGGGCTCTTCTACGGTGTTGGTAGTTTGTTGCTGATAAAAGAAACAGGCTTAGTAATATAGTACTAGAGAGTGCAGTGTTCAAATCATTGCTATACTGTGTGACTGTGGGCAAGTTACTTAAGCCCTCTATGCCTCAGTCTCCTAATCTGTAAAATGTGAGTAATAATAGTGGCTAACTAATGCTGTTGTTGTGAGGCTTAAATGACATATATGAAGGCTTAGAACAGAGCCTGGATCATAGCAAGTACTATATAAATGAAGGCTGAAACATACACACACACAGGAAGGAGTTATACAGCAAAATAATGATGACTGTACTTTGTTCCCTCAAAATCCAAACTGCCTGACCTGATTTCAGTTACAGGAAGTCATTCTCTGGGACTTTAACCTTATCTCAAATATCATTTAGTGATTTGAAAAACATTCACTTAATGATTACCACACACTAATCAGAATGCTAAGGAAAGATGAAAGTTTGAAGGAAGATGATGGGTTCAGTTTGGGTAAAGTTGAGTTTAGGGTACCACCTGGCTGGCAAGATGAATATACTTAGCAGACAATATAGAATACTGGTTGAAGGCACCAGGTTTGAAGTCAGGCAGTACGGGTTCAACTCCTGAATCTGATACGTATGAATTCAAACCTATATTATTAGTTAAGTAGTTTATGAGACAGCACGTGCTGTCACATACAGAGGGGCAGAGGGAGAGACAGAATCTTAAGCGGGCTCCATGCCCAGTGCAGAGCCCCATATACAGCTTGATCTCACTACCCTGAGCCGAAATCAAGAGTCAGATGCTTAACCGACTGAGCCACCCAGGCACCCTGTGATGCTTATGAATTCAGATTAAAAATCATGCCATCTCTAATTTTCAGCTTCCCTGTTTGTAAAATGAGGAAGCCATTATCTTCCCTTCATGATTCTTTTTAGTATTAGATGAGCTAATGTATTAAATCAACATATTTAATGTATTTAAAATAGTACCTGGCAATCTGAGAGTACTTAGAAATGGTTCTTGTTATTATCAATTAAAGAACTGTGACAGATCAGGGCTAAGATAACTTTGAGTCATCCAAATGCAAGGGATGGTTGAAGCCAGGAGTTTTTAAGATTATTCAAGGAGAGTTTCTTTAGTGAGTACATTAGGCTAGTGGAGGTATGCGCCTGAATGTTACAGGCTCTACAGCCCTAAAAAGCTAGACCTGGGGTGGGGGTGGGGATAAAAACCCAAACTGATCTGAACTGGCCCCCATCCCCAGTTAAACAGGTGTTTGTTAAGGACCAGCTAACCAACTACTAGATCAAGATAGAGAGGTCAGTCCCTGCCCTCAAGGAGTTCATTCTAGTGGGGAGAGGCATATTAACAAATATATAGTAATACTGGTAAGATACAGACAACAGAGCCCTCGTGCTCCTTTAGCCTTACTCTAGAATGCCCACTATCCATCCTTTTCATCCTGTAGCTTTAAATGCTGCCTTTTCAAAGAAGCCTCCCTGATTAACCAATTAATTTGCTCAATAAATTATTTGTTCAGTGTTTCCAGCGCTGTTCTAAACAGGATGGTCAGGATGGTGACCAGAACTCCTGCTCTTAAAGAACTCATATTCTTGGCGCCTGGGTCGCTCAGTAGGTTAAGCGGGCACAGGATCACGTTCGTCAATGCCAGGGTCCTTGGTGCTCAGAACGGTGTCTAACCATATAAAACTGATGTTTACTACGTATCTGTTGAATGAGTAACAACTGCGCTCAGTAATAATAACTAGTAAGCTTTATTATCACGCTATCAGAATCCGTGAAGCAGGCAGAGATAATCATTCCCATCCTGCAGACGAAGATGAGATTCAAAAGAAAAGAAGTAACCAGCATAAAGAATAACTAGCTTTCAGGCGGGCTTCGAAGAGGAAAACATCTCAAGGCCTAAGACAAAATTCGGAGGGGGCGCGGTTACCAAGAGACAGCTTAAAGCCGTGATAACCCATAAACAGGCGCCATGACAGGCCACCTTCCGGTGAGCTTGGAGAAAGCAGCCCCGGTACGCAAAGCCGAGCCGGGCCAGGACTGGTAGTGCAGAAACGGCTCTGCAACGAGCCTCTCAGAACTCACTCACCTGGTCCACGTCGTCCGCCATGTTTCAAACCCTGCGCCCTTTCCCGCCTCTCGCGATAGTACGCGAGCCTCTCGCTATTGTCTCCGGAAATTCGAGAATGAAATGCGCCGGAAGGAGAAAGAGATCTGCTATGCGCCGTCTTACTTCGTACGGTTTGTATTGGTCATTTGAGGCTGGGGCGGAGCTTCATGGGCGGAGATTAGGGCTGTAAGGAAGGGGCGTGGCCGTGCCTCGCCCCGCTTGGGGCGGAGCCCGCGCTAAGCTTCCCGCGGTGTGGTGCGTCACTCTCGAGGGGAGTCTTGCCTGGGCAAAATGGTTCGGAAACGCGCGGCCCGCAGGGAGCCGCAGGGAGGTGAACCGTGCGGCCGGAAGGCCAAGGGCGAGAGCGTGGCCGGGCGTGAGGAGAAGGAGGCGGGTGAGAGCGAGACCTAGCCGGGCTTAGGGGGAGATGCTGGAGGAGGGCAGGAGGCAAGTGCGGGGAGCGGGGAGGCGGGACTCCTGGAGGTGGGGGGCGGAGGCTGCCCCGTGCCCATCTGTCCAGAGGAGACGACGTTTCGGCTGCACGGGGAGGCAGGCGGTTGTGTCGCTGCTCTGGTCCTTACCGAAGTTGCTGCGTGCGCATTAGTCCTCTCGAGGAGTGATGCGCCCTGGGCGGTTCCCCTGCAGCCCTCCCTGCCGATTGGCTCTCCCGCGTAGTCTGTTTCCTGCTCCCGTTACCCACAGGATAAAGTCCAACCTCCTGCAGATGGAAGGGGCTGAATAGAGAAAGAGGCATTGCAGTTATTTTGTGGCCCCAGAAAACGGATTGGCCAGAGTGCTGTAGTGTGCGGGCTCCCAGAATAATATCTTCAGTAAATCTCACCCCAGAGTTCCAGATTCGGATCCAACCTGACTTCTCCACCTGTATACCAGATAGGTTTCTTATATTTGTCAAGGGCAAAGCAAAACTCTTGATTTCCCCCTTTAAATCTGTCCTTTCCCCCACCTTTTCCCATTCAATAAATGATCCTTTCACCCACTTGTTAAAGGAAGGCCCTCCTTTTCCTTACACGTACACATCTAATTCGTCTGTATCTCAAATCTTTTCACTTCACTTTATTTCCATGGTCACAATCCCTGCCTAAAGCCACCATCACTTTTCAGTTGAACGATTACAGATGCCTCTTGACTGGTCTCCCTACGTCCCTTTATCCCCCTGCAGTGGTTTTCTCACCCAGCAGCCCAAGTGATTAAAAAAAAAAAAAAAGTGGAACATGCCATGTCGCTACTTCAAACCTGTGGCTTTCCATTGCTCTTGGCCTAAAATCCAGATTCCTTACCATGGCTTGCAAGACCTTACATGATTTGGCTGCTGCTACTTCTCTTGTTGTCTCCTGTGACTCTTTTCTTTGCCAGATACTTTCCTTCTTGGCTTCCTCTGTGTTCCTCAAACATGCCGTGTTGTTTCTCACCTTGAGCCATTGCCTTTGATGTTCTTCCTCCATGACTCTAGGGTGGCAGGTTTCTTCTATTCAGAGTTCACACCGCTTGGAGTGCCTTATCTAAGGTGATCTTCCCCAGGTTCTCCTTACCACAGGCCCTCACAGCCTCTGTCACATAATGTATTGATCTTGTTAATTTATTTGCTGCTTTTTTGATCACCTGTCTTACCACAATTTAAGTTTATGAAAATGTGTTTTATTTTTGGCCGTGTCCTACATAGTTCTCTCCTTCCCTGCATTTATTAAGTGCGCAATAAGTATCTTAAATAATTGCATAGTGCATGCTGTAGAAGGGACTTCTGGGGTTCCTAAAATAATCTGGGTAGATAAGGTAACCAGCAAGGGCTCCTATGACACTAGATTTAATAATCCTGTGATTCTTTACATAAGTTCATCATCCATTAGTAAACAGGCAAATGGAAGTCATTTCTAAACTTAGAATGTGATTTACCACGGTTAATGCTATGAGTTCCATTTTATTCATTTACTCATTCAGGTAACATTTTTGGGGTACCTAGTATGTGCTGTGCAGAAGCTAGTTGACATGGGGCATAGAGATTACTTGGAGATGCTCAGAGTGCTGTAGTGTTGGCATTTACAAAAAGTACTCAAGACGAGTGTGGTATCTAGGAAGAAGGTAGCAGGCTTTGTGGCATCTGAAGGAATAATCAAGTTTGGCTGGAGAGATTGTGAAATGCTCTGTTATGTTTGATCTGTCACTTTTAAGAATGAGTAACTTTTCAACAAATGGTTGGGAAAGGGTTTTTATTCCAGTCAGAGGGAATGTATTCTGAATATGTGGCAATTCAAAAATTAAAAAGTTTTAATCTGATGGAAATACCACCTGCCCGGGTACCATTCCTTCCAGCTGAGCACTGTATCTGGACGCCAGGTTGGTGCAGCGCCAACACTTAGTAGTTCATATGCACTTGCATGAATTATTTTGGACAGATAGTTTAGCCTCTCTGACCCTCATCTCTGCAACATAATACCGTCTTTAAGGGTGGTTTTGAGTTTGCAGTGAGATAGACGCTCCTGCCGTGGTCCCTGTCAGGTAATCAGATGGGCTGGCTTCTATCATTGGAGCTTAGGTGTAGGCAAGGGTGCACCCAAGCTTCACTGAAACTCAGCCGGAGGAGCTACCAGCAAGTTCCCAAGGCAGCTTCCCGGAAGAGTCACAGTCTCTGCTGTGGTTGGGTGGAGGAAAAATCTGGTTGTGGTTTGGGCTACAGTTGATGACCTTCAGCGTGGTTTCTAACAGCACCTCAGTGCCTGCCAAAGAAGGTGACGTTGGCTGCATTCAACATCGAGGGTCAGAGGAAACAGTCTTCCACATTATTTCCTTGTTTCCATTAGGGCATCTCTAATTTCTTCATGTTTCTTCCCTGTGTTAATGCTTTCATTGATGTGAATCATTAATTCCTTCAACAAATATTTCCTGAGTACCTGCTCTTTCCAGGGACTATTCTAGGCACTGAAATTCTAGTGGTGAACAGGACAGGCAAGGTCCCTGCTCTCATGATGCTTACAGTCTCTGGGGAGGGGTTGGTAGGGCAGACAATAAAAAGTTAAATAAATTCATATGGTGATGAGAGTTACGAAAAGAGTAAAAGAGGTAATAAAATGGACTCGGGGGTGGGGAAGAAGCCGCTAAGTCAGAATCGGTGGTCAAGGAAGGCCTTTTTGAGGGGGTGATATTTTGAACCAATTATTGAATGTCCCAAAGGAGGTTCTCAGAGAAGAGTTCTAGGCAGAGGAATCAATAAGTTTAAAGACTTAGGAGGAAATGAAATGAGCTTGGCAGGTTGGCTGGATACAGTCAGAGGCAAGTAGGAATTGAGGTGGGAAAGGTGGGCAGGACCCTTAGTCTGGAGACCAAGTTAAGGAGTTTGTATTTTATTCTAAGTGCTGTGAGATGCCACTGGCAGTTTGCAGGTATTTTAAAATCTCAATAGAAGGCCAAGCAGACCAAAGTGACAGTTCCTGCCTTTCTGAAATGGCCACGTTGAGCTCAGGGAGACTGGTTAGGAGCTCTAGATCTTGGAGAGTCCTAGAAGATAGCCTCTGGATTCTCTGGGACCCCAAAAAATGTAAAGAATTTTTAAAAAGTAACCTGTATTTCTACTATCCAGAAATAATGGTATATTGCCTTCCACTACTCTGTTCTTCTAAGTAGTGGAAACCATACAGTAAAAACAATTTTGCATGCTTAACATCTTACCATATGTCATTTACATTTGTCTTCAAAGATCACTGAATTATTTTCCAGTGTATGTACGTAATGATTATGTCATGGTTGGCCATTCAGATTTTCAAAATTGGGGGTATTACAGTAGTCCCCCCCTTACCCTCAGGGATATGTGTTCCAAGACCCCTCCCTCCCCGGGAATGCCTGAAGCACGATTGTGCTAAACCCTATAAATGCTATTTTTTTTTCTATATTTACGTCCCTATGATAAAGTTTAATTGACAGGGGCGCCTGGGTGGCTCAGTTGGTTAAAGCCTCTGCCTTCGGCTCAGGTCATGATCCTGGTCCTGGGATCGAGCCCGAGCCCCACATTGGGCTCTCTGCTCAGCAGGGAGCCTGCTTCTCCCTCTCCCTCTGCCTGCCGCTCCCTTTGCCTGTGCTCTCTGTCAAATAAATAAATAAAATATGTTTTAAAAATGTTTAATTGACAAATTAGGCACAGTAGGAGGTTAACAATAACTAATAATAGAGCAGTTTAAACAATATACTGTAGTAGAAGTTACGGGAATGTGTTCTCTTTCTCTCAAAATATCTTATTGTACTGTACTCAGCCCTCTAATTCTTATGGTGATGTGAGATGATAAAATGCCTAGTAATGAGGTGAATGACTTAGGCTTTGTGACGCAGCCTTGGGCTATTGTTGACCTTGAGATTGTCGGAAGGAGGGTCATGAGCTTTCGCGCTGGTTAGTCCCAGGTAACTGAAACCACACAGAAGGGGGAATGACTATACGAAAAGAAGCTGGGAGTTTTTTTGATTTGCGGTTCTTTGTTTCCGTTCTTGTCCCCCTTTTAACTCCTCTAATTCTCTCTTCAAAGCACAAAAATTCACACAGTTGGGCTTTTTAACCAACCAAATGAGTTTGGTGAGGAAGAAACAGTGCTTTTGAAGTATCCTCCCACCTGTGTTTTTAGATAAGTAAAAGTGAAGTGTTTCGCATCTTTGTTTCACATCTGTTCATAGAGGGCTAAAGCGCTTGAGAAGATCCAGAAATCCTGATATCAAGGACGTCCTACTCAAACTGTCAAGTCATAAACCTTTAAGCAGCTTCTGGCCTTGGAACAAGAAGTGTCTCCAGATTCTAAAGAATTTTGAAATTGTTTGTGTTTCCGTTAAAACGTTGAAAACATGAGAATGCATAAATTCCTTTTATAGAACATTCTAAAGAAACTGAACCCAATCAGTGATTTTATCTAGTGTTGGAACACATGCCCCTCTACTATTAGAAATTTATTAAAACTATGATTTTATTTGGATCAAAAGAGAGGTCTTTTCCCCCATGCAAGAGTATATTCTTGGGGAATGTGAGTATGTATCTGTGGAGTCAGTAGGACAAACCATAACTGAAAGGAAGCAGTCTGATACTAGGTTAACATTGCTGCTCCTTTTGGAACCTCAAAAAAGGCTAAAGTATTTTTGTTTTCCAAAATTAACTGAAGCAGAGTCATGCAAAGCAAAGGAAGATGCTTTATTTCAGATTCAGGGTTATTTTTATGAATATATTTGCAAAATAGAAGATACTGTCCCCTGCTGTGTTACTTATTCTTTATTGAAAATTGAAAGAAACAGACCATACCTGCTGTGTTACTTATTCTTTATTGAAAATTGAAAGAAACAGACCATACCTTTAGATACCCTAATTTAACTAAAGCCAGCAGCCTGTGCATTTTTAAAATTTCTCTTTAACAAGAACAACAGTAATTATTTTAAGGAAATGTATTTTTGAATTATTATTGTCTTATTCCAACCCTAAGCTTGCTGAGATGATTGGTATATGAATATACTTTTTGGTTTAGATTGGAAAGGTTGCATGAAGTAGGTTTTGAGCAGGGTTTGGTGGCATGTTTATGAACTCAAAACGTTTCACTTAATAGTGAGTTACTCCTAAAGTAACTGGTCTTGGCAGGTAATAAATAAGCAAGGTATTACTTAGCAGATCGATGTAGTTTTCCTTCCTGGCTATTGGCTGAAATTTGAGATTTGGAAGCTAGATTTTATTGGAGTCATGTGGCATTCCATGTAACCCCACAAGAGAGTAGAATAAAACCCTGATAAAGGAAGTCAGTTTTCACTGGGATCGTAGGGTGTAAACTGGGCTGGAGGCAGGAGGAGGCGGGAGGCTGGTTGTGGAACAAATCTGGGACGGTGACCAGGCCATGGAAGTGGGGTCTGGAAGGAGGTGACAGAAGGGGGCTTTCCATCCCCTGCCCGTGAAAGCACACCACCTCCGCCTTTCCTGTGTCCCTCACCTGTGTTCTGTGTGGTCGTCTAGATGTCTTGGAAGACGAGAAACCTCTAAAGAGGAGCCTTCCCTCCAAAGTCTCACGATGCAAGAGGAAGAGAGGCCGCGGTGATCCTGGGGGCCCCGCCCAAGTTCCAGCCAAAAAGAAAGCGGCCCAGGTGACTGTTAAGTCTGAAAACCCCAAGGTGGTGAAGGATGAAGCCCTCAGCGATGGGGAGGAGTTCAGGTGAGATGGCTGCAAAGCTTCCAGCCAGGTCTTGGTTGTGCCCTCTGGGAAGTGGGAGTCTCTTGTTGCTCGTCACTGGGATCTGTGCCAACGTTGGGATCTTTAAACTCCTCCAACTGGAGCTCAGACCACTAGTAAGATTCTTCTTAGCAATTACAGTAGGCCCTTGACCAACCAGGTTTGAACTGCCTGGGTCCACTTCTATGTGGAGTTTTTTTTTTATAAATACGGTAAGCACTGTAATGTGATTTTTTAAAATAACATGTCCTTTTCTCTAGCTTACTTTATTGTAAGCACACAGTATATAATACATATAACATACGAAATATGGGTTATTCAGCTGTATGCTATTGGTAAGGCTTCTAGTCAGCAGTAGCCTGGTAGTAGTTAGTAGTTTTGGGGCATTGAAAGTTTGGGGCGGATTTTTGACTGCGAGCGGTCGGTGCCCCAACCCCACATTATTCAAGGGTCAGCTGTATATAGTTTGCCTCCCAGACTTTTCAGATGACAATGATAGCTGGCAGAAGAGGATTTATTTGTGGCTATCCAGCTAGATGGTAGCAAAAACCAGATGAGACTTAGGCCTTCTGACTCCTGGTCCAGTGCTCTTCCCACTGCGCAGCGATGACTACATACCTAAAATACTGGCCTGCCATTCCAGCTTTCTCTTGTACTGCTCTCAGGTTCACGCCACTCGCGCCCAGCTGGACTTCTTGTCACTCACTCGCCACGTGCTCAGACTTTGCTCCCTCTGAATCGTGCTTGTCCTTCCTTCCGCCTGGAATGCTTTCTTCCACCTTGAAGATGGGGGTCAGAATCCATCCACTCGACAGTCTTCACTGATTTCTCGCACTTACTTGTGCCCAGGCCACGTGCCCCTGCTTACTTCCCTGCAAGCTCTCCGAGGCCTGGAACCACGCCTGGTTCGTGTTTGTAGGCCCTGTGGCATCTAGGGCAGGGCCTTTTCTTTGGCAGAAACCGAGCCAGGATTTTTGCGGTTGAACGAGCATGCATAGTAATAGGCAGTGAACAGTGACTACAGGTCCAGTGATGACTTGATGGTCCACCTCCCGGAAAAGCTGTGGGGAGGGAAGGAAGAGGAAGAACAGAGAGGTAGTAGTTCCTTCAGAAAGCAGTCTTCCGTCTTAGTGCTGGCTTTCCCAGCAGCCTCAGTCCTAGCAGAGGAAGGCAGCCCAGGAGAGGGTCAGCGTGGGGAATGAGGTCATGAGGAAGCATGGGAATTTTCCACTCAGGTCATCTCTCCTTTTCCCTTAGACTTTTCCTGAGAAAGCCTGCCTCTGAGGTTCCTGCTTCCCGGTCGCCTCTCCCCACTAGTTGAATTCTTTCTCCAGAGAAAACCATGTACGCATTTACCAGGATGCTGCCAGTTAGAGCTCTGGGCCCCCCTTGCCGTCTCTGTTGAGAGTCGACTGCTATAAATCCATAGCACATGGACATTTCCACTACATTTATTCTAAGGAGAAAGTTTTGTTTCTGTGGTGCTGAAAGTGGTCGCCTGCAAAGGGAATGCATGTATTTTTACAGCTGAAGACTAGGATTGGTTATTTTAAATGCCTGAGCTCAAATCTTAGATAATGTTCTCACTTGATACCACACATCAAACGTTAGAAAGCTAAAAGTCACTGTGCTCTGAACTCATTTTACATATGAAATTGCAAAAATGGGTTACATGTTAGCAACCATTGCGTCTTCGGCCAATATTCAGCTAGCTGCTTATCTGCGTAGTTACCTACTTAACTGGCTAGCTATCCATGCTTTTGTTGTGATTTGCGACATACCTGTGTGTGGACACATCCCCACATACCTCGAGGTTAGAATTCTACCAGCTTCTGTCTCCTTACATCGTAGAGGTGGGGAGAAACAGTCATCCGAGCTGGTTCATGGTGTGATCGGCGCATGTGAATGCCCTCGTCCTCAGTGTGGTGTCCGCCTACGCATATGTAATACATACCACAGCTTTTACTTCTGGAACTCACATTGTTAGGTTTCTTCTAACTTTTCCTGTACCGCTTCCAGGCATAGCTGTGTTTTCCCTCACACAGCTCTCGGCTGTAGGTTCATTGCATTCTTTCTGTTTGACAGCACATAATAGTATGAGACTGGTGATTACAGCCCGTCTCGAGGAGCCCTCGAGACCCACAGTGAGGGAGGGAATGAGGCTCAGAGCTCACCCATTATCTTTAAACAATTGCAACAGGTTCTCAGTAAACAGTAGAAGAGTCCTTAGGATTCCATGTAGCTTAAATGTAGCACTAGGATGTGTGGGCCTTCTTCACCTGCCCTCCTGTGATCTTCACACAGGGACTTCGCAAAGGGCCGCAAGAAGGCACAGCCCCCACGGAGAGAGGCTCCTGCGGACAAAGGCAGCTGTGAAGGAGACGATGAGGAAGAAAGCGAAGATGATTGGGAAGAGGTCGAAGGTAAACCAGAGCTGTGTGATCTGCTTTTCCGTTTGAGTCTGCTTGCACTCATGTCACTTAGTTGCAGTCCTGTTGTTTCCTTGTGAAACTAACTAAGACCAAACAAGGTTGCAGCAGGGACTTGCTTTTGATGGAAGGAGAAATTCATAACTAGGTCACCAAAGAAGGTCGTATATTCTCTTCCTCTCGCGGCTGCCAGCGGAGTGGATCGTGGAATAGAGACGCAGCAGCATTTCGCAGAAGGCGCACGGGCTTTGAGAGTAGTGAGATCTGGGTTCAGAGCCCCGCCTTGGCGCTTGTACAGCTGCGTGAGAAGTGCACCGACCTGTCAGAGCGGAGTTCTGTCACCGATAGCGTTCGGCAAGCACTGAGTGCTCACCGTGAGCTGTGCACAGGCGAGGCTGCGGGATCGTAGGGGAGGAGGAAAGGTTTGCAGATGTAATGGGCCTAAAGCATCATATGCTCACGATAAATGGCAGCTAATGTTACCATCCCTGACTCCTTCTGTCTAGCCTAACTTTATCCCAGCTTTCGATTTTGAAAGTGATTTTTGAAAACATACCAAAAAACTTGAAAATGTAGTACACGGACTCTTCACTTAGATTCAGTAATGTAACACTTGCCCTAGTGAATGTGTCTTTCTCTCGGTACATATGCACCGTGGAACCATTGAATGTAAGTCACAGACATCCTGGCGTTTCACTTGTAAATACTTCCTGCATTTCCTAAGACTGAGACATTCTCCTGCATGATAAAATATTTTCACACGTCAGAAAGCGAAAAGCCCCTAATTGTTACAGAAATATCCTTCACAGCTGTTGTTTGTTTCTAATGCAGGATCTAATCAAGACGTGAGGTTTACCTCCTTCGTCTGCCTCCTTAGTCTAGAACAGCGCGCCTCACCCAGCACCTTCTTTTGCTTTTTGTGGCACTGCTGTTTTTGAAGAGTCCTGGCCACTTCATTTGTGGGATGTCTCACATTCTAGTGTTGTCTGATAAACAGGCATCTCAAGGGGGTGGTAAACGTGTTTCCATATCCCCTGGTTTCTAATAAACTGTAAGTTAGGGCTTGATCGAATTTAGGTTAAACCTTTTTTGGGGGGGTCAAGAATATGTCATAGCTTCGTACCCGATACTGCCTCCATTAAGAGGCTCCTAATGTCAGTGTGCCCCACCAGTGATGCTAGGTGTGACCATGCGGGGTGCTTCTGCCAGATTGCGACAATGTGAAGGTACTTTTTCCCCCTGTAATTAACCATCTCAGGTGCTACTCCGATTCTGTGTATCTTATTCTCCAGTAACTTTTACTTAGAAGTTTCTAGTATGCATTGATTTTAACTGAATCAGAGATACAAGTATTGAGCGCCGCAGAGTGGAACTTCCTGAATCTCACTTCATGTGCGTTCATCAGTGGCTTTGATCTGTAAAGAAGAGCTCTCTAGGAATTGTATTTATTCTGAGTATCACTATGGACTTAGAGATATTTTTAAAACTCAAATATGTTATGTGTTACCATCATTCTACTTTCTGATCTTCAGATTGTCCTGGATTTGGCTAGTGAGAGCTCCTTTAAGCCAGCTACCTTCCTGTGTCCTTTTGACATGGGCTCTTTCTCTGAAATGTTCTGTTTTCTGGCACAAGAAGATGTTCCAGGCCCATCCTGTCCTCTTCTTGCTCCAGACCTATAATCAACCTTTGTTTCTCCCAGAGGCCCTGGCTCATTTCATTAGTGACTGGTGTGTAGAAACCAGATCTTGGCATTAGGTGCGTTCATCACCAATGGGGTGTCACTGCTTCTGGGCCCAGAGCCTCTTTAAAGGGTCCTCTGCTAACGAAGTTCACAGTGAGATCCAGGTCAGCGAATCAGTTTATTTCAGCTAGCGTTCACAAGCAATGGAGAGGATAAACATGCATTCCTTATCATTATAAGATTGCGATTGGGGGTGGAAGACCCCTAAATCATGGCCTGTGTGAAGCAAATTGTGATATGCGGGATGGTAGTAATACAGAATAGGAAATTGTTCTTCTTTGTTTTTTGTTTTTTTTCTCTTGGGGAAGACTAAGTCTCTACCAAAACACACGTGAGCATCAGCTCCTTGATACCAGAGTCTGGATCTAATTCAGCTCAGTGTCTCTGGGCCTTAGTTTCCTCCTCTAAGGGCTGTTTCTCTGGGTTGTTCAAGTTAAATGAGAAATAAATGTAAAATAGTGCAGTCTGTGGCATTTTTGAGATACTCAGCATTGTAGGAGTAGCGGTCTCCTTCCTTGCATCTGTTCTTCACTCCCTGCAGAACCTCCTTTTTGTTCAGTATGCTAGCTATCGTTGTTAGTGATTTTTTAAGAAAGGTTTTATGTATTTATTTTGAGAGAGGGAGAGAGAGAGGGTGCAGTCGGGAGGGGCAGAGGGAGAGCGAGAGAGAAGCTCAAGCACACTCCACGCTGAGCATGGAGCCTGATGGCGGGGCTTGATCCCACAACCCTGAGATCAGGACCTGAGCTCAAACCAAGATTTGGCCACTTCCTCGACTCTGCCACCTAGGTGCCCCTGTTACTACTGATTTTAAAAAATTATTGTTGCTAGAACTTGGTGAGCCTGTGCCAGGTGACGTGGGAGAAGATGCAGCCTTCTCTAAATCCGTCTTGCCTGTGAAACCAGTGGAGATAGAGATTGAAACACCCCAGCAGGCAAAAGCAAGGGAAAGAAGGTAAGATTAGGCACTTGTCTCTAGATTCCTGTCACACAAAGTGAGGAAGAGCTGCTACTTAACAAAAGCTTTTGAGAAACACATAGGAGACTGGGGCCGAGTACCAGTGTGGCCAGGAGCCTTAGGTGAGAGCCCTGGGTTCCCCTTGAGGACTTGAACGAGAATCTTGGTTTGTCCTCTAGCGGGGGCAGGACATGGGAAGAGGAAACTCTTAGTGTTGAGCATCTGTTGTGTGCCGAGGACTTTTCAGAGTGTCCATTGTCTTAAACTTGAAGATAGTGTGTGAATGAGGATGTGGAGGCTCAGAGAAATTAACATTTCAGGAGCCACTCAGCCAGGAAGCGGATGAGCCAAGATCTAAATCCCTGTCCGGCCAACTCGGCACTCATGCTTTCGCACCACATCACACTGAGCCATTCGAGGCAGGGAGCCCCCATTCCATCCCAGGATCCCCGGGGCCATTGCGGGATGTGAGCACCATGCCTGGTGGTTAACTGGCAAATGAGCCCCACTCTGTGATGGGCACATTATTAGGCACGAAGGAGGAGGATAGACGCATGGGACACAGGCACGAAAGATTTAACAGCTGCACAGCACCAGAGAAGTGAGTGTGCACCAGTTAGCACGGAAGTACTGGTACGGATTAGGAGGGAATCCGCAGTCGGGGGGTCGGGCAGGCAGGGAGGACTCCTGGGAGGATGTGCGCTTCACAGCATGTCCGTGAGGCGTGACGGGTGGAGACTGCCCCGAGCCAAGGTGTGCAGGTGAGAAGGGGCGGAAAAGCCTGTGGAAGACAGCCAGCTTGCAGCTTTGCCCGAGTAGCACAGCCTCATGCAGGAGAACCAGGAGCGCGGTTCACGAGCCGTGACACGTGACTGGGGGCTGGGGTCAGGGGTCAGTCTCCCACTTCATTCTCGGATTTTTTAACATGCACGGCAGTGAAAGGATAAAAGTGGAGTTTGAGACCTATCTTCGGAGGATGATGAAACGTTTCAGTAAAGAAGTCCGTGAGGACACGCACAAGGTAAGGGCCGGGGGCGAAGGGACAGTGTCCTCTCCGTCAGGGCAGGGCGGCGTGGTGCACGCAACTTCAGTTCTCAGTCAGGCCTGGCTTTGTTGGGCTCTTCTACGCACCGCGTGACCTTGGCGAGTTTCTTTGTCTCCCTGAGCCTTGGTTTCCTCATCCTTGGCGGGGGGTGGGGGGGTGATAGTCCCTGCCTCGGAGGGGGTTGTGGGGATGGAGCACATAGGACACGCGAAGTCCAGAGCGGAGGCCCGGCACATGGCAGGGCCAGACGCACAGGCACTCTCCCTCCTTCCCTTCTTCCACCTGCTTCATAACCTCGGTTCCCACCACCGCTGAAGAGACGGTGCCTTTGACTTCAGGGGGCAGCGATTGAGCCGTATTACGGACCTAGCGAGGTTCTTGGCGTTGTGGGGATAGAGACTTGTATAAAGCTTATTTCCTGCCATTAAGGAGAGTCTGATCTCACCGATGGAACAAGACAGACTTCAAAACAGGAAATTCAAGACTCAGAACGAGGAAAGGGATCGGTGTGGGTCGAGTGGCTGAGGAAGGCGGCTTTATGTAAGAGAAAGGCCAGCGGGGAGTGGTGGGGGGAGGACGGAGGCGGGGGAGGCTGCCCGCACCACGTTCAGAGGGTGTGTGCGTTGGTGGCCCGTGGCGAGAGGGACGGGCGCTTGGGGTCCGCTCTGATCGGCCGCGGGCAGCCGCAGCGGGGAGAGCTGGCAGGGCTGGAAGAGACGGTGTGTCTGCAGCAGCCGCGGAACTCTGGAGAGAGATGAGCACAGAGCAGGGGCAGTGAGGAGACACCCGCCTCCCCGAGGCCTGAGGAGCACGGGAGATAGCTGTGCTGCTTGTACTTCTTGGAAGAGATGAAATGAAGGAGTGATATGACTCCAAGATGGGAAGCTTAAGCAAGGGGAGAAGAGCGGAGCCATTGACTGAAATGGGGAGGTCAGAGGTGGGGAGGAAGGCAGCCGGTTTTGAAGGGAAGAGGGGATAAGGTTGTGGAGGAGGTGGCGAGGGGCTACATGGTCATCTCCGGAGGTTGGGGGGCGGTTGGAGCTCAGGTGGGGGGCCGGCCGGCCTTGGGTCTGCAGCGGAGGAGGCTGGGTCCAGCACCCAGGGAAGGGCAGAGGGCCGTGTGGTGAACCCGCGTCGTCCCCCAGCTTGGACAGCTAATGGCGGGTCTCTCCCTTCTCTCCCCCCACTCAGCTCTGCCTCCTGATCTTTCTGGAGCAGGTCCCAGACGTTGCTGGGCATCATCCATAAATCCCGCAGGAAATATCTAAAAGAAAGACCTCTTAAAAAAAAGAAGTTTAGGGGCGCCTGGGTGGCTCAGTCGTTAAGCGTCTGCCTTCGGCTCAGGGCGTGATCCCGGCGTCTGGGATTGAGCCCCACATCAGGCTCCTCCGTGGGAGCCTGTTTCTCCCTCTCCCACTCCCCCTGCTGTGTTCCCTCTCTCGCTGGCTGTCTCTCTGTCAAATAAATAAAATCTTAAAAAAAAAAAAAAGTTTATATTCTGCAGTTTTGAGATTTGGTTAACTCTTTGAGGGAATAAGTATCCAGGGAGAAGACAGGGTGAAAGACATAGTCTTGGGAAATAGCTAATGGGATTTTTTCTTCCTCGTGTGTAGAAATAACAACAGATAATTCCTGCCCACAAAATGTCTCTCAGTTTGACAGCAGAAACCCCGCCAGTTCTCAGCCTCCCACCTTCCCCTTCTTCCCAGGTTCACCTGTTGTGCCTGCTGGCAAACGGTTTCTATCGCAGTCACACCTGCAGCCAGCCCGATCTGCTTGCTGTCGGCCTGTCCATCATCCCGGCTCGCTTTACCAGAGTGCCACCGCACGACGTGGACGCCGGCTACCTGTCAAACCTGGTGAAATGGTATGGCCCTCCTGCCCGTCCTGCAGACCCTCGTGTAGGACTTGTGTCTCTCAGAGGCTGGGGGCAGGGCAGTTCCACAGACCTTCCCCGAGGGGATTTTATATGCCGGGCCGTGGGCACAGCCTTGAAGTTAGAGACACGTCAGGCACGATCTCTGCCCTGGAAGAGCAAGACCCGGTAATCAGGGTCACGTGAGGGGTGCTCGGAGGAGGTCTGCTGGGCCCTGTAGGGGCACGGAGCAGCGGGGGGTGTAGGAAGGCTCCCGGGGGTGTGAAGTCTGCCGGGGTCTTCAGGGGCGAGCCAGGCTCAGTCACACAGACCGGGAAGATGAGAGCAGAGGCAGGCAAGGCTCACGATTCTCTTCCAAGACCCTCCTGTCTGATTTCCTTGGCTGTAAAAGGATAGCAAGCGTTCTCTTCACCCTGACCTGTGACATGGGGAACGCCTGGTGTCTGTCTCTCCAGGTTCATTGGTACATTTACAGTCAATGCAGACCTGTCAACCAACGAGGGCGATGGTCTGCAGACTACATTGGAAAGGAGGTTCGCTATTTACTCGGCGCGGGATGATGAAGAGTTGGTCCACGTAAGTGATTCCTCATGGCAGCACTGTTTTTTAGTATGGTGAGCTAATGGCCATGGCAGTCACGTGCCAGATACCATTCCGGTGTTACACGTGTCCTTCCTTATTCAGTCCTCGTAAAATAAAAAGTGGGTTCTGAAGCTCAGAGAGGCCAAAGAACTTTCTCAGGGTCTTTCCGCTGGTAAGCACTGGAGTCAGGTTGGGGACCAGTATGTGGGTGGAAAGCCTGCACCCTGTCGTTTGGTGTCCTGGAGTAGTAAGTACTTAATTTTTGGTCAGGTGCCCTAGAATTGTTTCCATTAACTATTCAAAAATTATGTTCAGAAGTCCCAAGGAAATGTTTTTTCCAACCTTGTCTGCTAAAATCTGTTAGAAAGCGTTTCCCTACATTCCAGTTTGAGAAGTGACGTTGGCCGCCAGCGGTGCAGTGAGGAGAGTTCGGTCTACCGAAAATAGAAGTAGAAACATGGCTTTATCCCCTGGAAGATTCCTGTTCATTACCTATACTTAGATCTGAGCCCCAGCTTTTCTGTTTGTTTAAGGAAAGACCAGACTTCTTGGATCTTAAAAGCCCAAATGACTGACATCTTTACCTCTCTTCTGATTCGTCTTGAAAAACTCTTTAAGATACCTGACTCAGCCAGTGATAGTGCCCTCATACCACCACCCAGGGAAAAGCATTAATATTTGAGTATTATTCTCCCAAACTCTGTTCCTGTGTTTCCAAAATGTTTTATCCCTTCTAAAAGTCTACCGTGTGCCCATGAAGTAGTTACTCCCCATTCTGCTCCCTCCTCTGTCTCCCTCAAGCACCTGGCAGCCACAGTCTGTGTTCTGTCCCTACAGATTTACATAATCTGGATGTTTTACGTGGAGGAAGGATCATTTGACCTTTTGTGTCTGGCTGCTTTCAACCTAGCCTAGCGTTTTCAAGGTCTGTCCATGTTGTAGCGTGTCAGCACTTTGTTTCTTTTTCTGGCTGAATATCATCCTGTTGTCTGGAGAGACCGCTTTGTGTATTCGTTAGTTGATGGACATTTAGGTTGTTTCCACCTCTTGCTCTCGTAAAGACTATTACCATACACGTGTACGTACTTGAGTACTTGTTTTCCATTCTTTTGGGTATATTCCCAGGGGTGGAGTTGCTGGGTCGTTTTCTGTTTAGCTTTTTGAAGAATTGTCAGACTTTTCCACGGCGGCCACGCCATTTTACATTCCCACCAGCAATGTACAAGGACTCCAGTTTCTCCAGGTCTTCTCCAACACTTGTATTTTCCTTTTTTCTTTTTTATTCGAGCCGTCCTAATAGGCGTGCCGTGGTAGCTCCGTGTGGATTGGGTTTGCATTTCCCTGGTGACTCGGGATGCTTAGCTTCGCTTAGCTTCATGTGCATGTTGGCCATTAGAATGTCTTCCCTAGAGAAAGGTCTGTTCAAATCCTATGCTCGTTTTTTAATTGGGTTCTTTGTCTTTTTGTTGTTCAGTTGTGAGGGTTCTTTCTATATTCTAGATACTAATTCCCTCTCGGAAATAGGCAAGTATTTTTCTCCTGTCTGTAGGTTGTCTTTTCCTTTCCTGGAGAAAGTCTGTTGAGGCACAGAAGTTTTAATTTTGATGAAGTCTGCTTTTTCTGTTTGTCTTTTATTCCTTACACTTCTGGTATCATAGCTAAGAATCCATTGCCACGTCGAAGGTCATGAAATTGTTCCCCCTTATGTTTTCCTCTAAGAGTTTTACAGTTTCGGCTCTTTCATCTGTTTTAAGTTCATGTTTATGTGTGTTGTGAGGTCAGTGTTCGACGCTCCTTTCTGCATGTAGGCGTCCAGTTGTCCCAGGCCCTTTGTCCACGAGACTCTTCTTCCAGCTGTTTGTTGTGTTATCTTCACCACTGGTTGGAGAGACAAGTCTCTCAGTGGGGATTGCATGGCCTCGGCACCCTCGTCCACAAGCGGTTGGCCGTCGGCATGTGGGTTACTTCTAACTGCCTTCAGCCATCGTGACTCCTTCGTCTGCTCCAGCCTTGGTCTTCCCTCGTCCTCCCTATCTTGACACTTTTCGGAGGACTGCTTAGGAATTTTTAGTGTCCCTCGATTTGGGTTTCTTTGATGTTTTCTCACCCCCCCACCCACCAGCTGCTTTTAACTCCCAAAGAAGTCGGCAGAAGTCATTATTGTTTTCGTTGTAACGCAGCGTTTCCCAGAAACCGTGGGCTCCTGTGTGTGGCTCGCTCCGTCGGGCCTTACGGTAACTCACGAGACGCTGCGGGACGGGCTTGCTCAGGCGCTCTCACGGCCGCCGTTTCGGGGGTTCATTCCCCTGGGGAGGCTCCCCTCCCTACAGGTGAACAGAATTTCAGAACTGCAGCCTCCGGTGGAAAGACTCGTGGGGGGAACGGTAGATGGAATAGACTTTGGAGATCTGGTACAGCGGTGTTTTCTACTTCTTCTCGAAGTGATCTTTCATTTCATTGTTTGATTTTAATCGTAAGCACACACACGTTGAGTACGGGAGATAGGTAAGCTGGAAAAAATCGCCTGTAAACACCCAAAACAGGCTCTTTTCTAAATACACATACAAGTTTATATGCTTTTTTTTTTTAAACAAAAATTAACATTACATATTAAAAACCAAACTTCTTTTTTCCTCTACTGTGTCGTGAACGTCTTCCCATTTTTCTACAGAGACAAATCTCTTTGGCATCATTTTTAATAGTGTGCCGCGTTCCAGGCTCCTGTATTCGGTTGTTTCTAATTTTCACTGTTACAAAAAAACTACCACAACAGACGCCATGGAATTAGTTAAATCTCGGATTCTTAGGATGAACGCGTCATTCTTTTTCCCCGCAGATATTTTTACTGATCCTCCGGGCCCTGCAGCTCCCGACCCGACTGGTGCTGTCTCTGCAGCCGCTTCCTCTGAAGTTACCCACAGCGAAGGTGGGGTTCTCCCCAAGGGTAGTTGGCTCCGTGGGGAGGGAGGCATGATCAGACTTACAACAAAAAAATTGGTCATCAGGCTGTTTTTATGGGTTGGCTTTCATGGAGCGTGGGCCTCCCCTGTGTTGGGAAGACCGGACACCAGTGGGCCTTCAGCAGCCCGAGCCTGGTGTGCACAGAGGGGCCCGAGAGAGGTCCTGGCTCCCTGATGGGTTAGTTTCTGCCTCATGACACAGCGCAATGGCCCTGTCCTCCTCCCCGGCCGTGCGGAGTGGTAGCGGGAGAGGGACTCTGCGTTCTGCCGTCATCTGAGCAGGAGGCCCGGCACCAGCCTCGCTGCCGGCACCGTCTGAAACCTAGTGGTCCGGACGTGGATTTCAGTCCATAATCTTAATGCGGCACATTCACCAAGTCCGTCAGTATCTGTTCGCAGGTTGCGTTATGTGCGAGGTGGGTGTTATTGCCCAGGAAACCGAGACTCAGAGGTTTACACATACGTAATACATATTTGAGAAATGTAAATAAATGTATAGATAGTTGACTGAAACCACAGAACAAACGAGAAGCAGAACTGGATTATCTGTTTCCTGTACTCCCTCCCCACCCCCCTGGGCTCTAGAGCGCAAAGACTTACATTGTGGCTTAGCTAAGATGCCCCAGATTTTAGTGAACACATTCTTAACATTCCTAAAGCATTGCCGGCCAGGCCCGACCCTGTCTGAGCTGGGGACATCCTGGGTGTGTTGGTTCCGTGTAGTGACTTAGCCCTGGCAGATTGTAGGATCTCTATCATCCTGAGCACAAAAAGAAAAAACAGTATTTCCTGTTCTGTTTAAGGGAAAGAAAGCTCCCAAGGAGACATCAGCAGAGAGTCCTGGAGGCTCCTTGGAAACTCGCAGCCCAGTTCCAGAAAGCCAAACCAAACCCGAGACCAGCAAAGGAACCAGGCAGGAGGACACGTCTTCTAAGGGCCCTGGAGGTCCAAGTGCCAAAGGGAAGAGGAGCAAGGCAGCCGCGGTCGGGAAGAAGCGGAGAGAGCCCTCCTGCAGCGGGGAGGAAGAGCACAAGGCAGGAGGGCAGCAGGAGGACACCTGGAGACGTCGGCATGGCCGGGAGCGGCAGGTGGCCTCCAAGGTGTCTTACAAAGAAGAGAGTGGGAGTGACAAGGTCAGCAGCGGCTCTGACTTCGAGCTTTCCAGTGGGGAAGCCCATCATTCATCTGATGAGGATTCTGAGCCTGGCCTTTCCAGGCAGAGGAGGGCCCCAGCCCCCCAGAGGACAAAGGCAGGGTCCAAGAATGACTCCAGGACCCAACGTGGAAGGCATTCTAAGCACCCCAGCTTTCCAGCAGCATCCACGAGCTCTTCAAGCAATAAGAGTAAGCGAGGCAAGAAAATCTCCAGTGATGGCGAGGGGGCAGAAAGAGGGAAGGCAGCTGGTGTAGACCAGTGGCTAGAGGTGTTCTGTGAACAGGAGGAAAAGTGGGTGTGTGTGGACTGTGTGCATGGTGTGGTGGGCCAGGCTCTGACCTGTTACAAGTACGCCACCAAGCCCATGACCTACGTGGTGGGCATCGACGGTGATGGCTGGGTCCGGGATGTCACCCAGAGGTACGACCCCGCCTGGATGACTGTGACCCGCAAGTGCCGGGTCGATGCCAAGTGGTGGGCTGAAACCTTGAGACCGTACCAGAGCCCGTTGGTGGAGAGGGAGAAGAAGGAAGACTCAGAGGTAAGGCCGCGGCTGCCGCGGGCTCCAAGGCCCATCTTGTCGCCCCTTGTATATGCCCGGCCCCGTGTGGGGGTATCTTTGTGTGTGATCCCCTGGAATTATCACAGTACTGCAGACCCGGGGTGGCTGTCGCCTTAGGGTTACCAGTTAGGAAGGGAGGATCTGAGATCAGCTGCCTCGGTATTTGAACCCACGTCTGTCTGGCTTCAAAGCCGTTACACAGCATACTTTTAATTATTGCCTCGCTCTAAATTTGGAGCTTTAAAATAGTTTATGCGGCCATATAAATTGCAGAGTGAACGAAGACAAAACTCATGAATGCAGTGGCCGCTTGTCTCCCTGCCCCGCACAAGCCCCGAGTGCACTCACAGAAGCCCACACACAGACACTTCTTGGATCTAGAACATTCCTGGGAAGAAAGGGACCTGGGAGGGTGCCTGGGAGACAGACCGCTACTCGGTGTGCTAGCACCGCCCGCCGACCCGAGCTCCTTGTGCGTGAAGGTCGTGTCGGGGGACCTCGGCGCTTGCCCGGATCTGCCGACGCGGGGGTCCCACTCTGTCGGGACGGGAGAAGCATGGGTTTGTTTAGCGTCCCCGGAGCGGTGCGGCTCCCTCTGCGTTGAGAGGGGGTGTTCCTGGTGCATTTGACCTAGATGCGACAGGGTGAGCGGGAATCGTGTCGATGGTGTCACGACTGACTAATGAAAGCGTGTGCGGTGGACGCCGACCGAGCCCGGCTCCCGCACTCCGCGTGGCCGGTCCGCGCGCGTCTGCTGGGGCTGTGGAAGAGACGCCAGGGAAAGCTCGGGAGACCTTGGTGAACAGGTGAATTCCCGCAGTGGAATTGTCCGCTGAGAAATCGGAATCCTTACAGAAGTGCCGAGAGAACGAGTGTTCATCACAGGGGACTGAGTCAGGCGGCGCGGACGGCCCGTTTGAGGTTCCCGGGAGAGCAGGGTCAAGTAGACCCGCATTGCAGAGTAGGTAGGGCCTCCTTCCCGGAGAGAACCGGTGTCTTCCCTGAGGACGAGGGCCGTCTGCGCACCGAGAACGAATAGGTTAGGTCACTTTGTTCGGAGTTGCCGCAGGCCACAGGATTCACGCTTCTGTAGTTTTTGATTTATCTAAAACCTGCCTAGTACCCGACTACAGACGCTCGTGAAACCTCTGCTCCACGGTCTCCTGAACAGGGTGGTGCAGGGATCACCCGCCTCAGACCTCTCCTCCTCTTCCCAGCCTGCTCAGCGTTGTCTCTCTGGCCTTTGCAGTTCCAGGCAAAGCACCTGGGCCAGCCTTTGCCTACTGTCATTGGCACGTATAAGAACCACCCTCTGTACGCGCTCAAGAGGCACCTCTTGAAGTACGAGGCCATCTACCCCGAGACAGCCGCGATTCTCGGCTATTGTCGTGGAGAAGCCGTCTATTCCAGGTGCGTGAGGCAGTCCGGGGGCCCTGTGGGCTTCCCGCTGGCCTGGGACCAGCAGCTTCCGGGGGAGGGGCTGCTTACGTCAGCCCTTTGTCAAAGGGGATCGCTTTATGGTGTGTGCGCAGGCGCGGGCACATGCAGAAGGATTCTAGCTTGAAGATGAAAGCGGCAAGGGTTAAAAGACCAGCAGGTACAAAAAAGTTATGGGGGAAAAATTTAAAAGTACAGCAAGGTTTATGTGGGACAATAGAAAATACACCCATAATATCTAAGTCACAAGCATACAAAAGGAGGGAATGCAAGATTTGATCATTAAAGGGTGCAGATGTTTTAATGGGGACAGAGCTTCTGTTTGGGAAGATGGAGAAGTTCCAAAGGTGCATGGTGGGAACGGTTACTCAATAGTGTGAATGTACTGAACGCCACGGACCTGCCACAGACCTAGAAATAGTCAAGATGATACATTTTATGTATATTTTGTCCACACTAAAAAAATTGCCAAAGAAGAGGGGAAGGGAGTAAGAGTTAGAAAAAGAATGTAAAATATATACAAAATGAAAAGAAAAATTTTTAAGATGATTTATTTATTTATTGAGAGAGCGCATGTGAGCAGGGTGGGGGCAGAGGTAGAGGAAAAGGGTTTCAAGCAGACTCCCTGCTGAGCGCAGAGCCCCATGTGGGGCTCCGTCTCGCAACCCTGAGATCATGGCCTGAGCCGAAATCAAAAGAGTCGGACACTTAACCGACGGCACCATCCAGGAGCCCCTAAAACGAAAAATTTTAATGTCAATTTAAGGTGAGAGAGAAATAAAAATAGAAGCAAAACTGTCCAAGAAAAAATAGCAAAAGAAAGAAATTAACAGTGGAATACTACTCAGCCATCAAAAAACGAAATCTTGCCATTTGCCATGAGGTGGAGGGAACTGGAGGGTATTATCCTCAGCGAAGTAAGTCAATCAAAGACAGTTATCATATGCTCTCACTGATAATGTGGAATTTAAGAAACAAAACAGGATCATAGGGGAAGAGGAAAAAATAAGACAAAATGAGGGAGACAAACCATGAGACTCTTAATCATAGGCAACAGACTGAGGGCTGCTGGGGGGCGTGGGGGGCAGGGTGGCTGGCTGACGGACATTAAGGAGGGCACGTGATGTAATGAGCACTGGGTGTTATGTGAGACTGATGAATCACTGACCTCCACCTCTGAAACCAATAATACATGATATGTTAATTAAATGAATTAAAATGTGCATCTAAAAAACAAATGATAACTAAAAGAAGTGGCTTTTAAAAATACTGGAATGAAAGACAAAAAATAGAGTAGAGGATGTTCTTAACAAGTGGGAGAAGAAAGAGACAGCAAGGCAACAGGGAAATGACACGAGTAGGTGGCGGAGGGCTCTGAGCGGGGCTCCTTCCCGCATGCGGCCCCGCAGGGACTCCGCCTCCCCCTCTGCTCCGCGTCTGTGGCTGAGCTTTCTGTTCCAGGTCAGGAGGCGTCACGCCTGGTCAGGGCCCCAGCTCCCGGCAGTCAGAGGCCCCCGGGGCCCGGCCGCCCTGGTAGGTAGAGGTCTAGGCACAGGCTTGTCAAGTGCCTGGGGGAGAGCGGGTCGGGGGAAGAAAGTGCAGGCGCGGTGCGCCGGGAGCACCATGTCCGTCCTCAGAAAGCATCAGAGGTGGACAAGTTTCCTGGTGGTGAAATACACAGTTGACCACGTAACCGTGTGTAAGCAGACGGGTCCGTGGTGTTCAGGACAGCGCCTGGGTCGTACAGCCGTCCCCACCAGCCATCTGCAGAACTTCGTCATCTCCCGGAACTGCAGCTCCGTGCCCGGGAAACAGTAGCTCCCCGTTGCCCCCGGCAGCGCCTGCTGCTCCGTCTCGCTGCACTTGACTCCCTGGGGGACCGTATGTCAGTGGGGTCATGCAGCGTTTGTCCTCTTGTGACTGGCCTCCAGGGACGGACACTTGCGTTGCTTCCCCTTTCGGCTGCTGTAAATAACGCTGCTGTGAACGTGGGCGTGCAGGTGCCTCTTTGAGACTCTGCTTTCCTTCCTTTTGGGTGTGTGCCCAGAAGTGGAACTGCATCATGTGGTAATTCCGTGTTTCACTTCTTAAAGAACCAGCCTACCGTCTTCCACAACGGCTGCACTGTTTTACAGTCCTCCCAGCGGCGTGCGAGGAATCCGGTTTCCCCACACGCTCGCCAACACTTACTTTCGGGTTTTTGGATAATAGCTGTCCCGATGGGTGTGAAGTGCTTAGAAGCTGACATTTATCCTAGCAGGGCTGTGTCCACTTCCCCGCTCTTCTCCTGGGAATGTCCCGACAGTGCCCACCTGCTCCCCACCCCCACCTTCTGTGTGAGGACAGGACCGTGACATAATTGCTCCTCGGGGCGGTCAGAGGTGTGCAGCCTGCCGGGGGGAGCGCGGGTGGAGGTCCCAGCCCTGACAGGGATGCTGTGGACAGACAGGTTCTGCTCCAGTGCCCGGAAAGTGTCCGGTCCTCCTGCAGCCTGGCAGGCAGAGAGGGCAGAGCTCATTATCCCTGACCGAGAGGACACCGCCGAGGCTCGGGAAGGGAAGGTGGCTTGTGCAGGGTCACCCCGCTAGGCTGTGGCACGGAGGAGGCACATGCCGCACGTGCACAGGACTGGGCCGAACATCAGCCTCAGACGGGGCGGGAGCTGGAGGGCCTGGTTTCCGCACCGGAAGGGAGCTTAGTGCCCTCGCTCCTTGGAGCCGGTTCTCCGGCCAGAGTGCGGGGCTGCAGACTGAGCAAGAGAGGAGCGAGCCCCGTCAAGCAAGGCTCAGCGAGGAAGGCAGTTGGAACTCATTGGAAGGTGGCCTTGCAAGGCCAGGGTACAGCTCTTAGCTCTGGAAGGAGAGCGAAGCCAGAGGCGGTCTGTGATCACAGGCTGCCGGGAATTACGACTGTTCCATGTGCGTGAATCTTCATTCCGTGGTCACTCATTAGCTTATAGTTCCCGTGTAGTCGTCTTTGGGGTTCACTGCCCCTTCTTTGGACACTCGTCCCTCCCCCTACCTGTGTTTAGCAGCAGACCAGGCCTTGGGCAGCCAGGCTCTGGCTCAGTGGTGGGGAACGCGCTGCACTGCTCTGCCTTTCCCCTCGTCCCCTGCGGGCTGCGAAGGGCCGCCCGCTGTGGGAGGAGGGGTGAAGCGTTGGCATGAAGCCTAAGACAGGCACCGTAACTCCATCTAGGTCAGGATTTGTAAGTGGACACATCCCCCAGGAGCTAGGAAGTCCAGGTTAGCCATATGCCTAACGCGGGTCCCCTGGTTCCCTCTGGAGCCGGGCCTGAGGAGAGAATGGAGGACCCAGCCCTTCCTTCTGGAAGGCCCTTCCTTCTGGCAGGCGGTGTGAGGCGAGCATCTGTGCACACAGCGCTCCTTCAGGCCCTCTGTGAACGGAGTTCGTCCTGTGTCTCCCCCTGTTGGCTCCCGCAGGGATTGCGTGCATACCCTGCACTCGCGCGACACGTGGCTGAAACAGGCGAGAGTGGTGAGGCTGGGAGAAGTGCCCTACAAGGTAAGGGGGGCAGAGGCCCCGGCTCTCAGGGCTGCTGAGTGCGCGCCCGGGAGAGGAATCCAGGGCTGACTTTTCTGGCTTGAGAAAGACTGGAGGAAGAGAAAAGCATTCAAATATATCTTACTCTAATGGGGAATTTGCAAGCTGGATCTCTCAGAGCACGCAAGATGTGACATTTTTTTAAGGGTTGTAAAACAGGCTGCACGTGACCCTTTCCAGAAAAACGTGCCAAGCCCTGCACTAGAAGCGGCCGGTGCGTGCGTCCCACTTCTCCTTACAGCCTTCTCGCTTGTCCTCCCCAGTGAAACTTCTGGCCACTAGACACGGTCGGGGAGTGTGGGAGGGGTCCCAAGCTGTCAGTGCCTTCCAGGGTGTGACACAGCTAGTTCCCGGATTTAAATCCTGGCCCTGTCACTCACCTGGCCATGGGCCTTCAGTGACTTCATCTCTGACTCCCAGTTACCCTGTCCGCCGTCAAAGTAGAGAGCGTGGCATGGCTGGTAAAGCATGGCTCTGGCCCCCGGGACTGTGGCTGTAGGCAAATGGTTTGCAGCTCCCAGGTCGTTCATCGGTGCAGTGGAGACAGTGGTGGGACCGCCTTGCTGGGCGCAGCGCCCGGGCAGGGAGCACTCTAGGTGTTGGCTAGCGGTGGCGGTCCTCGGGGTCGCGGTGGTACTGGGCGCCGTAAAGGGGTAACAAGCACGCCCATCTCGGGTTCGCTGTGGAGGTTAATGAGGCCACGGGTGCCCAGATTCGGTAAGGGCTGCGGAAGCGGTAGTCCTCCCGTAAACTGGCTGTCCCTCCGGCACAGATGGTGAAAGGCTACTCCAACCGGGCCCGGAAAGCCCGCCTTGCCGAGCCCCAGCTGCAGGATCACAACGACCTGGGCCTGTTCGGCGAGTGGCAGACGGAGGAGTACCAGCCGCCCGTGGCTGTGGACGGCAAGGTGAGGGCCGCGCTCCGTGCGGTCAGGGCCGGCCTGTTTCACGCTGCCGCTGGCTGGAGCCGCTCTGCCCCCCCCCGCAGGTGCCCCGGAATGAGTTCGGGAACGTGTACCTCTTCCTGCCCAGCATGATGCCCGTCGGCTGTGTCCAGCTCAACCTGCCCAACCTGCACCGCGTGGCCCGCAAGCTGGACATCGACTGCGTCCAGGCCATCACCGGCTTCGATTTCCATAAAGGCTATTCCCATCCCATGTGCGTGAGGGGCCTTCCGCGGCAGCCGACAGGAGGGCTGGGCTTCCTGGAGAAGGGGCAGGAAGTCGATGTGGGGGTGGAGGCCGTTTTCTGGGTTTGACTCTGGATTTGCCAAGTCAGCCTTAACACGTTACCTTTTGCTTCACGCTTTCGCTCTGGCTGACTCGCCTCCGTCCAGAGGCCGCGGAAGCCATGGAACAGCACGCTCGTGATGCGAGAGGAAAACCGTCTCCTGGGGGTGGGGGCGGGGGACCAAGCAAGGTCAGCATGCTTCCTGGTTAGGTGGCCTCTCTCTCCCCGGTGGGTGCTGGGGAAGACGCGGCGCCAGAGTCCCCAGGTGTGCCTCCCGCACGGCCGGTGTCTGTCAGCAGCTGCGGCCGGGACTGCGGACGGAGGTCCCATGGGGCCCCGAGGGCTTAGGAGCCGCCTGCTGGCCTCCACATGGGGCAGGAGAGGCCAGAGCAGGCGGCCGGCTCACGGAAGGCCATCCGTGTCGCATGCTTACAGAACCGACGGGTACATTGTCTGCGAGGAATACAAAGACGTGCTCCTGGCTGCCTGGGAGAACGAGCAGGCGCTCATTGAGAAGCGGGAGAAGGAGGTGAGCCGTCTGGGCAGGGCGGGCTGGGTGGGGGCCTGCGGTGCGAAGGCAGAATGGCAGGGGAACGCGAGCCCCCAGGTGGGGGAGGTGCCTCACTTGCACTGTGGGTAACAGGAGAGGCCACGGGCCCCAAAGCGCTTTCCAGCTGCCGGACTTTGTGGAGGGCACCCTAGGGAGCCAGCCCCGGATAAACCGGGTCCTGTCTGCCCCTCACCATCCACCATCCCTGTCCACCGTGCACCTGGATCCGGCCCTGGGGGCTGCTGCCCCTGCCGTCCACACCTGCCTCTGCTGAAGGGAACGCCTGTGCTCCAGGCCTCCTCGAAGAGGCTCGACGCTCACGGTGACAGAGACGCTCCTGTTTGCTGCCTTTCACGTGCGTCGCTCTATAAACACACTCCTTTTAAAACAGCCTCGGCATGGTCGGGAAGCTCTGTTGACCAGAAAGGTCTTACTTTGGATCTCTGTAGGTTCGTAGGCTCCATCTGACGCTTTGCCGAGAGTGGCGGTACTTAACATGTTGTGTTCTCCGCTGCCTTTTGCCTGCAGAAAAGAGAGAAGCGGGCCCTGGGGAACTGGAAGCTGCTGGTCAGGGGTCTGCTCATCAGGGAGAGGCTGAAGCTTCGCTATGGGGACAAGGTCGGTGTGGCTTTTTTGGAAAGAAGACAAGCCCAGGTGGGAGAGGGGGACTCAGACTATGGGCCCGGATTCTGCCCATAGAGGCCTTGTGTTTTGACACCACAGGCCTGTGTCTCTAAGGCACCTGTGTCCTTACCTTGTTGGGAACGGTGTCCCTGGAGTCCGCTGCAGCTAGCTCTTCAGGCCCCCAGCCCGCCCCGACATCCCCTTTCCTGCTCCTGTCTGCCATAGCAGGTGCCTGCTGGGGGTCTGACCTCGTGCTAAACCCAGGGAGGGACAGGCTCCCTGCGTGTCTGTGTTTGACGTGCCCCCCGTAGCCTGGCAGCGCTCCCTGTGCCTGTGGCCGGCCTCCAGGCCTAGGCTTGCTCACCGAAGTCACGTTTCATGGCATCTGCCCCAGGCTGGGCCAGCCTATGGGCGCAGGTGCAACGTTGACATGCGGCCCTCAAGGGGCTCCCAGAGGGGCAGAGAGGCCCCTCCACACGGTTATGCGGTGAGATCAGTATTGGGTCAGACACAGAAATGGGCTCTGGGAACAGCTACAACCACACCTGTTTTCTCCCCATCTCCAACCCCCGTGCTGCCAATTTGCCTTTAAAATTGGCAGAATATTTCTGACATGCCCCTCCCTCAAATCCCTTCAGTGACCTCTCACCAGGCTTTATGTTGACTCCGTCCACCCCCACGCTCTCACCTTCTACGTCCAAACCCTCCATGCCCAGCTCCCCAGCCCATCTGGCCCCATGGTCGGAGTGCATTCGCACAGAGCCGGTCCTGTGTGGTTAAAGACATTAGCGCGCCTTGTGCAGAAGTGAGGTCAGTACGTGCAGAGCCCCAGTCCGGCGATCTCCGGTGCTCTCCTGGATCGGGTTGAACGCTCCTTGAGGGCAGTCTCCTGCATAAACATCTTGGCGTTTCCCAGCGCTGAGCCCCGAGCGAGTTCTCCAGTACCTGCTAGGAGGAGTCCCCAGTGCGAGGAAGGCTCTCGCCCAGCCCCACGTGGTGCCCTTGTCCTCCCAGGGTCACTGGCTCAGGGCAGGCTGCTGCTGGGGGCTTTACTGCCCCCTGGCGGTGCTCCCTGCCATTGTTCCTCCATTGTCGCTCCCTCTCCAGAGTGAGGCAGGAGCTCCCCCAGCACCTGCCGGAGGTGGACTCTCTTCCGATGAAGAGGAGGGGACCAGCTCTCAGGCAGAAGCATCGAGGATCCTGGCTGCCTCCTGGCCCCAAAACCGAGAGGCTGAAGAAGAGCAGAAGCCAAAGTGCCCTAAGAAGACCAAAAGGGAGAAGGCGGCAGCGGCCTCCCACCTGTTCCCCTTTGAGCGGCTGTGATGGCGATGGCCACCTGTCGAACCCTGTGCCGTGCGGGCCCCGCACCTGCCCCGGGGAAGGCGCCTGCCCTCGTGGCGGTGGTGTCTGAGAAGGCCTAGACGTAGCATGCGCCGCGGATGAGGGCCAGGGGACACGGGTCAAGGTGAAGTGGTGCCGTGGGTCTGCTCTGGGCCCAGGCCTTGTCACAGAGATGCGGGGTAGGGCTTTCTATGCTTTGAGCTACAGAACACTTCCCAGGAGACTCCCCTGCCACCTAGACATCGCTCAGCCCCTCTTTGGAAACGAGTTGGTTTTTTTTACAGAAACCACTGGGCAGTTTAGAAATGTACCAGTCCCCTCTTCCAGGTGAGTTCTTCCATCTCTCAGACCCTCGTGCTTTTGCCTCTCCTGCAGACGTGGGACCCTTTCTCTGCAGGCCACGCCGTGTCCCCTCAGCCAGGTGTGCTAACACCGCCCCGTGGTGTGGGGGAGAGCAGGTGGGAAGTGTGGCAGCTCACACTGTGGTGGTGGTGGGATCTACTTTTCGAAGTAGTATTTCAGGGTGACAGAAGACTCGAACAAAGCTAAAATCAGGAAAGAAAAGGAAAAACACTGAGTTATAAAGAAATGTTAGTCAAAGTGGATCGGTGTTCAACTAGATTTTATTCGTTATGGATGAGTTTATAAAAGCTCTACGCACTGTAGATATTCAGGAGAAATAACTTTTATAACATTTTGAGGAAAAAATAAAACATTTATCTAAAAAGACTCAGCCGTGCGTTTTCTTCCAGATTTATGGTCAGCTCAGAACACGCCCGCATGACAGTGATGCGCGCCCACGTTGAGACTAAGACAGGTTTTGTTCTCAGGTAGACCGGGAACTCATTCCATGCGTGGAAATCTTGCTGCGTTTAAGTGGGGAGAGCTGTTACTTAACCTCGGACGGGAGCCATTGAAAATACGAGCCAGTTCTATCCAAGGGAAACAAACAAAACACTTGGGGCGTGACTCATCCGCCGCCAGGGCTGGGCCGAGGGCTGGTGTTGAGAAACAGACGGGGTTGCCACGGAAACCGCAGGGCCTCGGCTTCCGCACCAGAGCCCGCTCTCGCCTGGCAGTAAGCAACTTGTCACTGGGGCAGATGTCCACTCCTTGCAGGCGTCATGGAACTGAACCTCAGGTCTGCGAAGAGGTTTGGGAAATCACCTGCTTCAGATCTTGTCACAGAAAGTACACATGTTGTCAGCTCCAGGGTGGACAGTCAGCAGCTGCCCCTGCTTCCGAACAGGAGGCAAAAGGGAAGAGCTCCCGTGCCACACGGCAGGCATTGCGTGGGCTTGAGCTCATCGAGGCCTCGCCGCGCCGAAGGGAGGAAAGCATCACCACTCTTTTCTAGATGAGGAAGCTGAGACCCCGAGATCGCAGACTCGCCACTGTCGCACAGCCAGGCCGTGGCAGGCTTGGGGCTGGAACTGGGGTCTCTGCCAACCTAAAGCCCAGGGGAGACGGGGTGCTGTCGCATGGTGTCCCCTTGTGGCTGCAGCCACCTCTTCTGATGCATTCTGAAGCTGGGGGAGGTTTGAGTCCTTTAAATCAGTCCAAAACAAAGTGGGCTTCGGGAGGTAAGGCTTCTAAGTGCTAAAAATATCAAATTGCCCTTTTAAGAAAAATTGAAACCTATTTTAACCACTAAAAGCTACTTAGAACTGAATTCTAAAAATTCATACGGTTCTTAATCAGTTCCATGGCCGAACTGTTTAAGATAGAAATTTCAAAAAAGTAACGGCAAGATCCTATAAAAGCTATCAAAAAATTTATTTTCAATTTTTATCCAAAAATACAAAGATAATACAAATTTCATGATTTCCCAAAGACTTCAAATATTTAACATTCTTCTGCTCTTTAAAAACATACTGAAATTTGTAGTAATTTAAAATCTGTACTAGAAAAAGTTACACAAACCAAATCCCACAGATTTTGTATGTAGCCACCACCCAGTTGTACTGTTCTCCGGAAGCATCCTTTAAGAGTCGAGAGATGCGGTGACAACTGCAGTCGTGAATACTATTTCGGTTCCGAAGCCCAGGTAAGGCCTCTCCGGGCTGGCTGCTGTCGGCGTGAAGAATCTTCGGCTGCACCGCAGGCCTCGCAGGCTAGCGAGACATGGCGAGGCTGCTGCTTCAGGACTTCCCATCACTCAACCGCAACTAACCTGCGGGAACAGCCACTCCCAGCCAAGCAGAACAAGTCCAAGTCCTAAAAAGATACACGGTGCACGAAGGATCTTCTAACCATCAAGGTGACGGCATACTTGGTCTTTCAGCAGGGGTGAGAGGGAACGGGGTGCAGTGCAGGTAGACTGTACGTGGGAGGGAAGCTGCGGACGGGGACGTGACAGGAGTCACTCAGAGGTGGGCGCCCGGGCCCAGTGGCCAACGTGAAGCCCCCCCCCCTCCTCCATGAAAGGAATGAGGCCTGAGAGCGACACAAGCCTCAGGCCTCCGGGAGGTTCCTGCTTCAGGTTAATGGGGGGCACTTGTGGGGGAGCCCACTCAGGGGCAGAAAGCTTTCCTTTCAGGGTTGGCTAAAAACTCCGAATTCATCTTCAAGGGAATCGGTAGTTTCTGCTGCCAGAGGATGAAAGGAGATGCCTTTCTCCGCCTCGTACCAATTCCCGTCTCCCCCCGAGCGGAGCCCCTTGGCTAACTCTGGCTTCAAAAGCACCTCCAAGCTGAGCACTGCCAGACGTAACTTCTTTTAAACCCGTAAGTCACAGCCCTGTTGAATACCTTCCATGAACGCAAGGGACAGATGAAAAGGAGTTTTCTGTAACAGTCTGAACTCATCATTCAAGCAGCGCTTTGTTTCTTTAAAGCGGATTGGAAACAAGTCCCTCCTCAGGTGGGAGAATACCTGCGAAGTGTGACAAAGGCCAACACTGCCGACGGGGCCCCTGGGAATCCTACACACGAAGTTTCTGGCCAAACCATAAAATTCACGTCAAGCCCAACGAATGTCCAGTGTCCCTCACCATGACCTCAGTGGTGTTCCTGTGTTTTAAGTACCGAGGCGGGTCCTGTGCCCAGGCTGGGGTGTGGCCCCGTGCGTGGGGGGCGCACGCCGGGTCGGTCCTGGCGCTCGGCACTGCGCAGAGAGCCGAGCTGGCCCCGTGGGCTCACGGAGCCGGGGGTCTGTGCGGCGTGTCACCACCTCCCTGTCGGCAGACTTCAGCTAAGCGAGACACGTTGACGCGGCCACACGCGGTCCCGAGAGAAGGGAAGGAAGCAGGGAGAACGCCGGCCACCGCCAGCAGGAGCTGCCTTCTGCTCACGGGGCCGCCCACGGGCAAGGGAAAGGGCGGGCAGGACGTGAAGCGGTGAGCGCCAGACCCGACAGGCACGCACACTGCCAAGTCTGGCCCCTCGGCCAGTGGAGCAGGCGCGGAGTCCAAGACTGACTCGGGGTCAAGAGGGGCGGGGGGGGCTGGAGCCTGAGGATCATGCAGGTGTGGGGCGGGCGCCAGGCCTGAGTCACTCGAGCTTCTTGGCTGGCACCCGTGTCCGAGCAATGATGATGGGCACCAGGGCCAGCGAGCCGATGAAGAGGGCCCACAGGGGCCGGTAGAAGAGCCAGCCGGCGGCCACGGTCAGCAGGGTCAGCGAGGTGGCCACGCAGAACGCAAAGGCTTTCAGGCCGATGTTGACCAGGTCTCGGAAGACGGGGAACCAGTCCACTGTGAGGAAGAGAAAGCTGGTGAGGCTCCCGGGGCCACCACGCTCTGCGTCACGTGAGGTGAGCAGATCATTCCCGTCCGTAGACCAGGATGGGCCCACGTTGCCTGGTCTGGACAGGAGAGGGCTCGGGGCGGAAGGCAAACGGCCTCCCACGAGAGCTGGCAGGTCCACAGAAGGCGTGCGTACCGTGCACCGCTCCAGGGGAGCAGGCAGGTGGAAGTGCCCAGTCACCTCTAAAACCATGGATGCTGCCGTCAGTCTGCGGCCAATAGAAGACATCTGCCCATATGGTGGCACGTTCCATTTGCTGCACGCTCACAGACTGGGCAGAACCTTCTGTGGGTGCCTGTGTGGGCTCCTCGGCCATTCCTGGAGGCATCTGTTCATTCAAGTCATTACCAAGGATCTCTGTGCCCAGCTCTGTGCAGGGCAGAGGGAAATAAATTTGCTAAGCCGGCCCCCACCTCAAGGATCTCACTGGTCACTGGCCACTGGCCCAGTATGGTAAAGTCTAGGATCCAGCTAATCCGTCTGCACTCACGCTGTCCTTGGCCTGTCTACCCCCTCCAGGCTGGCATTCCATAGCTGACGTCAGTCCGTGCACGGACTCTTTCCTCAGTTCCAGGAGGCCCCAGTGGTCTGCTGCCCCTGGGTTTGCAGAGCAAGGCCTGCTGCCCCGCCATGACTACAGGACCCTGCAGGCCACCTCTTGGCTCTTCTTGGTCTGTCCCCACATATAGCCCACCTTGGCCCTCCTAATAAGCAGAGTTTGTGTTTTTGTGCATTGACCGTGCGTCGGGCACTATGTGGACCATCTCCTCAAACCTTCATGCCCAGCCGGGAAGGCTGGTACTATTCTTACCCTCACTTTACCCACAAGGTCACCGAGGCCCAGGCAGTTCAACTTGCCCAATGTCCTGCAGCTAGAAAGTGCCAGAGCCAAGATTTAAACCCAAGACTGTCTGAGCCCAGAGCCCGAGCTCTTGGCCATGGTTCTGAGCCTTGAGAGGACAGGGACCTTGTCTGTCCTGCTCACTGCAGGTCTCCGGGGCCTAGAGCGGTGTCCTGCACACAGCAGGCACTCAATAAGTACTTATTGCCCAAACACAGTGAATGAGTGCTGCCTTGTAGCTCCCCCAATCACTCCGCCTGCACTTCCGACCCCTCTGCGCTCTGACATCTGTCCTGGGTCTGGAGCGTCAGCATTCCAGATGAACGGAGAATCGGAGGGCCCTCTGAGCCGGACTCCCACCTCCTCATCTGACGATGGGGGGATGAGGCTCCGAGTGCGGAGATGGCCAGCCCAGGGTCCCACAGCCAGGAGGGGCTCAGTGCAAAGGAAAGATGGAGGACTGTGATCAGATCCTCATCTCTCCCAGATGGTGCGCGAGATCCGGCTGGCTGTTCTGAGCACAACCCAGCTGTCCCGAGAAAGCCTTGGAGGGGAAGTGTCCTCTTCCCGCCTAGCCTGGGAGGTACTGTGGCCAGACCTCTTCCCAGCTGGAAAGGGTAAATGGGGGAGAGGTTTCTATGGGGCCCAGTGCAGGCTGGATGGGATCATCAGATTGGGCACGGGCACACTGGGGTAAAGGCTTGTGGGCAAGTCCCCGAGACACGCCATCCTCCCAGATCAACAGTGTGGGGCCAGCACTTACTCAATCACCCGAGGCCTCAGTCCTGTGCCAGGCTGGGTCATCTGGCAGCTGCTGGGCTCACAGGTGCCGACTCTGGCCAAGCGAGCGGCCCAGTGCTCTGCGTGGCACTCCGACTTGTTGGCTGCCCCCAGTTGAGCCCAGGTCTTGGGGTGGGGGAGGGAACTATTACGGTTTGGGGGTATTTCCTATTTGCCAAACATTCACAAACTGCCCATGAGGTGTGAGGTAACTGAAGCTGAGACAGGAAAGGGAAAGGCCCAAGTGTCCAGAGCTCTGACGGAACCGATTTCAGGTCTGGCACGCTGCAAACGTGGGCTGGTCACCTCGCCGTGCCTGTTCACCTCGCTGTGCCCATTCACTTGTGAAGGGCTAAAGGAAGGAGCAGGTGAGCTGGGGACAGATGGGCCAGACCCTCCGACAATGGGGCCTAGACCAGCCTCCCAGGCGTTAGCGATCCCGACCCCCACCCCCGAAAGCATCTGTCCCTCGAGTCTGCCTTCTTCGGCCCGTTCATCCCAACGCTGTGGAGTGGGACGCAGACGTGGGCCCCGTGCCGTCTCCGCCCTGAGGAGCACTGAGCGGGCCGGAAAGGGCCACGGTGGCATGAGAAGCACAGAGCAGGCGCCCGGGCTGCACGAGGATAAACAAGATCCCCCCGACCCGTCTCCGCACACCTACCCAGGGTGTAGAGGATCCGGGTCATGAGGTTGAGGCCCATAAACATGGCCATCCAGCCAGCGGCCCGCAGGCCCCACGTCTTCATGGAGTTGCTCTTCCGTTCTCTACGGAACACCTCCTGCAGGACAAGGTGGGGAGGGGGTGTCACGCCTCATGTCTCTGAGGGGCCCCCAGCTCCCCAGTTGGCAGGGCCGGCGCCAAGGGGTGCACTCCACGCCAACCCAGGAGCCGCTGGCCGTTTCTGAGCAGACCGGGGAGGCGAGGGCGCAGCACAGGACGGGGCAGGAGCTGTGTGTGGAAGGGAAGAAGTCCCCGGGCCGCCGCCTCAGCTGGAATGAAGCGGCCCTCCTCACGACAGTGCTTCCTTTCCGGGCTCAGTGACCACCACCCCCGGCGGCGGCGTGTGCGCTGCTGCACCGCGGACGCTCTTCACGTGACTCCGGGGCGCCTCGCTCTCCGCGCTCCCCCGCTTCTCCCCCGGCTGGGCTGCCCTCCGCCCTCTGCACTTCGGTGGCGGCTTCGGTCTCGCGCCCTCCCGGCCGGCGCCATCCACTTCCCCGGCGCCTCGCCACCAGTGCCCCCGGTTTCCAGCCGCAGCCCTGGGCCTTCCACAGCCCACGTGTCGTCTGACACTGACCCTGCAGCCTCCCCCACCTGTTCCTCTCTGTCACGTCCGCCTGAACGAATGCTGCAGCCACCTCCTGCCTGCGCAAGCCAAAACTGGGGTGTCACACTTGGCTCGTTCCTCCCCACAGGGACCACCTCGCATCCGGCCCATCAGCAAGTCCTGTCAGTGCTGTGTCCACGTTTCCCAGATCGCTCACCACCGGCAGCCTCTCCCGCCAGGACGACTGCCGGAGCCTCCTCCCCACTGGCCTCCCTGCTTCCGTTACCTTCTCCCCACCGCCACCTGCCAAGGCCCTGCCGCCTGTCCGGGGACCAGGCCGAGTGTCCTCCTCCTGCCCCCGGGCCTTTGCACATGTGCTAGCTCCGCCTGAAGCAGGCTTGCCCACAGTCCTGCCTGGCGGGCTCCTACACATTCTTCTGGTGTTGGTCTGAATGCCGCTTCCTTAGAGAGCCCCCGCCCCCCACCGTCACTATCTAGGACAGTAACAGTAACAACAGCTAACACTTACTGCCTACCACCTATTAGTGGCCGTCCTCAGTGCTTTCCAGTAATGCTTTACTCAGTCCTCAAACTAACTTCACAAGGTAGACACACTTATCTCCAGTTTACAGATAAGGAAACTGAGGTTCGGAATAAATGGATGCGTAATCTTTACAACAACCACATAAAACAGGGATCATAATTCTCTTATCCTCCAAGAGGATAAACAACTGGCTCAAGGTCCTGTAGCCCGTGGAAGGCAGAGCGGGCCTTGAGCTGGGGCTGTCTCCAGTGTGCACACTTGTCCACACAGAACCCCTCCTGCCTCTGGGACTGGAATCTGGGCATCCTGCCTCGCAGAGTCTGGGTTCCTCCTCAGGGCTCTCACCTCTTTGGCTCAGGATCTTCTCTCCCTGCTTGGCAGAGACACCAGACCCTGTGCTGGAGGCCCAGGGTGGTCAGCCCAGGCTGAGCCCTCCCTCCTAGGAGATCTGGAGGCCACTTCTCTCTGGGGGACAGCTCAGAGACCCAGGCCTCCACCTGCAGGAGGCTGTGGGTGGGGTGGGACCAGAGCTGCAGGAGAGAGAAGAGGCCTGGGCAAGGCCTCCTAATTTTAGAAACTCCCTGAGAGCTACTGATGGAAAGGGTGACTCATGCCCGCCCAAGTGGGAGGTGGCAGCCCCGCCCTGAAGCTGGTAACTGGACCCCTGAGCAGCAGCCCGCCACACCCCGGGCCTGGATCAAGCAGAAGGCGAGGCCCGTCACCCCCTGGGGCTGGGGGCTGAAGTGAGAAGGAAGGCAGCTGAGGGCCTAGGAACAGGGTCAAAGGGCCAGAGCTACGCCCGGCCTCCTGCCCACTACCTTTCCCTTTCCAAGCCTTTAGGGATTGAGAAGTCCTGCAGTCCTGCTCCAGGCAAGGACAGAACTTCCCACCTGCGACACACGGCGTTCATCAACAATACACAACGATTTTTCCATGAAAGAGAACGGTTTCTGCCTAGAGAAGAGAGGCTAAGTTTCAGGGCATGCAACCAAACTATACGCATAATCGGCCCAAGGATGGGAGTCAGGTGACGCATGACCCTTCCCAGTTTACAGATGCGGACGGGGCCCTCACTCCCGTCCCAGAATTCTGCAGCTCTAAGTACCCCCCCCAGTCCCCTGATGCTCTGAAAGAAGCCCCACACCCTTCGGGGGGTGCCCCTGCCCGCTGGGCAGCCCCGCCTCCCCAGCCCGCCTCCTGTCTGGGCGGCATCCGCACGGGCACTCCTAGTGCTCCCCTTCCTGCCTCAGTGACTGCCTGACCCCCCCACGCTGCTGGCTTCGACCCCTTTCTCTTCACCTGTGACGCAGAACTGTCACTCAGAGACGCCTCCCCTGACCACTGTCAGAGTCAATCTCCCGTCCCCCTGTCTGCGTTTCAGGGCACCGGCCCCCCGTCCACAACACTCAGCACGAGGGGGTCCTCACTCACTGGGTCTTCGGACAAGTCCCCCGCCCTGCCCCCCGCAGGAGACGGGAAGCCCGAGCGGAGGGCTCTGCTGTGCCCCCTCTCCTGTTCTTCGTGCCGCACAGTCTGCTGCTCACGCGGGGAGACTCTTACTCCTTCCGTCTCCTCCCCGCCTCATCGCGCGGCTGTGCCCTCTCATGCGGGCACTGACTGACTAACCCCGGGTAGGGAGAGGGAGGGAGGGAGCCGGCTGCCCTCCCCCACACAGATAGGCAGCAGCAACTCACCTCTGCTGAGAAGTCCCCGTGGTGCAGGAGAAGCAAGGTGTCCCCAGACTTGGTGGAGTAGGGGAGCAGCTGGTCACCCCGCTGCCGGGCGATCACAGTGACCTGGTCAGAGACCTTAGCGTCAGAGCTGAGGGCATCGGCCGGCCCGGCCCAGCAGCCCTCGCACTGTGTGCCCGCTGGGAGAGTGAGGGAGGAGACCCTGCCAGCCCGGAGCTCGGCGGGGGGTTTCGTTCCAAGTGCGGGGGGGTGGACCCGGCAGCAGCCTGCATCAGGGTGGGGCGGGGGCCAGGGCTGGGACTGCAGGTGACAGGGTCAGGCACCTGAGACCAGGAGTTACAGAGCAAAAACTAGGGGCCGGGGGAAGAAAGGCTGCATGCGATTGGCAGAACTCTCACAGGCATCATTAGGAGGTCCCGCCCTGGAAAGCAGCAGGGGAAAGGCCCCGTAACGTGGGGGCCACGGATGCCACGGACAGTGCGGAGCACACAGGGCTCTGAAGCCGCTCAGAAGCACGCCCGCCCCCGTGCGGAGGGGAGCGCGCGCCCGCATGGCCTAGGGGAAGGGTCCCGAGCGCTCGGGGCACTGCACACAGGGGAAGGCTAGGAGGCCCCGCCTGGCTGTGCCCTGGGGAAGCCAGTTACCACGTGAGCTGGGCCCAGGTCAGGGTCATCGCCGCTCAGCCCAGCGTAGGAAAAGGACACACGCAGGTCTCCGACCTGGGGGTGGAAGAGAAGTGGGCTGAGTGAGGCCGGGAGCAGCCACCCTCGAACCCCAAAGCTCACATGCTCTTCCGGCCTCCACACTGTTGCCCAGGTGGTCCCATCACCTCGAGGCTTCTCCCCTCCAATCTCATTCCGCCAAGCGGATTCAACTGAACCAAATCGGTATCCCAAGCAGGAAGGTGCCTCCTGTGTGTTGTCCAAGGGGCAGCACTCCCAGGGCCCTGATCTCTGCTACGTGAACGGCCCAAGCCCCTGCGCACCTCCGGATACTTGGGGTTTTCGCTGTGGTAGAAGTAGTCTCCCCGGCGAACGATGTCCACGTGCGGGTCCTCCAGCTTGGACAGGCTCAGTGGTTTGAAGTTGTCAACTTTGTCGATGAGGCCTGAGAAGCGTGCAGTGGTTCCAAGAGTGGTGTGCGAACAAACCCCCCAGCCCCGCCCCCGATCTGCACACCCCTCGGCCGACTTCCTTCCCACCAGGAGCGCCCTTTCCAAACCCTCCTTCCATACCGCCAGCCCCCTTCCGTCTCCGCCTCCTCCAGGAAGCCTCCCTGCCTGCCGTCTGGACCAGCGGGAGCCACTGAGCTCTGGGAACAGCCTGAGCCCTGCACCCTTTCTGCCTCGGATGCAGTCACTGGTCTGCACCTGGCTCCCCGGCTGCATGCGGTTCCTTGAGGCCGCAGCTGCCTGGCACAGCAGCCACCAGCTGAGCGACAGGGCAGGTGGCAGACAAGCCAGGCCCTGGAGCATCCTGGTGGAGCGCTGGGCCTCCACCCCTCCTCCCTCACCCTGGCTACCTGGGGCCTGTGTGTTTGCTCTCCCACCCCAGGACTTACTGTGGCCAGTGGCACCACCTTGTCCCTGGAAAGCCTCTCTTTGGAGTCACTTGGGTGGGGAGGGACACCTGCAATGAACTGCTAGGTGCTGGGTGGGGCTCAGAGGGGGACCCTTTGGGGGGCAGCCTTGTCTCTACCACTGGCTCTGGGGCTGCTTAAGGTGGGGCTCTCAGCTCTGTCTGGTCAGATCAGGCACCAGCAGGGCCTGGTAGTTATTCTCTGAAAGAGACCATGTTTCAGAGCAGCCTGGCTGGGGTGGGGCTGTCCTACACAAGTCCCCCACCTCCTGGGGACCTGTCTTCCCTCTGGCCCCCGGCCCAACGTACGACGCCAGGACCGTGCAGGCTGATCCCACACCCAGCGCAGCAGGGACCCCAGCTCCTGGGAGGTGGCCAAGTAGAAGCACGGGGCCTCTGGGTGCCGCTGGCTCATCCGAAGGGGCAGAGACTCACCTGCCGAGAGGAAGAATCGGCCAATCTGGACGAAGGGGGCTGTTGCCGTGAACGACTCCACTGCCATCGCGCTGTGGGAGAGAGAAGGAGCTATTGGCGGGGCAGGGCGCCGGCCAGGAGCTCTCTGCTCTCTTTGGGTTATGCCGGGCAGGGGTCCCGCCCAGGGGTCTCCTGCGAGTCCAGACCAGCCCAGGCACTGTGGACATCTTGTCTTCACCAGACCTCCCCCCTGGGATGCTCCTGTCCCCCTCACCTGAGTGGAGGTGTCTCGTATCCCCCAGAGCTTCATACCTCCTTGCCTAGAGCCCTACCGGCCTGTCCCACCCCAGCCACCGGTTGTCAGATGGACCTTCTGTGGACTTCACACCCTCTCTGAGCCTTCCCAGTCCCAGGGAGCTCCCGAGCCCCCTGTGCACACCCAAAGCCCCTCCTGGCACAGTCCCGCCCACAGCTCCAGCCACGCTCCAGCACTAAGCCCATTTCACCACCCCCGTATCTCTGAGCTAACTGCCCTTGGCCAAAATCCTACAAAGGCCCACATCAAATGCCACTGCCTTCTGAAAGCCCTTTCTGATTGTCTTCCCACCCCCACGGCTATTAACAAAACGCTTCCCCAGCGCTGGACGTGTAAGTCCCTCCAGGCGCTCAGTCCAGGCCTCACATTCTGACTTGTTTGAGGGGAGCCTCAGGAAGTCAGGTCTTGCCTCCGTGTTCCTGGTGCCCAGCACAGCAGCTGGCCTCAGAACTATGTCCCAGACTTTCATCAGCTCATGAGGCAGAAGGAACTCAATCCCACCGCTCAGATGAGGAAGCTGAGGCTGGGACCTGCGAGTGGCAGGCAAGACCGCGCTCAGGCCTGGGCACCCGGCTCTCACCTGGGGTTCTTGTGGCCAATCTCTCGGTCGAAATTTCTGCTGTTGACAATTTCTGACCTCCATTCGGTGTCTGTCACAGGGAGAGGGAACAACTCAGAAACTATGGTAAGAGTGGCCACGTGTCTGAGGCCCACTGGCTCAGTGTCCTTTTATCCAAGCCCGTGGCCACTCCAGGGCCGAAGGGATGGCTCCTGGAGCCTCGCTGGATGGATGGAAGAGCAGGACTCCGAGGACTGGCACCCAGGGTTCCCGATGCCTCGTTCCACGCCTTCCCCCGCTGCCGTCAGCCTCCGCTAAGGGCAGAGACCACAAGTGTGCGGGATGGGGCGGGCCCTGTACTCACTGTAGGAGTACCTTGTCTCTGTCTTCACCTGCCCATCTTCGGTGTACTCCCTGTGGGGAAAGCACAGGCAGCCCCACAGTCAGCCTACCACCCCGGAGGCTTTCCCATCTCTAAGCATCTGCAGCTGGAAGTACCTTGGGGCGACCAGGTCAAAATCCCCAACTCCACCCCTCAAAGGCCCACACTGGAGAAAAGAGCTTTCTCATCCTGAGCTGAAATGTGCCTCCACTCGGCCCACACCAAGGGCTGCAGCCCTGCTCTCGGGGCTCAGAGACGTGGCTGTACCCTGTGCTCCAGGACGGCCCCACGGAGGCCCCCCTCCAGCTGCCCTGGCTCCCCTAGCCACCTCCCCACCCCTCACTCACAATCCATGCCGCTTAGTGACCCCCACCTGCCTAAGGACACCTGCCCTCAGACTTGTGCTAGAATGGACAGGACACAAGCTGGGGCCACCTCTGCTCTGGCCTGGGAGAGGCCACACATAGGAAAGCACTGTCTGCGGCCTGAATCCAGGCATGTCTCGGGCCTGGGCATCCCCGCATGACGTCCTGCACAAGGGGGCTAATTCATCCTCCCTCCTCCTTGGAGCCACTCTCGTTAGATTTCTGCCACCTTCGAACAAATGATCACTGATGAGGAATTTCGGGATAATCTGACATTTCTTGGACAGGAAGATTTAATACTTTAAATTTCAGAAGTGTCAAAATCAAAAGCCACGTGCATCACATCCTAACATCTGTATCTCCGTTACCCCTGCTCGAGGCTTCGGTCCCCGGCGCCTCACCTGGACTCCTCGGTTTCCACCCACTGGTACATCTCCACGTGCCGCCGCAGCTTCACAGCCGGAAGGTGGACCCCGTAGTTTGGATCAGACAAGAGCTTCGAAAAGAATCACACAAGTCAAAAAAAGGGACTACAGGACAAGACTCACATGAGGCCGGAGGAAGCAGGGCTGGACGAGAGACAGGTACAGAGGACAGGGACAGGATGGAGACTACACGGCTGCTTCGGGCGGGAGAGTCGGGGGAAGCTGCCTGTCCTAAGTCCTTCACACCCACTGCCTGGGGACCGGGAGTCTCACGGTCCCGGCTTGGGCGGCACGGCCCGACAACAGCATATTTAGGGTTCAAACAGGAGAGGTCCGATAACCAGAGTACTTTCCAGCCCCGCACGAGCCACGCGTGCTGAGCATAACTGTCAAAGCTCCTCCTTGCGAGCCTCCGGCCGTGTGCCAAGCACCGAGCCAAGAGCTTAGCTATCTAATGACTCTTCAAAGCTGGCCCCCCAGGTTGTTACAGGTGTTCTCTGCCTTTTACAGATGAAGACGCTGAGACTCGAGAGTGATTGGTCCACACAGCTGCTGAGTGGGGCAGCTGGGAGTCACACCCATGCATCCATCCCCAGAGCCCCTGTGCTCAAAATCCTCAACCAGACAACATCCAGCGACGTGCCTGAGCGTCTGGTGGGGTCAGCGACCCTCCCCAAACCTACCTTGGACGTCCGCAGGGCCCCAATGATGTGCACCAGCCTCCCCTCGTTCTCCGGGGCCACGCTGTGGATGCTCTCAGGGGACACTACAAGTGACAGCCCCTCGGCCAGGGAGGTTGCTGTCTTCAATGCGCGGCCCTGTGAGCAAAAGGGAGGATTTCAACTCAGGTGTGGTTCACCACGGTTGTGCTTCCTGCGGTGTATCACGGCAGGATGGAGCCTCGGGAAGCATGGAGACTCATCTCCCCATCTTACAGGTGGAAAACCGAGGCCTTGCAAGTGGCACAGGTAGAACTAGAGCCAAAGACTCCTGCTTTGCCAGGCAGCCCTCTTCCTGCTGCACACCCCACTCCCCTAATTCTCAGCACTACCTCATGCTGGGAACAGCTGGTGCTTTTGTCTGCTGTGTGCCCCTTCCCCCATCTTCCTCTGCCTTCTCCCTTCACCCCCTCAGTCCTTGTAGTTTATATGGGCCCGTCCGTACTGCTGCCCAAAACATGTGACCCAGGCCTAGCCAATCGGAACATGGGTCCACAGTCCACGGGGATTAATTCAGAGAGAGGACTGAGACAAGCTGGGACACTGAGACATCTCTCTGCAACTGTTGCTAAATTGGTTTTGGAAGAGATGCGGCTGCTAAGCTGTTTGGATGTGACCCTGGAGTTGCTGGGCCACCTTAACCACCACAAAGGAAGAGCTTGTCAAAGAAAAATCCATAAGAGAGAAAAAGAGGCAGCAGATGGAAAAATGGAGATTCCTAGTGACCCAACATGAACACCTGGATCTAGCCATGCCTGAAGCTGTTGCTACCGCAGGATTTCAGGCATGTGAACCAATCTATTCGTCTTCCTACTTAGGTCAGTTATGAGATAGGTCACAAGGCAAAGAATTCTGACTCATTCAGCACCATCACCCTCGCCCTCACCCCACCTATTGTAAAATCTAGGCCCTGTTACCACATCCGGCCTCTGGATTTACAGCCTTTGCTAATACCGCAGGGACCCTCACTCTGCACAAAGGGATGCCAGACATTTTACCTCGTTGGTGAAAATTAAGTAGAAGGAGAGCAGGAAGGTCATGAGACCCACAAACATCCCACCCGAGGTCTCGCTAAGCCGTTCCAAGAAGCCTGGCTGGGGGTTGGTTGTCGTTTTGACATGTTCTCTCCTGTTAGTCGTACTGGAATACTGAGGAAAAAAATATTTTAAAAAATCAAAATGAAAATCAGTTTTTTAAGAAGTAAATTGAATTTTTGCTATTTGCACATACTGTCTTCATTGAGTTTCAATTACACACAGTAAAAATGCAAAGCATACGGTTTGATGGGCTTTGACAAATGCTTACCCCATTTGACTGACGTCCAAATCAAGATACGGAACCTTTCTATCATCACAGAACGTTACCTTGTGCCTCTTTCCTGCCAATACTCCCAGCTCCCCACCCCCCAGTGGTAACAACTATTTGAACTTGTATCATTATAGATTACGGAACCCAATACCAATGGGGCCATCATACGGCACAAAGTCTTTTCCGTCCAGATTCTGAGGAGGGTCACCTACACTGTGGTGTGTGGTGGCAGCCCGTTCCTTTACATGGCCGAGCAGCACTCCATCTAGGAGTACACGTTTGTTGACTCCGTCACCAGTGGATGGGTATTTTGGTTGCTTCCAGTTTTTAGCTCTTATAAACAATGCTTCTACGAACATTCCTGTACAAGTCTTAATGAAGACCTGTGCTTTCATTTACCTTGGGTATTGGGTAATGAATACCCATGTAGGAGTGAAACTGCTGGATCACAGGGCTGATGTGTGTTTTTTAGAAACTGCCAAACTGTTTTACAAAGAGGTTATTAGACATATATTATTAATTCAATTCAACAAACGGTGGCTCGGCCTCCCAAGGGCCATGCTGGGTCTTGCAGGGGTGAGGGAAGGGGATGATAGGCTGTAGGCTATTGAGCCGCAGGCACAAACAGAACTAGGCCATGCTGAGTGCTTGGTGAGGAGCAGATCCGGTGCCAAACGAGGGACCCCTTCCAGCAGGGGGTGGGGGGGCATCACAGCAGGCTCCCCAGATGAGGCGGCATTTGATTGGGATCTCAGAGGCAGACTCTGGAGTATGGGCATCCCTAGCAGGGGGACCTGTCTGAGCAATGGGGAGCGAGTAGGAAGTGGTTCTGGGAGCAGAGCTGCCTATCTGCTCTGGCTGGGTCTGGGGAGGCACAGGGTGGAGGGAGATGAGGGCAGCTAGACACATCCAGCAGGTTCATGGGAGGCCTCAAGCTCCAGCGTCAGAGGGTCAGGTTTCACCCAGCCAATAACAGAAGCATGGTTTGAAGTGTGTGTCTGCTGCTGACTATCATCGTCAAGGGCCAAATTCCAGAGCCAGAAGGAGTGGGCTTCAATTCAGGCTACGGGACCTTGGGTGAGCAGTTAACCCCTTTACGCCCTCCATTTCCTCCATCAGTAAAATGGGGATAAAAATCCAGTGTATAGGGTTGTGGTGAGAACCAAAGGACTTAATCATCAGACAGCTCAGTGCCTAGGACACAGGACATAAGGTACAGGTGCTAAGGGTGGGAATATTATCAGCTTTTCTAGGCTCAGGAGCAAAGAGCAATGAGTGATGGAATACGGGTTGACACATAGGCCCTGAAAATTACTTGCTGTGTAACCCTGCATTAGTTGCTCCACCTCTCTGATCCAGTTGACTCATTTATAAAATGGAGATGGTTCACGGTACCCAGGTCGCAGGGCAGTTTTGTTGTCACACCAGTTAAGAAATTCGGCCACCTCCCTGCTCCACCCCACTATCTTCAGATCCTTCTTCCTCACCGGGCCCTGTGGCCCCTGTAAACGTGCACACAGCTCCTGGATGACTCAGCAAAGATTGGGCTGCAGAAGACACCCACAGGCATACACATTCCTTGGCAAACGTCAGGTGCCAATATACCCCAAGACAGTCTCTGCCCACCGGGGCCATCTGGGTCAGACTGCGAACATCGATTTTTTTTTTTTTCAGGTATCCAGCACCGTCTATGCACCAGGCCCTGTGCTAAGCACAGGCTGACTCCCTTCAACTTCACACTAACAGATCCCATGACAAAACACAAACCCAGAGTGATTAAGGCCACACAGCTTCTGAGAGGAGGAAACTGGGTTTGCCCCCAGGTCTGCCTGACTCCAAAGCCTGCTGTCTTCAGCATCTTCCCATGAAGTAGCTGGCCAAGCTGGCTGTGAGTGCCTTCGCCTACTGGGGAATTTCTCCATCTGTAAAATATGGTATGGGGCAGACACGAGTCTACCTCTGAGGGTAGGCTGGTCTCCTGACTGTCCTCTCCCCTAGCCGACCCTGGGTCTGAACCGCCTCTGAGACTTTTCGATGCAGCATTCACAGTTTCTAGGTCTTCCAGACAACTCCAATTGAGGCGGAGCACACTAGGGCTGTCAGTGATATAAACCCTCCTCTCCAGGGGTGTGGGGGGGGGGGCAGAGAGGGCTCTTGGGGACAGAGGAGAGGCTGGAAGGAGGGTGTAACAGGCCAGGGGAGAGTGGCTAGGACACTCCAGCAAAGCAGGAGGGAGGGAGTGTCCTGGGGCTGGCAGGGCACCAGGGCTGGCTCCAGAAGCACTTTCACAGAGGGGAGTGGTGAGTCACCAGACTCTCCCACACCCAGCACCCTGGTGGGAGGTGCTGCTCGGTTTGTTGAATGAATGTTGGGCTTAAATCGAAAGGTTCCCGAGACAGGCTGGCTGCAGGGAGAAACGGCCAGCAGGCTTTTGAAGGGAACCAACTTCAGCCACGGCCTCTCTAACCAAACACACCTAGGAAGACAATGCGCCGGGCAGTAGGCAAATACTCCCTCTCACAGTCATTCTAACTCCTCCGCTCCCAATCTCGCCCGCACCCCTTTGCAGCACCACAGCCTCGGTTTACACGCTTCCCTAGGGGGGGGAGCTCCCAGCCCGCCGGCACAATCCAGTCTGTCAGTTGATGGACAGCTCCACCTGAGCGGCATCGGCTTCCCCGCCCTTCCCGCGGACCCCTCGGAGGTCGCGTCCAGCTCTCAGAGCCCGTCAATGAGAAGCCCAAGGGCCCAGGCGGGAACTGAGGATGAAAGGAGGGGCTGCGGGAAGGCTCCTAGCACAAAGAGATCCCAATGCCGGGAACAGCTCCTGAGTCTCCCTCCCCGCAAACGCGCGGCCGGACGAGGAGGTCCGGACAGACCAAGAGAGGTGAAGTTCGGACGGGTTAGCTGCCGGAAAGCCGGAACAAGGGCCTGCAGAGGTAGATGGGGCTGGCCGCACCGACGAGGGCCAGGCAGGCAGGATGGACCCAGGCGGCCCCTTCGGGAAGAAAGGGACGTATGGGTGGGGTCCGGCAAACCAGGAGACACTTACGTTCGCGGCCATGGTGGGACCCGGCTGGGCGCTCACCCTAGCTCTGCTCAGCTACGGAAGGGGTTGACGGCCTGAGCGCAGAGCCCAGAGGTCTCTCGCCCACCGTAGAGCTGCGAAAATCGGCGTGAACCCTAGGATCAGGGAGGACGTGCAAAAGTTGCCGCCCCGTGAGCCACAGCTTTTCTGCCCATGCGCGCCGCACGGCCTCCTGGAAAATGTAGTCCGGGATCAGGCGCTTTAGCCACTAAGTTGCAACACGCCCTGTACCTCACTGATGCGCCTGCGCACTGCAAGTCATTCCGGGATATGTAGTTCCTCCTGCCTCGAGGAGTCACAGAGCAGCGCGCGGCTTTCTGGGAAATGTAGTTCCCGGCTGACTGGGGCCAGGCTGGGGCTGGGAGGGCGCAGAGGCAGGCGCGCGGCGGGCAGGCCTGGAGGGGGCGGGTCCGCGTGGGCCTCGGAGCCGCCCGCCCTGCTTGAGAAGAGGTCACAGCGTGAGCCCGCCGCCGCCTGTGCCGCCACCACCGCTATCGCCGCGAGGTCTGAGTGCCGGAGCTGCAGCCATGGCCTACTGCCGGCAGGAAGGTAGGGAGGGCGGGCTACCATGGAGACCGGCCTACGAGGGCCTGCAGGGGACAAGCGGTTTTGCCACCCCCGCAGCCACGCAGGCCCCGGCGCCCCGCGACCCCACTGCAGGCGCGGAGGGCTCGAGGGACTGCCCGGGGTACCCTATTCGGGAGCCTTGGGAGGGCTGGGTGGTGGGGTCGCCACCTCCGTTTTGCAGATGAGAAAACCGAGACCGGGAGGAACGAGGCTGGTCCAAGGTCACTGTGAGACTCGAACCCGTACCTCAGAACAACCCGCACGTGGGAGATTTCATAAACTAGGCCAAGGGGGCACGGGAAGTGCTGAGCACGCTTCCTCTGGCTCGTAATTGGTAATTTATTGTTTTTACTATCGCTCTTACCCTACACCACGCGTTTCCATTTGTACGCGCCTTTTAACTGCCCCGAAAAGTTGCCCCTCGGGTTAGGGGCTGTGCTGGAGAGGTGAAAGTGCCACCCACGTGGACATTTATTGGGCCCCTACTGCGTGCCAGGCACTGTTCAAGAGTCTTTATATGGCTTTTCTCATTGATCTCGCAGCGATTTTTATAATCATAAGTGAGGCTCTATTATTTGCCTTTTACTAGAGTGGACCCTAAGACACAGAGGTGACTTGGCCTCAGGCACTTGACCCAGGATGTCCTGGAGCTGGGGTTCGAGCTTCAGCAGTCTGATCACAGACTGCATCATTCAGTCTGGTGCCCGCTGGATTCCGGGGAGCTCTCTGCTGGGAACCCCCCCGCCCCCACCTTTCCCACAAAGTGCCCACCTCCTCCACCTATCTCCTCTTTGCTTCATTCTGTTCTTACCTCTCCTGAAGAACTCAGGAGTCTCTTGGCTGGAGTCCCAGGGCCTCCCCACACACTCACTAACTGGCTTTTTGTCTCTGAGCTGCCACCTGACCCTTCCAGGCCCCAGTTTCCAATCTTGTAAAATGAGAAGTTGGTCTTCATTCATTCAGCAGATACTCACAGGCATCTTCTCTTGGCAATTATGGTGGACACATGAGAATGTAAAGCTACAAAGAGAGTTGGAACTCACCCAGAAATCCTTTGGTGAATAGTCAGTCTGGTTTCCTCAGTTTAATTCAGAGAATCTGAAGACCAGAGAAGGGGATGACCTACCCAAGGTCATACATCCACTTAGGAGAGCAGCTCAATCTAAAATGTCAAGGCTTTTCCCCAGTACCTCATTCTGCTTCTAGAACCACTCCTTTCCTGGGTCATAAGGTTGTAATACTCAACTGATGTCTCTCCTGAGTACTATTTTTTATTGATGAATAATTGTGCCATGAACAAAAGTCCTCTGCCCTCACCACTTTGTTAGTAGGTCTCTTGTTTTTAATTTTCTTTCTCTGGGTTTCTAATTTACTTCATTTAGCAAATAATTCGAGCTTTTTAGGTATAATGAGGCTGTGCCAGATGAATAAGCCCTCTCCTTGCCCATGAGGATCTAGGAGTCACAGGTTCTTTGGGAAGGAAAGGCGGTTTCCGTCTGCCACCCAAAACATGGATCTTTATCTTTTCCTGGGTCAGAGATCTCTCTCTTAGTTTGGGGATGAGAATCGCAAGCCCCTGTGTGATCTGGCTCCAGCCCAATTTCTAGCTACCCCTTCACTGCTGAGCTCCACGGGCGTCTTGGTTGTTCCTTTGCCTGGTACATCTGTCCACCAGCTCTTCCCATCATTCTCAGTTATGAGTGAGTCCCTTGCCGAGCAAATTTACTTCAGGGGCCCCCTCACCACCCAGCTTTCAGGTGAAAAGTTTTGGCATCCAGGGTGTTCCACAGCATGGACTCAGCCTCTCTCCCTGGCCTTAGACCATCCACACTTTTCTGTATCAGTGCCACATCGATCCCTTCTTTAGTATCGTCTTTTCTGTTGCTGTCTGCCTTCTTCAGTTCCTCAACAAACATTTATTGAGCACCTGTGGTGTACCAGCCCCTGAGCAGGTGCTCGTGAGCGCAGGTGACATCATCTGCTTCATGGCGTTGGGGAAGAGATGGGCGCTCCACCTGGGGTGGATCAGCTGAAGATTTTGACATGTAAGGATCTCGTGCGTGTTCCTATTCCCCTTTCTGGGGGAAATGAGACCACCCATCCAAGGTTGTTTTGTTTTGTTTTGTTGTAATCTACTTAATGGTAAGAACCATTCTGTCTGCCTGCTCTCTGCTGAGGTCTTCAGTTTGGTTTCTCCTTTCATTTGTTCAACAAATATTGATTACCCACCATGTTCTGGACACTGTTCTAGGCTCTGGGGATACTGCAATGAGCGGAATAGACAAATCCTTGCCCCAGAAGAGCTGATATTTCAGTGGGGGAAACGGGGTAAGCACATATATAATCCCATGTTAGGTGAAGAAAAGTGCTTCAGAGAAAAGGCGGGCCAAGGGAGACGGGGAGTGGTCGGAGAAGGCGGCATCTGAGCAGGACGTATGAAGGCAGGGAGAGGGTGGCTGTGGGCGTATCTGGAGGGTGTCCCAGAAGTGAGGACAGCCTGGGCCCAGGCCTAGAGGTAGGTGTGTCCCCAGTGTGTCTAGTAAAGGCAACGAGGTGTGGGAATGGAAGGAGTGAGCGGTGGGAGATGGGGTCTTGGCGCTGAGAGATGCAGATCTTTCTGGCTGTATTTGAAGGTAGAGCCAACCAGATTTGATGATGGAGGTTGAGAGAAAGCAGTCAAGGATCGCTGTACAGAGAGTAAAAATACTGAATTGGGGTGTCTCGGTATCCACCTATTCAATCAGGCTTTCTGTTCTCAGCTTCACCCTTAAGTCCTGCTTTCAGAACCCTAGGGCCCCTGATTCCTGACCTTTACCAGGGTCCTGGGGTGAGGATGGATTTTCTTCTAGCTGACTTCCCCTCGTTGTGACTTTGGGTTCAGCTTTCTGTTAAGTCAGAAAGCACTCTGATCTCAGCTTGCCCACTTCCCAAACTTGACTGACCTCTCTAGCTTGTCATTGTTTCTTTTCTTGGACCTTTTGTCCTTGTCATTTAATGCCACTTAAAAAATTACTGTCTTTCAAGCGGGATTTCAGGTGAGAGCAAAAACTCATTTCACCTCTTTCGTTTAAGCAAAGTCTCGTGATTCTTGGCCTGACCACGGGAGGAAGAGAGGCTGAGCTGCTGGGGGATCTGTTTCCTGAGGCCACAAGAAGTTGCCTGAGATCATAGCTGTTACGTGCTTCTGCTCAGATTTGAACCCCAGGCCTTAAACTCTGTAATATCGATGCCACTGAACCAGACCTCCCACAGCTGGGCTTCTATCTCAGCCTCAGAGCTGTGCTTCTGTTCTTTCTACAGATAGTTTCTAGCCCTTACTGTTATTTGTCCATGCAACAAAAGGACCTCCATCTGGATACCTGGATTCGGGATGCAAAGATACACATCCCTGCTTAGAAACCACAGTCAGATCACCCAGGGGATCTTCTTCCCCAGTTTTATGGTGTGAATGTGCCCCCCCCAATTTCATAGGTTGAAATCTGAACCTGTAAGGGTGATAGTATTAGTAGATGGGGCCTTTGGAAGGTGCTTAGGGAGTGAGGGTGGAGCTTTCACGTATGGGATGAATGCCCTTATAAAAGAGGCTCCGGAGGGATCTCTAGCCCCTTTCACCCTGTGAGGACGTAACGAGAAGGCAGCTGCTGTGACCCAGGAAGGGGCCCTCACCAGAAGGTGACGGTGCTGGGGTCTTGATCTTACACTTGAAGCCTCTAGCACTGAGCAATAACTTTCTGTTGTTTATGAACTCCCTTGGTGGTGGTATTTGTTATAGCTGCTTAAACGGACCAAGACACCCATCCAGGGTAGGAAAAGTGCCACTCAGGGAGGCTCGGAGTCCTTACTTTCTTTGCGAGACAGCTCAGCGAGACTGTTCCCCCCCCACCCACTTCATTTCTGTCCGTGAAGCCTCTAAGACTTAGGTGAAGCCACCGTAATCAACTAAAGGTACCGATAAACTTCACTTCGATTTAAAATGTGTAAGTAAACATCCACTGAGTAAAAGACTGGTGGAAGAGGCAAGGAGCAGCGAGATCCAGGACTTTGCTCTCGAGGCTCTTGGAATCCGAAGGATGGTCCAGATGAAGCTGTTTTTGTTCATGTAATGATAGAACGTGGGTGCCAATGAGGGCACCAAACCTCAGTCAAGGACCCAGAGGGGCTGCATGGTGCTTTGGTGCCAACAGCAGGCAGATGGGCCCTAGCTTCTTCTCTTACACTTACCAGCTGTGTGGCCTTGGCCGGATATTGGAATTGAGGAACCCAACCTGGGGTCATGGTCAGGGACAGGACTGCAGTTCAGCGCATGGAAGGAGAGCTAGTTTGACAAGCACGAAGGAGGTGGTCACGGGACGGCAGGACCATGGGTGGGCTGGAGGTCCGGTCCCTGAGTGTGCAAGGGTCGGCTGTCCTTACTGTTTGTTACCCCATGTGGGACACCCTGTGGACGCATGAGAAGGGTGCCTTCCCTCTGTCCCCTGAACTGTCTTCTCTGGAGCTGTTGCTCTGCTTTTAGCCCCCGTACTTTAAGCCTCTTCCCTAAATACTCCAGCTCAGTGTGGGCCCAAACCCTTTTCCTTGGTTTCTCTTAACAAGCCTGTGACTGAACTTCCCTAAATATAAAGGGAAACCAACTGAAATAATCAGAGAAAATGCCAGCAGCTCCCAGAGAGCCACACTTCCACAGGCCCAGCCTCTGCCCCCAGGCCACTGATGAAGGCCCTGTCCTAGGGCCAGTTTGGATGGGACCTGGATGAGTCTTCTTAAATGCCAGGCACTTCCCATCCCCTTCCAGATGAGGTCCCATTGTCCCACATCTCCTGGGTGAGAACGGGGAGTCAGTAGGGTTGTTGAGTTTGTCCTTGCCCTTCTCCAGGTTGGTACCCAGTAGCTTCGAAGAAAGCGCCTGTTCATTCACTCAGCAAACATTCTCTTGGTTCTCAGCTTCTTGGGGCTTATTGTACAAAACATTCCTGCCCCAGGCACACAAAGCTCTCAGGACCGAGTCTGAGTCATGCTAAGTACCCAGTGTTAGCTGCTGTTTTTATGCTTGTGTGTCTTGCGGGTGGGGCAGTGGGGGTCTGGGTAAAGGATCCCCACAGCATGGCCTTTGGAGACACAGAGCTGGGGTCAAATCCCAGCCCGCTGAGAGCTCAGGTACATCGCTTCCCGGAGCCCTAGGCCCACCGCTGTAGAACGGGGCTCCTCCTGCTCCTCTCAGGGTGGTGATGGGATGGCAGGAGCTAGCTGACACACAGGACCCAGAGAGGGGCTGGCCTCAGTCTGCTCTCCAGGGACTGCAGGGGAAACTGATGACATGCAGCATGGGGCTTGCCGAAGACAAAGTGCTCGCAGCCACAACGGGAATATCAGACAGACACCTGCTGTGTGGTTAGCTGCGGGCCACAGGTGCTGGGAAGGTGAGCTAGTGTGGGCAGCGGGAAGGTGTAGGGGAGAGAGCCGGGAGGGTGTCGGATAGCAGAGGTGCCTGCCTCGCCATTTCCAGCCGGTGGACTTTGAGTAACCATTCTGGGCTTGGTTTGCTGTTTTATAAAAAGCCGCAGGTCTCACCCACCCCGGTTGTCAACCCTGATTCCCGTTCCCGTGGCTACGCAGCCTCCCGTGAGAAGCTTCCCACACAGCGTGCATTTGGCCCCCACCAGTCTGGAGGCTCAGGACCCTCTGGCAGCCAGGCACATAGGGCCGGGGGCTCTGGCCTGACCGACATTCACCTCAAGAGCTGGCTTCCTGATGCTGCTGGTCCTTGCAGAGCCTCCGTCCTGACCCTGCTGCTCAGCCTATGATGTTTAGGTTGGGTGATTGTTCTAAAGAATAACAAACTGCAGATTGGCACAGAAGTTGATAACGTCGGCACTTTGTGTCCTCCCCCGTCATTCCACACTTTGGGAAGTCGCCCCAGGACTCAGGGGCCGTGGGGAACTGCCACAGTGTTCCCCACCATCACGACCCCTTCTTTCTGGCCACGATTAGAGGCCAGGAGGCCAGAGGAAATCTTGATTGTGGGCACTCTCAGACGACCCATGTCCCCAGCCTTTAAGAGGCAGGTGACCGGGATATTTTCGCACAGGGCATCTTCTCAGACACACTTCAGTGGCTCCATCAGCCAAGTGGGCTGTGGTGGGCTGCTGGCCGGGCACCCACATCACTGCTGTCTCCTCTTGTCAAAGTTCTCAGTCTCCTCAGACCTGTCTGCATTCTTAATGCTATGGGTAAACCCTTACAGGGCTAGAAGCAAGTCTTTTCCTGTCTGCCTTTTTCCTGTCCCTTGCACCCCTTCCCTGCCCACATGCACTCTAGCCCTAGTGGAGGGGGGCGGGGTACCCAGAGGCAGGCACTCTGAGGCCCTAGTGAGTCTTCGTTATTCCACTAGAGTTGTCTGAAGGCTGACAGCTTGCAGCACCTTGCCGGGCCTGGGGAGGAGGGGAGACGGCGGCAGATTGATGAGGCCTTCATAGGTTGACAGGACATAATGGGGACAGTCCGAGCGCCATGGGAGTTCTGAGACAGGACTGCCCCTTTCTTGGGGGCAGAAGAATTAAGACGAAAGAAGTTGTTGCACCATTGTGTTACCAGCAAATCTGGGGACTAAACAGCTGCATTTCATGGGATCAGACCTCTTGTCTCCTACCTGGAGGGTAAGGCATCTTCTTCCTTACCCTTGACCTTGGTGGAGTTTTTGTTCCAGTTGCAAGCACTCAGTCGAAGTGGCTGCTCGACCGTCACGCAGACTCCGTGATGCAGCCCAGGAAGGGCAGTTTGATGGTCACCTCGCTTTGGGGTTTTGCATAGGACAGTCTTAAAACTTGGTTTGTGCGGCTGCTTTGGGGTTGGGGCTGTTTGGCTGCTCTTGAGTGAAATCCTCTATTCTCCAAACTAGGGAAGGATCGAATCATATTTGTGACCAAAGAGGACCATGAAACTCCAAGCAATGCAGAGCTGGTGGCTGATGACCCCAACGATCCGTACGAGGAGCACGGTAAGTGCCGCGGGCCTCCCAGGGGTCCACAGACCCTCCTGGGGAGAATGCCCACGTTGTTTTCCCATTTCGTCCTGGCCAAGGTGGGGTTCTCAGGTGTCCTTCCCAGCCACGCACTGTCTCCAAGGACAGTGAGCTTAGCTGTCTCAAAGGTGTGAGGGGCTGGCTGAGTGCTTTCCAGCCCTCCTGCTGTTGCACCCCCCTGGCTTTTAGGCCAGAACCTAAGTTTCTCCTGAACTGAAGTCTTCTGCCTCTTTTTCTTCTGAGGTTTTACAAGGACTGAAGCTGGTTGGATGCTTCCCAATGATGAAGTTTTAGGCCGAGGTTGGGGGGTGGTCATGGATTCCAGCATGGCAGGCAGGTTAAGGGGACAGGGATCCTCCTGGTTGGTCAGGCTACCAGACGGAATTCTGCCACATCTACAGACCATTAGCAAGCAGGCACGGGAGAGTCCTACACCTTGTTCTGTGAGGTCTCTTCATCAGTGTTCTGGCGAGGACCCTGCACAAAAAGCTCACTCGAGACGGAGGGACCGTTTCCAGCAGCAGGATCCAGCTCACCTAGTCAGAACTGTTGCATACCACTTATCAGTGGTCAGCGGCCTTTGGGGCCTAGGATGCCATTCCAAAGGCTTTAGGCTGCTGGGCTCACTGGAACTTCCCCGGGCGTGTAAGGCTGACCAGCGTGCGTGCAGGATTTATAAACAGTCCGTATCGTAAACAGTACTCAGTTGACCAATCTAAAGCCATTTCTGACATCTGTGATGATAATTAGCAACCCTTCCAGTGCTGACTGGTGGTAAAGTGAACGAAAGAGCTTGCAGCCGCAGCCCGTGGAGCGTCGGCCCCCGGTTAGAATTTTGCAGGTGCTCACCGAAGCTCGTGTTCTCAGGGAGGACATCTTACGGCTCCTGGGGGGCAAGTAAAGTCGAGCCGAGCGTGCGTGTCGAGCGCCCCGCTGGGAATGGTGGGAGGCACAGGTGTTCTACGAGAAGGCAGCTGTGGGAGCAATCTTGAATCAGCACTCTGGCAAAGAGAAGTAAGTCGCCTGTCAGTTCCAGCGCTCTGCCTCTCGAGGTCCGTATTAGTTAAGCACATTTTGTGGGGCCTACAGAACAAATCGGGCCATGTGCTGTTTGCCTCATGGCGCTTTAAAAATCGACTGTGTCTGTGCTGAGCCCGTGCGTTCCCCTCCGGTTCCTGCCAGGCCTTATCGTCCCCCTTGTTTTCTGTCCTACCTGCTTCTGTCATCTATAATAGGTCTGCTTGGACTGTAGACGTATTTGCCTTTGCAGCCCCTTCTAGTGAATGATTCTACCGAGAAGCATATACAACAGAGAGCCCTGGGACCTGGGTTCTGAGCTCTCAGTGGCAGAATCACGCAGCAGACTAGGTAGGCCACCGATTCACGCCGGCCGCCTGCATCCAGGCCCCCAGCTCTGTGGCTGAGGTAGCACTTGGAGCGGCTAAGAGAGCCATGAGAAGGGTAGCAGAAGGAATTTTCTCAATAAGACTGGAGGAGGGCCTTTTTAAAAATCACCTGGTCCGGGGGGAAACTGAGAGCCCAGGAGGAGATGGGGACTGGCCAAGGAAGTTAGTGGCAGGGACTAGAACCGCAGGCTTTTGGTTGTGTGTTCCAGACCTGCTGCATCTGGGCTTAGTTTTAGCATGTCAATGTCTGTATGTGTAAGCGCCTCTGGGGGGAGCAGTGTAGCCTGCCTTCCCCGACAAGGGAGCACAGACTCCCGTAAACCTGGGCTGTTATTTTAAAATGTTTGTATGAAGATTTCATTTGGAAATGGGCTGTGCAGGCTGCCTGGTCTCGAGCCTTCCGAGGGCAGCATTTGTATACAGGCCTCGTTCTATCGTGCTTTGCAGATACTGCGCTTTTTACAAATTGAAGGTTTGTGGCGACCCTGCTTGAAGCAAGCCTGCTGGTGCCGTTTTTTCAATAGCATTTGTTCTCTTCATGTCTCTGTGTCACATTTTGGTAATTCTTGCAGTATTTCCTCCTTTTGTATTATTGAATTTGTTACGGTGATCAGTGACTGGTGATCTTTGGTGTTACTATTGCAACTGTCTTGGGTGCCGTTAGCCATGTGAGATGGGGAATTCAGTCAGTAAATGTTGGGTGTGTTCTGACTGCTCCACAGACTGGCTCGTCCTTGTCTCTCTCCCTCACCTCGGGTCTCCCCATTCCCTGACACGACAATACTGAGATTAGGCCAGTTGATAGCCCGACAGTGGCCTCTAAGTGTTCAAGTGAAAGGGGAGGTTGTGCTGCCTCTCATGTCACATCAAAAGTTAGAAGCCACTGAGCTTAGTGAGGAAGGCCTTTCAGGGGCCAAGATGGGGTGAAAGCTAGGCCTCTTGCACCGAACAGTTAGCCAAGTTGTGGATGCAAAGGAAAGGAAAAGAGCTACTGCAGTGAACACACGTGGTAAGAAAGTGTAACGACCTGAATGCTGATACGGAGAAGGCTGTAGTGTTCTGGAGAGAAGATCGAACCAGCCACAACATTCCCTTAGCCAGAGCCTAAAGGAGAGCAAGGTCCCGACTCTCTTCACTTCTGTGAAGGTGGAGAGAGGTGAGCAAGCTGCAGAAGAGAAGTGTGACGCTGGCACAGGTGGTTCGTGAGGGTGAAGGCAAGAAGTCGCCTCCGTGACATAAAAGCGCAAAGTGAGGCAGCGAGCGCTGATACCGAAGCCGCAGCGGGTCACCCAGGAGATCTCGCTGAGATCATTCGTGAAGGTGGCGGCACGAAACAAGGGATTTTCAGTGCAGATGTAACAGCCTTCTAGGGGAAGAAGATGCCATCCAGGACTTTCAGAGCTACAGAGAAGTCAGTGCCTGGCTTCAGTGTTTCAAAGGACAGACTGACTGTCTCGTTAGGACCTAATGCAGCTGGTGACTTAAAGGGGAAGCCATCATTTACTAGATGAAAATGCCCGGGCCCTGAAGAATGTGCTGGATCTCCTGTGCCTGTGCTTTGTGCCTGGAACAGCAGAGCCTGGGGGACAGCACAGCTGCTTACAGTGTAGTTTACTGAATATTTTAAGTCCACTGTTGAGACCCGCTGCTCAGAAAAGAAGATTCTTTTAAAATAGGACTGCTCATTGACAATGCACCTGGTCACCCAAGAGCTCTGATGGAGATACACGATGAGATTACTGTTGTTTTCATGCCTGCCAACACAACATCCAATCTGCATTCCATGGATCAAGGAGTCACTTTGATTTCAAGCCTTCATTTAAGAAATACATTTCCTAAGGCTGCAGCTGTCACAGCGATTCCTCTGGTGGATCTGGGCAAAGTAAAGTGAAAACCTTCCAGAAAGCGTTCACCATTCTAGATGCCATTAAGAGCATGTGTGATTCATGGGAAGAGATCAAAATATCACCATGAACAGGAACTTGGAAGAAGCAGATTCCAAGCCTTGTGGATGACCTTGAGGGTTCAAGACTTCAGGGGCAGAAGTAACTGCAGATGTGGTGGAAATAGCAAGAGAACTAGGATTAGAAGTGGAGCCTGAAGACGTGACCGAACTGCTGTGATCTCCTGATCAAGCTTTAACTGATGGTTGCTGGGGGCGGAGTGAAACACCTGAAGGGGATTAAGAATACACTTATCTTGGGGCGCCTGGGTGGCTCAGTCGGTTAAGCGTCTGCTTTCAGCTCAGGTCATGATCCCAGGGTCCTGGGCTCGAGCCCCATGTCGGGCTCCCTGCTCGGGGGGAGCCTGCTTCTCCCTTTCCCTGGCTTGTGCTGTCTCTCAAATAAATAAATAAGATTAAAAAAAAAAAGAGTACACTTACCTTGATGAGCACTGAGAACGGTGTAGAATTATACGTTGTACACCTGAAACTAATACAGCACTGTATGTTAATTATACTTCAGTTTAAAAAAAAAGAAACTTTATTGGGCGAGAAGTTGCTTCTGATTGATGAGCAAAGAAAGTGGTTCCTTGAGGTGGAATCTACACCCGGTGGAGATGCTGTGAAGATTGTTGAAACGACAACAAAAGACTTAGAATGTGACATAAAGCAGCGGCAAGGTTTGAGAGGACTGATTTCAATTTGAAAGAAGTTCTGCTCGGGGTAAAATACTATCAAACAGTATTACATGCTAAAGAGAAATTGTTCGCGAAAGGAAGAGTCCGTCAATGCAGCAAATTTCATCGTTGTCTTATTTTAAGCAATTGCCGCAACCACAACCCTGATCAGTCAGCAGCCATCCACATCGAGGCAAGAACCTCCACCAGCAAAAATTTACAACTCGCTGAAAGCTCAGATGATGGTTAGCGTTCTGCAGCAGTATTTTCAATGAATGTATGTACGTTGTTTTTTACACGTAATGCTATCGTGCACTGAATGCACTGTGGTGCAAACATAGCTTCCTAGGAACCGGGAAACCAGGAAAGTAATTTGACATGCTTTACGTGATACTGGCGTTACTGTGGTGTCTGGAACCCAACCTGCAGTATATCTGAGGTGTACCTGTACGTTTCCAACACCATGCTGGCCTGCGGAGGGAGAGGTGGTGAGAGGGAGAGGTGAGGAGACAGCTTGGGCTCCAGGAATCCTTTGGACCCTGGCTGTAGTCCTGACTTAGACCCCACTGAATCACAGAAATCTGTGCAAACTGGGATTTGTAGTACGTACTGAAGAAGCTTGCCAAAAGGACTATGTGTTTGCCCACAGATAGTCTGGTACTCGAGAGCGTACCCTGCAGCTGTTGATGGTCTAGTGGTGAACTGCCTGCTGGGTGTGAACTGACGTCTATACTGTTAGCCCATTTTACAAGTAAGGAATTGCAGCGGCAGATCTGTTGATCATTGGAGTTTCCTGAGCAAGAGTGAAGAGGGGGGGTTCAGCCTAGGCCTAGGACTTTGGACGCTGAGAGTGCCACGCCTGGGTACTTGGTTAGAGTGGAAAACTGTACTTTCACTGGGCATTCTAGAGTCTTGCAGAGTGCTCTCGGTCTTGTAGAAGACTCATGTAAGAAACTTCTGTATGAATCCTATTTCCCTGTCTATTACAAAGCTGGAAATGAAGCCAACATCTTGAAAGCATTTTAGAAAACCAGGAAATACTATTTAGATGTGAATAAGGTTCAAAAGTGTAAAATTCAAAAGTAAGGGGCCTGTAGAATATTGCAGCTGAACCGTCAGTCTGTAGTTGCACCCCTCCCTGAAACACAGGTGCTATTTAGCAGTTGGGTTAGCATGGGTAATGTCCTTCTAGGTTTTTCACTGTTACAAGGCTAGAACCGCACCATCTTGTACGCCACTGGCTTTTTCCTTATACAACATGTCTTAGATATCTTCTCGCCAGTGCAGAAGGCTCAGCCCCCTCTTTACCAGTCCTCACACTGAGCTGAGCTTCTGAGAGCAGTTGCAGAGCCAGAGGGGCTTAAGGGGGCAAGGTGCCTTTTTTGGAGGCAGGGGATGGTCTGGTCCTGATCATTTGAACAGAAGCAGAGCAGAGAGAGAAAGGCGATCAATACCTCAGCTTCTTAAAGTGTTGGGGCTTTGAAAAAGCTTCTTGTTAACCAACCCAATGATGGTTCCTTCTTTGGATTAAACGGTTTCCCGCGTTAGCTCTTGTAGCACAGCCACGGCCATCGCACTGGAAGGCGGCTGAGACTATAGGTCAGGGTAGTGCATGGAGAAAGTTGCCATTGGCGGCTTCTTTCCAGCCAAGGCAAGGGGGGCTGCATTTACTTGCACAGGCATTTGAACCCAATCCAAATCGAGGGGTAGGTCCGCAGCCAAGGGCCTACCAGGCAGCAGAGCCTACTGTTCTGTACCTCCCAAGTATCTTTTGAGGACTGGACTTGGTTTTGCTTTTTCAGAAACTTTCAAGAGCCTGTCTCACATTTTGCTTGCCCATTTTCCTGTTCTAGGATTGATCCTGCCAAATGGAGACATTAACTGGAACTGCCCGTGCCTTGGGGGAATGGCCAGTGGCCCCTGTGGGGAACAGTTCAAGTCAGCCTTTTCCTGCTTCCACTATAGCACAGAGGATGTCAAGGGGTCAGACTGTGTAGACCAGTTCCGGGCCATGCAGGAATGCATGCAGAAATATCCCGACCTCTATCCCCAAGAGGACGAGGAGGAAGAGGAAGAGAAGAAGCCAGCAGAACGTTTAGAAGAGACAGCTGCCACTGAGGCCGCTGCAACCAAAGAAGAGGAGGGGTCAAGCTAATGAAGGCCACAAGGCACTGGGCTCCAGTCCTTCTGCTTCAGAGTGATATGAACCTTTTGCAAAATGCCTTTTGGTCATTCTCTGAGAAAGTGTCTTTCCCTCTGGTGTTCTGTGCACTATAATGTACAAAATAACTTATTTTGATGATCAGGGATCTTGGTCCTTTGACATATACACTGGAAAAAATGTGTGTCTCACAGAAACCTATCAGCAAATGTAGCTGTCACTTTTGAATTCTCTTCTCAGATTACCCTGAATTTTGCCACTTTGAAATAATGTGCTGACTGTGCTCAGCAACCAAAAATCATTATCTGGGAGTGTCTTGTGAGTGAGCTGATTTATTCTGATTGATTATATCCCTTTTAGTAGATTTTTATACCCCTTTGGGAAATGAAATAGAAACAAAAACAGCTTCCTTTAAAAATGCTGGATGGGGCCATTCCTAACACAAGAGGCCAGCCGATCAGATACTTATTTCTCAAGAACCATCTTGACCTTGAGTATATGAGGAGGTACTATGTTTCATTTCTGATGCATTTTGGTTTCCATTTTTACGTTGAGCTCCAGGTTTTCTGTGTTTGGAAACTGGAGCTTTAGACCCTCTGATTCAAAATCCCTTTCTGAGTGAAGAGAAAGGCTGGTTTTGCTGTTCTTGTTATTCCAAAAGCCCTGGTTTGGGGCCTGTGTTCACACTGGCTCTGTGTCAGCCTGTTCAGATGCAGTGTTTTTGAGAGGTGGGGACCTAATTGTTACCAAAGTAGCGGCCAAGAGAAGAAACAGTGTGAATTAAAGAATCGATTAAAGGAAAACTTGATTTTTACCTGATGTCGAATATGTCCTTGTTTTTACTAATTATAAATATATATTTTTATCTTAATTAATTAATATATATAATTTTAATATATATATAATTTATATATTACATATTTATATATAATTATATACATATAATTTTACTAATTATAAATATTTTACTAATTATAAATACTTTTGATATAAGGACATAGAAATATGAAAATTTCCCTGCAATTCCTCCTTGAAGGTACTGGTAAACCAGTTTGAGTCTGTTAAAATTTTCTGTTGAATTCCTAGCAAGCCAGTTGTTTTTGTCAATGAGCAGATCCTTCGTACAGATACCACCACAGTTAATTTGTGAAGCGGGGAAGGCTCTTCCCATCTTGAAGATAAGGAACTGCAATCCCTCACAGGTTGAGTAACTAGCCCAAGGCAACTGCAGGACAAATTTCAGGCCAGGATGTAGTAATACCTCATTTGTCCCCGGTGTATTAGTTATCTATTGCCATGTAAAAAATTACCTTCAAACTTAGCAGCTTGAAACAAACATTTATTATCTCACAGCTTGTGCCGGTCAGAGGTCTGGGCACAGCTTACCTTGGTCCGTGGCTCAGGGTCTCATGAGGCTGTGATCGAGGTGTCAGCCAGGGTTGTGATCATCTCAAAGCTTGACAGGCCTTCCAAAATGACTCAGGTGGTTTTGGCCAAAAGTCCCTTGTGGGTGGTTGGGCTGAGGCCCTCAGTTCCTCATGGCCTATTTCAGAGTCCTCCCTCAGTTCCCGGTCAATATAGGCCTGTGCTCAGGGCAGCTCATAACATGGAGGCGGCTTCCGTGAGAGCAAGTGAGAGCAAGATGGAAGCCGCGACTCAGAATGACAGTGATTTGCACCAGCTACCTACACACAGTGTTTTCTGTCTGTGTTTTGTTATTTTGCAGTGCAGGCTGGTGCAGCGTATCAGCCAGGCTTCTTAGCAGAACATTGTTCCGCTCTCGTTCTTGTTCTCATCAAGTTCTATGACCGTACAGATTTTAACTTAACAATTTGGTGACCCGTAAATGTTATTAAAATAATAACATTTTAGTAGCCCAAACTATTAGAAAGTAGCCCTTATATAAACATAAAAGCCTTCTCATTCACCTGTAAGATCCAAAGAAAAATCACACGCATCAGATAATTTCACACATAACTTTCAAGATCTGCTGCTATAGGCCCAGAATAGCACTTGTAGAAATCACTTGTTAGTGTGATGTAAGTAGACAGACTTTCCCTCTAATTCACCAAAGAGGAGAGAAAAAGAGCACATCGTTCATCAAAATCAGGCATTAAGAAAACAGAGTAGAGCTGTTTGGTGCCGTGTGCAGCCTATCAATCAGTACTGTGGCTGGACCAGCCCTTATGGTTCTTATAGAATTATATGTTTACAAGATCCCCTGCAGCAGTCACCATCAAGAAACTGAAGAAGAAAGTTTATTACTTACAGGACCTGAAATTACATGTGCCACACGGTGAGGTTGGGGGGAAGTTGGGGAGGAGAAGAAAGGGAGAGAGTGAATGAGCAGGCCTGGGTTTATGATTTTATTGGGGTTGAGGGTGGGGCCTAGGGTTTCATGGGCTCAAATTTTATTGGTGTATTTAAATCGTAAGAGTGGGAATTTAAAGTGCTGGAAGAGAAAAAGCAAGTGGCCTAAGTGGTCAGTTAATAGGAACCAACTAGGATCCCTACAACTAAGGAGCTTGGGGCAGGGGAGAGTACAGCCTGGCTGCTTACGGTGTGGCTGGCAATGTGTTTATTCGAGATTGCCATCTTTGAAGTGGATGCCTAGGCAATCAAAGCTTCAACCAGGCAGGAAAGAAAACCCAACATTGTCAGGGCTTATACTACAAGGGGTATAACTATTAATTGAATCACTCTAATTTCATATCTGTTTGAAATTTTCCATAATAGAAAGTCAAAAAGCATATGCTAAGCAAGAATGTTTAAGCCTCAAGCCAGTGGAGGCTCATAGCCAGATTACTGCTGTCTAAAATAATGGCCCTATAGATATTTCTCTAAAGATATGCAAATGGCCAACATGAAAAGGTGCTCAACATGATTGGTCATTAGGGAAATGCAAATCAAAACCACAATGAGATAAGCACCTCACACCCATTAGGATGGCTATTATTAAGACAAACAGGAAAATAAGTGTTGGTAAGCATATGGAAACATAGCAACCTTGGAGTTTCTTCAAGAAGTTAAACACAGAAGGAGCATATTATCCCACAATTTCCTGAGGTATATTCCCCCCAACTTGAAAACGGGTATTGAGTCACTTGTTCATTAATGTTCATAGCAGCGCTCTTTACTGTAAACAAAAGGTGGAAACTACCTAAATATCCATCAGTGGATAAATGGATAAACAAACTGTGACATGTACATACATGGAATATATTCAATCATCAGAAGGAATTCTGTACTGATAACATACTACAAGTTGGATAAACTTCAACAACATGCCAAGTGAGAGAAGCCAGACACAAAGGGTCACATATGATGTGAGTCCCATTTATATGAAATTTCTAGAATAGCCAAATCCAAAGCAACAGAAAGCAGATTACTGGTTGCCAGGGAGTAGGGAGGAACTGGAAGTGATTACTTAATGGGTATGAGATATTTGGGGGTGATGAAAAAGTTTTGAAACTGGAGAGGTGGTGGTCGCACAACATTGTGAATGCACTAAACACCACGTTGTACACTTTAAGACAATTGTATGTTATGGGAATTTCACCTCAATTTTTTAAAAATTGAAATCCCAAATACGGGGAGAAAGGAATCAAGAACAAATGCTAGAAGTACAAAATGGAACAACCATTTTGGGGGAAAACGTTTAGCAGTTTTTAGAAAGTTTAAATATACACCCACCATATGACCCAGGCATTTCACACCTACCTATTTATCCAAGAGAAATAAAAGCATATGTCCACACAAAAACTTGTGCATGAGTGTTCACAGTAGCTTTGTTTGCAATAACAAAAAGCTGGAAACTACTAAAAAGTCCATTAACAGATGAATGGTTAAACAAATTATGGTATATTCATACAATGGAATACTCAGCAATAAAAAGTGAAATGTTGATACAACATGGATGAATCAATTAAGGAAGCCAGATAAAAAGTACATTCTGTGTGCTTCCATTTCTATAAAAATTCTACAAAGTGCAAACATAAATGATAGAAAACAGATCAGGGGTACCTGGGTGGCTCAGTCAGTTGATTTTGGCTCAGATCATGATCTCAGAGTCATGGGATTGAGCCCATGTTGGGCTCCACACTCAGCATGGAGAGTCTGTTGTCTCTCTCCCTCTCCTCCTCCTCTTCCTCCCCCCCCCCCCCCCCCCCCCCCGGCCATCTATCTCCATCTCTTTCAAATAAATAAATAAAATCTTTAAAGAAGAAAGAAAACAGATCGGTGGCTGCCTGGGGATAGGGTTGGACCAGGAGGGAAGAGGCAATTCAGGAAACTTTTGCAGGTGATGATATATTGTTTTAATTGTGGTGATGGTGTCGTGGGTGCAAACATATGTCAAAACTCATCCAACTGCATCCTTTAGATACATTCACAGTGTATCAGTTATACATCAATAAAACTTTTTAAAAAAATATTTTATCCCAGGGGCGCCTGGGTGGCACAGCGGTTAAGCGTCTGCCTTCGGCTCAGGGCGTGATTCCGGCGTTACGGGATCAAGCCCCACATCAGGCTCCTCCGTTATGAGCCTGCTTCTTCCTCTCCCACTCCCCCTGCTTGTGTTCCCTCTCTCGCTGGCTGTCTCTATCTCTGTCAAATAAATAAATAAAATCTTTAAAAAAAAAATATTTTATCCCAGGAAAGAAAAAAAACAAAAAACAAGCAGCATAATATTCCATTGTAAATACACGTACCACATCTTTATCCATTCATCAGTCAATGGACACCTGGGCTGTTTCCTTCATTTGGCTGTTGTAGACAGTGCTGCCATAAACGAGAGAGAGAGAGAGAGAGAGAGAGAGAGAGCGCGATAGAGAGAGAAGCAAACCAAGAAACAGACTCCTAACTACGGAGAACAAACTGAGAGTCACCAGAGGGGAGCGGGGATGGGTGAAACAGGTGACGGGGATTAAGAGGACACTTCTGATCAGCACTAAGTAATATACAGAATTGCTGAATCACTACATTTTATATCTGAAACTAATATTACACTGTACATTAACAGGAATTTAAACAAAAACTTTAAAAAACAAGCAGAAATAAATACAAGTAGATACGAAAAAATGGAACACTTAGAAATATAAAAAGGTCATTGAAAGGAAAAATTCTTCAAAAGTTGAGATCAAGTTTAAACTAGTCTCATCACCAGTGGCCAGTGGTTTAATCCATTGTGCCCACATAATGGGACCTTTGCAAAATCCCACAAATTATAGGATTTGGGGAGCTTCTTTACCAGAATGCAGCACAGATTTTTTTTTTTTTTTTGGCCTCAGGTAGAGGCTGCATACAAGTAGAGAAGCTACTGATAAATCAAGAATAAAGAAAAAAAAATCTCAAATATCTACAAGGGAAAGAGACAACTTCTCAAAAAATCAGTAACAGTAAAAATGACAGTGGATCTCTCATCAGCAAAATAGATGAGTAATAAAATAAAGTAGAGTAAATGTCCCCAAAATGCAGAGGGGTCATAGTAATTGGTAGCTCCCAATAGAATCTACATACAATTAAAACTATTGGGGGGAAAAAAGGCACAAGAATATTTGCAAATATATGAAATCTTAGTAATTACATAGAGCCTTGTTGAAAATTTAAAAATTCTAAAGGACATTTTTTCAACAAGAAGAAAAACTCTAGTCAGAAACAGCTCTCCTGCTTCCATGTGAACCTGAAAATGACTTGGCTGGACTTTAGAGCTGGCTCTCGGGTGGCAGAGCAAACCACCACCTGTGCTATTTGACACGTGGCCCCTCCGTTTCCATGCCGTCCTACGGAACCAAGTGCGTGGGGCCCTGACAACACGTACCTCCCATTTGGGCTTGTTGCATCCTTTCTGGTTGACTGTGGAAGTGTCACGAGCCAGCCTCGCAGCTACGTAAGTGATCCCTGTGGCCCTGTGAGCCACCATGCTGCCGATCAGGGACTACTCGACGGCTTGACCCCAGGTGATGGAGAATGACCAAAGGTTACTGTAAATATAATCGCGTGGTGATGATTTGTAACTGTGATTCTAAGCACCTAGGTGGGGCTCGAGCACAGGTGATGGCCAGTGGAGCGGACGCAGCTGTGGTGTGGGGCACATGGGGGATGGATCCAGCCATGTGCTTTATTTCCCATTCCCACCGATAATAAAATAAGAAAAGTCTGCATTTATGAGGCAAGGACAAAATTACCTTGACTATCTCGTCCTAGTGCTATACCCATCCCCCTCCTCTGTATTATAATAAAGTCTGGGGGGGGGGGCTTGTTCGTCTTCATATGCACTGGATCATCATGCTGGTTCATGATGCCATGCTGATGGGATCTGCTGATTGGGCATTAGGAAGCACTCTAGATAACTGTCCTAATAAGACAATGAAGTGTGCCGGAAGGTGGGAGAGAAATTAAAGTTCAGTAGCATTGTCAAATAGTTGGAGTTCCTGAGTCCAAAATTCTGGAGCACATGGGGATATTCACAGGAAAGTGAAAGAAAAGTTGCTGCATATTGTACTATCCACAACAAAGAAAGAGACATAATGGTGAGTGTCTCAGGATTTTGGAGGCAACATATTTTACTTTGGGACATGCAGTGCTGATCCATTTACGAGGTAATCCATAAGGCTCCCAGTTTGGAATGGGACTCAGAACAAGAAAGGTCTCTGCAACAGGAACGAGTTGCTCTGGTTCTTGGTCCTAAAGCCCCAGCAAAACTAACTGTATCAGAGGTGCTTGTGGCAGACCGATGGCTGGAGGGTTCTGCTGGGAAAACCTACAGTGGAATCAATGCTGACCATAAGGAGTAAGATTGTGCCTTTCTCCTTTTCTGTGTCCACTACTCTGTTTTAAAAGTTGCTCCCACTTTCTGTGAACACTGCAAGAGACTAGACACCTGGTCATGGGACAACAAGTGAACTGAACTTCTTCTGAATTGGGTATAATGTGACCCACTGAACCACAAAAACGCATGTCAAATAAATATAAGTTGATTTCGGCATATGCAAGTTTGGGCCAAAGCCGTTTTGAAAACACAAGTAAAGTTCATGGACTGGGAACTCAGACGATCTTGGTTCTCTCTCCTGTGCTTTACCTTCCCTCCCTCAGTTCATACCTACAGTCTCATGGGGGGGGGGGTTCCCTACGACCAGCCAAGAGTACAGGGAACATGCCAGGGCCTGATTTACAGAGAGATTTCCATGATTTGTCAGCACCAGCTGGCAGTGGTCAGTTGTAATTCTACAACTTCACACAGAGATGGTCTCTGAGATTTGAGTGGTATAAAGAAACATTCCTGGGGCGCCTGGGTGACACAGCGGTTAAACGTCTGCCTTCGACTCAGGGCGTGATCCCGGCGTTCTGGGATCGAGCCCCACATCGGGCTCCTCTGCTATGAGCCTGCTTCTTCCTCTCCCACTCCCCCTGCTTGTGTTCCCTCTCTCGCTGGCTGTCTCTATCTCTGTCGAATAAATAAATAAAATCTTTAAAAAAAAAAAAAAGAAAAGAAAGAAACATTCCTAGTAGACAGAACTCGGGGTGCATCTGGTTGGACACCCTGTAGGGAAGAAAAGATGGCCTGAGGCATAGATCTACAGTGATTTGTCCGCAGTGGCTAAGAGTTTGCCTTTGCTGATCAAGGCCTTGGAAAAAACAGTCTTGGAAAATTGGTGACCGGCAGGTCTCAGCAGTGGAGGTGGGGTGGTATGAGCATCAATCCCACAGGGTAGGTAGGAGATGAAGATGGTCATCAGCACACAAATGCCCACCAGAGACAGCCACGGCAGAGGGGATTCTCCATCATCATGATCCCATGGATACCATTCAGCTTCTTGCCCGGCTTCCTCCGTATTCACTGTGACCACGCACAAAATGGCCGCGGCGGCAGAGACGGCTCTGCGCCGAGTGAACACCGGGACATTCCGCTCACCAAGGCTATCTGGCTACCACCTCTGCTGTGCACCCAACCTTCCAACCGTAGAGGCTGATGCTGAGTCCTCGAGATGGAAATATTCCATGGTGACGGGTTGACTGTATTGGACCTCTTCTATCATGGCAGGGGGTGGGGAAGGAAGGTGATACCTGACTCGCTGGGGTAGACATAATCTGAGTATGGATTTGACGTCCCTGCCCACAGATCTCCCTGCACAACCATTTGTGAACATGCAAACCCTTGTGGGTTTGGGACGCTGCTGCACACAGTGTTGTATGTTCAGTAAATGGAGCTGCTTACCTCAAAGCCAGAGGGCGCAGATCTGGAAACCTGAGGCAAGAGGTAGGTCCTTTTATCATTACACCTAGTAATCCACTTGAAGAATTTTTGTTTCCTGTTTTTGCAGCCTTGGGCTTGGTGGGTTTGGAGGTCTTGGTGCCTCTGTATTGGCTTTAGAATCTGGCTTCAGACACGGGCAGCAGGATCAACTCCTATGCACATCTGGTAGAAAGAATAATGTCATTTTTGGAACCTAACACAAAGTTCATTTCCCTGATAGGCTCATGATGGTTCCCGTGGTTATCTATGCATCAGTCAGTGTAGACGAGATAAACTTTCCGGCTTTGACCTTTTTAGAGGTCTTCCTCGTGAATTCATTGGTGGAGCCAACTCTGCGGAATTACGTGGAGTGAGCGAGGGGGAAGGCTGGTTTTGCAGTGAGTAATTGAGGTACTTTTCACCTGCAGAGATCTACTGTACTCTCTGACTTACTTTTAATTCCTAAAAAATGGCTATGGTTCTCTCTGCAAATCATCTACCTCTAGATCCTGTGTCTGCATGAGCTGCATGCTTTCTGGGATGTGCATTCTGCACTTCTACACGGCTCTCTAATCCTCATAGGGCATCGCTCAAAATCCCTATGATACCTTTGACATATTCTGTCCTTCAAATATTACATCTGTACTTCATGGCATTCACCATATTTATCTTTTACATTTATTTGTGGGAATATTTTATTAATGTCTGTCTCCCCTATTAGGCTGTAAGCTTTATGAAGGCAGTGACTGTGTTTTGCTCACAAATTAATCCTGGTTCCACAGGTGTGTGCATATGTTCAGACCCATCACACTGTATACATTAAATATGTGAAGTTTTTTTGTATATGTATTACAAATTAATTTGAAGTTGATGGCATATATTTAGAATGAGTACGGACGTAAGGAAGAAATGCAGGGAAACAGATGAGTTATCAGGTTCTGCAAAATGTAAGATCAAGTCATGAAGCCCAGGGAAATAATCCAAAGTAAGGTGACATGGCTCAGGGCTTCTCACACATGAATAGGCTGACTACAGGTAAGAGCCCCTCTAGAAATCTCATAGTGAAACCAGAAAGGTAGAAAATCTCTTCCTTGCCTTTCTGATTTCGTGAAGTAATTAATTAGTCCAAGGTCATACTGTAAATGGATAAGATTGTCATGTGAGATAATGCAAATGAGAAATGATGTTCATGCCTTTGAGAATTAGGAATTTTGGAAATTGAGAGAAGTATTAATTCTTGGTCCATTATTTGTCCTACAGATACCTTCACCTGGTTTGCAACTTCTTGTTGTTGTTTACCATTTATGATCTTTTTCCAACTTTTAAACATTTTATTATACAAAATCTGAAATAGAAACAAAAGCAGAAAGGATGGTATAATATCAGAAAGAAACAAATATATAAAATTGATAAAACATAGTGAAAACCCTTAGTTCTTTTTTTTTTTTTAAAGATTTTATTTATTTATTTGACAGAAAGAGAGACAGCCAGCGAGAGAGGGAACACAAGCAGGGGGAGTGGGAGAGGAAGAAGCAGGCTCCCAGCGGAGCAGGGAGCCTGATGCGGGGCTTGATCCCAGAATGACTGAGCCACCCAGGCGCCCCTGAAAACCCTTAGTTCTAATTTGAACTTGAATTATCAGTGTAAACTCATATGTATTTTTTAATAAAATATTTTTTAGTTTTTTATAAAGAATGCCCAGAAAAAATTACAAACCCAAGAGCAATGAATTTCTCTAGCACCCAGATTGTGGTCTGTACAAAGCATTTTTACAAATGGGCCCAGAACCTCTTGGTGAAATGGCTGACTTCAAGTCTGGAGCAGAAAAGGCAGATGAACTTGGAACTCCTTATACAAAGAAATGTGGATGCTATGCTATCAAATACTATGAGGATCAAAGGATCCAGAAGCCAAAAGAATAGACTTCTATATACCAAACACGGGATAGTTTGATCATCAGTAAGGATAATAAATGTAATATTTTGAAACACATTAAATATGTTTAAGCCTCTGAATTCATAATAATACAAAAATAACTTTTTTGTCACTTTGGATAGTGCTAGGAAACAAACTAAATGATAAAAACCAAAACTGTCTCAGACTATTCTCTTGGGATGTATGGACACCATTTTAAAAGGCATATCAATCAATCACAATATAGGTACTTTACTTGGACCAGATTCAAACAAACTGGAAATATATAACACAATACAGAAAATATGACCATTTGATATTTGATGATATATCTAATCAACGTTAAATTTTTGGGTGTGACAATGATACTGTGATTATGTTTAAAAGGGAAAATTCCTATATTTAATAGAAACATTGACTTTTTACTGATAATTTATTAATGATGTTTGTTTCAGCATAAGATGGGAGAGTGGTGGCTATAAATGAAATTAAATTGGCCATGAATTGATATTTTTGAAGCAGGGTAATGAGTACAAACATAACTGATATTATACTAACCCATTTCAGTTTATATCCCATATTTTATAAAATAAAAAGCTTAAAAGTTGGAAAAATATACGATGAACAGGGTAAAAAACACAATAATTGGCAAATGATTAATATAAAGAATATCAAATGGACCCCTAATAATAAAACTACAAATAACCCAGTGGGAAAATGGGCAAAACATATGAACAGACTATTCAGAGAGAAAGAAACAAGAATATTTAATGGGCATTTGAGAATATTTTTATCCTCATTATTAATCAAGGAAATACAAAATCAAAAATAAGATATAATTTCAAACTCACCAGATTGGAGAAATTTTAAAACTTTGACCATAGTGTTGGCTAGAATGAAAACCCTTACACACTGCAAGTGTAGGAGGTAAATTATAGAACCATTTGGAAAACAATTTAGGATAAACTAATATAAATAAACACAGGCATAATTTAGGAATAAGCAAATTCTCTCAATGGTATGCATCCTAGAGAAAATGTTACACATGTGACCAGGAAACATCTAGAGTAATATTCAGAGGAGTCTTGTTCCATGCACATAGTAAGAAGATTGGATAAAGACATTTTCTTATATTCATGTGATGCCATTCCATGGAAATGCTGATGAACTACAGCTTCATGCATCAAGGATATTCTCAAAACAGAAGGCTTAGCATAGGAACCAAGTCACCAGGAATGAATATAGAATTATCTACAGCAATCTTGAAAAAGAAGAGCAAAGCTGGAGGCATTGCAATTCTGGACTTCAAGCTACATTCAAAGCTCTAATGATCAAGACAGTATGGTACTGGCAAAAACAGATGTATAGATCAGTGGAACAGAATAGAAAACCCAGAAATGGACCCACAACTATATAGTCAACTAATCTTTGGCAAAGTCAGAAAGAATATCCAGGGGAAAAAAGACAGTCTCTTCAACAAATGGTGTTGGGAAAACTGGGAAGAAATATACAAAAGAATAAAACTGGACCACTTTCTTATACCATACAGAAAAATAAACTCAAAATGGATGAAAGACCTAAATGTGAGGCAGGAAAACATCAAAATCCTAGAAGAGAACACAGGCAGCAACCTCTTTGACCTCGGTTGCAGCAACTTCTTACTAGATACATCTCCAGAAGCAAGGGAAACAAAAGCAAAAATAAACTATTGGGACTTCATCAAGAATTATCTACATATATAATCTATGAAAGGAACTATGTATCTTTTTAAAAAAGATTTTATTTATTTATTTGACAGAGAGAGAGAGAGTACAAGCAGGGGGAACGGCAGGGATCATGACCTGAGCCAAAGAAAGATGCTTAACTGACTGAGCCACCCAAGCACTCCGGGAACTACATACCTTAATGATATATTCATATACATATATGGCAACAACTTTAAAATGAAAAGCAAGGAAAATAATTGCAATAATCAAGATAGCAATTCATTTGGGAGAAGTTTTTTATTTTTTGTTTGATTTTTGGTTCAATGCATTTAGAGAAAGATGCACAAGGGCTTCAAATATATGAATAGACTCCCATTTTTTAATAAGCCGTGCGGTGGTTTTAATAGGGTTATTTCTATTTAACATAATTATTATTCTTTAACATACCATTTCTCAAATTAAAAGGTAAAAATGGAAACAGAGATCCTTTGGAATTTTTCTGAAGCATTTGTAAGGACATCACAAAATTGGTATTTCTCATGAAACACTATGGCCTAACAAAGTATAATATAGTTAGTCTAAAAGGTTTTTCTTTCATTTACATGTAGTGGTTCTTCTGGTAACACAACAGACTAGAAACACAGAAGAACTTTCCAGTACTAATATGTTATAAGCCATGTGTAAAGCAACCTTTTAAAAAATGCATAGCAGTTTACAAAGTGTGGAAAATCCTCAGGGGGCTGATATGAAGAGGGATCTGAAACTGAGAAACTGGGGTTCCTCTTATGTATTGAACCTAGAAATGGGGATCTTAACAGCTATACACAGACAAGAGACAATGTCATGAATCCACACAAGGCAGAAAGGAGGAACAGGACTCCTACATAAAGTCTGTGTTCATAAGGATTGATGTCGTTAACAAAAATGTGAGTTAGGAAAATCTGGTAAGGGAATTTAACAATGAAATTACTCTGCCACTTTGTTGGCTTCTTTTGGGGAACAAAATCTTGCTTTCATGTTGGCTTGGAGTTCAGATTTATCCCCATGTGTGTAGAGTCCAGGAAAATCGGAACAAAAGAAAATTCCCCAGACTTGTGCCATATAATAAGAGGAAGAAAATGCAAATCCCTGCTGGATAAATACATCTCAACTAGGATGTTTAGTTTCTCTATGATTTAAAATTTGCCAAATATGAAACTATAATTTAAAATTTTTAAATGCTAAGAACTGCCCTCAAAAACTAAAGTGGAATTATATTTCCATGGATATCAGATAGTGTTTATTAAGTGGAGTAAAACATTTTTTAAAAGGCATACATACAGAAATTAATAAAATATGAAGAAAATACATAATTATAAAACAGTATCAGTATATTAAAAAAACAAATGAAACTAACTCTTAGGGAAAAAAATAAAATAAATATAATACACTATTAATGGATGTGTGAAATAGCAGATTAAACACAGCTGAAGAGAGAATTAGTGAACTAGAGTATTAGACTGAAGAGATTATTCAGGATGTAGTTCACAGAACATATGGAAAATATGATAGAAAATATGAAAAAGATTAAGGAATATAGAAAATAAAATAATAAGGTTTAAGACACACTGAATTTGGAACTTCACAAATACTGGGGAAAAGGAGAACAAGTATTTGAAGTGATAAAGACTTAGAACTTCCCAGGAAGGATAATCACTTACATGGATTGAGGCTTAATAAGACACATAACAATCTCAATATAGAAAGGATATCCACATGTAGATACATTTTAGTGAAAATACAGAATACTTTAATACAAGAAATTAAAACCACCAAGAGTGGAGGGAATTTTCCTAAAAAGAAAAAGATAAAGAAACAATCTTTCCTAAAAAGAATTTTCACAAAGACAGCATAATTCTAAAAAAAAGACTGCCCAAATTATCTGTAATGTACTTTTTAGCCACATATATATTAAGATTACCATGTTACGACAGAAAATTTGTAATACCATATTTAATCATTTTTTTTCAGAGAGAAAATTCTGTGAAACATAAGATTGCTCTAATGAGAGTGGAAACATATTTCTCTTAAAATATTTCTATTGCTGTTTTGTTAAACACTGACCTTTCCTCCCCTACATGGTTTGCATAATTTTTGTTATTTGTTTCTCACCACTGATCAGCACTGAAGGACTGACTGTGCCATGGCCATTGGCCGTGAGCATGTAGATACACAGCAAAATTGGGTCATTTGTCCATGTCTTGCCCGTGGAAAATGAAATGATGAAGTCCACACAACATATGATCACAAAACAATTCATCAACAGCACTATTGTCTGAGTAGCCCTTTTTTCTGGGGGGCTTCTTGGAGAGAGACTCTTGTCATGAAGATGCTATGACTGCTGTCTATATCTGCTCAAGAGAATTATCATGTATCCACTTGACAGGAGCATAAGACTTATGAAAAAGACATCTCTGAAAGCCATCAGTGTGAAAAACAGGCCCCTGTTTAGTTCAGGGGCAAAAAGGAATAGTGCTCAGTGAGGAACAAAAGACTAGCCTGGGTCTCATTGGGTGTGGCCATAGTACAGAGGAACAAGTTGCTACAGGTGGATATGTTCAGGACCCATAAGAAGAGAAATAAACACAGGATAGGATTTGGAGATTTAAGTTTGAATTGAGCCAACCGGGAGCTGCTGGGGCTGATGGTGATGGCCTGAAGCACACTCAAGAGGCAGGTGGTTACAAATAGAGAGGTCCCTCAGTACCTTGTTAAGGAAGACAATCACTCCACATTTGAAGCTGCTTTGGATATCCCATGTCCCCAGATGTCTCTAGACAAGCACCCCATGGTGAAGAGTATCATTATAAGGATTATAGCTAAGTGGGTAATGGTCAGGTCAGTGAGCTTGGGCTTAGATCCCACAAGGAAAACTGAAATGTAGGGGGAAAGAAGTGAGGTGTTTTCTGAGATCCCTATACCGGCATAAAGATAAAAGGCATTTTCTAATGACAACATAACTGGAACATTTGTTCATTTTCATGTGAATGTTAAAGCAAACAATGTTATTTCTGGAAAGAAAAATAAGAGATTCTGACAACAGTAGTGTTTTCATTATCCTATGAATCATCACATCATCCTTTCTGATCTCTAGAATCATCATTTTAACCATAATAATTCTACATAAATATGACTTGCCCTTATTCAGCATTTGAGTTTCATTTGAGTTTCAACTGACTCATGCCTCCAAGGAAATCATTTTTGTGTATCTCCCCTTCACCTCACGGTGGCACTAACATCACACCCTTCTCTGTGGGCCTATAGTACTTACAGTCTCCTTTACAGCACACATTATATAATGGGAGTTTTTCTTTTTACTTTTCTATCTCTCCTGCAAATTCCTCAAAGGCAGAGATTCTGTCTTATTTACCTTTGGATTCACAGCATCTGGAACACTGATGCTTACATAACAATTATTCACTAAAGCCTGTTGATGTAAATTGTGGACAAGGAGAAATAAGAATCTTCCAAGTAAGCAAATCCCAACAGGACCATTCTCACCATTTATTTATAGAAGTGCAAAATTATGAAGAATTTAGTAGTTTGTACTCTAGATCCAGATGGCCTCTGTTTAAACCGAGATGCCCTTCAACAGATGACTGGATTAAGAAGTTGTGGTCCATATATACAATGGAATATTACTCAGCTATCAGAAAGAACGAGTTCTCAACATTTGCTACAACATGGACGGCACTGGAGGAGATAATGCTAAGTGAAATAAGTCAAGCAGAGAAAGACAATTATCATATGGTTTCTCTCATCTATGGAACATAAGAACTAGGATGATCAGTAGGGGAAGAAAGGGATAAAGAAAGGGGGGGGGTAATCAGAAGGGGGAATGAAACATGAGAGACTATGGACTATGAGAAACAAACTGAGGGCCACAGAGGGGAGGGGGTGGGGGAATGGGATAGGCCGGTGATGGGTAGTAAGGAGGGCACGTATTGCATGGTGCACTGGGTGTTATACACAACTAATGAATCATCGAGCCTTACATCGGAAACCGGGGATGTACTGTATGGTGACTAACATAATATAATAAAAAATCATTATAAAATAAAAAAAAATAAAAATAAAAAATAAACCCAGATTCCACCCCTGACCAGCTGGGTGAGCATTGTTCACTCTCAACTAATTTTGTTTCCATTAACATTACAGGTAAAAGGGAGATAATAATAGTACTTTTATCACACTGTTGTTAGAGGAATATATAAGTAAATATATGAAAAACATTTAGAAAATGCATGACATATATAAAGTGCTATAGACTTGTTAACAATTGACTTATTATTTATCACCACCTAACTTTGGGTTCAGAAAGTTGTATATACATATAATGTTGTGTGTGTGTGTGTGTGTGTGTATATATATATATATATATGTGTGTATATATGTATATACACATATATATGTAACATACATATATTTCCCCTCAGAATTTCCATGTGAACAGTAAGAATGGTGGAATAAGTGATTCTAAAGATCTAGTATAGCCATCTAATTTTATCAATATACATTTATTTTTAAAAAAGATTTTATTTATTTATTTGTTTATTTGACAGAGAGAGAGAGCAGAAGCAGAGGGGGAATGAGAAGGGGGAGATGGAGGAGCAGACACCCCTCTGAGCAGGGAGCCTGACGCAGGGCTCAATCCCAGAACCCCAAGATCATGACCTGAGCCAAAGGCAGATGCTTAACCAACTGAGCCACTCAGGCGCCCCATAATTTTATCAATATACATTTCTAATGGAACCCAGGGTAATAAGAATCCATGCCCTTGACATAATGCTCATGAAATCAATGCCAAAACCACTGAGAGAAATACAGAGAAACAACTTGGCACAGTTAAGGGAGGCCAAATATACCCTCTGTGAATATACAAATGCCATGTGACTAGGAGAAGAGGAATGCTTATGTCTTTAGGAAGTGTGATGCTTTTCTTTGACTGTCAAACTCTTATATCTTTATATTAAGAAGAGAGAAAGAGACACCTTTGGGTTATATTAAGAAGAGACAGAGAGTCACAAATGAAGCTAACTCTAATGAGAGGTGGAGCAAGTAGTCTTCCTTGCTACTGGAATTTACTACCCCAAGGCATTGATATGTGTTCTGTGAAGTAGAAGGGCAGAAAATGGTACTGTAGACTCAGGAGATGGGAAAACAGGAGGAGTTCTGTCACAAATACAGTGCTAAATTTAACTAGAACCCTAAACGTTGAATCTTGAGATGTTTTTGTAGCAAAGAATAAAGTGGGGTTTTCGTTATACAACCTGCAATTCTTTTGTATCTCAGCAGATAGTGGAAGGGAATAGGTTACATACACATTCTCATAACAAGTGAATGAAGGGGTCAATTTCTAGGAAAACCAAGTATTTAAAATCCATCATCAGGACACTGGTGGTTAAGATGGCAGAGGAGTAGGGGGACCCTAAGCTTGTCTTGTCCCTCAAACACAGCTAGATAATTATCAAATCATTCTAAATACCCAAGAAATCAATCAGAGGTCTGAGAGAACAGAAAATGCAAGTATACAAGTAGAAAAGTGACAGCCTTTAGGAAGGTAGGAAGTACGGAGAGTTTTCTTGGAGGAGATATAGCTGTGGATAAGGTGGCAGGAAGGGAGCCTGCTTATGGAGGTTACTACAAAGTATTATAAGCAGCAGAGTGCAAAATCTGAACTTTTAGAAGTCCGCTACTGTGGGGGACGTGCCTGGTTTAAAGGTGCGCAGGTAGTAAAGCGGGGTGGAATCCCAGGAGTGACAGGGTGGTCTGAGGATCTCCTGGGTTGCGAGCAGAACCAGTGGTGCCTAAGTGCTGCATTATTCTCCGGCATAGGAGTGGGGAAGCCAGCTGAGAACTGTGGGTCTTGGTACCAGCTTTCTGCTCTGTTTTGCCATAAACTGCAAACTGCTGTGTGGTTGTGGGACTGCTTTCCTGGGACCCGCCAGCAAATGGCAAAAGCATGTATCTCCTCCTATGGAACAGCAGGGATCTGCGCCATGGGAGTTCCTAAAATTTGAAGTTTTGAAACTCAGTCATGCACCTGAGATATAAAAGCTTGGATATAAAAGCTGAGATATAAAAGCAGGGTGAACACAGGGTGCAGATGGAAACTGAGGACACAAGAAGGGTGACTGATTGCTCTTCTGTGAGGGCTCACTGAAGAGTGGGGGGCTAGAGAGAGGAGCGCAGCCAAATTTGCCACGTCCATCAGCACTGAAAGCCTTCGGGGAGCAAAACTGACCACCTCGTGGAGGCCAGGCCAGAGCCACTTACATCTGGCCCTGCTCCATCTGCGCCCTGGAGGTACCTTTCCACTGAAACAAGTCGGCTGAGAATCAGTGCAGCAGGCCCCTCCCACAGAAAACTGACACAAACAATTTGCCTGCACCAAGTCTTCTGATCATAGAGTGCTGCAAAGCTCCAGCTCTGGGGGAAACAGGATCTAGCTTCTTCTTACTTTTATTCTTTCTTTATTATTATTAATATTATTTCATTTATTTTTTCAATTCCTTCTTTTATTTTTATTATTAATTTTTAAAAATTTTTATTTATATATATCATATGTATTCCTTTATTTTTCTATTTATTTTCATTTTATTTTATTTCTTTCCTGGTTTTTATTCCCTTTTTCTTTTGACATCTTGATTCTTTTAACAAACAGACAAAAACACACCTACGATCTAATTTTTTGGACTTTTTTGTTTTTTCTTTATTCCTTTCTTTTCTGGACAAAATGACAAGGCAGAGATATTCACCCCAAAAGAAAGAACAGCAAGTAGAACTCACAGCCAGGGATTTAATAAATACAGATATAAGTAAGATGTCTGAACTAGAATTTAAAACAATGATTATAAGGATACTATCTGGGCTTGAAAAAAGCATAGTAAACACTAGAGAATCCCTTACTGAAAAGATAACTAAAATCTAGTCTGGCCAAAATTTAAAATACTTTGGGCAAACACAAATGGAGGCCATAAACATGAGATGGATGGAGCAGAGGAGTGAATCAGTAATTTAGAGATAAAATTATAGAAAATAATGAAGCTGAAAAGAAGAGGAAAAGAAAGATAATGGATCAAGAAGGTAGACTTAGAAAACTTAGCGACTTCTTAAAATGTAGTAACATTCATATCATAGGAGTCCCAGAAGATCAAGAGAGGGTAAAAGGAGCAGAAGGTTTATTTGAACAAATTTTAGCTGAAAACTTCCCTAATCTGGGGAAGGACACAGACATCAAAATCCAAGAAGCACAGAGAACTCCCATTAAATTCAACAAAAGCCAACCATCACCAACACATAACAGGTCAAATTCACAAAATACACAAATAAGGAAAGAATCCTGAAAGCAGCAAGGGAAAAAAAAAGTCATTAACCTAAAAAGGAAGACAGATCAGGTTCACAGCAGACCTGTCCACAGAAACTTAGCAGATCTGTCCACAGAAACTTGGCAGGCCAGAAGAAAGTGGCAGGATATATTCAACGTGCTGAATGGGAAAAATATGCAGCCAAGAATACTTTATGCAGTAAGCCTGTCATTCAGAATAGGAGAGATAAAAGAATTTCCCAAACAAAAACTAAAGGAGTTTGTGACCATTAAACCAGCCTTGCAAAAATTTTAAGGGGATCTCTTTGAGGAGAAAAAAAAAAAGTCAAAAGCAGCCAAGACTAGAAAGGACCAGAGAACATCACCATAAAACACCAACTTGATAGGTAACACAATGGCACTAAATTCAAATCTTTCAATAATCACCCCAAATGTAAAGGGAATAAATGTTCCAATCAAAAGACATAGGGTATAAGAATGGATTAAAAAACCCAAGATCCATCTATATGCTGCCCACAAGAGGATCATTTTAGACCTAAAGGCACCTGCAGATTGAAAGTGAGGGGGTGGAGAACCATCTATCGTGCTAATGGACATCAAAAGAAAGCTGGAGTAGCCATACTTACATCAGACAACCTAGATTTTAAAACAAAGACTGTAACAAGAGATGAAGAAGGGTATTATGTCATAATTAAAGGGTCTATCCATCAAGAAGATCAAACAATTGCAAATGTTTATGCCCCCAACTTGGGAGCACCCAAATATATAAATCAATTAATAATTAACATGAAGAAACTCATTGATAATAATACAATAAAGGTAGAGGACTTTAACACCTTACTTACAGCAATAGACAGATAATCTAAGCAGAAAATCAACAAGGAAACATTGGCTCTGAATGACACACTTGATGGACTTAATAGATATATGCAGAACATTTCATCCTAAAGCAACAGAATACACATTCTTTTTGAGTGCATACGGAACATCTTCCAGAATAGATCACATACTAGTCACAAATCGGCCCTCAACAAGTACAAAAAGATCGAGATCATACCATGCATATTTTCAGACCACAATGCTATGAAACTTGAAATCAACCACAAGAAAAAATTTGGAAAGACCTCAGATACAGGGAGGTTAAAGAGCATCCTACTAAAGAATTAATGATTAACCAGGAAATCAAAGAAGAAATTTAAAAATACATGGAAGCAAATGAAAATGAAAGCAGGACAGTCCAAAACCTTTGGGATGCAGCAAAGACAGTCCTAAAAGGGGAGTATATAGCAATACAGGCCTACTTAAAGAAGCAAGAAAAGTCTCAAATATGCAACCTAACCTTGCACCTAAAGGAGCTGGAAAAGGGACAGCAAATAAAGCCTAAAGCAAAAGAAGGGAAATAATAAAGATTAGAGCACAAATAAATGATATAGAAAGAAAAAACCCAATAGAACAAATTAATGAAACTAAGCGCTTGTTCTTTGCAAGAATTAATAAAATTGATAAGCCTCTAGCCCAGACTTAGCAAAAAGAAAAGAGAAAGGATCCAAATAGGTAAAATCATGAATGAAAGAGGAGCAATCACAACCAACACCACAGAAATAGAAACAATTATAAGAGAATACTATGAAAAATTATATGCCAAAAAACTGGGCAACCTGGAAGAAATGGATAAATTCCTAGAAACTTACAAACTACCAAAGCTGAAACAGGAAGAAAGAGAAAATTTGAAGAGACCCATAACCAGCAAAAAAATTGATTTAGTAATCAATAATCTCCCAACAAACAGAAGTCCAGGGCCAGATGGCTTCCCAGGGGAATTCTACCAGACATTTAAAGAAGAGCTAATACCTATTCTTCTCAAACTGTTCCAAAAAATAGAAATCGAAAGAAAACTTCCAAGCTCATTCTACTAAGCTAGCAATACTCCAAAACCAGACAAAGACCCCATTAAAAAGGAGAATTACGGGCCAATATCCCTGATGAACATGGATGTAAAAATTCTCAATAAAATACTAGCAAATTGAATTCAACAGTACATTAAAAGAATTATTCATCATGATCAAGTGGGATTTATTCTGGGGCTGCAGGGGTGGTTCAACATTTGCAAATCAATCAACATGATACCCTACTTTAATAAAAGAAAGGATAGGAACCATACGATCCTGTCAATAGACACAGGAAAACCATTTGACAAAATACAGCACCCTTTCTTGATAAAAACCCTCAACAAAGTAGGGATAGATGGAACATACTTCAACACCAAAAAGGCCATTTACAAAAGACTCACAGCTAGTATCCTCAATGGAGAAAAACTGAGAGCCTTTTCCCTACAGTCAGGAACAAGACAAGGATGTCTACTCTCACCATTACTATTTAACATAGTACTGGAAGTTTTAGCCTCAGCAATCAGACAACAAAAAGAAATGAAAGACATCTAAATTGGTAAGGAAGAAGTCAAATTTTCACTATTTGCAGATGACATGATACTCCATGTAGAAAACCCAAGGACTCCAGCAAAAATTGCTAGAACTGATACAGGAATTCAGCAAAGTTACAGGATATAAAATCAATGTGCAGAAATCTGTTGCATTTCTATACACCAATAATGAAGCAGCAGAAAAAGAAATCAAGGAATGATCCCATTTGCAATTGTATCAAAAACAATAAGATATGTAGGAATAAATCTAATTAAAGAGGTAAAAGATCTGTACTCTAAAAACTATAGAACACTTACGAAAGAAATTGAAGATGAAACAAAGAAATGGAAAAGCTCATGGATTGGAAGAACAAATATTGTTAAAATGTCTATATTACCCAAAGCAATCTACACATTTAATGCAATCCCTATCAAAATACCACCATTTTTCACAAAACTAGAACAAACAATCCTAAAATTTGTATGGAACCATAAAAGGCCCCAAATAGCCAAACCAATTCTGAAAAAGAAAAACAAAACTGGAGGCATCACAATTCTGGATTCAACTCTGGATTTCAGGCTATATTATAAGGCTGTAGTCATCAAGACAGTATGGTACTATAACAAAAACAGACACACAGATGAAGGGAACAGAATAGAGAACTCAGAAATGGACCCAGAGCTATATGGTCAACTAATCTTCAACAAAGCAGGGAAGAATAACTAAGAAAAAAGACAGTGTCTTCAACAAAAGGTGTTGGGAAAACCGGACAGCAACATGCAGATGAATGAAACTGGACCACTTTGTTACACTGTACACAAAAATAAATTCAAAATGGATTAAAGACCAAAATGTGAGAAAAGAAACCATCAGAATCCTAGAGGAGAATATAGGTAGAAACCTCTTTGACCTCAGCCATAGCAAGCTCTTATTAGACATGTCACCAGAGGCAAGAGAAACAAAAGCAAAAAAGAACTATTGGGACTTCATCAAGATAAAAAGCTTTTGTACAGCAAAGGAAGCAATCAACAAAAGTAAAAGGCAGCCTATGAAATGGGAGAAGATATTTGCAGACATATCTGATAAAGGTAAGTTAGTATCCAAAATCTATTAAGAACTTATCACTGTTAGTGGGAATGCAAGTTGGTACAGCTACTCTGGAAAACGGTATGGAGGTTCCTCAAAACGTTGAAAATAGATCTACCCTATGACCCAGCAATTGCACTATTGGGTATTTACCCCAAAGATATGGATGTAGTGAAAAGAAGGGCCACATGCACCCCAATGTTCATAGCAGCAATGTCCACAATACCCAAACTGTGGAAGGATCCAAGATGTCCTTCAATAGATGAATGGATAAAGAAGATGTGATTCATATATACAATGGAATATTACTCAGCCATCAGAAAGGATGAATACCCACATTTGCATAGACATGGGTGGAACTGGAGGGGATTATGCTGAGTGAAATAAGTCAGAGGAAGACAATTATCATATAGTTTCACTCACATGTGGAATATAAGGAATAGCACAGAGGACCATAGGGGAAGGGAAGGAAAACTGAATGGGAAGAAATCAGAGAGGGAGACAAACCATGAGAGACTCTTGACTCTGGGAAACAAACTGAGGTTTGTGGAAAGGGAGGTGGATAGGAGGATGGGGTAACTGGGTGATGGGTATTAAGGAGGGCACGTGATGTGAGGAGCACTGGGTGTTACACAACTACTACACTACATCAAAAACTAAAGATGTACTATATGTTGGCTAATTTAATTTAAATAAATTTTAAAAAGTCCACTGATTTCAATGTAAATCCCATCCAAAACCCCACTCACAGAAACATCCAGAATAATGTTTGAACAAATATCTGGTCACTGTACCTAGTCAAGTTGACACATAAGATTTACCATCACAATCTCTTTAGTCATTAGAGAAATGCAAATCAAAACCACAATAACACACACTGTAAACCTACTAGGATGGCTATAAAAAAAAAGGAACAAGTGTTGGTGAGGAAACAGGAAACTGGAACTTCTTATTGCTGGTGGGAATGTAAATTGGTGCAACTGCTGAAGGAAATCGTTTGGTGATTCCTCAAAAAAATAAACATAGAACTACCATATGACCCAGAAGTTCTGCTCCTAGATACAGACCCCAAAATATAAAGAATTGAAAACAAACTCAAACAGATACATGTATATGAATTGTCATTGCATCATTTTTTATGATAGCCAACAGGCGAAAACAACCCAAGAATCCATGAACAGATGAATGCATAAATAATATTCTGTTGTATGTATAAACTGCACAATGGAATACTATTGAACCATAAAAAGGAATAAAGTTCTGATACATGGATGAACTTGAAAATATTACGCTAAGTTAAATTAGCCAGACACAAAAGGACAAGTACTGTATGAATCCACTTATATGGAATATTTGGAACAAATAAAACTGATACAGCCAGTATGCTAGAGGTTACTAGGGCCTGTGAAGAGAGGTGGTGGGGAGTGATTGCTTATTGGGTACAGAATTTCTGTTGGGGTAAGGAAAAATTTTGGAAATAAATAGTGGTGATAATTGTACAATATTATGAATATAATGCCACTGAGTTGTACACTTAAAAATGGTTAAAATGGAAATTTTTAATTTGTATTTTTCCAAAAAACAGACACATAGACCAATGGAACAGAATAGAGAACCCAGAAATGGACCCTCGGCTCTTTGGGCAACTAATCTTTGATAAAGCAGGAAAAAACATTCAGTGGAAAAAAGACAGTCTCTTCAATAAATGGTGCTGGGAAAATTAGACAGCTACATGCAAAAGAATGAAACTTGACCACTCTCTCACACCATACACAAAGATAAACTCCAAATGGATGAAGACCTCGATGTGAGACAGGAATCCATCAAAATCCTAGAGGAGAGCATAGGTAGCAACCTCTACGACATCGGCCAAAGCAACCTTTTTCATGACACATCTCCAAAGGCAAGAGAAACAAAAGATAAAATGAACTTGTGGGACTTCATCAAGATAAAAAGCTTCTGCACAGCCAAGGAAACAGTCAAAAAAAACTAAGAGGCAGCCCACGGAATGGGAGAATATATTTGCAAATGACACTACAGATGAAAGACTGGTATCCAAGATCTACAAAGAACTTCTCAAACTCAATACACAAGAAACAAATAAACAAATCATAAAATGGGCAGAAGATATGAACAGACACTTTTCCAATGAAGACATACAAATGGCTAACAGACACATGAAAAAATGTTCAAAATCATTAGCCATCAGGGAAATTCAAATCAAAACCACACTTGGATACCACCTCACGCCAGTGAGAATGGCAAAAATTGACAAGGCAAGAAACAACAATTGTTGGAGAGGATGTGGAGAACGGGGATCCCTCCTACATTGTTGGTGGGAATGCAAGTTGGTACAGCCACTCTGGAAAACAGTGTGGAGGTCCCTTAAAAAGTTAAAAATTGAGCTACCCTATGACCCAGCCATTGCACTACTGGGTGTTTACCCCAAAGATACAGACGTAGTGAAGAGAAGGGCCGTATGCACCCCAATGTTCATAGCAGCATTGTCCACAATAGCCAGATCGTGGAAGGAGCCGAGATGCCCTTCAACAGATGACTCGATTAAGAAGATGTGGTCCATATGTACAATGGAATATTACTCAGCTATCAAAAAGAACGATTTCTCAACATTTGCTGCAACATGGACAGCACTGGAGGAGATAATGCTAAGTGAAATAAGTCAAGCAGAGAAAGACAATTATCATATGATTTCTCTCATCTATGGAACATAAGAACTAGGAAGATCGGTAGGAGGAGAAAGGGATAAAGAAAGGGGGGTAATCAGAAGAGGGAATGAAGCATGAGAGACTATGGACTCTGAGTAACAAACTGAGGGCTTCAGAGGAGAGGGGGTGGGGGAATGGGATAGGCTGGTGATGAGTAGTAAGGAGGGCACGTATTGCATGGTGCACTGGGTGTTACACGCAACTAATGAATCATCGAACTTTACATAAAAAACCAGGGATGTACTGTATGGTGACTAACATAATATAATAAAAAATATTATAATAAAATAAATAAATAAATAAATAAATAAATAAATAAATAAATAAAGGAAGGCATGAAATGAGAAAAACAAACCAAAAAAAATTTATATTTTTCCGAAGTTAAAAAAAGAAAAAAAAAGAAAAAAAAACCCTTTTTCTCCGTGAAAGATAAGAGGATTAAAAGACAAGCTAAAGAGTGGGAAGATATTTTCAAACTACTAATCCAACAAAGGACTGATATTTAGAATATATAAACAAACTCTAAAAACAGAAAAAAAATTAAAAGCTCAAATTGAAAATGGACAAAAGACATGAAAAGACATTTCACTGCAGAGGATACAGATGGCAAATAAGCACATGAAAAGATGGCCATCATCACTGGCTATTTGGAAAATGGTAATTAAAAGCACAATGAGATTTATTACACATATTTCACAATGTTTAAACTAAATAATACTAGAAATACCAGAAGCTCATGAGGATGCAGAAAAACTGAATCACTCATACATTACTGGTGGAGTATAAAATGTTATAGCCACTCTTGAAAAACAGTTTGGTAGGGTTTTTTTTAGGTTTTAGTTATTTATTTGAGAGAGAGAGAGAGAGAGAGATGAGAGAGAGAGAAAGAGAGCGCACAAGTGGGGTGGGGGTGGAGGGGTAGAGGGAAAGGGAGAAGCAGGTTCCCCACTGGGACGGGAGCCCTACATGGGGCTCGATCCCAGGACCCCGAGATCACAACCTGAGCTGAAGGCAGATGCTTAATTGACTGAGCCACCCAGGTGCCCCAGTTTGGCAGTTTTATAAAAAAATTAAACATACAATAACAAACTACCATAGACCCAGAAATTGCACTCATGGTCATTCATCACAGTGAAATGAAAATAGCTTCACAGAAAAACCTATACCCAAGTGTTTATAGCACATTTATTTGCAATAGGCCCAAGCCGGAAGCAAACAAGACATGATTTAAAAGATGGAGAGTGAAACAAACTGTGGTACATTCATGCTTTGGAATACTGCTCAGCAATGAAAAAGAATGATCTATTGACACACAGATGGCCTGAATGCATCTCTGGAAAATTATGCTGAGTGAAGAAAGCCAATCTAAAAAGGTGACATACTATATGAGTCCCTTTATGTAATACTTTTGAAATGACAAAATTTGAGAAATGGAGAACAGATTAGTGATTCCCAAGGTTAAGGAGTGTGCAGAGGGAGGAAGGTAAGTGAATTTGGCTATAAAATGGCAACATGAGGGATCACTGTGGTGATGGAAATGTTCTGAATATTGACAGTGTCTTTTGGTCAGCACCACACTGGTCCATTATGATCTATTTCTCATTTGCTGCCCTGGAGGGCTCAAGGATTGGATTTCCCAGTACCTCAGGCAAGGAATGCAGAAGGTTCCCAGCTCTTTGCACACATCTGTATCCTATCTCAGAAAGGACCTGGGGGCATCAGTATGCTTGGGGTGCATATTTATATCAGATTCAGGGCCACTCTAAGGACTCCTGGAAAATGAAAAGAAATTGGTTTCAAATGGATTTTTCTGCCTTCACCTATGTCAGTAAGGAATATTTTAAATCTTATTTAACTGAAAGAGAGCTTGAACATGTGAGCTTGTGAATCATGGAATACATGACTAATAATACTTGGAAACCACGTGCTCCATCTGAGAATCGACCTAGGGATGAGGGTGCCCATCACACACTATAGAGAGAAGACACTAGAGCCACACTGAGCTCACATCATGCTCCAGGAATCTCTCACTCCAGTATGGTGGCGTTACAAAGTCTGAAATAGGATTGTACTCATTTGATTTTAGGATCGAAATAGAGAACTTAGTAACTTCTACCATGATTGTGACCCTTCTGATCTCCTCATGCAGATGTAGCAAGGGAACTCAGAAAGTTTTCAGCTCAGCTCTTCCCAGATTGTTATTTTCCAGGAGAGAATCAAGAAACTTAAGAGACAGGTAAAATGCTCCCACTGGGGACCCAGTGGCTATGTCCTCCCCAGCCTGTCCCTGTCACCTTTCTACAGACACTAAAATTACAGGCCTGCGGAGAGATGAGCTAATGACATCCTTGCCTTTAAACTGTGCAGGTTCTTCTGGCGAGCACAGATCGCCCTACACATCCATCCGGGTAAGTTCCTCTTTGTTCCCCAGACTTAGAATCAGTGCGTGGGCAGAGTTCTAGATAGGTGGTAGAAGCAGGCAAATTGGGTCTAATGGTGAAGTTTTTGGTAGCTTCCGATGAGCCATCCAACTCTAACCATCTCCCACAGCTCAGAGGTTTGTTTTCTCTACCGTGCAATGGGAAATTTTCTTAAAAATTAGTTGATTTTTGGGACCCCTGGGTGGCTCAGTCAGTTAAGCGTCCACCTTTGGCTCAGGTCATGATCTAGGGTCCTGGGATCAAGTCCCGCATTGGGGAGCCTGCTTCTCCCTCTCTTTCTGCCTGCTGCCCCCCTGCGCTTGTGCTCTCTCTCTCTCTCTGATAAATAAATAAATAAAATAAAATAAATTAGTTGATTTTTTTATGTGAAATAATTAATTTTAGGTTCCTATTCATTTCTCTGAATAAAATGAATTTCATTCTTAAGTACATGTTATATTGTCTAGTTATTTAGACTAAAACTTTATAATTTGTATTCACACTCATATTCATCAGATTGGATAATAAGTGTTTTTTTTAAATTTTTTATTATTTTATGTCAGTCAGCATACAGTACATCATTAGTTTTTGATGTAGTGTTCCATGATTCATTGTTTGCGTGTAACACCCAGTGCTCCACGCAATACATGCCCTCTTTAATACCCATCACCGGCCTATCTCAATCCCCCACCCCCTCCCCTCTGAAACCCTCAGTTTGTTTCCCAGATTCCATAGTCTAAGAATAAGTTTTAACTCCCAAGTTCTAATGAAATATACTCAGTGATGGGCATTAAGGAGGGCACGTGATGTGATGAGCACTGGGTGTTATACACAACTTATAATTTATTGAATACTACACCTGAAACTAATGATACACTATCAGTTGGCTAATTGAATTTAAATTAAAAAAAGAAATTACTCAGTATTGCTTGTTTCATCTTCAAAAAATAATTAGAACTATTAATTTTAAAGTACTTTTTAGTACTTTGTGTAATTAAAAAATAAATTAATACAAACAACTTCGGTTTACAAAGAAATGAGGGGTTTTTTTCCCATAAAATCATCTTAAAAAGGAGTTTAATCCTACATTCCAAAAATATCTAAAAGTATTTTCTCATGAAGACCTTTCTTGTCGGAGCTTTAATTTCAAAAATTTCACATTAATGATGTCAGCACTTAAGCTTCTAATAAGAAATTTTTAAGGAGGACAGTGACAATGATCTGTAGTTACACTAAAAATAAAACAAAGCGAGTGATTTTTCTGCCTGGCACCTAGGACATAAGGATATAATCTCATGGAAACTGGCAAGGAAAAAGAGTATTTCTATTATTTTTTTGTATATTATTCATTGTAAGATAGCCTTTCCCTTTTCACTGACAATGGATGTGCCAGAACCCATTTAGTTGGGGGCAGAATTTAGGACCAGGTGAACCACCTCTGGCTCTGATATCTGTGTGCACGTTTTAGAATATTTTTCCCAGCCTATATCTTATGCACTTATGGTGAACAGATAAATACGAATCAATTATACTCTCTCCTTACTAAGAAAAAAAGAATGGTATTAAAAAATAAAGTAAAAGCTATTTATAAAGCAAGAAAGCCAGTCTTGGCTCTTGTTTCATTATTGGGTTGACTAGAAAACGAATTCACATACAGGACTTGCCAGGACTGACAGTCGAGTGTGATGAAGCACTCAAGGGTCTCTGGTTTCAATACTTTGGAAAAACACTTTTTCTTCTGATTTTTCTCAAAATAGATTTAAAAGTCCTGGCACTATAAATTTCCTGTGTGCCAGTGAGTACTGTGAGTGGTCTTATACATTCAATTTTCAAACAATGGATAATTCTCACTAGGTGTTGAAGAATAGCTACCATCCATTGCCCTGGTGTTCTTCATGTTTTCCTTCTTCATTCTCCTGGAGCTTGCCCATTTCACAAATATCTTAGTGAAACAGTGAACAGTGTCACAGCACTGGCATCCAGCTGGCTACGATTTTACCTTTCCTTACTGCCAGTTGTTTCTCCAAGGTTCTCATTGGTTTTTCAGCTACAATTGGTAGAGCGTGTTGCCCAAATATCCACAGCTCAAACCCATGCCTGTGGTGCATGATCAATATCACCGTCCAGATTCTTTTTGTCTCTTTTTTACTTTAATTTATAGAAAATGATGATGGTGATGACAATGATGGTGAAGTTGATCCATATGATAAGGACAAATCAAAGTATGCTCTTTTTGTATCTAAGGCACACTGCCAAGTGCTGGATATAAATCTTTTCATTTACACTTCACCTCAACCTAAGAGGTATGCATTATCATGTTCTTGTTGCAGATGAGAAAACAGATCACCCTTCTTCCCTTCCCTTCACCCTGTAATCTGTCCCACCTACAAGGCCATAGATGCCCAAACTTGCACTGGGCTCTGGGAAGGGGTTTCCTCCTTCCATAACACTCTCCACTTCTCTTCCAACCATTGGCTCCAGTGCATTGACTTTAACAACCTTCACTAGTTCATGGTCCATTTAATGATATATGTATGACATGATTATCCATGATACAGGTAATCGCAGGATGACACAATGTCTAAAGCAAATGTTTCCTTGGTCAGAGTATAAAAGGGAATCTTAATTGTGTGTTACTAGTTGCCTGGGGTACCCCAGCCTTCACTATTAACTAGAAGAGCTCCTGGTAGTGAATTTTCAAAATGAATGCTCCCATTTCCATTTGACGTTTCTTATTCCATTATGTTTTGTTTTTCCTAACTTGCTCATGAAGTCTTTCTCTCCTCTTTCACAATGTGGCATCTCCACAAATCCTTAAGAGAACGGAGTTAATAATCTCTGTGATCTATCTCATTATACTCAGAACCTCTAGTCTCCCTAAGTGCAGCTTGTTTTCTCCAGGGTATAAAATGAGATTTTTTGCTTGTTAGATTAGGCGAGTTAGGTACCATCCCACTATCAACCATGCCTCAGTGCCTTATGTGAGGAAGGTCTCTTAGATCATCTTGCAGATGGCAGAGTTTTTATGCTGTCATCCAGGGTGTGCAATTTAGATGGTTGGCATCATGAGGCATGGCTAAGAGAGGACCCAGCATTTATTTAGCTCAGGGGCGCCTGGGTGACCCAATCAGTTAAGATCACGAGCTGAGCCGAAATCAAGAGTCACGCGCTTAGCCAACTGAGCCACCCAGGCACCCCTAGGTTAACTATTTCTAATGCTACTATGCGATTTTCATTTTAGAAAATCCAAATTTTCCAAATGTTTCAAATCAAGTATCTACCTGGGCCTCAGTTCATAAGTGTTATCCCATGTTCATGGCTTCTTAACATTTCTGATTCCCCTTAATCATTTACCTTGTAGAACCAACCACAATGCTCTAAGTAGCTGTGAAAAGTTAGCCTTACATTCTCGGTTTTCAGATGACAAATATGCAAGAATGTATCTGGACCCATTTCACAATGTTATGTACCTCCTATTTATAAGGCTTGAATTAAGGCACATAGCTGCATTCCACAGGGAAATAGTCCATGTGTAGTTTCTCACAAAATTTTCTAGTAAAATTTTACTCATGAGCCCCATGACTTTAGAGAAATATTATTGCTCACTGGAAGGAGGCATGAAATCTTGGACATCTAGGAGAACTGTCTTTCAGGGTGGGGATGGATACCTATTTTCTAATTAAAACCTTAAAAAGAAATGACTCGAAATCTAGTTAAATTGTGGTTATATTTACCACATGGTACCACATGGCCAAGAATGGAGAGAAAAGAAATTTTGAATGCATTCCAGCTAATGATCAGGAATTTGACTCTGCTCAAACTAGTTTTTTTTTTTCTTGCACGAGAATTGAAATCTGTAAGCTATATAATTATCTTTGGGGACTCAGTGAAAAGACTTAAAATGTCATCAGAACCTGTGAACAGAGGTTGTTAAATGAATTTACTATTTTGGTTGTTATGTCTCCTCTCTCCTTTTGGCAGGGACAATTTTAAGAAATCCTTAAGAGAACTGAGTTAATAATCTCATGTCATATGTACAAAGAACTACACAATCATACAAATAATAGTTAATATTTTTATGGGGATTATTATGTGCCAGAAATGCTCCCATGCTTGGTATTTAAATCTTTTTTATATTCATAACATCTCTAAGGTGAAGGTAACAGGATTTTCCATTTTTACAGAGGAGGTAAATGGGGCTCAGAAGTGTTGACTGCTCAAGATACACTTTTAGTAACTTGCAGATCAAGGATGGACATGGAAGCAGTCTGACATCAGAACCCACACTTATCAGCATTTGGTCTGTTATGTATTAAGAATAATCGTTTGGCAATAAAAAAACGGCAGAATAGAGATAGCACTGAGATAACAACTATGTGGTAGGCTATCCGGTTGATACTCTTTGGGAGGGTCATATTTCCACTTTTCTGCAATCATCCTTCAAATTCACCCAAAATTGTAGAGCTCTTATTATGTATTCAGTACTTGATCAAGATGATGCAGACACAAGATATTGTCCCTGCTCCTAGAAAAACTGAAAAATAAGGTAAAAGTAAAGAAATGCTTTCCACAAAATATGGCAACTTTAATTTTTTTAATTCAAATTCAATTAGCCAACATATAGTACGTCATTAGGTTTTGATGTAATGTTCAGTGATTCATTAGTTACGTATAATACCCAGTGCTCATCATATCACATGCCCTCCTTAATGTCCATCCCCCAATTACCCCATCCCCCTACCCACCTTCCTTTCACAAACCTCAGTTTATTTCCCGAAGTCAAGAGTCTCTCATGGTTTGTCTTCCTCTCTGATTTCTTCCCATTCAGTTTTATGACAACTTTTATTATTTTTTTGTTTTGTTTCTTACTTGCATGTTATTCTAAGGTTTGTTCTTTTTGTAATTTAAATTCAATTATCCAAGGTATATTTATTGCAACTTTTAATGTAGAGGAAAACTCTTGCACTGTGGAAACCCAGTGATGACATACATAATCCAGGCATGACTGGGAAGTGGTGGGACTTTCCATGGTGGGAGAGGGTGGGGATGGCTTCCAGGATGGTATGATGGTGAACTTGAGTATTGACAGGGAAAAAGGAATCATCAGGATTAACCCACTTATTGTGATGACAGCAGTAGTGTTGCTTGAGATTGATGAAGGTAATGATTTGTGAGAAAGATCATTTTTCTTGTTTTTCTCTTCAGTTATTTACCATATACTTCTTTTCCCCATAAATATGGGTGAAAACAACAAATTTCATGATGTTATTGCCATAAAAAATGTCTTTTTCTTGGAAGCTGGCATTAGGATCTCAGCCAATAATGTCCTTCTTCTCATCCACATCCTCACATTACTTCTTAAAAACAAGCCAAAGCCCACTGACCTATCATTCAGTTGGCCTTAATTCATACAGTGATGCTGATAACAGTGGGTTTTGTGGCTACAGGCATTTTGGGGTCTCCAAGGTTTTGGAATGACTTCAATTGTAAATCATTAATCTACTTGCGTAAGTTGATGAGGGACCTCTCCATTTGTGCCACCTGCCTGCGGAGTGTCCTCCAGGCCATCATCCTCAGCCCCAGAAGCCCCTGTTTGGCAAAGTTCAAACATAAATCCTCACATCAGAGCCAGTGTTCTTTTTTTTTCCCCTATGGGTCTACAATATGTTTGTTAGTAGTTGCTTCATAATATCCACTGTTTCTACTCCTAATGTGACCTCTGCCCATCTTCTGTTTGTAACTGAATCCTGTTCTCTTTGGCCCCAAGATTACCTCCTCAGGCAAATATTTTTCACACTGTTCACCTTCCAGGATGTCGTCTTTATAGGGCTCATGGCCCTCGCATGTGGGTACATGGTAATTCCCTTGTATAGACATAAGATGCTGAGGCAGACTCAGCATCTTTATAGCACCAACCTTTCTTCAAAAGCATCCCTGGGAAAAGGTGCCACCAAAACCATTCTGTTGCTCATGGGTTTCTTTGTGTACTTTTTGGATTGCATTGTCTCCTTCTCAAGAACGGTGTGGTACAATGACCCGGTTCATCTTCACGTACGGATTCTTGTGGCCGATGGCTACGTCACTCACAATCAGTCCTTTTGTGCTAATTAGGACCGAGAAACAAATAACCATGTTCTTAAAATAATTTTGGGAAGGAAAATAATTGTTTAATTATTGAGTGACAGATAATTTCTCTTAAGATAAATGAATTCACTGGCTTCCAAATGAATATTCATGGCATACATGATATGCTTAGTTAATTAAATTATATGGAGGTATGCTCTTACTGTCAAACCTATTCATTTTTTAATAAAGATTTTATTTACTTATTAGAGAGAGAGAGAGAGCAAGAGGTGGGGAGGGGCAGAGGGAGAGAGAGAGAGAGAAAGAAAGAAGCAGACTCGCACCTGAGCAGGAAGCCTGATGTGGGGCTCGATCCTAGGACCTGGAGATCATGACCTGAACTGAAGGCAGATGCTTAACCGACTGAGCCGCCCAGGCACCCCAAATCTATTCATTTTGATACATGTTGGTAAGTACAGAATAGTTTAACCATATCCTTATCTGAGATAATGCAAGATTTTCATATTTCTGATCAGGGGAAGCAAGAGCAGACCTATGAGGTGGTTCTTGTCATAGTCTGAGTTAGTCCGTACCACCTATAGCTACTTGATGGTTTATGGTACTTTTTAAAATAACTACAGTCTCAGTGATCCATATTTAGTCTAACTAGGTATGTAAACATTTATTTTTCTGACTGTTTTAATTTTCTCACTTAAAGCCCTCTTTGAAATGGTTGAATCTTTTGTCTTCCTTTCTAGTTTTCATGCTATAAAGTTTTTGGAAAAAAATGTTAAGAGTTGTTCAAGATTATATTAGCTAAGATTTTTGTATTCATAGAGTGTTTACCCTTGAAGATTTGGGTTCACTTCCTGTCAACTAATTTCGGTAGCACAACACTGGTCCACCATGATTTATTCCCATGATGTTTTCTCTCAAGTGACATTGTCGGATATCTTACTGCCCTCTGCTGTAGAACCGTGTGACTGTCTCATGTAAAAATTGTCCTCTATTTTCAGGTATGTGCATTCCAAGTAATCTGATAAAGGGTCTGTATTCATTAAAACACTTAGTGATCTATTACACTGTCTAGGGCAGGAGAAGAATATTTGAATAACATTTGCATAAACAAAAAGAGCCACTCCTCTTTTGATTCTTCAAATACTCTAATGTGATTTTTCAGCTTTTCTCCAAGTACATAAAAATCATATAGGATACTTTATATTTCCCATTTATCTTGATACCTATTTTTCGTGTAAATGAGAATTGTTATGCTTACCTCACACTGATTTAGGAGGCACTATATGTAATGATCCAACAGCTACAAATTAAGGACTAAATATATTAGAATTGTTTTTAAAAAATTTTTTTAGTTTGTTTCTTTATTTTAGTAATCTCTACACCCATTGTGGGAGTCACATTCATGACCTCAAATTCAAGGGTCACATGCTCTACTGACTGAGTCAGCTAGGTGCCCCTAGAATTATTTTTATGAAACATTACATAGTGGCACATAGGTGGTATCGTTCATATTTTGTTTTTGCCCCCTACTACGGTTTCTCAATTTTTCTAGCAAGAGAATCAGTCTCTCTGATGGGAGATTCATTTCTTTGCTTGTTTAGTGCTGACATTGTCCAGCCATTAGCAGAGGTGATGACATATCACACAGACCTGGACAACAAAAGTTCTCCATTGCTCTGGCCACAGTAATTAGATGAATGGATTTGATGTGACATAGGCAAATTGGATTCTACTCTGATGACACCATTCTTCCAGAAATAAGGATGACATTCTCTTTTTTTCTGGTTTTACTGAGCTTTTTTTGAGAGTTCTTGAGATGTTATAAAAAACTCTCAAACCATCCGTAATAGTTGTAATGGATTCTATTTATACTAAGAATTGCATGACATATATCACAAGATTTGATTATTTGAGGAACATGGTGGGACACACCAAACGGAAAACTACTTGCATGTTGATTAAGAGTTATACGATGATTGCAGACAACTGGATAGAGAGCTGGTAACCTGAACCAAGACTTGTAAGTTGCCAAGAATCACAAATCAACATGTATCCCTCAGAGAATTTAGGAAATTCTAGGAAAATTCAGGAAACTTAGGAAAAAAATTTTTTAAAGATATTATCATTCATATAGACAGTTATTTCAAGGTGCATGATATTCACGAGTGAAATATCCTAATGCAAGTTAGTATGTTGTCTCTCAGGTTATATTTTGACCCAGATCAAGAATATTTGGCAAGTTGCTAGAGGGGGAGTGATGCCAGTGAAAAGTACAGAAAAGGACGTCTGAAAATTTCCCTCTTCCTAAAAGCAAAGAGAAAAATAGCAAATACTGTCAAAATAAATTCTGAGAACTCTGGAAATTAATCAGAGGCTTGTAACAATCCAAAGAACATTTATTCAAAAGAATGGCTGACTCTCAGTAAGAACAGCAAGCTTGATAGAGTTTAAATTTCTCTTACTCCCATGTCCTCTTCCTACCTCTGTAGTAGCCTTGAAAGCCAACAGCCCCAAATCATGGTAATCCAGGAGTCTGGTGCCAGAAGGGACAAAATGGGATTGGAGTGCCTTCAAAACATCATTCTCAGAGAATTATCAACATTTAACCTAATAGTTCTCTTAAAGACTCCACCTGCAAAACTGCTTTTATTTGACCTGACTCTGAACTCTTCTAGTGAGAAAAGACCCTTCCTAAAGGGTACGTGTCAACAATATTTAGAGGTAATGGTTTCGCTTAGCAACTTTCTGAGGTAGTAAATTAAAGTTGGGGCAAACAATAACCAAAAGCTTAAAAAAAAAAGCTGTAGTATGAAATGTCTATAGTGACTTTGAAAAGCTCCAAACACATTACAGGTATCTAGAAAGCCATATGCATGCATAACAATGTATATATGCTCAGGTTTAGGCACATGTTCAGAAAAGACCTTGGTCCATAAGTTCTTGCCTCTGACCTTGAGGCACTTTGCAGGCTAGAAAGGAACGTTGTGGCAGAGTTGTCAACTCAGCAGAGGATAACCACTGAGTACATGTCCCAATATGCACACATAACCACTTAGTAAAGACGGAGAAACATAAATTCCAGGCATTTAGGATAATCTCTGTCCAAACACAATTGGCCACTAAATTAACTAACAGAGACTGCAATGGCTACACATGAAAAAAAAAAAAAAACACCAAAAAAACCCAAATTAGTTTAGAAAAGCCAGTAAAAGGGCGCCTGGGTGGCTCAGTCATTAAGCGTCTGCCTTCAGCTCAGGGCGTGATCCCAGAGTCCTGGGATCGAGCCCCACATTGGGCTCCTCCACTGGGAGCCTGCTTCTTCCTCTCCCACTCCCCCTGCTTGTGTTTCCTCTCTCGCTGGCTGTCTCTCTGTCATATAAATAAATAAAATCTTTAAAAAAAAAAGAAAAGAAAAGCCAGTAAAAAAGAAATGAAACACAAAATAAAAAACAAGCAATAGTAACAAAGTATTTCTGGTAAAGGGGAGAATTTTGGTTTCTAGGATTGCTACATTGTATTATTTAAATTGTTCACTTTTCAACAATAAATTATGAGAAATGAAGAAAAGGGAAAAGAAAAAAGAAAGGATGACCTGTATGTAGGAAAACAGACAGCAATTAATAGGCAGTCCCTGAGGAAATACATGTATTTGACTTATTAGGTACAGGCTTTATATCAGCTATTTTAAATATAGATAAATAATTAAAGGACACGACATTTAAAAACTAAGTAAGAATTATACCCCCCAAATAGAGAATATCAAGAAAGAAACAGATCAATTCTTCTCAAACTCTTCCAAAAAATTGCAGAGGGAACACTTCCAAACTGAGGGCACCGTTAACGGATACCAAAGCCAGACAAAGACACTGCAAAAGAAAATCACAGGGTAGTCTCCCTGATGAACACAAAATGCAAAAATCCTCAGTAAAATACTAATAAACTGAATTCAACAGCACATTAAAAGGATCAGACCATGATCAAGTGGGATTATCCCTGTGATATAAGGATGGTCCAACATACAGAAATCAATAATTGTGATATACATTACAGAGTGAATGATAAAAATCACATGATCATCTCAATAGATACAAGACAGATGTTGTTTAAAGATACAAACTTACAACAGGTAGTAAATAAGCCCTAGAACCCTAACCCACAGCATAGTGGATACAGACAACATTGTATTATAATCAAGACATTTGCTAAGAGACTAAAACAAGGATAATTACATACATAAGAATGCTGCTAATTATTACTATAATGGCAATCATATATATAGAAATGTATCAAATTAACATGTTGTACATCTTAAATTTACATAGTGTTATACGTCAAACATATTTCAATTAAAAAAAGGAACTGATGTAAACCACCGCTTTAGGGATGTGATGGTGTGAGAGGAGGGGAGTCATTCTATATGTCTATGATTAGATCTCAGTCTTTTAGTGAGTCCATGCTTCTGGACTGTGAACCTTACAAGTGGTTTTCAGTGTTTTTCTCCCTCCTGAAGTGGGGACAGGATGGATCGAGTGAGCTGGAGTTGGGCATTTTCCTTATCTAGGTCAGTTAGGCTTTGATAAAACCCTAGAAGTTTGTCTCCTCTGTTTAACTAGTTTCCCGTGAGGACAGCACTTGTAAAGAAGAACTGAGTGCTCTGGCATATTTTAGGGTTTTTTTTTCCCAAGATCCACGAATCAATCAACATGACACCCCACATTAACAAAAAGAGGTACAAAAATCACACGCTCATATCAACAGATTCTGAGAAGGCATTTGACAAAATTCAACATCCATTTATGATAAAAACTCTCAACAAAGTGGGTATAGAGGAAATATACTCAACACAATAAAGGTCATAAATGACAGGCCCACAGCTAACATCATACTCAACAGTGAAAAGCTGAAAGCTTTCCTCTAAGATCAGGAACAAGACAAGAATGCCCACTTTTGCCTCTTTTATTCAACATAGTAGTGGAAGTCTTAGCTACAACAATCAGACAAGAAAAAGATATAAAAGGCATTCAAATTGGAAAAGAAGTAAAACCGTCATTATTTGCAGACAACACGATGCTGTATATAGAAATTCCTAAAGACTACACAAAAGTACTATTAGAACCAATAAATGAATTCAGTAAAGTTACAAAATTAATATAGATAAATCTGTTGCACTTCCATACACTAACAATGAACTATCAAAAAGGGAAATTCAAAAAACAATCCATTAGCTACACTTGTGGTGAGTACAGCATAACATATAAACTTGTCAAATCACTATATCCTGTACACTTAACATTCACATAACATTGTGTGTCAACTATACTCAAAACAATCCCATTTACAATTTCATCAAAAAGAATAAAATACCTAGGAATAAATTTAACCAAGGAGGTGAAAGACCTGTACTCTGAAAACTATGACACGATAAAAGAAGCTGAAGATAACACAAATAAATGGAAAGATATACTGTACTCACAGATTGCAAGAAATACTGTTAAAATTCCCATACTACCCAAAGCAAATTTACAGATCCAATGCAATCCCTATCAAAATACCAATGGCATTTTTCACAGAACTGGAACAAATAATCCTAAAATTTGTATGGAACCACAAAATACCCTAAATAGTCAAAGCAATCTTTTTTTTTTTAATTTTATTATGTTGTGTTAGTCACCATACAGAACATCATTAGTTTTTGATGTAGTGTTCCACGATTCATTGTTTGCGTATAACACCCAGTGCTCCATGCTATACATGTCCTCCTTAATACCCATCACTGGGCTCACCCATCCCCCGACCCCCTTCCCTCTGAAACCCTCAGTTTGTTTCCTGGAGTCCATAGTCTCTCATGGTTCATCTTCCCCTCTGATCTTCCCCTCTTCATTTTCCCCTTCCTTCTCCTAATGTCCTCCATGCTATTCCTTATGTTCCACATATAAGTGAAACCATATGATAATTGTCTTTCTCTGCTTGACTTATTTCACTTAGCATAATCTCCTCCAGTTCCATCCGTGTTGATGCAAATGTGGGGTAATCGTTCTTTCTGATGGCTGAGTAATATTCCATTGTATATATGGATTGCATCTTCTTTATCCATTCGTCTGTTGAAGGGCATCTTGGCTCCTTCCACGATTTGGCTATTGTGGACATTGCTGCTATGAACATTGGGGTGCATATGGCCCTTCTCTTCACTACATCTGTATCTTTGGGGTAAATACCCAGTAGTGCAGTTACTGGGTCATAAGGTAGCTCTATTTTTAACTTTTTGAGGAACCTCCTCACTGAGTCAAAGCAATCTTAAGAAAGACGAACAAAGCTAGATTTATCACAGTGCCAGATTTCAAACTATACTACAAAGCTATAGTAATCAAAATAGAATGGCACTGGAACAAAAACAGATCAATAGAACAGAATGGAGTCCACAAATAAACTCATGCTTACATAGTTGATTAATCTTTTAAAAAGGGGCAAAAAATATACACTGGAGAAAAGACAATCTCTTCAATAAATGGTATTAGGAAATCTCGACAGCCATATGCAAAAGAATAAAACTGGACCACTACCTTACACTATAAACAAAAATAAACTCAAAATGGATTAAGGGCTTAAATGAAGACCACAAACTATAAAGTTCTTGGAAAAAAATACAGGCAGTAAACTCTTGGACATTGGTCTGAGGAATATTTTTTTGGATCTGTCTCCTCAGGCAAGGGAAGCAAAAGCAAAAATAAGCAAATAGGAGTACATCAAACTAAAAAGCTTCTGTACAATGAAGGAAACCACCAACAAAACAAAAAGGCAACCTACTGAATGGGAGATGATATTAGCAAATAATGTAACCAATAAGGGGTTAATACCGCAAATATATTAAGAACTCACATAACTCAATATAAAAAACCCCTCACAAATAATCCAATTAAAAGTTGGACACAGGACTTGAATAGACATTTTCCCAAAGAAGACATTACAGATGGTCAATAGGCACATGAAAAGATGTTCAACATCACTAATTTCCAGGGAAATGCAAATCAAAACCACAATGAGATATTGCCTCACACCTGTCAGATTAGTATGAGACAAAAAGACAAAAAATAATAAGTGTTGGCAAGGATATGGAGAAAAGGGAACCTCATACACTGTTGGTAGAAATGTAAATTGGTATAGCCACTATGGAAAACAGTATGGAGGGTCCTCAAAAAATTAAAAATGGAACTTCCATATGACCCAGCACTTCCACCTCTGGGTATTTGTCTGAAAAAATGAAAATACTCATTTGAAAAATATATGCATCTCCACGTTCATTGCAGCATTATTTATAATAGCCAAGATATGGAAGAACCCATATCCATCAATAGATGAATGGATTAAAAGATGTGGTATATATTTATATAATGGAATATTACTCAGCCATAAAAAGAATGAAATCCTGCCATTTGCAACAACATGGATGGACCTACAGGGTATTATGCTAAGTGAAATAAGTCAGAGAAAGACCAAATACCTTATGATTTCACTTACATGTGGAATCTAAAAAACAAAACAAAGGAACAAATAAAACAGAAAAGGACTCATAGATACAGAGAACTATCTGCTGATGCCAGAGGGAAGAGGGTGGAGATTGACAAAATAGGGAAAAGGGATTAAAAGGTACAAACTTCCAGTTATAAAATAAATTAGACATGGGAATACTATGTACAGCATGGAGAAGATAGTTAAAAATATTGTAATAACTTTATATAGTAATAGATGGTAGGAAGATTTATCATAGTGATCACGTCATACTGTACGTAAACACTGACACACCATATTGTACTTCAAGCTAACATAATATTGTATACTAATTACAATTTAAAAAACAATGAAATAGCGTTTGGCAGAGGTAAGATGGCAGAGTAGTATGAAGACCCTAGGCTTGCCTCATCCCTCCAATATAGCTAGATAAATATCAATTCCGAATACCCAAGAAATTGACCCGAGGACTGACAGAATAAACTGCACAACTAGTGGGAGAGAGGAGGCCATGTCATGGGAGGTAGGAGGTGCAGAGACATGATTTGGGGGAGAAAAGGATCACAGGTGCTGTGGAGGGGAAAGCGCTGATCACAGAGAGGAGAAGTGGAGAGAGGAAGAGTAAGTGAGCAGTGCACAGGGGACAGCACAAGAAAAACATTTCTCCAAAGCCATCGACTGGGAAAATGAGAGGGGCTGATTTTTGTTAGTTTTTACAGCCAGTGGAGTTCAAAGACTGGAGTTTTCTGTGCAGTGGCTGGTATTGAGCCTGGCAGGCACTGTGGTGCTCCTGTGGAGGACAGCAGAAGCCCCGTAGTGGACAGCAGCATATGAGGAGCCCCTGGGATGCACTGGGAGAGATAGTTCCCCCTTCTTGGAGTGCATCTGAGAGATGCAGGGACAGAGGAGCCAGGGGTGCTATTTTCCTCCCTTGCCCCTCAGCATAGGTGCAGAGACACCTGCTGAGGGCAGCTAACCTGGACACCAGCTATTTGCTGTGCTTTACACCAAACTCCATACTCCTGCACTCTGGTGTGACCACCCTTCTGGGTCAAACCTGCATCAGTCCCGTTGCAGCGAGACCCTCCCCCAAAGGACCAGTGCAGGTCTCTGCCACCCTAGATCCCTGAAGTTTGAGTTTTGAAACTCAGTTGGCCTGGCTGGGATAGAACCCACGGTGCCCTGTGCAGGCAGGCAAGCAACCTGGACACAGACGGTGTGAAAACAGCAATCTTAAAAACATTTGTGATGCACAAGGGGAAAATTATATGTTCTTTTGGGAGGGCTTCCCTGATAGCAGCAAGTACGAAACTCCCCTCCCCAGGGACAAAGGAGCTTGCTGGTGCCATCCCGCCCCCACCCCTCAGCATAAACTAACTTCAGTAAACAGCACAGCACCAACACCGGCTGATTAAATTGCTTACACCAGCCCCTGCTGCTCTGCACTCTGCTGGTACTGCTTTTCTCGGGTGAGTGTACCAGAGAACCAGTGCAGTGGGTCCCTCCCCAAGAAGAACAGCACAAACCCCCACATGCACCATGTCTACTGACCTAGAGTTCTGCAAAGCTTCAGCTCTAATGGAAATAACTTCAGGTCTCTTTTAACAAGCAGATTAGAGCACACCTGGTTAAAACTCACCACACGCTGGCCAAGGTCCAAACACCCCCTACTTTAAGGAAGGAGAAACCCTGCAGAGGACTGACTTGAGGGAAAGAGTGGCCATAATACAGCATTAGAGTGCCTGTAGCACCCTTACCGAAGTGACAGGCCCTGGACATTATATGACCACGTATTCATAAAGCCATTACTCTCAGGAGCAGGAAATATAACAGGCTTTCCTAACACACAGAAGAAGAGACCTAGACAAAATGCCAAGACAGAGGAATTCATCCCAAAAGAAAGAACAAGAGAAGGTCACAGCCAGGGATCTAATTGAAACAGATATAAGTAATATGCCTGATCCAGAATTTAAAGCAACAATCATACAGATACTAGCTGGGCTTGAGAAAAGCATAGAAGACACCAGGGAGTCCCTTACTGCAGAGATAAAAGAGCTTAAAACCAATGAGGCTGAAATGAAAAATGCAATACATGAGGTTGAAACCCCCTGGATGCAATGACCGCAAGGATGGAAGAAGCAGATGAGTGAATAAGTGATAACAGAAGCTAGAATTATGCAACAGTGTGGTCCAAGATGGGGGAGGAGTAGCAGACCTTTTTTTCATCTGGTCCCAGGAATTCAGGTAGATAGCTGTCAAATCATTCTGAATATCTGTGAACTCAACCGGAGATCTAAGAAAAGAATAGCTGCAACTCTACAAATAGGAAAGTGACCACTTTCTGCAAGGTAGAAGATGCAGAGAAGTGAACCCGAGGAGATATATGGAAGATAAACTATGGGGGGAGGGAGCCTCCATAGGCCAGCTACCTAAAAGTGATATAGCTGCAGAGCACAAAATCAGAACTTCTAGAAGTCTGCTCCGGTGAGGGACGTCCCTGCCTGAAAGGTGCTCAAGTGGCAAAGCAGGACAGAATCCTAGATGGGACAGTTTGGTCTCAGAGTCACAGGAAGATTGGGGGTGCCTGACTGCCGCAGAGTTCCCAGGCATCAGACCAGTGAAGCCGGCTGCAATCAGCAAGCCCAGGAAAGGGCTCTCAGCTTGGGGTTGCCATGAACCACGAACCACGAACCACGGCACAGTCAGGTGACTGCTTTCCGAAGAGGGCCCCAGAGAGTTGCGGAACCTGCAAGACCCTCCCCCTTCCTCCCACAAGAGGAGCAATGCAGGTGTGCACTGCTGGAGTCTTCAGGGTTTTGAGACTTGAAACGGGGTTGTGTGCCTGAGATCAAAATGCTCAGTCACAGGCTGGGTGAGCACAAAGTGTGAACAGAGACCAGGAAGACAGAAGTGATTGACTGCCTTACCCTGAGGGTGAACTGAGGAGTGGGGCCCTGAGCTTTCACTTTCACCTTTGGGGCTGGAGATTGGGAGGCCACCATTTTTATTCTCACCCTCTAAAGCAGCTGTGGAAAGCCTTCAGGGAACAAAACCCACATAGAGCAATCGGAACACATTACTTAGCCTGGCCCCCTGGCAAGCATGGTGCAATTCTGCCCGTGGCAAAGACACTTGAGAATCAGCGCAACATGCCACTCCCCCAGAAGATCTTCAAAAACAACCAGTTAAGACCAAGTTTACCCGATCATAGAGAACTGCAAAACTCCAGCACTAGGGGAAAATAGTATATAGAATTCATGTTTTTTCTCCACGATTCTTTAGTCTTTCAATTTTTATTTTCTTCTTTCCTTTTTCAACCAACTTCTTATTTTCTCAACTCTTTTTAAAATCTTTTTAAAATTTCATTTTTAGTTACAGCCTATCCTTCCATTATATTTAATTTTATTTTTGTATATATTTTTTCTTCTTTACAATTTTAGGATGTAGTTTCTTCTAATAAACAGACCAAAATACACCCAGAATCTAGTGTATGGCTCTGTTCTCTTCACCTGTCTGATCATATTCTCTCTCTCTTCTTTTTTGTTTTGTTAAAGTCTTTTTAAATTTTCATCTTCATAATTATATTCTATCCTTTCAACGTATTTAATTTTCTTTTTGTATATATATAAGTTTTTCTTTCTTTGCAATTTTGGAAGGTAGTTTCTTCTAACAAACCAACCAAAATACATTCAGGATACAGTATATTTCTCTGTTCTGTTCACCTGTTTATATTCCTTCTTTCTCTCTCTCTCTCTCTTTTTTTGTCTTTTAATTTTCACTTTTACATTTACATTCTATCCTTTCATTGTATTTAATTTTTCTTTCTTTACAACTTGGGATCTAGTTTTCTAACAAACAGACCAAAATATAGGATCCAGGGTATTGCTTTATTCTGTTTACCTGATTATATTCTTTTTTAAAAATTTATTTATTTATTTATTTATTTATTTATTTATTTATTTATTTATTTTTAGGTTTTGGGTCTCTTCTGATTTGTTTAGTGTATATTTTTCTGGGGTCGTTGTTGCTATCTCAGTAGTTTGTTCTCTCATTCATCTATTCTTCTCTGGACAGAATGACAAGGTGGAAAAACTTACTTCAGAAAAGAGAACAAGAGGCAGTACTGGCTGCCAGGAACCTAATCAGTATGAACATAAGTAAGATGTCAGATCTAGAGTTCAGAATAACGATTATAAAGATACTAGCTGGGCTTGAAAAAAGCATAGAAGTTAATAAAGAATCCCTTTCTGGAGGAATAAAAGAACTAAAATCTAATCAAGGTGAAGTAAAAAAGGATATTAATGAGATGCAATAAAAAATGGAGGCTCTAACTGCTAGGATAGATGAGGCAGAAGAGAGAATTAGTGATATGGAAGACAAAATGATGGAGAATAAAGAAGCTGAGAAAAAGAGAGATAAACAACTATTAGATCATGAGGGGAGAATTCAAAAGATAACTGACACCATAAAGTGAAACAATATTAGAATAATTGAGATCCCAGAAGAGGAAAGAGAGAGAGGGGCAGCAGGTATACTGGAGCAAATTACAGTAGAGAACTTCCTTAATCTGGGGAAAGAAACAGGCCCTCAAGTCCAGGAGGCACAGAGAATGCCCCACAAAATCAATAAAAATAGGTCAACATCCTAACATATAATAGTGAAACTTGCAAATCTCAGAGACAAAGAGAAAATCCTGAAAGCAGCTCAGGACAAGAGGTCCATAACCTACAAGCGTAGAAATATTAGACTGGCAGCAGACCTACCTACAGAGACATGACAGGCCAGAAAAGGACTCGCATGATATATTCAGGGTGCTAAATGAGAAAAATATGCAGCCAGGAATACTTTATCCAGCTAGGATGTCATTCAAAATACAAGGAGAGATAAAAAGCTTCCAGGACAAAGAGAAACTAAAAGAATTTGTGATCTCTAAACTAGCCCTACAAGAAATATTAAAAGGGATCCTTTAAGCAAAGAGAGAGCCCAAAATTAACACAGACCAGAAAGGAACAGAGACAATATACAGAAATAGTGACTTTACAGGTAATACAATGGCACCAAATCCGTATCTTTCAATAGTTAATCTGAATGTAAGTGGGCTAAATGCCCCAATCAAAAGACACAAGTTATCAGATTGGATAAAAAAGCAAGACCCACTGATATGCTGTCTGCAAGAGACTCATTTTAGACCCAAAGACACCTCCAGATAGAAAATAATGGGGTGGAAAACCATCTATCAAGCTAATAGACATTAAAAGAAAGCTGGGGTGGCAATCCTTATACCAGACAAATTAGATTTTAAACCAAAGACTGTGTTAAGGGATGAGGAAGGACACTATATTATAATTAAAGGGTCTATCCAACAGGAAGATCTAACAATTGTAAATGTTTATGTTCCTAACATGGGAGCAGCCAATTATATAAACCAATTAATAACAAAATTTAAAAACCACATTGATAATAATACAATAGTAGGGGACTTTAACACCCACTCACTGCAATGGACATATCATCTAAGCAGAAGATCAACAAGGAAACAAGGGCATTGAATGACACACTGGACCATGGACTTATAGATGTGTTCAAAGCATTCCATCCTAAAGCTATAGAATACACATTCTTCTTGAGTGCACATGGAACATTCTCCATAATAGATCACATACTGGGTCACAAATCAGATCTCAACTGCTACCAAAAGACTGGGATCATTCCCTGCATGTTATCAGATCATAATGCTTTGAAACTTGAACTCAATCACAAGAGGAAATTTGGAAAGAACTCAAAATACATGGAAGCTAAAGAGCATCCTACTAAAGAATGAATGGGTCAACCAGGAAATTAAAGAATTTAAAAAATTCATGGAAACAAAGAAAACAAAAACACAACTGTTCAAAACCTTTGGGATGCAGCAAAGGCAGTCCTAAGAGGGAAGTATATAGCAATACAAGCCTTTCTCAAGAAACAAAAAGGTCTCAAATACACAACCTAACCTTACACCTAAAGGAGCTGGAGAAAGAACAGCAAATAAGGCCTAAATCCAGTAGGAGAAGAAAATTAATAAACTTTAGAGCAAAATCAATGAAATAGAAACCAAAAAGACAGTAGAACATATCAATGAAACCAGGAGCTTGTTCCTTGAAATAATTAATAAGATTGATAAAGCCCTGGCCAGACTTACCAAAAAAAAAAAAAAAAAGAAAGAAAGAAAGAGAAAGGACCCAAATAAATAAAATCATGAATGAAAGAGGAGAGATCAGGACCAACATGGAAGAAATATAAACAATTATAAGAACATATGAGCAACTACGTGCCAACAAATTAGGCAATCTGGAGACAGATATAAGCTACCAAAACTGAAACAGGAAAAAATAAAAAACCTAAACAGACCCATAACCAGCAAGGAAACCGAAGCAGTACTTAAAAGCCTCCAACAGGGGCACCTGCGTGGCTCAGTCGTTAAGCGTATGCCTTCGGCTCAGGGCGTGATCCCAGCATTCTGGGATCAAGCCCCACATCGAGCCCCACATCAGGCTCCTCCGCTGGGAGCCTGTTTTTTCCTCTCCCACTCCCCCTGCTTGTGTTCCCTCTCTCTCTGGCTGTCTCTCTCTCTGTCAAATAAATAAATAAAATCTTTAAAAAAAATAAAATAAAAGCCTCCAAAAAACAAGAGTCCACGGTCAGATGGCTTCCCAGGGGAATTCTACCAAACATTTAAAGAAGAGTTAATATTATTCTTCTGAAGCTGTTTCAAAAAATAGAAAAAGAAGGAAAACTTCCTTTCTATGGGGCCAGCATTACCTTGATCCCCAAACCAGACAAAGACCCCATCAAAAAGGGGAATTACAGACCAATATCCCTGATGAACATGGATGCAAAAATTCTCACCGAGGTACCAGCCAATAGGATCCAACAGTACTTTAAAAGGATTATTCACCACAACCAAGTAGGACTTATTCCTGAGATGCAAGGGTGGTTCAACATCCACAAATCAATCAATGTGATACACTACATTCATAAAAGAAAGGACAAGAACCATATGATCCTCCCAATAAATGCAGAAAAAGCATTTGACAAAATACAGCACCATTTCTTGTCTAAAACTCTTCACAGTGCAGGAATAGAGGAAACATACCTCAGTATCATTAAAGCCATCTCCAAAAAGCCCACAGTGAATATCATTCTCAAAGGGGAAAAACTGAGAGCTTTTCCCCTAAGGTTAAGAACACAGCAGGGATGTCCTCTATCACTACCGTTGTTCAACACAGTATTAGAAGTTCTAGCGTCAGCAATCAGACAACAAAAATAAGTAAAAGGCATCTGAATTGGCAAAGAAGAAGTCAAATTCTCACTCTTCACAGATGACATGATACTTTCTGTGGAAAACCCAAAAGACCCCACCCCAAAATTGCTAGAACTCATACAGGAATTCAGCAAAGTGGCAGGATATAAAATCAATGCACAGAAATCAGTTGCATTTCTATACACTAACAATGAGACAGAAGAAAGAGAAATTAAGGAGTCGATTCCATTTACAATTGCACCAAAAACCATAAGATACCTAGGAATAAACCTGACCAAAGAGGCAAAAGATCTGTACTCAGAAAACTATAGAACACTCATGAAAGAAATTGAGGAAGACACAAAGAAATGGAAAAAGGTTCCATGCTCATTGATTGGAAGAATAAACATTGTTAAAATGTCTATGCTACCTAGAGCAATCTATACATTCAATGCAATCCCTATCAAGATACCATCAACTTCTTTTCACAGAGCTAGAACAAACAATCCTAAAATTTGTATGGAACCACAAAAGACCCCAAATAGCCAAAGCAATCCTGAAAAAAAAAAAGCAAAGCTGGAGGCATCACAATTCTGGACTTCAAGTTGTATTACAGAGCTCTAGTGATTAAGACAGTATGGTCCTGGCTCAAAACCAGACACATAGATCAGTGGAACAGAATAGAAAACCCAGGAGTGGACCCACAACTCTATGGTCAGCAAATCTTAAACAAAGCAGGAAAGAATATCCAGGAAAAAAGACAGTCTCTTCAACAAATGGTGTTGGGAAAACTGGACAGCAACTTGGAGAAGAATGAAACTGGACCACTTTCTTACACCATACACAAAGATAAATTCGAAATGGCTGAAAGACCAAAATGTGAGACAGGAAACCCTCAAAATCCTAGAAGAGAACACAACTTCTTTCCAGATATGTCTCTCAAGGCAAGAGAAACAAAAACAAAAATGAACTATTGGGACTTAAAGATAAAAAGCTTCTGCACAGGGAGGAAACAATCAACAAAACTGAAAGGCAACCTATGGCGTGAGAGAAGATATTTGCAAATGACATATAGGGTAAAGGGTTAGTACCTAAAATCTATAAAGAACTTACCAAACTCAACACCCAAAAAACAAATAATCCAGTTAAAAATGAGCAGAAATCATGAACAGACATTCTTTCAAAGAAGACATACAGGTGGCCAACAGACACATGAAAAGAAGCTCAACATCACTCACCATCAGGAAAATACAAATCAAAACTACAATGAGATGTCACCTTGCACCTGTCAGAATGGCAAAAGTCAACAACACAGGAAACAACAGATGTCGGGGAGGATGTGGAGAAAGGGGAACCCTCTTACACTGTTGATGAGAATGTGAACTGGTGCAGCCACTCTGGAAAACAGTATGGAAATTCCTCAAAAAGTTTAAACAGTACTATCCTATGATCCAGCAATTGCATTACTAGGTATTTACCCAGAGAATACAAATACTATTTCAAAGGGATACATGCATCCCAATGTTTAGAGCAGCATTATCAACAATAGCTAAATTATGAAACAGCCCAAATGTCTATCAACTGATGAATGGATAAAGAAGATGTCGTATATATACACAATGGAATATACTCAGCCATAAAGTTTAAATCTTGCCATTTGCAACAATGTGGATAGAGCTAGAGAGTATTATGCTGAGTGAAATATGTCAGTCAGAGAAGGGCAAATACCATATGATTTGACTCATGTGGAATTTAAGAAACAGAACAGATGAACATGGATGGGGGGGAAGAGAGAGGCAAACCATAACTACAGAGAACAAACAGAGATGCTGGAGGAAAGGATGCCTTAGATGGGTGAGTGGTATTAAGGAGGGCCCTTGTTAATGAGCACTGGGTGTTGTATGTAAGTGATGAATCACTAAATTCTACTACTGAAACTAATATTACACTGTATGTCAACTAACTGGAATTTAAATAAAATCTTGAAACTAGAAAAAATAATAAATGATGAATAGAATAGAATAGAATAGAATAGAATAGAATAGAATATTCCTTTTCCCTTCTCCATCTTGGAAGGAGAAGTTGATCTCAGGTATTTACTACAGGAATATGGAGGAGTTCTGGTGATACATTTCCTACTATTGTGGAGTCCCCCCCCCCCACGCCAACCCTTGACTGGGTCACCATGGAGTTTTTAACTCTCTGAGTTGTCCACACTGAGTCTCCAGCAACTATTTAACTATTTCCTAGCTTGGCACTGGTTCTTGCAGCAGTTTCCACTTGTGCATCTCTGCTTTGGTGATCTGTGACTCCCTGTATTCGTCTGTCTGTCTCTTGGGGGCTGTGGTTTTCCCATGCCTTCCCTTCTCTTGTGGATCCAAGTAGAGCTGTTGATTTTTCAGTCTGTTGATCCATTTACTTGTTAAAATGGAGTGGCAACTTCCAAGCTCCCTACACATGGACCCAGCAAATGTAGGTCCTGTTAACCCATTTTTAAATCTTGACATTGGTGATTTGCTTTTCTCTCTTTTGTTGATCTAGCTAAGAATTTGTTATTTTTGATCTCCAAAAACAGCTTTTCGTTTCATTAATTTTCTCTATAGCTGTCAGATTATTTTTCTTTATATATTCTCTTACTTTTCTTCTTTCTTTCCTAGGTATATTATTTTTATAGATACTACTCTAGATGTTTGTGGTCTGAGAAAACAAGTCTGTATAACTTTAATCCTCTTAAATTTATTGAGACTCATTTTATACCCCAGTGTATGGCTTATCTTGGTGTGCCATGTGCATGGAGAAAATTGTTCTACAGTTTGGGATGTAGAGTTCCGTAACTGATAATTAGAAGAAAGTCATTAATAGTGTTGCTTAAATCTACCATGTCTTCTAGTGTTTTATACTATTAATTTCTTGAGAGAGGTGTTAAAATCTCCCACTATAATTGTGAAATTGTACATAGCTCCCTTTATTTCCCTCATACATTTCAGGCCCTGTAATTAGGTGTAATTTGTTATCAATATCAAATTGCCTTCCTGATAAAGTTTTGTGCTTTTATCATTGTGAAAAATCTCTCCTGTTGTAGTAAATGCTTCATCTTTATGTCTGCTTTATCTGATATTAAAATAGCAACATAAGACATCTTATACTCACTATTTACAAGGTGTATCTCTCTCACTCCTTATTTAGTGCTCCTACTTTAGAAAACATACAGTGGGACTTGTTCTTTATCCACGCTGTCAGTCGTTGCCTTTTAACTTTATAGTTTAGATTATCAACATTTTTTAAAGATTTATTTATTTTAGAGAGTGGGGCGGGGTAGATAGAGAGAAAGAGAGGGAATCTCAAGCAGACTCCCCGCTGAGCATGGAGCCCGACATGGGGCTCCATCCCTTGACCCTGAGATCATGACCTGACCCAAAACCAAGAGTTGTATGCTCAACAGGATGAGCCACCCAGATGTCCCTCCTGCTTTTTAAAAAAAATATTTGAATACTATAACATTAGTATTCTAATTTATCAATTGGAATTTTGGCAATATGTCTTTGAATTATTTTCCTCATTGTTATCCTAGGAAAATTAATGTACATATCTAACCTTTTTACAACCTACCTAGAATTAATATGTAGTACCATTTCATGTAAATTGTCAAACGTTTAATACCATATTGGTCATTTATACCACCATCATTGTTGGAGGTATTACATTTCTACACAGAAAAATCCCCACTACACTGTGTTATAATTTTTTTTAAACAGTCATGTGTATTTTAAAGAAATTCTGAGAAGGAATAAAAGAGGTGTTTTCTAGTTACCCATACATTTACCATTTCTGTGCTATCCTTTACGTCCTACACGTCCAAGTTTGCATCACACCTTCACAATGAAGTACTTTATTTAGCATATCCTGTACAGCAACTATGCTTGCAAATACTTCTGTTAGTTCCACTTCGATCAAAGATATTTTTGCTGGCTATAGAACTGTGGGTTAATAGGATTTTTTAAAAATAACACTTTAAAGATATTTTCACTGCCTTGTGATATCCACTGTTACTGATGAAAAAACCCATGGTCATTCAAATAATTGCTTTCTCATATCAATGTATCATCTATCTCTAGCTGTTTCCAAGATATTTTATCTTTGGGTTTCAGTAGTTTTATTATGATTTGTCTAAGCATAATTTGCTTTGTATTTATCCCGCTTGGGGTTTGCTGAACTTCAAAATTGATGAATCTTTTGTCACATTTGGTTAGTTTTCTGGCTATTAATTTTTCCAAAAATGTTTCCCCCATTTTTTCCTCTCTTATGACAACTACATGTACTTTAGATCTTTTGATATCGTCTGGTAGGATCTTGAGGCTTTGTCCACTTCTTTCAATCTAATTTCTTTGATTCTCTATTGGTTGATCATCAGGTTTGTTGATTATTTCACCTCTTCCGTCATTTCCATTCACTACTGAGCCCATTGAGGAAGATTTTAATTTTCAGTTGTAAAATTTTTCAGTTCTAAATTTTCCATTTGGTTATGTTTTATAACTTGTTTCTCTACTGAAAAATACTACCTTTTCATTCATTTTTAGTGTATTTTTCTTACCTAATGGATCAGATTTATATTTTATAAGTATATCATATTATAAATATAACATAGAAAAAAATATATTTATGACTTACAAGAATTTATTTGTATCTATGATTATTTCAGTATCATTTTTTAATCTTGGGTTCGGCCTCTATGTATTTATCCCTTAGTATTGGTCACATTTTCCTGGTTCTTTATATTTTGAGTAATTTTGAATTATATCCTGGACTTTGTAACTATTGTGCTATATTTTAGTCCTGTTATAACCCTCTAGAGAATGTTTTGTTTTAGAAGGCAACCTCCCCTATTAGGTTCATACTGTAAGTTTAGTTTCATCTTCTTTTTGTATTTGTTCCAATTCTTTTTGTATTTATATTTGTTTAGGACTGTCCCATACACGTCTGGGATTAATCTTAGACTTGTGCACTGGCACACACAGAATTAGTTAGAGACCCTTCTCTGATTATCTTCCCTCTGGATTCACTCTGACAGTCTCTGGCCTTACAGGCCCTGATCTTTTTTCTTCTGGCCAGAAGAACATGATTTCTATTACCATTGTCAGATCAATTCATAAGATTAAAAAAAGTCACAACAAATGCATTCCTTAATCCCCATCACCTATTTAACCCATCCTCCCACCCACCTCCCCTCTGATAACCATCAGTGTGTTCTCTATAGCTAAGGGTGTATTCCTTGGTTTGCACCCCCTCTTCTTATCCCTCTTTGCTCATTTGTTTTGTTTCTTAAATTGTGATGAGCACTGGGTGTTGTATGTAAGTGATGAATCACTAAATTCTATACCTGAAACTAATATTACGCAGTATGATAACTGGAATTTAAATAAAAACTTGGAAAAAATAAATGTTTAAGGAAAGTCAGGAGTGTGCATATGCCATGAGTTTACTTCAACATTTTGGATACCATGGTATCTGTGGGTCATTATCTAAAACCCCTGGCAAATATTCTTTTTTTATCAGAGAATTCCACAGTAAGAGAAAAAAAGTTGGTCTCCTTTCTCCCCAGAGTATTGATCAGGGAAAGTGACACGATTTAATGCATTCACAAACACCCACTTATATTAGCTCACATGAAGTGCCAGGAGAGAAAAGAACTGTAACTCTAATTATCCAAGTGTATCAAAACTTCCTGGATCATACACAACTGTATCAGTGGAGTGCACATTCCAAATATCTACGTTCTTTATTTGTATGTCAGTTAGAATTACAAAGAAAGGTATTTACCTATTTCTATGCTTTATTAGAAAACATTCTTGGAGAATATGAACATTTCATAAAAACAAGCTAAAAGAAATTCTGTTAGTGTGTCCCTTACAACGGTCCTTGACCATGCTCACCACCTGACTCGCACATCACTGTTCAGGAGAGCAGGATGCAGGATATCAATTCAGGCATCAGCAGGCTGACCTAGGAGACCCTCCTCAAATAAGGCTCTTGGAAGTGCTTGGTGCTCAGATGGTGCCTGGCTTGACTAATATACCAAGCACAAAAATCTCATTTTAAAACTGGAGAAAAATAGATATCTTCAAAGTGACTTGAAGTTCTGATCATAATGACATAAAGAGCAGGGAAAATAACATGAAAGAAAATTCTGAAACAGGTCATACTCTAAGAGGCCACACCGTGAAAGAGGAAAGAAAGGCTAAGTAGGCAAAACAGGAAATCAAAAGAAAGAAGCAAACGAAACAAAATATAAATGGAGTAAGAAATGTCAAAGCGAAATATGAACATTCGTTTGGAAAAATTACCACCAAGAGCAGTTAGAACTCATAGTGAAGGCTGAGGTTTCCTCAGGAGAAAGGTAACACAGCTATGATTCCCCTTAAAAACTTGATCAAGGAAGCAATCACTTTAGATATTGTGTCATTCTGCAATTATCTGAATCATGAATAATCATATGACACAGTGTCATCAAATGGGCTGTAAACTAGTGAAGAATGCTAAGGTCATTGCAATCAAACCAGTGGTTGGAGAAGTGGAGAATGTAGTGAAGGAGGAAACTCTTTGCCAGACCCCAGTGCTAATTTGGGCATTATGACCTTGTGGGTGGGACAGACTATAGGGGGAAGGAAGGAAGGATGAGCACATCTATTTTCACTGTACAACATGAGCATAAAAATGCACATTTCTTAGGATGAAGATAATGTATAAATAATATGATTTATCTTCAGCACTTATAATATGCCTTCCTTATGTACATGAAAGGGCATATTTTGGTTTGTTATTATCATATAAGTCAATTTCATCTTCATTGTTGTCATTATAATCCTCTTCTACAAATTAAAGTATAAATGAAAAAAAAAAGGATCTGGGAGGTGAGATTGACAATGCACCACACATGTGGGTTTGGGTTGTGGATTTACTGGACAACATTCTCTACCTTGTGGCACATGGACCAGGGAAAGAACTATGGAAAAACAACTGGCACACTCAGGGAAGGCAAAATCATCACCAACTAGATGTCAGTGTACAGAGCATTGGTGAAATATACCAACTACAAGGGAATGAAAATGGGTATTTGAAGAACATTTGAATACATGAATAGCAGCAATTTCCAAAAAAAACACGGGTGAGAATTATCCATTGCTTTTGCAAATTTCAAGGATTGCAAAGTTCAGCTCAGGGTGGTCCCTGACACATGGGTATTTATAGTATCAATATTTTTACATCGATTTTGAGAAAAATCAAGAGAACAGTAATTATTATTCCAAAGTAAAGAAACAGGAAAACCCCAGAGGTGCTTTATCATGACTACGAAGCAGTCCTTACTGGGAAACCCAAACAGCCCTACGTGAGAATTGGTTTCCATGATCCACCCATTAATGACATAAAAGTAGTCTTTCTTTTTTTTCCTCTTTAATTTAACATCATATTCTTCGTATTTTAGTAATGAAGAAGGAGATTAGTTCCCATTTATCTTATAATAAATTCATGATAATATATAATTAAGAAAAAAATGTAAAACCAAAGCATAGAGATCAGAACAGATGAAAATATTCTGTTCCAAATTTTCCTCTAAATGAAACGGGTTCTGGCATATGCTCAATGAAAAGGAAGGGGTATTTTTTAAATGAATAATATATGGAGAAGAGATAAATAGACAAAACAGTCTCTCTCCCCACCAAATACTGTAAGATTATATACTTCGGTCTTCTGCAGACAGGCAGGGGACGTTTCTATCATCATCACTGTGTTTTCTTTATTTTTTTGTGTAACTGCAGCCTCATTTTCACTGTCCTCTGATGTGAAGTTTCCTAACTGCAAGAGCACATAATTAAGTTCTGTCAGCATTAATTTGAAATTCGTGAAATTAAAACTGGGACAAGAAAGATCTTCATGAGAAAATACTGGTAAATATTTTGAAGGAATGTGAGGTTAAACTCTCTTGATAAAATGTTTTAAACAAAGAACCTCACTTTCTTCTTAACTTACATTATTTTTTAATAACCCAAATTAGAGGGTTGTTAGAGAATAGCTCTAATTGATTTATGAAGATGGGAGCAAAACAGTATTTTTAGTGAAAACCCAGAGCTAAAATTTATCCCTTTATGAGGAATATGAATTAGTAATGTTCTGCTCTAAAATGACAAAATGTAATGTCCTCCTTGGGAACTGAAATGGCAAGTAAATAAAAGTAAGTTTATTCAGAAAAATATATGCATACCTGAAATTAATTCAGTATTTCAAATGAAAAAGTCAACTATTTTTATGAGTCACCAATTAAAGGACAAAATGTACTTATAAGAACATTTCCCCATTCTATTATAGAGAAAACAATCTTCTGAGCTATGGGAGTTGATTAGAACTGAAGCTACCAAAAAATCTTACTGTTAAGACCCAATTTGCCTCTTTCCCCAGCCTGCTTAGTATCCTGTCCATGCACTGATTCTAAGTCTGTTGAATTTAGCGGCACTTACCCAGATGGACATGTGGGGTGCATGTGAAAAGAACCTTCGTAATTTAAAGGAAAGAATATCATTACCTCATCTCTGTAGGCCCATAATTTTAGCATCTATACAAACGTGACAAGATCTGGCTTGGGAGGACAGAATCATGGAGTCCCCGGTAAAACATTTTACCTGTCTCTTAATCATACTTTATTTTCTCCTGGAAAATAATGATCTGGGAAGATCTTTGCTCAAAGTTTTCTTTTTTAATTAATTAATTAATTTATTTTTAATTTAATAATTTTTTAAATTATATTACGTTACTCACCATACAGCTCAAAGTTTTCTATAAACTCCCTTGCCATATCTGTGTGGAAGGATCAGAAGAGTTACAATCGTGGTAGAAAATACCAGTTCTTTCATTTTTATCCTAAGATCAAATTAGTACAATCCCATTTCATTCTTTGTAATGCCACTCTCTGGGGTGAGAGATTCCTGGCATCTCCGTGAGCTCACAGTGGCTCTGAGTATCCTCTTTCTATAGTGTGTGATGGCCTTCCTCACCCCTAGGTTAATTCTGAGATGGAGCATGTAGTTTCTGAGTATTAGTGGTCATGCATATCATGATTTCCAAAATTGTAGTTCCATGTTTCAAGCTGTAATGTCTTCCTTGAGAACTGAAATGGCAAGTAAATAAATGTAAGTTTATTCAGAATCTTCTGAGCTATGGGAGTTGATTAGAATAAACAATCCTAAATTTAACTTAAAAACTTAAAAAACTTAAAAAATGAATTTAAAAAAGGAAAATAAAAAATAGAAAAATAGAGGCAGATCTGGAGGTTTAGAATTGAGGTAATCACAGGCATATTGAACATAATTAAAGCTGAAGCATAGTCCACCTTAATTAAACTCTATGAGGAATCTGAATAATCCAACCCTCATCCTAATGGAGGCAGGAAAAGGTTTGCACTTTCTCTGAAATAAAAAAGATACAATTATGCTTCAGCATCAAACATAACTTACACAAAACTATATTAATATTTATAAGACATGTGACAAAATGGAACCCTGTGACTTATAATCAAAAGAAAACACAATCACTAGAAGCAGACCCACAGGTATTCCAGGTATTGGAATTAGGAGATAGTACTTTAAAACAACTATTATCAATATTTTAAGGTTTAAAACAGATAGAATGGGTGAAAAGACAAATTATTTTTGGAGAGAAATGGAAACCTAAAAGGAGCTAAATAGAAATGCAAGAACTAAAATATATAATATCTATAATCTAAAATTTCAGATGCATAAGCTTAATGGAGGATTGAATACTGCAGAAAAAAATTTCAAGGAACTTCAAAACAAGTTAATAGACATCCAAACTCATGCAAAAAAGTTTTTAAAAATTATATAAGCATAAGTAGGGTAAGAAGCATTCTAAAATATGTGTAGAGTTTCAAGCAGAAAAAGAGGGAGGATGACTACAGCTTTGTAATATAGCTTGAAGTCCAGAATTGTGATGCCTCCAGCTGTCCTTTCCTTTTTCAAGATTGCTTTGGCTATTCAGGGTCTTTATGGTTCCATACAAATTTTAGGATTGTTTATTCTAGCTCTGTGAAAAATGCTGGTAGTATTTTGATAGGGACTGCATTAAATGTGTAGATTGCTTTGGGTAGTATAGACATTTTAACAATAGCCAAATTATGGAAAGAGCCAAAATGTCCATCAACTAATGAATGGATAAAGAAGATGTGGTGGGCCTCCTGGATGGCTCAGGTGGTTAGGCGTCTGCCTTCACCTCAGGTCACGATCTCGGGGTCCTGGGGTCAGGCCCCATGTTGGGCTCTCTGCTCAATGCTTGGTGAAGAGTCTGCTTGTCCCTCTCTGTTCTCTCTCTTGCTCTCTCTCAGATAAACAAATAAAAAATCTTTTAAAAAGGTGTGGTGTGTGTATTATTAAATATATATATTTAAATATGTATATATTTGTGGGATTTATATGGAAATATAATGGAATATTATTCAGCCACCAAAGAGAATGAAACCTTGCCATTTGCAATGACATGGATGGAGCTAGAGTGTATTATACTAAGCAAAATAAGTCAGTCAGAGAAAGACAAATACCATATGATTTCATTGATATGTGGAATTTAAGAAACAAAACAGATGAACATAGGGGAAGGAAGGGGAAAAAAAGAGGGAGGCAAACCGTGAGAGACTCTTAATTATAGAAAACAAACTGAGGGCTGCTGGAGGGAGGTGGTTGGGGGATGGGCTAGATGAGTGATGGGTATTAAGGAGGGCCCAGTTAGCATGAGCACTGTGTGTTATGTGTAAATAATGAATCACTAAATTCTACTCCTGTAACCAATATTATACTAAATGCTAACTAACTAGAATTTAAATAAAAACTTAAAAAAAAAAGAAAGAAAGAAAATGAGGGGGGAATATTAGAAGAAAATAATGACCAAAGTTTTTCCAAACCTGGTAAAATATATAGACCTAGAATCTGAACAAACTCTAAGAAAAACACAACGAAAATGAGACCTCTGCACATTACAGTGGAATCAAAACAAAGAGAAAAATCTTAAAACCAGACAAAAAGGGGGACACATTACAATAGATAAAAAATTATAAGAAGGAAAGAATTTTCTATCAGAAATAATGCAACCAGAAGACAATAACCAAGATCTGAAAAGCTAAAGAAATTTTTTTCTACAGATTTCTATATGTGATGAAAATGTTTAATAATGAGGACATTAATGATATTTTTCATATATAGAAAAGCTGACAGCATTAATCACCAACAGAAACAAATAAAATATATAACAGAAGATTCTTCACAATGCAGAGAAGTGATAGAAACATGGATCTACAGGAAGAAATGAATAACAAAAAATCACAGATCTGTGAAAAAAGTACCAAAAACTATGCTTTTTCTCTTTTTCTAATTTCTTAAAAAGTCAAATGACTAAATCAAAAAGAATAATAATACATTGTGGGATGTATAACATTTGTAGAACTAAAATATAGGATGAAGGACAGAAAAGCAGTAAAAGGAAGTGTAATGCAAAAGTTTTACATTCTATATACATATGTAATGTAAAATATTTACATTAAATATTAACTTATAATAGGGGATAGGTTAAGGATACATATTATAATCCCTAGAGTGGTAGTTTCCAAACTTTTTGCTCATAAGAACCCTTTCCACCTTAAAACTTATTAATGACACCAAAGAGGTTTTGTTGGTGTGGGTTATGTTAAAACTTACTATACTAGATATTAAACTGAGTAATTCTAAAACCATTTTATATTAATTCACCAAACAATAAAAAATTTTAGGAAATATCATGTTAGAAGGTGTTTTTTTTTAATTATGTTCAGTTAGCCAACATATAGTAGTACATCATTAGTTTCTGATGTCGCGTTCAACGATTCATTAGTAGGGTATAACAATAATAATAAAAAATAAAGCAACAACAAAAAAGGTATTTTAATATGTCATTTGCAAATATCTTCTCCCATTTCATAGGTTGCCTTTTAGTTTTGTTGACTGTTTCCCTTGCTGTGCAGAAGCTTTTTATCTTGATGAAGCCCCAATAGTTCATTTTTGCTTTTGTTTCCCTTGCAAGAAGTTGCTGTGGCCTATGTTGAAGAGGTTACTGCCTGTGTTCTCTAAGATTTTGATGAATTCCTGTCTCACATTTAGGTCTTTCATCCATTTTGAATTTACCTTTGGGTATGGTGTAAGAGGATGGTCCAGTCTCATTCTTCTGCAGGTAGCTGTCCAATTTTCCCAGCACCATTTATTGAAGAGACTGTCTTTTTTCCATTGGATATTCTTTCCTGCTTTGTCAAAGATCATCTGACCATAGAGTTGAGGGTCCATTTCTGGGCTCTCTATTCTGTTCCATTGATCTATGTGTCTGTTTTTGTGCCAGTACCATTCTGTCTTGATGATCCAGCTTTGTAATACAGCTTGAAGTCAGGCATTCTGATACCCCTAGTTTTGGTTTTCTATTTCAACATTCCCCTGGTTATTCAGGCTCTTTTCTGTATTATTTATATTTCCATACAAATTTTAGGATTATTTCAGCCCTGTGAAAAATGCCGATGGTATTTTGATAGGGATTGCATTGAATATGTAGATTGCTCTGGGCAGCACAGGCATTTTAACAATGTTTAGTCTTCCAATCCATGAGCATGGAATGTTTTCCATCTCTTTGTGTCCTTCTCAATTTCTTTCATAAATGTTCTGTAGTTTCTAGAGTACAGATCCTTTACGTCTTTTGTTAGGTTTATTCCTAGGTATCTTATGGCTTTTGGTGCAATAGGATCCATTCTTTAACTTCTCTTTCTTCAGTCACATTGTTAGTGTATAGAAATGCAACTGATTTCTGTGCATTGATTTTGTATCCTGACATGTTCCTGAACTGCTGTATAAGTTCCAGCAGTTTTGGGGTGGAGTCTTTTGGGTTTTCCACAGAAAGTATCATGTCATCTGTTAAGAGTGAGTTTGACTTCTTCTTTGCCAACAGATAAAGGGCTGGTATTCAAGATCTATAAAGAACTTATCAAACTCAATACCCCAAAAACAAATAATTCAGTCAGGAGATTGGCAGAAGGACATGAACAGACACTTCTCCAAAATAGACAAATGGTCAACAGACACATGAAAAATGTTCTGCATCACTCGACATCAGGGAAATACAAATCAAAACCACAACGAGATACCACCTTACACCAGTTAGAATGGCTAAAATTAACAAGACAGGGAACAACAAATGTTGATAAAGACGTGGAGAAAGGGAACCTTCTTACACTGTTAGTGGGAATGCAACCTGGTACAGCCATTCTGGAAAACAGTATGGCGGTTCCTCAAAACGTTGAAAGTAGAGCTACCCTACAACCCAGCAATTGCACTACTGGGTATTTATCTCAAAGATACAGATGTAGTGAAAAGAAGAGCCATGTGCACTCCAATGTTCATAGCAGCAATGTCCACAATACCCAAACTGTGGAAGGAGCCGAGATGTCCTTCAATAGATGAATGGATAAAGAAGATATGGTTCATGTAAACAATGGAATATTACTAAGCCATCAGAAAGGATGAATACCCACATTTGCATAGACATGGGTGGAACTGGAGGGGATTATGCTAAGTGAAATAAGTCAAGCAGAGAAAGACAATTATCATATGGTTTCACTCATACGTGGAATATAAGGAATAGCACAGAGGACCACAGGGGAAGGGAGGGAAAACTGAAGGGGAAGAAATCAGAGAGGGAAACAAACCATGAGAGACTCTTGACTCTGGGAAACAAACTGAGGTTTGTGGAAAGAGAGGTAGGTAGGCGGGTGGGGTAACTGGGTGATGGGTATTAAGGAGGGCACGTGATGTGATGAGCACTGGGTGTTATATGCAAGTAATGAAGCATTGAACACTACACCAAAACTAATGATGTACTATATGTTGGCTAACTGAACATAATAAAAATAAAAAATAAATAAAAATAAAAAAATAAAAAATTTTAAAGGTATTTTAATAGAGATAGATATATTTTTCTAAATAGAAACAAATCTACTGAGATGATGGTCTTATTTTATGTATTTGCCAGTCTCTTTAATGTCTTACTTAAGAGAAAAGAGCTAGGGGCGCCTGGGTGGCACAGCGGTTAAGCGTCTGCCTTCGGCTCAGGGCATGATCCTAGCGTTCTGGGATCGAGCCCCACATCAGGCTCTTCCGCTATGAGCCTGCTTCTTCCTCTCCCACTCCCCCTGCTTGTGTTCCCTCTCTCGCTGGCTGTCTCTATCTCTGTCGAATGAATAAATAAATAAAATCTTTAAAAAAAAAAAAGAGAGAAAAGAGCTGGATTCCTATGTATATTACTCTATGCAATCTTTTATGAAATAGTATCATGGCTAAAATATATGGAGAAAATTTGTTATCATACAGATATGTCAGGGGCACCTGAGTGGCTCAGTTGGTTAAGCGTCTGCCTTCCACCCAGGTCATGATCCCAGGGTCCTGGGATTGAGCCCTGCATCGGGCTCCCTGCTCAGCAGGGAGTCTGCTTCTCTGCCTCCCTCTGCCTCTTCCTGCTTGTGCTCACTTGCACTCTCTCTCTCTCTCTCCTTGTCAAATAAATAATCTTAAAAAAAATACAGATATGTCATGGGAAATGGAGGAGTATTTTTATGGCCTTTTATACTTAACTGACAGAGTGACCCAGGCACCCCTAAACAACACACTTCTAAATAACACATGGGTCAAAACAGAAATCTCAAAAAATTAAAACTATTTTGGACTAAATAAAAATGAAAATACAACTTGTCAAAATTTGTGCTATACAGTGAAATCTGTCCCTTCAGGGGCAATTTATAGCATTGAAGGCATATACTGGAAAAGAAGAAAGATCTAAAATCAATAATCTAAGGTTCCACCTTAAGGAATTAGAAAACAATGAGTCAATTAAGTCCAAAGCAAGCAGAAGTAAGAAATAATAAAAATTAGAGCATAAATCAATGAAATTGAAAAAAGAAAATCTATAGAGAAAAATCAGGGGAACCAAAATCTGGTTGTTTGAAATGATCAATAAAATTGATAAATCTCTTACTATAAATGAAAGAGAGGTCATCACTACTGATCTAGGCATGTAAAAGGGTAATAAAAAGAATATTAGGAACAACTCTAAACTCATAAATTTGATAATTTGAAATGAAATGGACTAATTCCTTCAAAGACACGAACTACCAAAACCCACACAAAGAGAAGCAGATAATATGAATGGGTCTACATCTATTAAAATAAATTGAGTCAATAACTAAAATGTTCCACAAAGGAGAAAGCAACAAGCCTGGATGACTTCACCAGTGAATTCTACCAAACATTTAAGGAAGAAATTATACCAATTCTTCACAGTATCTTTCAGAAAATAAAAGCAGAGGGAAGACTTTCTAACTCATTCTATGAGGAAGAATTACCCTAATACCAAAACAAGATAAAGGTATTACAAGAAAAGAAACTACAGAACAATATGTCATATGAATATAGATGCAAAAATCTTCAACGAAATATCAGCAAGTCAAATCCAACAATGTGTAAAAAGATGTATATGCCATGACCAAGTGGGACTCATTCTAGGTGGGAAAAATTGGCTCACTTTGAAAATCAATAAACACAATCCATCATATCAACAGGCTATAGGAAAACATCATATAATTATGTCAACGGATGCAGAAAAAGCATTTGACAAAATCTAACACCCATTTATGATAAAAACTTTCAACAAGCTAGCAGTGGAGGGATACTTCCTCATTCTGATAAACAGCAACTACAAAACACATACAGCTAACATCATACTTGATGGTGAGAAATTAGATGTCTTTCCCCTACAGTTAGGAATAAGGTAAGATGTCCCTTTTCACAACTTTTATTCAATATCATGCTAGAAATTCTAACTAATGTAATAACATGAAATGACAAAGACATGGAAAGGCAATAAAAGGTATACAGACTGGAAAGAAAGAAACTAAATTGTCTTTGCAGATGACAAAATTAAGTAGAAAATGCCACTGCATCAACAAAAAACTCCTGTAACTAATAGCTGATTAAAGCAAGGTTGCAGAATATAGGGTTAATAGATGAAATATCACCAATGAATAATTTTTGAAATTTGAAATTAAATCCACTTTACCATTTACATTGGCATAAAAGAAAGAAAAGTTAAGTAGAAATCTAGCAAATATATGTACAGGATCTATTTGAGAAATTCTACAATATGCTGATAAAAAAAATCAGAGAAGATCTAAATAAATGTAGAGATAGTCCAGGTTGACAGAAAGGAAGACTCGATATTGTTAAGATGCTTATTCTCTGATCTTGATTTTTCCATTCAAAATAATCCCAATTAAAATCTCAGCTAATACTTCATGGATATTGACAAATTCTTTCTAAAAGCTTATCTGGAAATTTTAAAAAGATCCAGAATAAACATAAAAATACTGCAGAAGAAGAATTAAGGCTGACACTATCCAATTTCAAGTCTTACTATAAAGCTAAGTAATCATGATGACATGGTGAAAGAACTGACAAATAGATTCATGGGAAAGAACTGGGAACCCAGAACAATACCAACAAAAATACAGTCAACTGATTTTTTACAAAGGAGCAAAGGCAATCCAGTGGAGAAAGAATAATGTTTCCAAAACTTGATACAGGAACAACTGGGCATTCATATGACAAAAATTAATTTAGATACAGACTTTACACCTTCACAAAAGTTAATTCAAAATGGACCACAGACCTAAATATATAAGTAAAAAGTATAGAACTTCTGGAATACACAGAGGAAAATCTGATGACTCTGTGTTTGGTGATGAGATTTTAGATTCAACACCAAAAGCATAATTTATGAAAGAAAAAAAATTAGACTTTACCAAAATTAAAAGCTTCTGATCTTTGAATGATACTGTTAAGTGAATACAAAATAAGCCACATCATTTTCAAATAACATATATAATAATGGACTTGTGACCAAAACATACAAGAACCCTTAATACTCAACAAGAAGATAACACAGGTCTGTATATAGCTGGCCTCAAAGGACTATATATATTTGCATACTTTAAAAGCTACTGCCTGAGAATCGGCTCTTTGCCTGAAAAGAGACTCCTCCCCTTGGAACACTGGCAGGTCTTAGCACACCCTCAATAATGGGACCATATCAAGAATAAATCAGGTGGTTTAGATAGTCACAAACGTTTGAAAGACAACCAAGAGCTAGGGCAAGGTTCAGTGAGAAGTTTCATTACCTACAAAGGCCACTCATTAAGATAGAGAAGTAGCTATTGTACCTGATATACAGAAACAAATAATGGGAGTCAAGCAAAATGAGAACAGAGAAACTTGTTCCAAATGAAAGAACAAGACAAAACCTCCGAAAAAGACCTTAATGATATGAAGATCGGAGGCCTACCTGATAACGAATTTAAAGTAATGGTCACAAAGATGCTCACCTAACTTGGGACAAGAATGGACGAACACAGTGAAAACTTCAACAGACAGAAAATATAAGAAAGTATCAAACAGAAGACACAATAACTGAAATGGGAAATACATTAGAGGGGTTCAACAACAAATTGGGTTAAGCAGAAGAATGGATTAGTGAGCTGGAAAGCAAAGCAACGGAACTCACCACAATAGAGCAGCAAACAAACAAAAAGAAATTTGAAAATTGAAGATAACTTGCGGGGCCGCTGGAACAATATCAAGCAGAATAACATTCACATTGTAAGAGTCCCAGAAAGAACAGAGAGATAGGAAGAGGCAGAAAACTTATTTGAAGAAGTAATGGTTGAAAACTTCCCTAACGCAGAGAAGGAAACAGACATCCAGATCCAAGAAGCCCAGAGAGTTTCAAGTAAGATGAACCCCAAAAAAGCCATACCAAGACATTAGTTTAATTTAATTTAACTATAATTAAAATGTCAGAAGTTAAAGAGAGAATTTTAAAAGCAGGAAGAAAACAACAAATTGTTACATACAAGGGAAAACCCATAAGGCAATCAGCTGATTCTCAGCAGAAACTTTGCAGGCCAGCAGACAGTAGCATAGCCTATGCTGAAAGGAAAAAAAAACGCTGAAAGGAAAAAAAAAACTTCCAACCAAGAATATATCTTCTATGGCAAGGATATAAAGAGAGATAAAGATACAGAGTTCAGGATATAAAGAGAGATAAAGGGTTTTCCAGACAAGCAAAAGCTAAAAGAGCTTATCACTACTAAGCCTTACAAGAAATGTGTTGGAATGTGTTCAAATTTAAGTTGCTATCAACTTAAAATATACAGTCATATACACAGGATGATATATGTGAACCTCACAGTGACCACAAAAAAACTTATAGTAAATACACAAAAGAAAATTAGAAAGGAATCTAAATGTAACATTAAAGAAAGTCATCAAACCACAGGAGAGAGAAAGAGGAGGAGAATAGAGAGGAACTACAAAAACATCCAGAAACAACAAAATGGCAATGAATAAATACCTATCAATAATTACTTTAATGTAGGTGGATTAAATTCTGCAGTCAAAAGACATAAAGTGGCTAACTGGATTAGAAAACAAGACATATGTATATACTGCCTACAAGAGACTCACTTCAGAAGTAAGGACACACAGCGACTGAAAGTGGAGGAATGAAAGAAGATATTCAGTGCAGATAGAAATGAAAAGAAAGCTAGTGTAGCTATACTCCTATGAGGCAAAACAGACTTTAAAACAAAGACTGTAATAAAAAACAAAGGGCACTACATAATGATAAAGGGGGTCAATCCATCAAAAAAGTAGATTTATAAATATATACACACCCAACATAGGAGCACCAAAATATGTAAAGCAAATATTAACAGACCTAAAAGGAGAAATGGACACAGGGTGCCTGGGTGGCTCAGTCATTAAGCGACTGCCTTCGGCCCAGGGCGTGATCCCAGGGTCCTGGGATTGAGCCCCGCATTGGGCTCTCTGCTCCACTGGGAGCCTGCTTCTTCCTCTCCCACTCCCCCTGCTTGTGTTCCCTCTCTCACTGGCTGTCTCTCTCTGTCAAATAAATAAATAAAATCTTTTTTAAAAAAAAGGAGAAATGTACAGCAACACAATAATAGTACAGGAGCTTAATATTCCACTTACAATGGATAGATCATCCAGACAGAAAATCAGTACAGAAATATTGGCCTTAAATGACACATTAGACCAGACGGACTTAACGTATATATACAGAACATTCCATCCAAAAGCAGCAGAATACTTCTCAAGTGCACATGGAACATTCTCCAGGATAGATCATGTTAGGCTAGAAAACAAGTCTCAATAAATTCAGAAAGACTGAAATCCTATCAAGCATCTTTTCTGATCACAATGGTATGAAACTATAAATCAATTACAAGAAGAAAACTGGAAAAACTACAAATATGTAAAGATTAGACAGCATGTTACTAAACAACTATTAGGTCATAAAAGAAATCAAACAAGAAATTAAAAAATAGAGACAAATGAAAACAGAAATACAACACACCAAAATCTGTGGGATACAGCAAAAGCAATTCTAAGAGGGAAGTTCATTGCAATCCAGGCTTATTTCAAGAAACAAAATACGTCTCAAATAAACAACTTAACTTACACCTAAAGAAACTAGAAAAAGAAGAACAAACAAAAATTAGAGGCCAATATTCCTGATGAACAAAGATGCAAAAATCCTCAACAAAATATCAGTAAACAAAATTCAACAATACATTAAAAGGTTCACACACAATGATCAACTGGAATTTATTCCAGGGAGGCAAGGATGGTACAACACCTGAAAATCAATCAATGTTATAAGTTACATTAGTAAAATGAAGGGTAAAAATCATATGATCATCTCAGTAGATGCAGAAAAAGCATTTGACAAAATTCAATATCCATTTAAATAAAAACTCTCAGTACCTGAACTGGCCTCAACATAATAAAGGCCATAAATCACAAGCTCACAGCTAATATCATATTCAACAGTGAAAAACGGAAAGCTTTTCCTCCGTGATCAAGGAACAAGAAAAAAATGCCAACACTAGCCACTTTTATTCAACATAATATTGGAAGTCCTACACAACCAATTAGGCAAGGAAAAGAAATAAAAGGCATGAAAATTGGAAAGGAAGAAGCAAAACTGTCACTATTTGCAGATGACGTGATACTATATACAGAAAACCCTAAATACCACACCAAAAAACCTGTTAGAGCTAATTAGTGAATTCAGTGAAATTGCAGGATACCAAATTAATATATAAAAATTGGTTGAATTTCTATAAAATACATCTATTTCTATACACTAATAATGAAGTATCCGAGAAATCAAGAAAACAATCCCATTTACGGTCCCATCTAAAAGAATAAAGTGCCAACACCCGTTGTTTCTTGCAACCCTCTTGCACTGTTGGTGAGAAGGCAAACTGGTGCATCCACTGTGGAAAACAGTATGGAGGTTCTTCAAGAAGTTTAATATGATCATTCTATGATCCAGCAATTGCACTACTAGGTACTTACCCAAAGAATACAAAAATACTAATTCAAACGGATACATGCGCTCCAATGTTTATAGCAGCATTATCTACTATAGCCAAATCATGGAAACAGCCCAAATGTCCATCATCTGATGAATGGATAAGGAAGATGTGGTATATATATGTGTATATACACACAATGGAATATTACTCAGCCATAAAAAGGAATGAAATCTTGCCATTTGCAATGACGTGGTTGGAGCTAGAAAGTATTTTGCTAAGCAAAATAAGTCGGTCAGAGAAAGACAAATACCATATGATTTCACTCATATGTGGAATCCAAGAAACAAAACAAATGAGCAAAGGGGGAAAAAAGGAGAGAGGCAAACCAAGAAAGAGACTCCTAACTATAGAAAACAAACTGGTAAAAACAAAACAAACAACACACACACACAGGCACACACACACACAAAGAAAACAAACTGGTTACGGGGAGAGGTGGGTGGAGGGAATGTGTTAAATAGGTGATGGGGATTAAGGAACGCACTTGTTGTGATGAGCACCAGGTGTGAACATGTTGAATTGCTATATTGTACACTTGAAACTAATATTACACTGTATGTTAACTAAGTAGAATTTCAATAAAAACTTAAAGAAAGAATAAAGTGCCTAGGAATAAATTTAAGCAAGGAGAACTGAATGGGAAAAGGTATTTGCAAATGATGTATATGTTAAGGGGTTACCATCTAAAATAAATAAAGAACTCATACAACTCAAAAGCAACAAACAAACAATCCAATTAAAAATGGGCAGAGGCCTTAAACAGACATTTTTCCAAAGAAGACATATATGGCCAACAGACACATGAAAAGATGTTTAAAACCATTAATCATCAGAAAATTCAAATCAAAACCATAATGAAATATCACCTCCACCAGTCAGAATGGCTACCATCTAAAAAACAAGAAAAAACAAGTGTTAGGGAAGATATGGAGAAAAGGGAACCCTCCTGCACTGTGGGCAGAAATGTGAATTGGTGCAGCCACTATGAAAACAGTATAGAGGTTCATCAAATAATTAAAAATAGAACTACCATATGATCCAGTAATCCCAGTTCTGGGTATTTATATGAAGAAAACAAAAACACTAACCTGAAAAGTACCTGCACCCCATGTTCACTGCAGCACTATGTACAATAACCAAGATATGGAAGCAACCTACGAGCTCATCAATGGATGAATGGATAAAGAAATTGTGGTGTATATATACACAATGGAATATTATTCAGCCATAAAGAGAATGAAATCTTGTCATTTGTGACAATATGGATGGACACTGAGGAAATTATGGTAAGTGAAAATAAGTCAGAAAGACAAATACCATATAATATCACTTGTAGGTGGAATCTAAGAAACAAAAACAAAAGCCAAGCTCGCAGATGCAGAGAATATATTGAGGGTTGCCAGTGATAGGGGTGTGCGGGTGGGAGAAATGGGTGAAGGAAGTCAAAAAGTACAAACTTCCAAAATAAAATAAATAAGCCATAAGGATGTAATGTACAGTATGGGAACTCTAGTTAATAATCCTGTATTACATACTTGAAAATTGCAAAGTTATCATAAGAAAAAAATTCTGTAACGATGAATGGTGACAAATGTTAGGTAGACTTATTGTGGTGATGATTTTGCAGTATGTGCAAATATCGAATCATTATGTTGTACACCTGAAACTAATACAATGTCGTATGTCAATTACGCCTCAGTAGAAAAAGATGGCATCATATCAGTTGAAGGTGAACTGTGATGAGTTAAAGATGTATCTTATAAACCCTGGATTAATGAACACTGTGTAAAACTAAAGAGGACTACCAATAGCCAATTATGAAGATAAAATTGATTCATTAGATACACAATTAATGCCCCCCAAAAAAGGCAAAAAGGGGGAGAACCTAAGAAAAAACATATGAAAACATGTGACATGTAGAAGACAAATACTAAGATGACAGATTGAGACCTATAATATCAATAATCTCACTATACATAATGGTGAAACACCCAATTAAAAGGCAGAAATTGAAAAATTAGATTTACAAAGCCAAAGCTAATTCCAAACTGTCTTTAAGAAATCTCTTTTGAACAGAAAGGTAAGTTTAAAGTAAAAGGATGAAAATAACACTTAAAAGAAGCCTATAGGGGCTATATTGATATAAAACAAATTAGATTTCTGTACAACAACTATTATCAAGAGTAAAGCAGGACATTTCACAATGATAAAAATGTCACTGCATCAAAAGTAGTAGAAATTCTAAATGTTTATGCAGGTATTAACTAAATCTTCGAAATACTAAAGCAAAAAAATGGTAAGAACAGAAAGAAGAAACAGACAAATTCAGGCTATTATCAAAGATTCAAAACTCTTCTATCAATGATAGAAAAAGTAGGCAGAAAATTATCAAGTGTGTGGATGATGCGAACAACCCTGTCAGCTAATACAATGTTACTGACATTGATAGAACTCTCCACATAACAACAGCAGAGTATATATTCTTTTCTAGTGTACATAGAATATTCACCAAAAAACATAATAGATTCTGAGGAATAAAACAAATAGCAATAAATCTAATAGGCTGAAATTATGTTTTTTGACCACAATGGAATTAAACAAGAAATCAATAACAAAAGATGCCTGGAAAATATTCATATATTGGTAAATGACAAAATGCATTTCTAAATAACACATGATACAAGGATTCACTCAAAAGGGATATTAGGGAATTTTTATAAATGAAGGAAAATGGAAATATGTATGATGAAGTTAAAACTGTGCTCAGGTAGAAATGTATAATATTAAATAGCTATATTATTAAAAAAATGGTCTTAAGACAATGATGTAAGTTTCTACTATGAGAACCTGGGAAAGAAAAGAAAATTAAATCCAAAGTTTAAGCGAAAGGATTAAAATCATAATGCTAAGACAGAAATCAATGGGGGGTGGTATTCCATAGAGAAATTAGTAAAACCAAAAGTCAATTCTTTGAAAATATCAAGACAATTGACAAAGCTCTAGTTAGACGAGGACAAAAAGAATAGGAGTAGACTAAAAATCAGGAATGGGAAGGGAGACATTACTACAGAGCCAATAATTATTAAGGAATAATTAAGGATTTTCAACAAGCCTGCCAGATAAATAATTTGGGGAAAAATGGTCTTTTAAACAAATGATGTTAGGACAACTGACTATTTATATGCAAAAGAATTAAGTTGGACTCTTTCATCACACCATAACCAAAAGTTATTTCAAAATGTATCATGGGCAGAAGATATGAACAGACACTTTTCCAGTGAAGACATACAAATGGCTAACAGACACAGGAAAAAATGTTCAAAATCATTAGCCATCAGGGAAATTCAAATCAAAACCATATTGAGATACCACCTTATGCCAGTTAGAATGGCAAAAATTGACAAGGCAAGAAACAACAATTGTTGGAGAGGATGTGGAGAAAGGGGATCCCTCTTACATTGTTGGTGAAAATGCAAGTTGGTACAGCCACTTTGGAAAACAGTGTGGAGGTCCCTTAAAAAGTTAAAAATTGAGCTACCCTATGATCCAGCCATTGCACTACTGGGTATTTACCCCAAAGATACAGACATAGTGAAGAGAAGGGCCATATGCACCCCAATGTTCATAGCAGCATTGTCCACAATAGCTAAATCGTGGAAGGAGCCGAGATGCCCTTCAACAGATGACTGGATTAAGAAGTTGTGGTCCATATATACAATGGAATATTACTCAGCCATCAAGAAGAACGATTTCACAACATTTGCAGCAACTTGGACGGGACTGGAGGAGATAATGCTAAGCAAAATAAGTCAAGAAAAGAAAGACAATTATCATATGGTTTCACTCATTTATGGAACATAAGAAGTAGGAAGATCAGTAGGAGAAGAAAGGGAAGAAGGAAGGGGGAGTAAACAGAAGGGGGAATGAACCACGAGAGATTATGGACTCTGGGAAACAAACTGAGGGCTTTAGAGGGGAGGGGGGTGGGGGATTGGGATAGGCCAGTGATGGGTATTAAGGAGGGCACGTATTGCATGGTGCACTGGGTGTTATACGCAAGTAATGAATCATGGAACTTTACATCAAAAACTTGGGATGTACTGTATGGTGACTAACATAACATAATAAAAAATTATTATTAAAAAAAGAAAAAATGTATCATAATCTCATAAGAAAAACTGAAAGCATAAACCTCTTCGAGGAAGATACTATAGTAAATTTTCCTGACTCTAGGTTAGGTAAAGCCTTCTTCTTTTTTTTTTTTTTAAGATTTTATTTATTTATTTGACACACAGACAGCCAGTGAGAGAGACAGCCAGTGAGAGAGAGACAAGCAGGGGGAGTGGGAGAGGAAGAAGCAGGCTCCCAGCAGAGGAGCCTGATGTGGGGTTCGATCCCAGAACGCCGGGATCACGCCGAGCCGAAGGCAGACACTTAACGACTGAGCCACCCAGGCACCCCTAGGTAAAGCCTTCTTAAATACACCATCAAATGTGTAAGTGATGAAAGAAAAGGAACATATATTGGTAGAGTTACCATATGACCTAGCCCTTTCACTCCTAGGTTTATAATCATGAGAATTGAAAACAGGTGTTCAAACAATACTTTTATATTAATGCTCATAGCAGTGTTATTCATAATAATCAAAAAAGGAAACAATTCAAATGGAACAATGGAACAACTGATGAACGGAAAAACAAAATATGGTATATCCATACAATAGAATATTATTCGCAGACAAAAAAGAATGAAATACTGATACATGCTGCATGGATGGACCTTGAAAACATTATACTAAGTGAAAAAAGCCAGTCACAAACCATCATAAACTATATGACCTCATTTATACGAAACGTCTGCAATAGGCAAATCTATAAATACAGACATGGATTAGTGGTTGAGAAACTCTAGGGTTGAGAGAAAATGAGAAATTATTTCTAAAGAAAAGAGATTTCTTTTTAGGATTATAAAAATCTTCAAAATTAATTGTGGTGATGGGTGCATAATTCAGTGAATATATTAAAATCTATTGAATAGTATACTTTAAATGGGTACATTTAATTAGTATGGTATATGAATTATATGGTATGTTGAATTGTATGATATATGAATTATACCTCAATGAACTTACTTTTTCTGAATCATTTTTATTTTTTTACAATGCTATAAACATCTTTATTACATGTGTGCTTTTAAAAAATATATCATACATATAACACTGTGTAAATTTAAGGTGTGCAACATGTTGATTGATACATTTATATGTTGGAAGATGACTGCCATTGTACCAACAGTTAGCATCTCTATCCTGTCACATAATTATATTTTTTGTGTGTGGGTTGGATAATTGAGATCTGGACTCATAGCAAGTCCGACTATAATACAACATTGTCTATGTTCACTATATGCAATAGTTCACTATATGCAAGATCTATCATGCAATAGATCTCTAAGACTTATTTGCTACTAGTTGCAAGTTTGTATCCCTTTTTTTAGGATTTTACTTATTTATTTGAGAGAAAGTGAGTGAAAGAGAGAGAGAGCACGAGAGAGGGAGGGTCAGAGAGAGAAGCAGACTCCCCGCTGAGTGGAGAGCGCAATGTGGGGCTTGATCCCAGGACTCTGGGATCATGACCTGAGCTGAAGGCGGACACTTAACCGACTGAGCCAATCCGGTACCCCGCAAGTTTGTATCCTTAAACAACATCTCTCCTATTCCCCCATTCCTCAGCCCCTGGTAACTGCCATTTTACTCTGTTCTTATGAGTTTGGCTTTTTTTAGATTCCATATATCGGTGATATCATACAGTATTTGCCTTGACTTACCTCACTTATCATAACATCCTCAAGATCTAGCCACATTGTTGCAAGTTGAAGGATTTCCTTCTTTCTCATGGCTGAACAAATATTCCATTGTATACCTATATATACTAAATCTTATTTATCCAATCACCCATTCACGGGCACTTAGGTTGTTTTTGTATCTTGGCTATTGTGAATAATGCTGCAATGGACATGAGAGTGCATATATCTTGATATCCTGATTTTGTGTTCTTCGTGTATATACGGAGACGTGGAATTCTTGGATCATTTTTAGATCTATTTTAACCTCCATATTGCAGATACATAAAAAGATGCTCAGCATCACTCATCATCAGAGAAATGCTGATAAAATATCACCTCACACCTGTTAGAATGATTATCTTCAAGCAGATAAATGTTGGCCGGGATGTGGAAGAAAGGATCCTGTCATATACTTTTGGTAGGAATGTAAATTGGTACGGGCGCTATGGAGATCAACAAACTTGCTTTAAAGTTTTATTTATTTATTTACTAATCTCTACACCTAATGTGGGACTTGAACTTACAATCCTGAGATTAAGAGTCACGTGCTCTTCCAACTGAGCCAGCCAGACACCGCAATAAACTGCTTTAAAATTAGTTTAGAGACAAGCTCCAAACATTTTGTTGTGACAGATTTGGCAATGGAGAAGGTTTTTTAAAAGACATAAACCACCACAGGTCACTCAAGAAGAAATATATAAGTTGACTAGCCCATGGCTATCAAAGGAATTGAATTAACAATTAAAAAATTCCCACAAAGGAGAATCCATCTGAGATGCAGTTAGTGGTGAACCATACCAAATATTTAAGGAAGAAATAATACAAATGTAATAAAACATCTTCCAGAAAATACAAGAGGAGGGCACATTCTCAACTTATTTAAGGCAAGCATTACCTTGATACAAAACCAAGGACATTAAAAAAAATAAACTAAAATTCCTCATGAACATACACAAAAAATTCATAAAAAGAATACACAGAATTCGGCAATACATTAAAAAATCATAACCATTGAAAGCGTCATTAAAGAGACATGAAATACTTAGGAATAATTTTAACAAAACTTGGAAGATCTGTACACCAAAATCCACAAATTTATTGGGAGATACTTTAAAAGACCAAAATAGCAATTCAGTCATGTCATCAGACTCCACTTCTGATTCTTGTTCTCTTGCTATTTCCACCAAATCTGCAGTTTCTTCCTCCCCTGAAGTCTTGAACCCTCAATTTGTATAAATGGAGTATCTATGAAGTGCAATAAAACAAGTTATGCCTGTAGTTCTCGTCATAGTTCTAAAGCTAAAATTGTGCCTCCGGTAGAGAATATTACTTAATATACCCATAGCCCCAAACCCAATGCATGATCAGTTGTGCCTTATAAATGCCTTTTGTATGTTTAAATTAATTTATAGATGACAGATGTAATGACAATGGTGGGGAATTTGACACATATAATAATGACGAACCAAAGTATGCTCTTTCATAAATCTAAGGCACATTCATATGTGCTGACATTAATCATATTACTTATACATCATCTCCGCCCTAGTAGATGTACATTATTATTCTCATGGTACACATGAAAAAGTGTGTGTGCCCTTCCTTCTTTCCCTTCACATTGTAATCTGTTCCACCCAAAAGACCAAGAGCACACAAACTTGTATTGGGGTCTTAGTAAGGGGTTCCTCCTTCCATTATACCCTCCACTTCCTTTGTGACCACTGGATCCAGTGAAATGAATTTACCATTCTTCATTAATTGGTGACCCGCTTGATGATATTATCATATGATTATCCACGATTTGGATAAATGCAGTATGTTCACAGTGATTGCTTTTTTTGATCAGGGTATTAGAGAGTCTTAACTGCCATCCATACTTTTCTGACAGCTTCACTCTCAGGTTCAAGAGCTCTTGGTGATAACTTTTCAAAATGAATGCTCAGATTTCTTTTTCTTTTCTTTTTTTTTAAAAGGATTTTTAAAATTTATTTATTTGATAGAGAGAGAGCACGGATGGGGGGGAAGCAGAGGGAGAGAGAATCTGAAGCAGACTCCCCGCTAAGCACAGAGCCTGATGTGGGGTTCGATCTCCTGACCCTGAGCCAAAATCAAAAGTCAGAGACTTAACTGACTGAGCCACCCAGGCACCCCTGAATGCTTAGATTTCTATTTGGCATTTCTTACTCAATTGCATTTTGTTTTATTTTGTTTTCCCCTAATCTGCTAATAGCCTTTCCCTCATCTTTCACAAAATGACCTCTCCAGATGTGACCTATTCCAAATTTTCTTCCATTTTATTTTCTCTGTGGTAGTATGTCATTTCAAGTATCTCCACTATATTTCAGTTTTCTCCACTATATAAAATGAGATTTTTTGGTGCCTGGTACATTGGTAAGTCAGGTACCATCTCAACATCAATTATTCCTAAGAGCCTCTTTTGAGAAAGGTCTCCTAGATCATTCTGCTAATGGGGAAAAGATTATTTTCTGGCACCCTGATCTCCTAAACAGTGGTATGAATTCAGGTAATGAATCATGGCTACGAGAGGACACACTAGTGGAATTTCTTTTAGTTTGCTTTTATGAAATGTTCATATCTACTAGAATGCTTTATAATAAAAATAATATAGTATACTGCACAGAAACAGCTATACATCCTTATAATATTTGCAAACAAATACAAAATGTGTATATGTGGGGGGCGTGCTTTGTCGATAGTTTTGTGTGACCCACCAAGTTTGGAGACAGCTGGACGATTAGAGTAATATTTTCTGTTGTCTCCCCTACACTTCGTGGAGGAAATACAAGTGGAGGCTCATGAGTGCATCTAATGATGTCACTTAATCGATACTGGGCAAAAGGAGATTAATTTTTCTTGTGCTTCCTATGGGATATCTCCTGTAGAAAAACAAGAGTTTCCAGTGGTCTTTTTCTTCTTTTTTAAGCAATCATATCATTTACTCATAGGAAAAGGGTCTCTTTCAATATACCAAGTAGTAAAGGAAAAGAGATGGGTAAACAGGAGAGGTCAACAAGGATGGAGACAAATCTGGAAACTGTGTATTATATGGAACAGTGGGGAAAACTGGGCTCTTTGCCTGGAAAAAAAAAGCTTTAGTAGGCACATAATAGTCATCCTCTGCTAATTTAAGATGCTACAAGAAGAGGGAATAGATTTGCTCTGTTTGGTTTCAATGAGCAGACACTAAGACCACAGGTTACTAGAAGATCATTGTGTTTCAGAATAAGAAACTTCTAATAGGTGCAATTGCCCACATATGGGATCAGGCTGATTCATGAGGAGGAATGAAAACTAGGAGTTTATTTTTAGACCCCCTTATTACAGGTTGGCCTCCCGGGAGGAAGACTCAGAGAAGGAGATTAGCTGCAGGAGCCAGTAGTTCTAAAGCAATGACCATCTAAACCATGATTTCCTGACTATTAGAGCAAGTTCATGGCAACTACACGCTCCTGCCTTTCTTAGTCATTTCTATTTGTAGGACCTGCAGTCCCCTTAATAACACTGAAAATAATGGGAGTCCTAAGCCCTAACAGAGATGATTGAAATATGCTACTTGACCACTTTTACAATGTTACATATTTATAAAACTCTTTTTAAACTATTTATAAATTTTCAAACTAAATTAAAGCAAAGCTTGTATTCACGGGAATTACACATGAGAATTTTATAATTTTCATTTTATTTTATACCATTCTTTTAAAATGTTATCCTTTAAACATTATTATATATCTAATTCGTGTTATTCTTTTAAAATGTTATCAGTATCTATTTCAATACAGGAAACGATTTATAGGAAATATGTATATTTCATAAGTACATAAAAGACATTAAAGACCACTTAGGGCTGTGTGCTTAATGATATCATCATGACTGTAAAACTCAGAGACAGCTGGAAAATTAGATTAATATTTTTCTGTTATTTCTTCTGGGCATATCACAGGAGTAAACTCTAATTTGCTGAATGTGTGATTGGAGAAAATTGTATCACTTTATTTGTTCAATACTTTGGAGAAAGATACACACACACACACACACACACACACACACACAATGGAATATTACTCAGCCATCAAAAATGAAATCTTACCATTTGCAACAACATGTATGGAACTAGAGGGTATTATGCTAAGAGAAATAAGTCGATCAGAGAAAGACAATTATCATTTGATTTCACTCATATGTGGAATTTAAGAAACAAAACAGAGGATCAAAGGAGAAGGAGGGGAAAAATAAAATAAGACGAAATCAGAGAAGGAGAAAAAGCATAAAAGACTCTTAACTATAGGAAACAAACTGAGGGTTGTGGGAGGGAAGGTGGGTGGGGAGATGGGGTAACTGGGTGATGGACATTAAGGAGGGCATGTGATGTAATGAGCAGTGGGTGTAAGATGCACCTGATGAATCACTAAACTCTACCTCTGAAACTAATAGTACACTCTATGTTAATTAATTAAATTAAAAAAAATAAATAGATGTGGAGGGGATAGAACAAAAAAAGAGAAAGATTAACTTTTTCTAATGCTATTAATGAATTTCTGTTTTATAAAATCAAAAATTCCCAAAGGATCTAAAACAAGTGCCCATCTTAGATGTGACTTTTTAAATGCTATCTTATGTTGATAGCAACTACACATAATAGAAGTACTTGTCGAGTACCTGTGAAAATATCTGAGCCTTACATTCTTGATTTATAGATGACAAATCTGTGAAAATATGTGTCTAGATCCATTTTACAATGTTATGTACCTCATATTTCTAAGGCTTGAATTAAAGTAAATACTTGCATTGCACAGGGAAAATATTCCTTGAATAGGGCCATCACCTAGCTCTCTAGTATAAATTTTATTACATTTGGTCCTCATGAGATACCAGTGGTTACTTGAAAGAGAACTGCATGCTTGAACTTCTGTGGAGAAACAGCTTTCAGGGTGGGGTGGATACCAGTCTTCTGATTAAAACCTTTCAAGAAAATGACCCGGAATCTATTTAAATTGCTGTTATGTTTCCTACCCTGGTACCATGTGCCAAAGAATAGAAAGAAAAGAATTCTGGGAATGTGTTCCTGAAAATGATTGAAACTTGATTCCGCTCACTTAAAAGTGCCCCCCCACCTCTGGCATAATAATGAAAATACACATAAGATGTGAAATTGTCTTGGGGGATTCTGAGAAAAGAGTAAAATTCCACCAATGTCCTATGAACATAGTTTGTTAAAACGATGTACTATTTTGGTAATTGTTTCTCCTCTCTCTCTAGGCAGGGACAGAGCTAGGGAATTAATAAAGAATTGCATCAATTCTCCTAAGCCACACATATGAGGAACTGAATAATAATAAAAATAATAGCTAACATCTCTATAGCAATCCCTATGCATCAGGCACTTGTCTATGTTTGATATATTGACTTAATCTGTTTCTTCTCATAATATCTTTAGGATATAGGTACTGTAGTTATCCTTGTTTTACATGCAAGATAACTGAAGCTCAGATGTGTTAAAGTGGCTGATCAGGGTCACACCTGCACCAAACATCAGATCATACATTTACGTTCAAGCTGCTGACTTTACGACCATTCTTACCAACATTTAGTCTTTATATATGGAAACTATTTGGTCTGGAAATAAATCAGAATCAGAATAAAGACAGTGGTGAACTAATGTAACTGTGTGCATGGTTATCTCATTGACTCCTTTTGCTTGGAAGGGCCCGATTTCCACGTTCAGGCAATTCCCCTCACTGTAATTCTACAAGAGTTATAGAGCTCTTACTATATAGCCAGCATTTTTATGAGGTTTCTGTAGGTACAAAGGCAAATTGGCTATTTTTACTGTAGGGGAAAACTCAGGTACTATGTGAGCCCAGCAACGGAATACACAATCCAGTGAAGACTGGGAAGTGACAAAACTAGGGAAATACAGGGGATGGCTTTCAGGAGGATGTTCGAGTGGTCTTGTGCACTAAAGTGTAGGAAGCAGCACACTGGAATTACTCCAGCTATTTTGAGAACGGCAATAGTGCTGGTTGAACTGATGATGTTGTTCATATTTGTGATAAAGAGGTTTTCTTGAGCTTCTCCTCAGGCATCTACTACATGCTTATTTTCCACCATAAACATGAATAAAAATAACAAACATTCCAGTTTTATTGACATAAGGAATGTCTTTTTCTCCAAAGTTGAAATTGGGATCATAGTCAACACCATTCTTCTTGTCTTCCACATCAACACCCTGTTTCTTGAGCACAGGCCTAAGCCAACTGACCTGATCATTGGTCACTTGGCCCTAATCCATATAGGCATGCTACTAACCATAGGATTCATGGCTACAGACATCTTGGGACCCCAAAAAATTGGGGGTGACATAAAATGTAAATCTGTTATCTATTTGTACAGATTGACGAGGGGCCTATTTTTTGTACTACCTGCCTGTTGAGTGTCACCCAGGCCTTCACCCTGAGTCCCAAAAGGTCCTACCTGGTAAAGTTTGAACATAAATCATCACATCAAAACATACACTGCATTCTCTTCCTATGGGTCTTTAACATGGCCATTAGTGGTCATTTCCTAATGTCCACTCTTGCCACCCCCCAATGTGACCTCAGCCCATCTATTTGTCCCTGAATCCTGCTCACTTTATCCCATGAGTTACTTCCTTCGGTACATATATTTTGCACTGGTGATATTCCAAGAAGTCTTCCTGATGGAGCTCATGGCCCTCTCAAGTGAGATTCCTTTGTACCAGCATCTTCATAGCACCAATCTTTCTCCAAAAGCGTCCTCAGAAAAAAAGGCCACCAAGACTAATGAGTTTCTTTGTAGTCATGTACATTTTAGACTGTATTGTCTCCTCTTCTTCAAGAATGTTCTGGAACAATGACCCTGTGTGTCTGTGTGTCCAAATGTTTGTGGGAAATGGCTATGCCACCATCAGTCCTAATCAGCACCAAGAAACAAATAATCAAGCTCTTAAAATCCATGTGGGTGGAATGACAATAAATGTGTAATTATTCTGTGACAGTTAATGCCTTTAAAAGATGATCCGAGGCACTGAATTCAAAACAATTAATCATAGTCTAAAGGGTGTGCTCCCTGGGTTATTTGAAATATAAGGACTTAGGCTTTTTCTGTTAAGTCTGTTTATTTTGGTATACATGGCTCACAACTACATAGTAGATCATTTAACAATACACCTATATGACATAATTCAGGGGTTTCATTTGAATCTCATTCACAGGAATTGGACCCCTAACCCAGTAATGAACTTTGAAGTGATAGGAAGGAGATCAGTGATTATCGGCAGGTGGAGGACAGGGACAAGAAAAGCAGAAGCAAGATTTACAAAAGGACATAAGGAATGCTGGGGGGTGATGTGATATTTTCATGACATGTATATATGTGGAAAAGAACCCATTTGTATGCTTCAAGTAGGTATAGTTTGTTATAGATCAGCTAATTCAAGTAAGTTGTTAAAAAAGTGAAAGAGAGAGAACACAAAACCTAGATGACCAATCTGAAGACTTTAATAACATATTAAAATAACGCATGTGTATGTGTGTGTCTATAGGTGTGCACAGAATATATCTGTATGAGAGAATTTTAAATAGTGAGCATGTACAAGGTCAGAGAAATCTCCACATATTTCATAGTAAGTCTTGCAGTCTTAATGATCCAGACATAATTTATAATATCAGCAAATAACAGCAAAATGCTTACATATAAGAATTATTTATCTCCTTGCAAATGTATAAATCCTTATGTAAAACCTAGAGACTATATATATATATATATTTAAATGAATTTAGGTACAAAGAAGCAGAATAGAATATGAATTCAAATCTTTAATTGTATACATCAGATTTAGAAACCAGGAAGTCAATAATTTTAACTACTGTTATATCTCTTCAGTAATGTGAAGATTATAATATCAAATTCTGGTGTTACTTCATTTTTTTAAGATTTTTCAATTTAATTTTTAAAAAATTTACTCATTTGAGAGAGAAAGAGAGAGCCAGAGCCAGAGTTGGGGGAAGGGGCAGAGGGGGAGGGAGAAGCAAGCTCCCCACAGGGAACCCGATGCGGGTCTCAATCCCAGGACCCTGGGATCATGACCTGAGTCAAGGGCAGATGCTTAACCGACTGAGTCTCCCAGGCACCGCATGGTGTTATTTCATTTTAAAAAATGTAATCAAAACATTAAAATTATTATTTTTCCTGTAACATAATATCGTAAGCAACACAGAACGAACATGTCACAAAGTCAAGATTATGGACAACATACTTTTTTCTTCCAATACACTGTCTGTGTGAAGAGTCTGAAAATCACATTCCTGACACATGTAACATGACTACTGTTCCTGTAGGTGATAAGATGGGCTAGTCAGTATGAATACCTCTTGCTTTAAACTGTGCATAAATTAAGGCAAATGTTCCTTTAAATACCTACTGGCATCTGCTAAAATAAATGTAATCCCAGGGTCCAAATATGAAGGATGATCTCAGACCAGGATATTAAGCGAGATGAAAGCCTGTGCTGGTCTTGAGACATCGAGTGATAACCTGGATAACGGGTTTTTGCCTGCTCTGCCAGGGCGGGGCACAGGCCTGGGGTCCGTAACAGGTGGGAAGTTGATATTGAGAGACAATGGAAAGCAGGCCCATTAAGAAAAGTGACAGGCAGTCGTGGGACCATGAAGCAGCCCTTCTCTGCCTTACATCTGGTACCGATGAGAGTTCCTCCAAGTCCACTTGGATTGCAAATATAACAAATGTGTTATTCAGAACATCCAGTGTTAACGCTCCAGAGCAGGGAGGAAGCAAATGAAAATTCATTCTCAGAAAATTCCCTGGATTAAACTCAGCTATCCATGGGCACAAAATCTAAAGTTGCAGCGCCCTTCAATAGGTGAATGAATAAAGATGTGGTTCATGTATACAATGGAATATGACTCAGCCATCAGAAAGGATGAATACCTACCATTTGTATTGACACAGATGGAACTGGAAGGGATTATGCTAAGTGAAATAAGTCAAGCAGAGAAAGACAATTATCATATGGTTTCACACATATGTGGAATAGAAGGAATAGCACGGAAGACCACAGGGGAAGGGAGGGAAAACTGAAGGGGAAGAAATCGGAGGGAGACAAACCATGAGAGGCTCTGGACGCCAGGAAACAAACTGAGGGTTACAGAAGGGATGGGGGTGAGGGGATGGGATAACTGGGTGATGGGTATTAATGAGGGCACATGTTATGATGAGCACTGGGTTTTATACAACTAATGAATCGCTGAACACTACATCAAAAACTGATGATGTACTATATGCTGGCTAATTGAACATAATAAAAAATATATGTGTATATCTATATAAAAAAATAAAGTTGCACAGCGTTCCAAAACCTAATTTCAATAGAAATTGAAGAGGAAAGAACTAGGTCTCCAATACTGAAGATATTGACAAACATTAAAGAAATTTAAAACGGGACTTAACCAGATTCCCAGACCTGGGAAGACCACCTCCCCACACCTCCCCCCTCCAGAGTTCTCCTGCTTCCCAGTCTGGCCCTTTTCCTCTTTTCCTTAAAATATAAAAAAGTCTTCCATTATCCAAAAAAACCTTCTCTTGAACAAACAGTTCATCTAGCTATCCTACATCTCCTTTCCCTTTATCTGCCAAATTTCTTCAATATAAGGTGTTTTTTTTAAAGGGGCTTAAAACATGAACAAAGATAAAAGGACAATAAAAGTAAAAACGGGGGCGCCTGGGTGGCACAGCGGTTAAGCGTCTGCCTTCGGCTCAGGGCGTGATCCCGGCGTTCTGGGATCGAGCCCCACATCAGGCTCTTCCGCTATGAGCCTGCTTCTTCCTCTCCCACTCCCCCTGCTTGTGTTCCCTCTCTCACTGGCTGTCTCTATCTCTGTCAAATAAATAAATAAAATCTTTAAAAAAAAAAGTAAAAACGAAGTAAAAGTCTCATAAAAGTAAATATACAAATTCTAGATATAAAATGAAAATTTTTAATAGTGATATTAAAACTCATGCATAAGTTCTCCTTTTGCCATGGTGGGACCCTTCACTGATTACAGTTAATATATTTGGACAAAATATTTTTTAAAAAACCACTGAGGACCCAAACGTAAACAAAAATAGGTCAGTCCCGTGAGCCAAAAGCTGGAGATACATTTTGCAAAGAGGATGGTTTCCCATTTCTTTTTTATAATGCATTTTTTCTTTCTCATGAAATGGCATGGAGGAGGCAGTAGAAGTCATGCTCTTTCGACCAGAAGAAACAAGGAAAGGAGCCCTTGGGGGATAGAGGGTGTGAGAGGGAGAGCCAGAAATGAGACAACCAGAGAAGGGGTTCTTCAGTTCTATACCTTTCCTTGCAAGGGTCTCATCGTAACCCCTGAACATGTTTGGGGAAGACTCAAACCAATACAGCAGAGATTTAGCCACCGGGCACAGAAGACAAAACAGAATTTACAGACTGAAACTGACCAACCAGGTTGATTGTCTTCTAAAACAAAAATATCAGCATTCTCCATAATAGGACTGAGAACACAGCAGAATATTCAGAAAGTCTAAGATACAATGCAAAATTACCCACCACACAAAGAATGAGGAATATGTGAGCAACTCTAAGGGACAGATACATTCAACAGAGGCCAAACCTATGTCCACACAGATGTTGAAATTCTGGTGATTTTCAGGAAGATTTTATGACTATGCTCTATAAAGTAAAGGAAAATGACTAAAAAAGGAAGATAAGACAGGATTTCTCAGTAGAAAGAATAAAATTACAAAAATAAGCAAATGGACATTTTAGAACTAGAAAATACTATATGCCTGAAATAAGACTGCTCTCCCAGCTCAACAGCAGAATGGAGATGATAGGAGACAGTCAGCAAACTTGACAACAGACTGACTGAGGAACGTGAGAAATGAGAGTGAGTAACATGGACAGAGCTTCAACGACCTGTCACACATATCGAAAGGTCTAAAATATTTGTAAGTGGTTATCATGATAAGAGAGGGGAAAAGGATGGGAGGGAAACAATTTTTTCAAAGTAATGGTCACAAAACTACCCAATTGTGATTTAAAGACATGGAATTTTAGCAAACCTGAAGCAGGAAAAATTCAAAGAAAACCATGCCTAGACAGATCATAATAAAACTGCTGAAACCTGAATATAAAAGCACCTTGAAAGAAGCTAGAGATCAAAGATACATTCCATATTGGGAAACAATGATTTGAATGACAATGGATTTCTCATCAGAAAAAACAGATGTCAAAAAACAGTGGAAAAATATCTTTATTTTTTTTTTAAAGATTTTATTTATTTATTTGACCGAGAGAGAGAGAATACAAGCAGGGGGAGTGGGAGAGGGAGAAGCAGGCTTCCCACTGAGCAGGGAGCCTGATGCGGGGCTCGATCCCAGGACCCTGGGATCAGGGCCTGAGCCAAAGGCAGACGCTTAACAACTGAGCCACCCAGGCGCCCCTGGAAAAATATTTTTAAGTGTTATGAGAGGAAAAAAAAAAAAGACACCCCCCGCAAAAACAACCCCTCCCAAACCTGTTCTATACCCAGAAAAAAATATCCTTCAAGAATAAGGGTAAAAGGAATTAATTCTCTATTAAAGTAAATCTCGAAGAATTATTTGCCAGCCAACGTTCTCAATGAGAAATGGTTAAGCAGTTCATCCTGAAGGGAAATGAGCCAGAGGTAAAGCTGGTACCTCAGGAATTAAAGGAGAGTCCAGAATTGGCAAATAGCTGGGTAAGGAGGAAATATTACTTTTTATTTCTTCCTAGATTGTCATTAAAATGAACAGGACTGTTTAAAGCAAAATCTGTAACACAAATTAGTGGCAGTTTCACTATGTGTATGTGTAACACATTAGGCAGCAGTGGTGTCATGATGAAGCTATACAGTGTTAAAGTACTGAGGATTTACCTAAAACGATACTTAGTTAATTCTAAGTAGATTATGAAACGTTAGATGTGTATATTATAATCCTCAGGGCAACAACACATACAAACGTTCAAAGACATATTGCCAAAATGCCACGTGATAAATTAAATTAGAATATTACTATTATTGAGATAATTCAAAAGAAAGCAGCAGGAGAGGAGAAGAATAAAAATCAGAAGAGTCAAATAGAAAATAGGTAAGGAAATGACAGATCTCCATCCAACTGTATCAATAATTATACAAAACATCAATAATCTCAACAATCCAAATAAAGGCAAAGATTGAGAGTGATTTAAGAAAAATAAGTCCATATTATATATTTTCTAAAATAGGAATACTTTCATCAGGGAGTGAGAGACACACTACATAAAAAGCGAGCAGAGGAAATCTCAGGTGGCTGCTGTAATGTCAGGTAAAACAGACATAAAGACAAAGCAATGTTTCACCTTTTAAAAATTGGCATAAAATACCTAACACATAAAATTTAACATCTTCCCTGTGGCTAAGTATACAGTTCAGTGGCATCAGCACATTCACACCGTTGTGTAACCGTCCCCGCTGTCCATCTCCAGAACTCTTTTCATCTTGTGTAGGTGAAACCCTGTCCCCATGAAACGTAACTCCCCACTGTCCCTCCCCCAGCCCCTGGCGACCACCAGCCTACTTTCCATCTCTGAATCTGACAACTCCAGGGACCTCATATACGTGGAATCATTCAGTATTTGTCCTTTTGTGACTGGCTCATTTCACTGAGCACCATGTCCTCAAGATTTGTCCAAGTTGTAGCCTGTGTCAGTTTCCTTCTGACCCTCAAAGTCCCCTTCCCCTGTTTCCTCTGACTAGAACAACGTGATTTCTATTATTTCTTCATGAGAGAAAAGAAATGGGGAACTCACCCTCTAGCAGGATGCATCTCCCAAGTTCTGGCTCGCTCCATAATTGGCCTGCTTTTGTTCACTTTTCACAGTCCTCGGAGAGTTGTCTGTTTTTCCCAAAGATTTTAGCTGTAATTAGCAAGAGCAACAGGTTTCACCAGAGCAGAACCAGAACTTTTCCACCAAATTTCAATTTAAAATGTTTTCACTTTATTTTTGTAATTTTCATATGGATCTGATGGTAATGGAAGTTTTCCTTTATAGTAGTTTGGACTTCGAATTTTACAAATGTGTATGACTCAGAATACATTCTCTAGTTATTCCTCGAGAACAAGAAGGAAACAAATAATAAATCATTCATAAAATAGTTCCGAGAGTAAGATCAGTATATATGAGTGAAAAAATCTAAATTTTCAGGACATTCATAAACTTAATTTCTGTTGAAATTGAGAATCCTGACGTCGTAATAACCAACAGTGCAGATATTATAATGACCACATATGTCATATAAACATGAAAACATTAAACACATGAATATAAGACTTACACCATGAGCAAAGATCAAAAATACTTTAAAAAGAAACCAGATACATATGCATGGGGGTGAGTTTCCCATTTCCTGGCTCTCATGGATTTTTTTCTCCTGAGTTGGCCTAGAAGTAGTAATAGAAACCATATACCTTGGCCAGTGGATACAGGAAACGAGTGTGGGAGGGAATTACAGAGGAGAGAACCAGAAAAGGGGTCCTAATTCTATGTGGGTCTCTGCAGGTGTCCCAGCCTAGTCCTTGAGCATATTCGGCACACATATAAAACAACAGAGCTACTTGATCTCATACACGGAATCTCAACTAGCCATACAGGCTGACCAACTCAAACCCGGTCGATTGCCTTCTACAGCAAAGCAACATCTCAAGAGGCATATAGCAGGACCCAGAACACAATGTAACATTCACAATGTCTAAATATAATTCCAAGTGACTCCATATACAAAGTATCAGGAAAATGTGACCAATTCTAAGGGATGAACACAATCAATGGATGCCAAACATATTCTACAGATGTTGAAAACGTATTGCTAAGTAGTCACTTGGTTTGTGGTCATTTGTTATGGCAACCCTAGAAATCTACTAGGGTTTTCTCCTGATGTGTAATAAAGTGTGACTCACTGAAGAAAGCTTTACCACACTCACTGCATTTATAAGGATTATCATCTCTGCAGAATTCTGGTGGCTAAGGAGTTTTAACTCCTGGCACCGTAGCTTCTCGCTTTCATTAAAATCAGAGAAATTCTTTATGGTATGACTTGTCTGCTCTCTTCCCTGGTGACGGCCTTCCTACATTTATTACACTTATGGGAATCTCTCTGCTATTAATCCCTTGAGATCTTATGAGGTTTGTTATGACTGAAGGTTTTCCCATACTGATTACATTTTCAAAGTTTTACTCCTGCCTGGCTTGTGCTATTACAGAATAATTTCCCACATTCGTTATGTTCGTAAGAATTCATGCTAGCAGCTTCTCTCGTCTTTGTCTACACTACATCTGAAATGCCCTCAAATGATGATGGGGTATTTTTCTTAGAGGAAAAAGCTCTGAGCTCAGATGAAATTGGTTTTTCTCTTTTACCATATTCGTGTCCTTCCTCCACAGTCAATGCTTTACTGAAAATGAACGCAATGAGCGGTTTGAAATCTCCTTTTCCATAAATTGTATAAATAACTACTCTTTGTGAATATTTTTATAATCTATTTATGCATATGCTTGGTCAGAAGTGTCCTGTTGTGTGTCTGATACTCTGGTTTCAGGTCTACTCTTCTAAGAGCTCTAAAAAGAGCTCAAGTGCAAATAATCCCTTTCCTATCTGAAGAAGTCCCTGTCATAAGCCAATTGCTACAAAAATGGACAATTTGGGGAAGAGAACATGTGAATTATTTCAGATATGATCTTATATAATGCAGAAAATCCACAAAGCACACACAAGAAGTAAACGGAGGAGAATAAGAGATAAAGTACACAGACTGGAGAGTTACTATAAACTAAGGAGCTTAGAGAGATGTCAGGGAGAATGACAGAATAAAGACTTCCAGGGGCGCCTGGGTGGCACAGCAGTTAAGCGTCTGCCTTCGGCTCAGGGCGTGATCCCGGCGTTCTGGGATCGAGCCCCACATCGGGCTCCTCCGCTAGGAGCCTGCTTCTTCCTCTCCCACTCCCCCTGCTTGTGTTCCCTCTCTCGCTGGCTGTATCTATCTCTGTCGAATAAATAAATAAAATCTTAAAAAAAAAAGAATAAGGACTTCCAATACCCTGCTTCATAAAAGCAATGAGGACACTGTAGAAAACAGTCAAAACCAACCCTTTCAGACTCTTGAAATTAACCAAAGGCTTGTAGTAAGAGAGCATTTATTCAAGAAAGGTGGCTGAATGTGGGTAAGCCCAGCAGGCTCTGTGGCACTGAAATTGCTCTACCCGCACCCTCTTCTCCTTGTCTGTGGGTATCTTTGAAAATCAAGAGCTAGCAGTCATGGTGAAAATCTACAGCCTAGCAGCCAATGGAGGAGAAAGAACTGGGTTGGAACACTCCAGGAGAACTGTCACTATTTCACCTGTCTGATATCATACAACATATGCCCTATTGACACCCATCTCTGTGGTGGCAAGATCTGCTAGGCCCTCGCGAGTCCTCTTCACACAAGACTCATTTCGCAGTCTCCCCGCAGTTCCTTCAGACCAGATGACTGGGTTCGTGCTGCTGGAATACGCAAACAAGTAGCATATGCTGCCTCCAGCCTGAAATGTCCCCTTCAATGGTCCTCTCAGAGGCGAGAAGCAGGGGTCAAGGAGTTGGCAGTTACAAGCCATTCCAGACCAGACCCCCAAACATGTTCTGGGGTTGCTGCCCAGAGCTGCCTCCCGACCACATCACACTATGCAGTATGAGAAATAAAGTTTTCTATGTTAAGCAACTGAGATTTGGGAGCTTTTTTGGCACTGCAGCCACCTTGTACCCTAATGGACACATATAAAAAGCACATGTGGAGATCGATCTGTGACAGTGCATGAACTGGGTGCATCAGACAAGGGGAACCTCAGTCGAATTTACAGTGTTTTCATTTTCATAAAGATAATGAATATATAGATTTTAGGTGTGGGTAACAAATTTAAAAGACAATCCCTGTATTCCCCTCCTCTTGCTCCTGGAAACCTCTATCTACTCCCCAACTGTCCTTCCCTCGCTAACCTCCATGGTTCCCTGGGCTCCATGGTCCTGGCTCAGGGCTAGGGCAGGAAAGGAACTATGAGACACAGTCAGTGAATCAGTCAACAGACGCTTACCAACACCAATCCCCTGGGCCCTGGGCTGCTGCAAACTGGGCACCAGGAGATAAATGAGTCATGTTCCTTGATCCTGGGCAGCTCCCATAGTCTGGCAATTTCTCTTTAGAGTGACCATTCCGTGCCACATTAGCAAGCTCCCATGCTGGAGATGGGACTTGTCTGGGATACAGGGGAGCCCACTCTCTGGGTCTGTCTCTTCATCACTGTCCAAAGCTAGCAGAGAGGTGCAAGAGAAGAGATCACTGCATTGGGGCTAGGATAGCAGTGTGTGCTCAGATCAAGGGGAAAGGCCACAAAGGTAGAAGGGATCCCATCAGGAGCATCTAAAGAAGACTTGCCTAAGGTGGGTCTTCATGGCTGAGCAGGAGCTCAATGAAACAGCAAGAGTAAGGGAAGAAGCACACAAGGCAGCAGGACCCACATGTACAAGGCAGAGAGGGGTGAAATGATCCTCTACTTTCAAGGCACTCATGGCTTCAGTTTGGTAGAAACACAGGGTGTGTGCATGGGAGAGGCACTCTGGGCAGACGCCCCCATATGAATTTGGACTTCACCCACAGGGCTGCCACAACCATTGTATAGACTGTGTCCTTGTGTGCCTGGCCACAAGGGCAAATAGGGCTGAATTCCAATCAAGCTCAACCCACCAAGCCATGCACCCTGGCACAGGTTTGGGTCTACCAGGAGAAAGCGATGCCTTTTTCTCACCTTCCCAAATGTGCTGTGTAGTTTAACAACAGCCCTGTTTATCCTTCCTCCAACACCACAGCTCTCAAAGCCTTTGAAAAGGCTTGTAGGATCTTACCGAATTTTCACAACTCCATGGAATAGGGATTATGAGCACAATTTCATAAATGAAAAAATGAGGCTGAGAGGTGGAGAAAGACAAAACTCTCCAAGAGGCACTACTCAAGTTCCAGAGATCCCACTCGGGCCAAAAGAGCTTGGGACAAACCAATGAGACTCTTGGCCATTTGCCCTGTGCAAAACACAGTCTTGATGAATACAACTAAGATTTCTTACACATATTATACAACATGACCAGAAATAGAAATATGAACAAGGCAAGGCAGAATCATAGCTCTTGAAACCATTCTAATATTTCCTTCCAATCTATTAGACTGTTTTTGGTGAATACTCATCTATAAAAGGATGGCATATCCCCTCATGACCTGGCAGCAGAGACCAGGTCATGACGTGTTTTTGACATCAGATGAAAGTCCATTTTGTGGCCCCTCCTAAGAGGGGGAGGGACCTACAATTTCACACATTTGAAATGTTAGAAATTTCACTGAGAAACCAGTACAAGTAATACTATCTGATTTTTACCTAATACTACTTGGGTGGAAAATAAATGGGACTTTGGGGGGAAAAAATCCTCCTGATTGAATTCTGTTTCCTGGCTTATGAAAAACAGAGCCTGGCAAAGAGAAGGGGATGTCCCCTCAACGCTGGCCAAGGTCCCTGAAGCATCCAGGCAACAAAGGTTGTAGGAAGAAGCTGCGTGTGAATTCAGAACCTGAACTAGCTTCTGAGTCCAACTATGTGGCTTGCTGTCCAAGGATGGATGACAGTACTGAAACATTGGGTAGATAAGTTTCATTACTCCCATTCCTGTTTATATCTGGAACATTGATTAGATACATAAAATTCACCAAGAGTTGTACTAAAAACACGAAAGCTGTTTATAAAACAAGCCATTAAGGGGCTTTCTAAAAGTTCCAACAACCAAGCCAGTTTACAGGTAGCCAGTACTCAGTGGCTACTAGAGAAAGCTTTGGGTACAGTATCGGCGCCATCTCGTGTCTAGTATTGAGATCAGCATGTCCAAACAAGGAAACAAATACACAGCAGAAGTATGAAGGAGTTGATCTACTCTGGGAGGGGTGAGTAGCCAGGTGTTCCAGAAAATTCAGGGAGGGAAGGGAGATGCAACTGGAGAAGTAGGCTGAGGCCAGCCCCTGAAGAAAGCCTTTACCTCACAGGCCTTGAAGGGGGGTGAGCACCTCAGTGATGTCATCAGATGTGTGTTTTAGAACGATTCAGCTGTAGGCACACAGGCATGGGCTTCCAGAACGCATCAGATGCTTATGGGGTCAGCACCAGCAAGACTATGCTCACTGTCTCAATTCTTGGGCCACATCAGAGGAATCTATGATCATAGGCCTTCTACCAGAATATAAGCAGGGATTATTGGCTGATTTGCTCACATTTCTATCCACCCTGCCTAGAACCACGCCTAGTACATAGTAATTTTTATCAAAAAATACAAGGGGCATATTTTACAATATAAACATGACAGGATAACACCGTCAAAATGTAGATCCCCTACCCCATCCATCTCCAAAGCGCCTTTTTAGAGAATAAGGGATACGCTTCTGATTTCTCACCAGCCTGACGGGCAGGCGTCGCTCCTCTCACCTGACGGAGGAAAACAAGGAGGCTCAGTGAGGTGGGCCCGCTAAGGGCCAAGGCTCTCTCCCCATCGGCGACTCTTTCGGCTCAGGCCCCAGAGAGCGCCCTCCTGCCTGTTTCACGTAAATACGCTGGCCTTTGGGGTGTCATTGGTGTCACACCCGTACCCGCTGGACCGCCGGGTTACAGCATCTGCTGCACGCTACGGAAATGTTCCCTGAAAAGCGTGAGGGACAATTACAGCTCCAGAAAAAGTATGTCAAGTGACGTTCCCCAGGACGAACCCCAACGACAGAGGCAACATTCAGTCCCACTAGAAAATAGGAAAAGTCTGTATCATCCCCTGAGGCGGAGGGCTTAAGAAAGGCTGCACGCACTAGTGTCTTCTGTCCCCTTCCATTGCCCTAATTTTACAAATGGGGAAACCGAGGCCAGCAAAGGAAGAGAGCGCCTCTGAGAGTCACTTCGCAGGCTCAGGAAACCGGAGCGCGCAGCTTTCCTGCTCGTCCTAGAAAGGAGGGGTCCAGACGCGATGCGCCACAGGATTTCCGGAGCAGCCTCACCGCTGCACACTCCCACCTCTTCCACTAGCCACGACCCACGCGGCCCCGGTCCCGTCACCCACCCACTTGGCTCGCTGGCATCTGCTCTGCTCAGCCACTCGGTTCTGCCCGACCGCCGGACCGGCTCCGTCCACCGGCTCGGCTCCGCTCGCCCTGCTCGGTCCCGTTCGGCTCACTCGGCTCTACTCGGCTCACTCCGTCCACCCGCTCGGCTTTGCTCGGTCCCGCTCGGTCCAGTTCGGCTTACTCGGCTCTGCTCGGCTCACTCCGTCCACCCGCTCGGCTCCGCTCGCCCTGCTCGGTCCCGTTCAGCTCACTCGGCTCTGCTCGGCTCTGCTCGGTCCCGCTCGGTCCAGTTCGGCTCACTCGGCTCTGCTCGACTCACTCTGCGCACCAGCTCGGCTCCGCTCGGCCCCATTTGGCCCCACCCGGCCCACGTGCTTGGCCTCTTTCAACCAGTAGAGCACCCTGTCTTCTCACCTTCGCCGCATCTGGACCCAGGGCCACGTGCTGAGTCGGGCCAGGCGAGCCACGCGACCCACCTCTGGTTGTGCCGCGCACGGCTCAGCGCCACGAGGCGCACTTCGTCCCCTTCTTCAGTCACACGCGAAGCCCCCTGTACGCCTGTCAACTCCTCTCCTACCAGGCATTCTGGGGGAGTTGGTCCAACATGACCCCACAAGGGTCTCCCAGGGTTTCCATCATCGCAGAGGCCGGGCGGACGAAGGGACGGTCCTGGGTTCTGGCATTTGGCAGACTTCGCGTGGCGTCCAGGCCCCCCACATCGCAACTGGATGACCTTGGGGGCGCTTCTCCCGTCTGAGTCTCAGTTTCTATCTGCAAAATGAAGCTACGGATAATTCCGCTTTCCTGGGGCTACTGGGAGGACCAGGGAGCTTGTAAGCACGTGTTGAGCGCCATCCGTGTGCTGAGCGAGTGTGGACGCAGAGGAGATCCTGGCCCCGCATTCTCCAGGAGCACACAAGACTAAATAGGGTATGTTTTAGAAGACCAGGCCCTGTGCTCTTCTCTAGCTGTGTGGCTTTGAGCACGTCACTTAGACGCAATTGAACCCCTAAGTTTCTGCTCCCTAAGGCAGGCATAGCTCATTTCCCAAGCAAGAATCATCTGCGCTCACCCTGCTCTCCAGTCCGAGACATCTCAGAATGGAGGTGCTCAGGTGTCAGTCCCATACTCCGTCCTTCAGAAGGCTGGATTGGGGCAAGGATAGTCTCTCGTAACAACCCTCCGTGTAACTAAGGTTCATTCCAGAAACATTTAATAGCTTTAACTCAGTGATGGGGGGAGAGGGCAACGGTTGGGTACTTGAGTTGCAGGCTGCAGAAACGGAATTCACTAATTTAAATAAAAACAATTGTTAGGATACCAGGGAGATAGTGGAGTAAGGGAAGCCTGAAGACAAGGGTCAGTGAAGAAGGAGCTGGGCTGCCCCAGGTGGTTTTGTACCCAAAACTTCTGAACAGTCATTCTTGGACACTACTGGTGTATGAAGGCACCCGAGCCCCTCTGCTGTCTGACTGGGCTCTCACTGCTGGACTCTGTGTGTCCGGAGAGACAATCTGATTAATGGGGAATAGGTGTCCGGACGGTCTTCCCGTTGACCTGAGCAGGTTTTGAAGGATGAATAGAAAGTTGCCAAAGGGAAAGGGAAGGGGACCTTCCAGGTAGGAGCTGCATGTCCAGGTCATGTCCAGCACAGGGCAGGAATCTTGGGGCAACTCAGAATTCTGCTTGCCACACTGTGCCAGGTGCTTTCCTGGTCATCTTATTCAATGCGCACAAAAACCCTACAAAAATAGGTATTATTAATTCTTTGGAAAATAATTTTCTTATAAAAATGCTAAATGCTTTTATAAAGAATTCAAGCTATATGGTGCAAAAATGAGGGGGGCTAGGATATCACACATATTCTAGTAAAATGAGAGGGGCTAGGATATCAGACATATTCTAGTATCTCAGATATCCAGGATTAATATTAGGCCACATCCTTCCAGATATCTTTCAAGGCATATATATTGCAGGAGACAAGAATGAGAGAAGGAAGGAGGAAGTTTGGGTGGAAGAAAGGAAAAGAAAGAACTTTATGAATTGGGATAACACTCTGCATGCTAATTTTCATTTCCATTTGGAATGTTTATTTTAATAATTTTGCAAATACAAGTTTAAGTCCTGAATTTTCATGTAACCCTGTCTAATGAAAAATTTCCAAGACTTTAAATATGCTTTGGAAGCAGCATTATAATGGCTGTATAATATTCTATCAAATTTATGAATTATAAATCATAATTTATTTTACTATTTACCTATAGTTGGATATTTCGATTATTGCTAATTTTCACTATTATAAATAACACTACAATAAACGTCTTTGTATATATATCTGTGAACCTATCTCTGATTATTTCTTTAGAAGTAGCATTACTGATTTAAAGACTATGAATATTTTTGAGAAAATTCTCAGTTTGCTTTCGTGAAATTAATATTAATTTATAACCTCACAAATAATGCATGAGTACCTGTTTTAGGGAATATTGAGAATTACATTTAAAGTATATTTTGTCAATTGTACACATTATAAATAGTATTTTATTGTGTCTCTATTGCATGTTTCTCTAGCAATGAGTTTGGTAATTTTTAATATATTTTTGTAGTTAATGTTTTTTCAATCCATAATTGTCTATTCATGTTCTTCTTTATTAGAGTAATAGTGATTTTTAGAGCCTTTTATTATGTCTTAAGGATAGCTACTTCTTGTCAAAATTATATTTGCCCAACTAAATATTTACTTTTATATTGTTTATAGCTTTGAGCTTGTTTTTTATGATGTACAGAAATTTTAACTTTATTAATCATTTTTTCCTTTGTGATCTCTTTCATTGCCTGTTTCTTAGAAAATTCCATTTTACCTTCATACCACTTAAAAAGACACATCTGTTTTCATCTAGTATGTTAGGGTTCCATTGTTTTCGCTTAAAACTTTAATAACCCGTGAGTATGGTGTAAGTTAATTGCTTAGTTATTCTTTGCTAGGTACATTTCCAAAAGTCTTCGCTGGATACACATCCACCTCGTTTGCATTTGTTCGTGATGCTTCTTCACAATACACCTGTTTCTTATTCTGTGCGCTAAACTTTAAAAGTAAAATATGGAGCTGATTTATACTCAAATCTAAGGAAAGAAAAAGAATTTAATTGAAATAAAAGCAGTTGCTAACTTTACCTATTGTTTTGTTACTGTATCAGATATTATCTCCTACAAGTCCCCCTAAGATTATGAAGAACATTAAGAAGTTGGGGTCATGTATTTGTTTAAATTACATGTTTCACCCTCAGCTCTATTTTTCCTTACGGTGAAGGATGAGAAAACTTAAGTCCCTCACACTCTCTTCTCTGCCCACGCCCAACATGCGGCTGCTGGGCTATTGTTTTTATAATGCCAAGGTCTGTGATAATCACGTTTACTCTGCCACCTCCCTTCCCTTGGACGTTTAGACCTAGCTCTGGGTTTATTTGGAAGCGTTGCTTACTTCTGGTCCTGTTACTTTCTTTTTCCTCTCCGAGTTCCCTGTCTAAATTTATATCTTGGTTGGCATAGTCCCACTTGTAAATGTGAAATCAGGCTTGTTCAAAGACACTTTGCCCATGGCAAATCAGTGCAGGAGTCGAAGATTCTCATCTATATTCGCCCGACTCCAGAGACAGTGCTCAGGAGAGCAACGGGAGCTGTGAGCTTTTAGCCTTGGGGGGATGGAGTGCAGTACTCCCTCTTCCGGAACCTTCTAGGAAGGCCAGAGGAGCCTGGATAGGATCGCAGCTTATCCTGTTCCGGGGGGTCAGTTTAGGGGCTGCGCAGGCTTTCTCGGTGCCTCTGAGAGGGCTGAGGAGGGACTTAATGACACAGGCTGCTGGTCCTCCTGGCATAGATTTAGCTGGAGTCTGATGACTATGGACAGAAAGTAGAACAATGAGTGTGCTCGCTTTGGGGGCGCACATACGAAGATTGGAACGCTACAGAAATTAGCGTGGCCCCTGTGAGGGTGAGACACAAATTTGTGAAGCATTCCATATTTAAAGAAAAAAAAAAGACAGTAGAATAATAAGGAAGCCCAAAGCATCTGTTTCCCTTCTATTAGAAACAAAAATTCCCCAACCAGGAGCCTAAACAAAGAAAAGTCTATTTTTCTTTCACTTGGGGGAAAAATGAAAGCCCAGAGGTGCAGTGTGGGTACAATGGCAGCTTATCCATGCTGGCAAGCCCCAGGGTCCTTCTCGCTTTCCATTCTGCCCTTCGTCTCAAGATGGCAGCCGGAGGACCACCAAGAAGGGGAAACTCAAGGGACCAAGAACCTGTGACTTCCCCCTACATCTCTGGCCACAACAGAGTCCTGGCCACTCCTAGCAGCCCCAGATGCTGGGATATGTCATTTTGTAAGTCTGTCAAAAGGCAGAAGCTTTGTCTCATGGTAACAGACGTGTCTTCAATGCTTTTTAAGCTATGATGGTAACAGCTACACCTATCATTTACGGATATTTGTTGGAAGGGCCAAATGTGGGTCAGGCACAGTGCTTGCTGTTGTGTGTACCGTGGTGATGTGACAAGGGTCTGCTCACATGTGTCACTTGGGGTGCTCACTATGTGCAAAGCACATGATATACTCCTTTTATTTCTTGTAACAGCACTTGGAAGTTAAGTACTTGTCCCCATCTTACAGATAGGTAAAAAGAGGCTGTGAGAGGCTTATAATCTATTCAAGGGTCCATATTCTATAACAGAGCCAAAATCCAGACCCTGGTGGTCTCCCCCAAAGCTTTGGCTCTTAATAATTTTTCCACACCAGTGGAAACCAGTGGTTTCCCTCCCTGGCTGCGTCCAATGCCTGGGACCTATCCCTCAGACTCTGATTTAACTGGTTAAAGGTGAAGACCAGGCATCAGTAAGCTTGTATTACCTTATTTAGTCCTCACAATAACTGGAGATGGAGGTATTTTTCTCTCTATTTAAAATTAGGTAAACTACGATCCAGAGAGGTAGACTCACTTGCCCAAAGTCACACAGCAAGTCCACAGTGGTGCTGGGATGTGTGTCTACATCTGTTTACCTTCTCCAAAGAGCTGTCCTTGGCTCCAGAAAAGGGTGACTTCCATGAAGTTGTGGGGTACACTGGCCAACCCCTCTGCTCCAGCCAGCCCAGAAGCCTCGCTGGGAATGTGTGTGCCCGAGGGGCAGGGCACCACGTGGAAGCTGGGTGATAAACGGGTCGGGTTATGCCAGGATGTGTGGCGGAAGCCCAGCCTGCTGAAGGCAGAGGTGTGGCTGGGCCAGGGTGGGGGCCGGACATGGGGATGCACTTTTTCCCCAGCACAACAAGCTGCGGGCTTCCTCCTCCCTAGCTGAGCCCTGCCTGATATGTCAGGCCCAGAACGGGTCACTAGCCAGGGACTGGAGGGCTGGCAGGCGGGCAGGGGCCCAGGGCCAGTCCCCAGAGGAAGTCACATGGCGGGGGTCACAGGCCTGACCCAGGAATGGTGAAGGGAGGGAGATATTTCAGGCCTGAGAGGAAGGGCCCGGCCCACGAGATGAATCACCCGGGACAGATTATCCTGAGGAAGACCTTGGGGGTGGAATTGTGATAAGCACCGTCCTCCCAAGGTGACCAGGAGCCCGCGGTCAGCTGGCCGGTGATCAGCCAGGCCACGTGCGATGTGAGCACTCAGATGTTTCGAAGAAGGCCCACGAGCTCCAGATGCATTGCCAGAGTGACTTCTCAGAGACCTTATACCATGAGGATGAACATCTCCACTTTCAGGATGAGAAAACGGAGCTCTGGAGCTAAGTCACTCGCTCAAGGTCACACGGCTGAGGTGGGATTTGAAAGGGGAGCCTGCCTTTCTCTTGCTGCCAGCAGGCCTCCCCAAAGCAGGAAGCTAAGACCGTGACTGCCCTCTCTCTCCACCAGAGCCTCACAGACAAAATGACCGGGCTCTACTCATAATGGCAAGCTCAGCCTCAGGTCTCACGCTTGTGTCTAGTTGAGGCACAGTCCAAACGCCTCAAGGTGTGAATGGGAAGGATGGAGCTCAGAGAGGGCAAAGGGCTTACGCAGGATTCCGGAGTAAGTCTGTCAGAGGCTGACGCCCTCTGACTCCTGCCTCCCAGGCCACAGGTCTGGGCATTGCACTAGTATTTGGACCCTCAGCAGCCTCTGCTCCAATGAAGCCAGGCACGGCTGACACCTGGGGAGCTGCCTAGAAGCGGAAAGTCGACTCCCGCCTCTGCTAGGAAGCCCTGCTTGATGTGGAGGGGACCTGGACATCCCTATTGTAACCAAGTCATTCTCATGGACTAAGAGGTTTGAGACACACTGGCATAGATGATCTTTAAGATTCCTTCTGGTCCTGAAGACTGGGTTCCAATATGTGTCATTACCACCACCGCCGCCACCATCAAACACCAACATGCGTTGAGTGCGTGATATACGCCAGACACTCTGCTAGATGCTTTACATATATGAGTGGGTGGGACTCATTATTATCATCCCTATTTTGCAGAGGAGGAAACTGAGGCCGAGGGGCGTTAATCGTTTTCCTAAGGTAGCACAGCCAGTGGCTGAGCCGGGACTCAAGGCTGGATCTGCTTCTCCAGGGGCCTCAGCAGCCTTTCGTATGTGACTTCCCCAAGCCAGCCATGTCTTGAGAGCCCCTAGTACCTGCTTTGGGATTCAGTCTCCCCATCCGTGGGATGATCAGTGTCCTTGCACACTTCATGCTCTGCCCCAAATTTGCAAACAGACCTTTGGGTTTGCTGCCCAGCCGAGCAGTTAACAGGACTTTGGCAGCAGGAGGAGTGAGACGCTGCTTTTCCAGCCCTGATGCCCAGTTCCAGCTCCTCCCAGTCAGGATGCTTTGGCCCTAGTCATCCTGGCCTGTTGTGTTAAGCCCTGAATCACTGACCTGGAGTGAGCGGACCTCATGCAGAGCAGTGGGAGGGCTCGGGTGGGGAGAGACCAGTGTAGAGGCCCCCATTGTTGACAGGGGTTGGGAGATGTGGGGGAAGACAGCAAGGGAATTGAGAGGTGACTTTTATTAAGCACTCACTGCGTGCCAGACACTCAGCTAGTTGCCGGGCAAGCACCTTAACCTCGCAACATCTCAGTTTTCTCTTCTGGAAAATGAGGTGGTTATGAGGAGTAAATGAGACCCATTCAATGACTCAGTTATCCAACAATCATCCATGAGGGCTGATTATGTGCCAGCTGTTGTCCTAGGAAATGCAGCAGCCAAGCGACGAGTGTCTGTCTCTTATAGGGCTAACGGTGCAGCCCGGGAAACAGACTTATGAAAATTAGTCAACCAAGAAACACGTCGTGCACAGTTGGAGACAGTGGCAATAAATGGTAGGAAGCAAAATAAAGCCAGGGTAAGATGGGTGTAGAGTGCTGTGAAGGGACAGGATGGATGGCCAGGGACCGCTTACACGAAGTAAGGGACCACCAATAAAACTACCTGGGAGGAGTGTTTCCAGGGAGCAAAGAACTAGGAGCATCCATCAGGGACCCTGGCACACAGTGGGTGCTTAATAAATGCTGAATGCTGTCATAGTTCAGAGGGAGGGACCATTTCCTTATTTTACCAGGTGGGAGGTCTCTGTGTTGCTGCCGCTTCCTAGCTGTGGGGATGTGGCCCACAGGCACCCCCTTCTCATTCCACTTGCCCCCATCCTGGGAGCGAGGGCCGGGATCGACAGCCCCAAGCAGGAGGAGGAGGCAGACTTCTGTGGGAGAGGCTGCACGAGGCCCACCAGCCTGACACACAGTGGGGGCCTTCCCGAGTGGAGACTGTGTGCCAGTCACACGGGGGTGGACACCGGACAGCCACAAGATAGCAGAGGCTCCCTCTCTCGTGAAAACCCACACAGCACTGGGTCACTGCCAGGGGCTTCCCACATCCACAGAAGGAGGCCTACACGCCTCTACTGGCAACTCCTGAGCGGCTTAGGCAACTTTCTTTCCAGCTCCTCCTCCTTTGCTCCCAGCTGGTGGCTCTCCACGGGCTGGTTACTCTGGGTCCTGAGAGCATCACCCTAGAGTGATATCTGTGAACCTTCTGGCAGTGCTCATGTGAGGTGACGGGGGCCGACCAGCACACAAGCCAAGGGGATACAGCAAGCTGGCTGCTGTGACGGGCCAGCGCGGGGCCCCGTGGAGATTAAGATCCCTGGTGGAGGAGTCTGCCAGGGACGGCTTCTGGAGGAGGGGAACTGCATCTCAAAGTGTGTTTTTGGTCATTCGGTTCTCAGCGGAGAGGTCTTCTCTGGCCACACTGGCCAAGAGGCCCCACCAAGCCACTCTCTTTCAGGCTCCTTATTAAGACTGCACTGTGCTGGTCCCTGACCTCGTGGAGATACTCCTTCCAGCACAGGGAGACAGACAAGAAGGAGACAGGGCACAGGAAGAAAAGCAGGGTCCCCGCAGTGGCCAGTGCTGTGAGGGGAGTAGATGGGGGAGGGAGGGAAGGTGGCTGAAGGTGAGGCTACTTTAGACTGAGTGACCTGGGAAGGTGTCTCAGAGGAGTGACATTTCAGGACTTTCTCAAAGCCACACAGGGTAGGGACAAAGCTGAAGGGAGAACCTCATTCTTTTGGCTTCGTTAGAAGAGCTTCTGCTCCATGCTCCGTGGTCCCAGAGTTCCCCCTTGCTGAAAAACCCGCACTTTTCCAACAGCCTTCCCCAGACACCCAGCACCAGGGGCCTGGTTCACGGGAATCTCTGCTCCTCCCAGTTGCCCCCAGCAGCTCTAAATGCTTTAGTTATAGAAGCTTTTCCTCTGGTTTGTGTTGCTACAGTTTTCTTATTAGCACAAAGGCAAAAACAAAAGAAGCAAATGCACATGGGAAGATTCTACAGCCCGAACCCCGGGAATCTGATGATGGAGACTCTCTTAAACACGGACATCCTATCCTGCTCGGCGGTGGCAGCAAGTGGTGGCGGTGGCCTTTCCGTTAATTTAATGCTATAGTTGCGTACACAGCACACCGTAAGCACTTTACACGTGGCATCTTAAACCTCACAACGACCCTAGGAGGTAGAAACTGTTATCATCCCCAGTTTACAGATGAGGGAACTGAAGCAAGGAGAATATAAGTAACTTTCCCAAGGTCACAGAGATAACAGAAGGAAGCCAGAATTTGAACCACCTAGAGCCTTCATTTACAACAGGGTCTGGTAAGGAGCAGAGCTCAGTGCATATTCCTAACGATGCTGTCCTTGGGACCCAGGCAGCCTCTCCTTCTGTATCCAGCAGGGGGAGCCAAAGGCCAGGGTCCTCTGTGCCCCTGACCCTGGCATGCTTGGTGCGGTTGCAGCACCCTGCCAAAGAGACACCCTTCTCCCTTGATGGAGGCAGAAAGAGCCAAATGGTGAGAAAGCCTCTTGCTTAGCATAGCTCTGCCAAAGAACTTTCTGTAGTAGGTCCCACTGAGTCATGAAGCAGTTAGTCACATCTGGTTCGGGGTCTTGCAATAAATCAGATACACTTCCCGCTGGGGGAGCTCTCAGTCGAGTGAAAGATTTTTAGCCCCAGAGAAAGCCCAACAACTCTTTAAGAAAAAAAAAAAAACTGACCTGGATTTTGCAGCTATTAAGTGGCAGAGTTGGTATTCAGACCCAAGCCTTTTTGACCCCAAAGTCTGTGGTCTTTTTATCAAGCCATGGTGGTCCTCAGTCGATGCTGGGTGCTGGGGATACAGAGATGCAGGAGAGAGGGTCATGTCTGCAAGGATCTCAAGTCCTAATGGAAAAGGGAGGCACGTGAGCCCAGACATCCTTCCGGTGGGAAGGGCTCTGCCAGGATCAGCTAAAGGGCCATGGAGCACAAGGGGAAAAAACGCATTAAAATGTGCTCTCCTCAAAGGAGGGGGTGATGTTTGCTGTGTTTACTGCTGGAGCCCATACCCAGCACACTTTAATCTTCAGTGAATGTTTGATGGACGGGTGAATGAAAGAGGAAGAGATCAAGTGCCTAAGACAGAGGCAAGGTTAATCAGGGAAGGCTTTTCAAATGAGTTCACATTTGGGAGGACCTTGAAGGATGAGAGGCGTTGGCCAGGTGGAAAAGAGGGGAAAGGCATTCCAGACATATGAAAAGGAATAACAGGATGGAGTAACAGTCTCAAATTTGTTTGTTTTTATTCCAACCCACAGTGTACACACACAATTGGAGCCTTATTATGTACAATGTCCTCTGTTATTTTCTGGGCTATTTCCATTTTGTAAATATTAGTGGCAACCCACTAATTTTTTGTGATATGGACACAGGGGATTTGGGAAAAGTGGAGGCTGGAGAGATGACTTGGAACCAGCCTGTAAAGACCTTTGGATGCTTGAGTTGATGAGTTTGGACCCTTTTCAATTCTTGCTTCCCTTGCGAGGCCTGACCCTGCAAATTCTTTGCTCCTTCTCTAGCTCTTTGAGAAACTTCCTGCCCACTCCTGCCTTCTTCCTCCCCAGTTCGTTCTTTCAATCTTACTGACTTGGGGCTCTGTGCTGGACTGTCCCCACTCAGTCTTCTCAGCCTCCCCGACGTCTCAGCCATGCCTTGACTTGAAGGACTGCACACCTCTCACTGTGGAGACCGTCACCCTAAAAGCCCACACCCGCCCTCCTGAGTGCCTGGCACACTCATCAACTGCCCCTTCAGTAACCACAGACTCATCACCCTCAGACCTGCTTCTGCTTGTTCCATCTCTGTGTTGTCCTCACCAGTCACAGTGCCTCCAGGACAGAATCTTGTCTTTGGGGACATATCATGCTGTCTATTCTCCTTTCAAACCAGCTCTCCAATTCATCCACTTTTCTCCTTGCCATCTGTCACCGCCCTTGTGGGGGCTGGCCTTCCTGCCCTGCATATCAGTTGACACCTCCTGCCTCCGTGTTCTGCCCCCTTCTCTCAATTCCCCATAACAGCCACCATGAGCCTTCTGAAGCATGCATCTGATTGTGTGACACCCTGCTTTATGATAAAGCTCAAACTTAATTAATATGCCCCGTGTCCCCAGATGTCTTGTTGGGTCTCATCTCTGCAATCCTCCCTACCCCCTATTCCCTCTGATACTCCATTCACCAGGCCCCTCAGACTTCCATAGGCCCTGCTTCCTCTGGCTTTGAAAACTCTGCCTGGTGAACTCCAGCTCATTCCTTCTGGATCCCAGTTTAGGAACACCTCCCTCAGGAAGTCTTCCATGACCTACCCAGTTGGAGTCCTTGTCTCTGTGTTCCCACAGTCCTCTGTGCATCTCCTGCCTTGACGCCTAATACCTTCTCCTCTATTGCAGTGACCCCCGCCTCTCTTTTCCATTAGACAGGAGGCATAATTGAAGGATTAAGAGCAGACACTGAAGTCAAAACTCCGTAGGTTCAAATCCCAATTCTGTCATGTGACAGCTGTGGGAGTTTGGGATTTTATTTAATCCCCCCATGATTCACCTTCTCCACTCTATAAGATGATGCTAATAATAAAAATATTAACAAAAAAGAATGGCAGCTACCTCACAGTATTGTTAGAGGACTAAATGAGTCCAGGAGCTGATGACAGAGCCTGGCACACAGTAAGTGCCACCTATGTGACTGATTGTCAACTCAGCCCTCAGAATAGCTGCTGCAGGAGGGCAGACACTGGATTTATTTGACCCACTGTTATATCCCCAGCACTTCACCCCAGCATCCTGGTCATGAGCGTCCCCCAACGTCTGTGGCGTGCATGAATCTTTGGTCTGAGGATGACAGTGCATACAGGAAAAAGGGGACACCTTTGGGTGATGCCTTGGAGGAAAACTGCTCAGACCTTAGCATTGACTGCGTCTGAGGGTGGGAGAGGAGGAGGAGGAATACCAGAGGAAAAGGTTGGCTAGGATGGACTTTGTGACTGTCCCTCCCAACCCCTTAGCTGTTCCAGTCTCTCTCCCCCACTGTCATTCATTGCTACCTTCATCCACAGGAGGGCTCCAGCCAGCTTAGGGGTCACTGTTCATTCCTCTCTTCTCTCTCTCTTTCCCTCCCCTCTCTCAGTTGGAACCTTCCAAGTCCTGTCAGAGCTGCCTGTCAGACCTAGGCCCAGCGTCCTCCCTTCTCCCCGCATCCCCCTTCTACCTTAGTTGTCCCAGTTATGTTGCTGTGTAACAAGCACTCCCCCCAAAGTAGTGGCATAAAGCAATCATTTCATTCTACTCACAAGTTATGGGGCTTGGGAATTTAGACAGGGCACACTGGGGATGACTGCAGAAGCCCCTGTCCACAGTGCCTCGGCTGGGAAGACTCAAAGGGAGGGATGACCTGCTGGCCTGGGGTTGGAATCATCTGGAGGCTCCTTCGCCCACATATCTGGCCGCCGGGTCAGGATAACTCCAATGCTGAACTGGGACTGTGGACTGAAGCCCTACCTATGCCTGGGCTTCCTCACATCATGGCAGCCCCCAGACTCCTTCCAGGGTGGCTCAGGGTTCCAGCAGGAGTGTTCCAGCCAACAAGGTGGAAGCTGCACTGCCTCTTATGACCAAGCCCAAAAGCCTTGCATCATCACTCCTGCCACACAGAAGCCCGGCCGGATTCAAGCAGGGAGAGCACAGAAAGCCCACCTCTCAATGGGAGGCACGTGGAGTAATTGTGTGGCCATTTTAAAACCACCAGTGCCTCGTACCTGGACCCATGGGGTAGTCTCCTCTGTGGTCGGCCTGGCTCCACTTTGCCCAGCCCTACCCTTCACCCCCCACCTCCCTGGATTCTCTGCAGGGCAGCCAAGGGGGAGCTTTTGAACACACATGTCAGATGAGTCACCCTTCTTCATATCCCTCCAATGTCTTCCCGCTGAACGCCCCCCCTGAGATCTAAGCTCCCTGACATGCCTACACAGCTCTGTGGGATCTGTGAACCCCCATCTTCTCCCTTCCACCCCACTGGCCTTCCTTCTCGTTCTTGAGCCCAGCCCCACAGCCCCTCCTGGGGCTCATGCCCACCTCCATGCTTCTGCATTGCTGTCCTCCCTCTTGAAATGCTGGGACCCCAGATCCTGTGTCCTTCAGGTCTCAACTCGAATGCCACCTCCTCAGATCTTAACTATCCCTGGGCACCCAATGTTGTCTCCATCATCACTCTGTTTTATTATCGTCACCTCTCCCTGTGATGTCTGAAATTACGTATTTGTTTACCTCTGGTCTGTCTCCCTCACTAGCTCCAAGAGAGAAGGTCCTGTGTCCTTTCCTCCTATCCTTGGTGCCCGCCTGGCAGACATTTGTGTAACGTGAATGAAGGCATGAACAGCGGTTTTCAGAGAAGATTTAGAAAAGCAATTCTGAAGGATAGGCAGGCCTGGTGAGGTGGTGTTTAATGTGTGTGTGGTTGGGGGGTGCTGTTTCTAAACCGGCTCTCCCACTTTCTAGCTGGTGACTTTGGGAAAACACCTTCGCGTCTCTGAGCCTCAATTTCTTCAGCTGAAACGTGAGTCCAACAGCCGCTAGCTCACTGGACTGGGGTGTACATCATAAGGAGGGATCTGCGCCTCTGGTCAGCTAGAACGCTCAGAGCACCCTGTTTCGGGGAGCTAGGCGGACCTACAGCACCCGCCGCGCCCACCAGGTGTCGCCGTGAGCGCGCGCTGAGCTGCCCGCCGCGCCAGGCGCCCTCGGGCGGCTCCGGAGGCCCACGTCTGGGTCCCGTGCAGGGCATCCTGGCCTCAGCCCGACTTCGACTGTCCGCTGGGAGCGGCATTCCAGAAGAGGCTGCCCTACCTGGGCGCCCACCTGCCGCACCCCCTCGAATAGACAGGGGTGGGGGAGGAATATGCTGAGCCAGTTATCCCCGCTACGCGGAAGGGGGCGCCCTCTTCTGAAGCTGGGCTCGGAAGCCTGGGGAAAGGGGGAACCCGGGTGCCACCTAACACCCCCAGCTCTGAGCGCTCGGCCAGGCGGGGAGGACGAGGAGGCAAGCCTGGGCGCGGGGATTCTCGGCTGAGCCTAGATCTTAACACCGCGGGCAGTCGCTGGGCGCCAGGTCGACCGCAACTTGCGAGCTAGCGACCCGTGGGGGTCGAGCGGACTCCCACAGCCCCCTGCCCGGCTCCGCACTCCGGAGCCGGGAGGGGGCGCCGCGGGAGCGCGTGGGGCAAGGCGTGAGCGCGCCCTTGGAGCTGGCGGCCCTGTCCCGCGGGCGCGGGGGTGCGGGGCGGGCGCTCCGGGGAGGCGGGCGAGGGAGGGGGCGGGGGAGGGACGGGAGAAAGGAGGGAGCGAGGGAGGGGCGGGGGCGGGCGGCAGCAGCGCCCCCGCACTCCCCGCGCCTCACTCACTTGCACCGGCCGCTTGCGCGCAGCCCGGCGTCGCCCCGCGCCGCGCTCGCTCCTCCCTCCCTCCTCCCGCTCCGTGGCTCCCGCGCTCCCGGCGAGGCTCAGGCTCGGAGCAAGCGGACGGGCGCACGGACAGACGGCCCCCGGGACGCCTCGGCCCGCGCCTCCGGGGCGGGCTATGTTGATAGCCCCGCCGGGGCCGGCCCGCGGGATCAGCACAGCCCGGCCCGCGGCCCCGGCGGCCAGCGGGGACTATGAACCGGAAAGCGCGGCGCTGCCTGGGCCACCTCTTTCTCAGCCTGGGCATGGTCTACCTCCGGATCGGGTAAGAGCCGCTCGCATCCCCTGCACGCGTGTCCTGGCAAAGTTGGCTTGGCCCTGGGAGGGGGTCGGCCGCCGGCCACCAACTTCTTCGGCCCCTCAGAGAGGCTGGGTGGGCGCGGTGCGGGCGCTGTGGGCGCACAAAGGCCCCCCGCAGGCGGGCGCCCCAGGGGCGCGCACAGCTCTAGAGACTGGGCAGAGGTCCGGCCATCCTGAGGATATCTGATTCTGGAAGCCCCCAGAACCAGAGACAGCCAGTGGGGACGGTCCGGCTTGGGGGACTCTGAGGAGAACTAGCTGCTGCAAAGGTCAGCCTCTCCTAGGGACACTTCTGACACGGGCAGAGGAACAGCAGGTCCCACAGGAACAGCAGAGCCGGGAGTCAGGACGACAGCCGCTCCCAAGAGTTCAGCCCCCAGAGCCTGAGAGGAACTGTACATAGAGGCGCGGGCACAGCCACTCCTGGAGACAGGGCAGTCCCCGGGTGGCAGGCGGGGCCGGTCCTTGCAACGGGGAACAGGTACCTAGAGGGAGGGACCTTCGCTGGCAAAAAACAAACCGCTGCTCAGATCCCTGACACCACCCGATTTCCAAGAACCCTCAATACTCCCAGAGCCCTTTCTCAGGCCAAGGGGACAGCGCCTCCCATCCCCAACGAACACACACAAAGGTAGGACGAGAGATGGCCCTAGACACCCAGAGAGACAAGCTCGAAGAGCCAGCGCCAGAGAGAGGCGGGCCACCCCGCCCCCTAAAACTGGGCACTGGAGTCCGGCGGCGCGCCTGCGGAGCAGCCCTCCCTGCTGCACTCCAGCATTTCCAGGGAGGTGGGGCCTGGGGCGGCGCTCTGGCTGGAAAGTGGGAGGGGGTGGCTCGGGACACGTCTTGGAGCTGCATTTGCAGGACCAGTCACCCTTTGTACTTAGGAGATAATGCGCGTGAAGCACGGAGGGGTGGGGGTGGGGGGCTTGAGGGATTCGTAGAGGTTCTGGCGCTTTATAAAGGGCCACCTTGGCAGGTTTCACACGACCTGCTTTCCCACCTCCAGGGGGGCACCTCCCCACTGCTCGGCTTTGGGAAGGGGGCAGACTGCGGGGGCTGCGGCGAGGGTGTGTGTGTGGCAGAGCCTTTGTGTTTTTCCACTACCACTCCTCCCCTTTCCCCACCCCGCGTCTCCGTAGCGGGCATTTCGCAAGTTGAACCGCCGCGGCTGCAAGCAGGTGCGCGCAGAGCCGACAAGGCGGCCGCCAGCCGCGACCGCGGACCGAGAGGCGACCGCAGGCGGAGAGGCGGCTGCGGGGCTCGCGCGCTGTCTGCCTGCGAGTGTGTTCTAAGTGTTATTGATTCATCCGCGTCTGGGTGGCTTTTCTTTTTCTCCCTGCTTTAATCTTCATCTTGGCCCGCGCCCCGCCACCCCGGGCGCATCCAGCATCCAGGAAGCTGGTCGGGCTGATTGGCGCTGGCCGCGTGAGGCTTTATCTTCTTTTTAATTAGAATCGGGGCGGAGGGACCGGGGAAGGGAGAGAGAAAGGGAAAACAACAGAAAATAACCTCCCCTGGCTGCCCCGCCCGCCGGACCTCCCGCCGGCGCGCGGAGACCTCATTGGCCCCGCAGGGGCCCAGCTGCCCTGCAGGGTGGGAGGAAGCTACGGAGGGCGCTGGCCTTCAGCACCGCAGTCGCCCTTTGGGGCGGGAAGAGGTCCAGGTCAGGAAGAGGAGTTACAGGGTGAATTTGGCCCAGGCCCTGATGCTCCCTGAGCCTCGGGTTATCCATCTGTAAAATGGGCGTGAGGGGTAAAGTCCCAAGGTCCTTAAGAAGCCTTCCGGCTCCCCAGATGGTTCCTTCCTGCTCAGGGCCGATGGCAGGGCATCCGCGGTTTTCTTATTAATGTGGATAGTTTCCGTGACTCAAGCACTATCCCCTGTAACAATCAAATCCAATAATAATAAAAACCACAACAGCAGCACATTTATTGAGTACATACTAGGTGCCTGGCAACTTTTGAACACTTTCCCTGTTTTAACACGTTTAATTTTCACAGCAACCCTGTGAAATGAGGACTAATGACCAATATCCTCATTTTAGTGATGGAAAAGCTGAAGCACAGAGAGGTGATGTAACTTGCCCAAGGCCACACAGCTAGTGGGTGAAGGAAGCTTTGATGGTCCCCTAGACCTTAGCTGCTGGATTATTGTTCCTATGAATTTTTGACTCTAATATATCATTATACTCTGCTGGGATAGGGATTCCCTGGTGGTCAGCTAGGCGTTCACAGGTTCCCCCTGACTTGTGGCAAAACATCTCCGCTTGACAATCTTTCCATGCTGCCTCTTCCTCAAACATTTCAAACATTCTAGCTCTAGCTGTGTGCAACTCTCTTTCGGTGGCTGAGATGGATGAATGAGAGCTGTAGCAAGGCTCCGGTTTCAGATCGGTGACCCACTAGCCTCTAGATCTCAATCTCTGTGAGCCTCAGTTTTCAGATATGTGAAAGGGGTATGGGGATTCCTGCCCACCAAGCAGGATCTCATGTTTGCAGCAACACCTGTCTACTGCCTTGGCATGGTAGGAATGCTGCAAAAGTTCACTGATGCATTCAACACATATGGGGGGGGGTGCCTGCTGTGTCCTAGGTACTAACCCTGAGTGATATTTTGGAAGCTCCGTAACTCATTCATTCATTCATTCATTCAGTAGTCATTTAGTGAACCAGCAGACAGAGTCCCTGCCCCCGAAGAGCTCATAGTCTAATGAGAAGGACAAGTGATAAACAAAGTGGGTACACAGAACCAAACATGTACATTAAAACATTTCAGAAGACCGTAAGTAATCCAGAGAATTAGGTAAACAAAACAGAGACTGTGATGCAAAGTTATGAAGGGTGGGATGGGGAGGCAGGTTCCCTTAGCTGGGGTGGTCAAGGAAGATGTCCCTTGAAGTCACAGGAATGATGGCAAGAAGCCAAGCCTGTGAAGCTCAGGGAAGGGGAGAGATTCTAGGGTAGGGGACTGGTAAGGACAAAGGGCCAGAGGCAGGAAGAGGGCTGGTGTGAGGCAGGATTGGAGGGCAAGAGGGTAGGAGTGGTCAGTTATGTGCTTGGAGAGGAGTGGGGTCACCTCATCTCCTGCACTGGTGGTACACAGAGACTCGCTTTAAGAAATTCCAATTGCAGAGCAACTTCCTGTAGCTGAGTCCCAGGATGGAAAGTGTGAGGCACTTTGCCCAGGGCTGGCTGTGGCCTTCAATAAATGGAAGCTCTTATTATTATAACCAGAGTGAGGCATCAGGGGTGAGTCTTCTCTTGAAAAGCTCCAGGCCTGTGGACCATCTTTGTGTAGAGGGAGGGCTACCTGCACCATCAGGGTTGCCCCTGGAGCTTGTCTGGGGTTATCTTGATATTAGGAAACGGCCTCACCCTCGGCCAGATACCCAGGAGTCACACTGACGCCTGTCTTTCCCTCGTACCCTTCCCCATCCCTCCCCTCAGCTCCAGCCTTCTATCAGTCCATCAGCAAGTTTGGTCAGCTCCATCTGCAGCCACCACCCCCTCTTGCCTGTCCCTTCTCCCTGCTCCTGCTTTGGTGCTCCGCATTCCTCTTTCCGGTGGGCCTGGAGGGATGAGATCCTGTCAGTTTCCTGCTTACAGCCTTTCAGTGCTCCCTGGTGCACCTGAGAAAATTCTAGCCCTCTACCAGATTCTCTCCTCAGACTCTCCCCTCCCTGAGCCCTGCACCAGCTTCTGTGGGATCTTTCTGTTCCTTGGTGATCCCAAGCTTGCTCCCCTCCCCTTGGCATTTGCCGCTCCCTCTGCCCAGATTACTCTCCCCCAGACCTTCCCAGGACTGGCTCCTGGCCCTTCAGGCCCTGCTGCACTGCACCTCCCCAGGGAGGCCATCCTTGACCACCCCAGCTAAAGTGGCCCCTCTCTCTTTCCTCTCCCAGCATGGTGCCTGGTACTTGATAGGTGTCCAGTACGTATCCAGGCAGAGAATGAGTTAGGAAGATGGGAACCGCGTGAATGGTCACAGGCATCCTCTAGGCGGGGCATGCCTGGAGGGGGTACACATGCTGCATTGGCATATGCAGAAAGAAAATAGTAGACCTATTTGCAATTACTTTTCCAAGATTTTGTTTGTAATACAACATATACGTACACACCAGAGAGTATATATATAAATGTACAAGCAGTTGCGTTTTTTTTTAACATGTACCCACTACCTTTCAGGGCAACTGCTGCAGGAAACTCTGTAGTTTTCATCCCCTTGCTTGCCTTTGCAGTTTTACCACGTAGACACGATTCCTAAACAATATTGGGTTTTAGTTTGAATGATTTTAGCTTTCATCTCAGTTGAACCCTACCGTAAATCCGAAGGCGACTTCCTTTGGGCACAGTGTTATATTTGTGACGTATGTCATCTTTTTTGTGTCAATCTTAAAAGGATATCGAGCCTCACTAATATCGAATATCCGCACTACAATAGTACCGATATGGAATACAAAATGAATACGTGTGGGTTAGGGGTGCAGTATCAAAAAAGTTGGGAGACCCCTGCTGGGAGCAACAGGGGTGGGTAGGGGTAGGGAGTGGGGATAACAGTGTCAGACACCCTGGGAGGCCTGTAGGCCATGCCCCCCACCTTGCTGGCCTAACACTCCATTTCTCTGTGTCCCCTGCTCCAGTGGCTTCTCCTCGGTGGTAGCTCTGGGCGCGAGCATCATCTGTAACAAGATCCCAGGCCTGGCTCCCAGACAGCGGGCGATCTGCCAGAGCCGACCCGACGCCATCATCGTCATAGGAGAAGGCTCGCAAATGGGCCTGGACGAGTGTCAGTTTCAGTTCCGCAATGGCCGCTGGAACTGCTCAGCACTGGGGGAGCGCACCGTCTTCGGGAAGGAGCTCAAAGTGGGTATGTGCTCACCCAGACAACTTCTCAAGGTCTTAGAGGCTGTGGGGGACCAGAATACCCTCAGGATCCCTCCGCGACCCTCTCACCTGCCCCATGCTGGAAAGCTCCCTAGTATGGGGTCTGCAGCTGTCGGGACTTGAATCAGGTCTCCTGGGGAGGGTCAGCTCTCTAATTCGAATCCAGACCACTCCAACCATTTATGGCAAAGTTGAAAACCAGCAACCAGTGGCCTAAATGGTAATTGGCTGATATAGCACTGAGGTTTCTTAAACTGAAAACTAATTAAAAAAAAAAAAAAGCTTTTCCACCTAAAATTATGAATTTCTGGCTTCTTTTTAAAAATCGGCAGGTCTATTGATAACTTACATATGTGCCTACATAGTTCTAATGGGGTCAAGCTGAGAATGAAGCTTCCTTTAAATGGAGCCACTGCCACAGTCCCCACCACTCCCTATTATCACCCAACCCCCTTTTATGACTCACCAGGACACTGCGGGCATTTGAATTTGCAACCCCTGTTTTGTGGGAATCGTGTGTTTCTTGGACATGCATAGAGGAGCATGGGTGTGTGTGTGCACACACACAGATACACAGAGACATGCACAAAGTGTCAGGTCACACATTTGGTTTTCAAAAGCAATTGTGAGAAAATCCTGGTGGAAAAGGGGTTGGTCATTGGGAGGCCCCGATATTTGTGGAAAAGGCCATGTTGTGTGTCTTTCTTGTGTGTGTCTGGACTAGGGGGCCAGGAAGTCTGCAGACTTGCTACCAAGCTGTGAACTTCCCTGAAAATAAGTCTGCCTCAGGTCTCTTTGGGCTGGAGTGGTTCACCCAGCCTGCTGAACTGCTCTAAAAGTACCCCTGAGTTCTCTCTCCCCCTCAGCCCCAGCATCAGTAAGTTCAGTGGATATTGAAAAGATCCACCCTGAGTCCGGTCATTTCTCAGTGTCCTTACCTCCTCCCCCTCAGGTCACACAGCTGGTGCCTCTGGACTCCCTGGCTCCCCCATTATCCTGCTGCCCCCTGGCTATTCTGCAGACCTTCCTGCAGGCAGGGCCCTCCTTTGTAAATGAAAATCAGATCATGTCATTTCCCTGCTTAAAACTCCACGGAGGCTTCCTCTCATTTTAAGATGCTGCTGACCTCTGCCCCCATCTGCTCCCATCCTCCCCCTCCCCCTTGCCCACCCAGGCTTGTCTTTTTTCCCAAACACACCACGCTGGGTCCTGCCCTGGGGCCCAGCACCACACATTCCTTCTGCCTCAGATCCTTTCTCACAGCCAGCACCCCAGAGCCCCTGCTTTCTGTGCGCATCTCTCCCTCCCGGCCTCTGGCCTCCAGGCCTCCCTTGATCACCGGGGTCTAAGTCCCCTTTTATTCCCAAGCACTTGGCACTGTGACTCATTCCTCACCCCTTGGGAATACCAGCTTCATGAGAGTTGGGGCTCCCCGTCACACTCACCACAGATGTTTCCTTCCTCCTTCTTGGAAGGAAGAACAGTGTCATCTGGGTCCTGAGCAGGTCATGTTTGGTCACCGTCTTCTGTAGGCACCTGCTTACTCACGCCTGAGGGGGACAGACCCCAGCTTCATGGTGAGGTTGGCAGGGGGCGTGGCGGCCTCCTCTTATAGAACTTCTCTTCACATCCATGCCCTTTCCGACATCTTCGTGGTTAGACTTCTGCCCTGTACCACCTGCCCTTTCTTCTCCCTCTTCCAACCTCGGGGCTGACTTTTCAGGCGGAGAACGGGGCCCAGAGAGAGGGCAGGGCTGCCCTGGCTCAGACCTGGAGGTGGCATCAACGCTGGGAGTCCAGTTTGGGTCCTGAAATCCCCATCTTGTGAACCTTCTGCTGGCACCCATGGTTTTTCTGCCGTCTGTGGCTCACATCCCCAGTGCCCTGTTCCTGGGGAGCCAGGCCTGGGCTCTGGCATTACTTTAAACTTGTGTGTGCTGACATATGAGATGTTACAGGCGAGGAAACAGGCTCAGACTTGTCCAAGGTCCATGAAAGTGAGTGACAGGGTGTCCCAGGACTGGGTTGATGCCAGCACGGTCTGCAGCCTTGGAAAACCCAGCCCATAGCCTGGCATTATAATAGTGCGTGCTGGGGTGCAGTGGAGGGCTATGGTGCCAGGAGGCCCTGCTGTCCAGCCATCGTCCCAGCTGACCAGAGTTGTAGAATTGAGGGAATCCATTGCACATTGAATGACCTCAGGGATTCCAAGCAAAGAGAGGAGCCGAAGAAAATGCGGTGCATAGCAATGCTAGGGCAACAGGTCCACAGGCTTGGAAGTGAGTGCAAGCCAGGACCAGGAGGCATGTGGCATCACACTGAGCAGTTTGAGTTTCTAGGTGGTGGGAGCAATTGGAGAATTTTGAGCAAGGCATAGCTGCCAAAGTAAGGTCATACTGTATGAAATAGCCACTACTCCATGATTTTTGGCCTGCAAAAATGGCAACATCACATGATCCAGCGTAATAGCGATTCTGGAAGACTCATTAAGGGGTGGCTATAAAATTCATTCGTTTATTTACATCATTCGTTAACTCACACGTTCACCAAGTATTTACTGTGTGCCCACCATGGCTGGAGGCTGCTGCTCCAGCCTGTTTGGTCAAGGAAAGCCTCTGGATATATGAGGGAGGTGAGCCACAGGCATATCTGGGGGAAGGACATGCTGAGCAAAACAATGGATGTGCAAAGGCCCGCCAGGCAGGAACGTGTTTGGCAGTTTGAGAAACAGTGAGAGGGCTGGTGTGCAGTGAGCTGAAGGACAGTGAGCAGGGGGAGGAGGAAGTCTCAGGTCAGAGAAGGAGCCAGGTGCCTGACAGCGTGACATCTGTCAGGTCTTCCTCCAGGGAATGGAGAGCAAGGGAATGACAGGCTCTGACTTTGGACCTCGCAGCCTTGCTCTAGCTGCCGGGATAGAATGAACTGTGGAAGTCTCAGGGTGAGAGTTCGGAGTCCGGTCCAGTCTTCTGGGCGGGAGGCGACACTGGCTATGGCCTGAGTGATAGCAGTGCAGATCTGCTTTGGAAGTGAGCTGCTGAGGATGGAGGGGGACTGACGACCTGAAGGCCACTTAGCAAGGAGTTACCCTGACCCGGAACCTGAAAGGTGGTGGCGGTGGAGCAGAGGACAAGGAGGCCCAAAGGAGACTCCCAGGGGTCTGAAAAGTCACTTCCCCTCTGAGCCTTGGTTTCCTCATGTGTAAACATAGCCTGCTTGAGGACACCAAGAAGCAAGCCTCAGATTTCGGCTCTTGCGCTCTTCCTCAGTGCCCTCGGTGCTCTAGCCCTCATGGGATCGCCTCTTCCTGGCAACGACCAGCCAGCAAGGCTGCCTTGTAGGTGAGGCATCAAGAGTGTAGCCTTTGACTTTGGGAGGAGCTCTGGCCATCAAGGCTACACTCCAGACGGCAGGAAACATCGCCTCCCCACCCCCAACCCTATACTTCTGCTTACATCTCATTGGCCAGAACTCAGTCTGCCAGCTACACCTAGCTGCAAGGGAAGCTGGGAAGTGTAGTCTTCTATTAAGAGTAGCTCTGAGACCAGCTCAGAGTCTGTGACTGAGGAGGGAGGGGAAAGTTGACATGGGGGTGGGCAGCTCCCCCCTCCCCATAGTTCTTCATCTCATGTTGAGACCCGAAGGCTCAACTTCTACCACCTCCTTAGCCACTCTGGGCCCCAGCTCTGTGTTTCATGGCTCTGTCTCCCCTCCCGAATGTTCCAGATTTTACTGTCTGGATCTCAGAAGGCCATGGGCATGTACCGGACAAAGCCCTCTTGGATGCTGGAAACTGAAACCCAGTTCAAAACCCCCTCAGGCAAAAAGGGGAATTTATGTCTGCTTAAGTCACTGCAAAATCAGGGATGGTGCTGACTTTTGGAATGGTTTCTACCAATCCCAGACCTGCCTCCGGGGGTGGCAAGATGGCTCTGAAAGCATCAGCACCACAATTTCCAGGTTCTAGTTTTGCAAGAAAGAGCGTTAGCCTTTCTCTGGGGGCACCTGCAGAAGTCCTAAGGTTCATCCCGACTGGATCAGCTAACAGGGCTTGACTTTGGGACATGTGTGCATCCCAAACCAATCACAGTGGCCAAAGGCAGCAGTGCTTTTGTTGGCCAGACCTGGGAGCCCCACCTAGACCATCCCTCAGGGGAGAGGGACTGCTCACGAGTCCATCAGCCAGCTCCGGCTCCTGTAACAAAGAGCCATAGGCGAGGCAGCTCAAACAAAGATGCTTCTTTCCTCACAGTTCTGGAGGCCCGAAGTCTAAGATCAAGGTATCAGCAGGTTTGATTTCTTCTGAGGCCTCTCCTTGGCTTGCAGATAGCCGCCTTCTCCCTGTGTCCTCACATGGTCTTTCCCTGTGCGCATGCCCTTGATGTCTCTGTGTCCTAATCTCCTCCGCTTATAAGGACACTAGTCAGACTGGATTAGGACCCACCATAATGGCCTCTTTTCAACTCAATCACTGCTTTAAAGGTCATACCTCCAAATACATATTGTCCCTTGTCACATTCTGAAACACCCGGGGTTAAGGCTGCAACATATGAAGGGGTGGGGGACACAAGTCAGCTCATAACAATGAGCAGCCAGAGAGCAGAGTGGCTCTGTGCTTTAGGGAAAGGCATACAGGGTGTGGTGGGTGCTCAGGGGTGAGACTCCAAGGTTGGGAGAAGTGGACTGGACAGTGGAGATGGCCCTTGATCTGGGTAGGAAGAATTTCACCAGTAAGTGGCGTCCCTGGCTGAGGGAACAGTGGGGCAACGACACAGACATTGGCTTGCTAAGATGATCCTGAACAGGGGTCTGCAGCCTCAGGGGGTCAGTAGTCTCAGATGAGATGGCAGGCCAACTCTTCAGGGGTCTTAAATGCCAGAGATTATTAGAATGCCTTGCGTGACTCCACACCAGCTTTATCAACTGCTGCCCAGTGTGGCCCTCGGCAGCTTGAGAAAGCATTCACCCCCCTTCTGCCTTTTCCTTTTCTTAAAAAACACAATGAACCCCCCTTGAATCCACCACCCAACACAACTAGAACAAGAATGGGTAATTTACACCCGCTACTGTGACCATCCCTTGTGCGCCCCCTGCCTCTCCCTCCCAAGCCATGCTTTCTCTATCCTGAATCTCGGGTTTCCCATTCCATGCTTGTTCATGTCTGTTTTATCATATTGATGTAGTCCCCAGAAGTAAATTAATTGGTTTTAGTTGTATTTAATTTTATAAAAAAAGACATCACCCTATATCTAATCTTTTTTGGATTTACTTTTGTCACTCACTAGCAATCAAACCCATCTTCATTGTTCCTTTGGCTATTGTTGACCCCTTTTGGTTGTGGTAATAGACTCCGGTCTATGCTTCTGCACTTTTGGTTGTGGGGCATCTGGGTCACCTCTAAGCATTTGCTTATTACATTGCCACCACAGGCCTCTTTGTGCACGTCTCCTGGTGCCCATGTGTGTGTGTTTCTCTTGGTTGTATATGGAGGAATGGAACTGATGGTCACAGGGTATGAATGTCAACCTGATCTCCACAGTGACTGTGCCAAGTGCCACTCCTGCCAGCCAGCAGGGTTGATCCACAGCTTCTCCAACACTTGGCATTATCCAGACTTCATTTTTGCCTAGGGAACAGGTATAAAACGCTTCCTCACTGTTGTCTTGATTTGCATTCCCCTGAGAAGTAATTCGGGTGAACCCTCTTCCTATATTTACCGGGTGTACATGTTTACTCTTCTGTGTGTTGCCTGTTCATGCTTTTTGCCCATTTTTCCATCCAGTTTGTGTTCTTCCCTCAGGTTTGGCCATCATTGTTGTAGTACTGAGTCATGGTGCAGGGGAGGGAGGCTGGATCAGGCAGCACCCCAGGGGTGGTGGCTCATATGGGGCTTCACTCTCCTGTCTTTTGTCTTTTCACTGAGGATCTGTAGGGGCCAGGCACTGCGACAGCCCTTCCTCATGCATAGCCTCATCTGTCCCCACGAAAGGAGGTCTGTCTACCTCCATCTCAGGCTCTGAGCAAAGTGGAGGCTAACCAAAGTCACATGGCTCTTTTGTGTCAGAGCTGAGGTGGGTAGTGAGTTCCCTGCTGCTGGGAGATTCTTCTGTTTGTGTGAGCCTGCCAGATTTCAGATTCTCCAGGCTGACATGTATTTGAGAACCTTGTCTTCTTGTTGGGCCATGTGGCAGCCAAGTGAACATTGGCATCAAAGTCATATGGCCAGGTTTCCATCCCAGCCCAGCCACTAGGACTCTGAGAGAGTACCCCACCTTTCCTATCTTAGTCTGCCCATCTGCAGAATGGGGGAGTCACATGACCCATCTTGCCAGGTGCCAACATTGTGCAGGATTTAAGACCCCGACACCTACAGATTGGGGCCATCAGAAAGCATCCCTTTGCCTCTCCCAGGAGGCTCACATGTCCATCTCAGATGAAGGTGAGCTCAAGGGATTGGGGATGTAGGCACTAGATTTTATTCTTGGTGCAGTAGAGTGGGGAGGTGTAGAGAAGAATGGGGACATGCTATTGGTGCAATTGCTAATCCAAGCTCACCATTCTGACTCTACCTGTGAAATGTACCTGCCAGACCGTCCACTTCTCACCACCTCCACCAGCACCTCCTGGTTCAAAACCTCCATCTTTAGAGAGTTGTTGCCCAGACAGCCACATCAGCCTCCTCATGCACCCCTGCCTCCCCAACCGCACAGCTGTCCAGGTAGCATCTTTCCAGCATTACTGTGATCATGGCGGCCCCCTTGTAAAACCCTGTTGTGGTTTCCCATTCCTCTGGGAATAAAATACGGACAGGGTCCCTGGTTCTTTACAGACGTCGGTGACTGCACCCAGACCCCATCTCACTCCATCTCCATCCCATCTCTACCCCAGTCCTTCTGCCTTTCTCTTGACCCTCAAGCATGCCAAAGCCCTTCCCACCTCAAGGCCTTTGCCCTGGCTTGTCCTCTTTGGCTGGATTCCCTTCTGTCCTTCCATTCCTGGCTCACGTGTCACCTCCCCAGAGAAGCCTTCAGGACACCCCTGAGTAGCACAGATCACACGTCCCTGTCTGCCCCTTACCTTGCCGGATTTTTCATATCACATCACTACCCCAGGGCTCATTTGTGCAGCACTGTATGACAACAGTTCAACCCCAAGGCCACCTGCTTGGTTCTTTTCCTGGCTTCCCCATTTTCTAGCTGCAGACCTTGACCAAACAGCAATGATAATAGTGTCTGTTCCACAGGCTGTGTCCTATAGGTTGAGATCATTTATTCCCCATGAAGCATTCAGAACTGTGCCTGGCACACAGGATGTGCTCCGGAAATCATAGTTGTGGTGTTGCTCTCTTCTATGTCTTGGGCCAGAAGGCAGCTCTGTGAGGAAGCAGAGGCCTCTGACACAGCACCTGGCATGTGGAGGGCATGGTGACCACAGATGGGCACAGAAGGGTCTTCCCTGGGTACTGGGTACCTGCCGTTAACTCCCTCTGGAGCAGGACATGGAAGAGAAGGGTGAGAGGGAGAAGCAGCCAAATGATAGCAGGTAACCTGTCTGCCCTGGCATTATGCAATTCTCCACTCAAATGCCACCTCCTTTAGGAGGCCTTCCTTGACCATCAAGGTTGGTCACCCCATGCTGATGTCTTTACAGGACTTACCACTCTCAGAAGTGACATTGCTTACTTTTGCAAGGATGTGTCCAATATCAGTCTTCTCCCTGACCATGGGGGTGTCCATGGAACCCAGGCCTGTCAATCATCTTCTCCTGGGACACCCCCAAGACCTGGCACACAGTAGGTGCTCAGGAAACACATGAAGCAATGCACCACCATGAAGCTCCTCTTTACCCTGTGTGCCAGCAGCAGCTCTGAGCCCCAGAGGACAAGGCCTTGGTCTTATTTCTCTTCTGACTCCCAGGTCTGGGTTGTACCTTGCTCACAGGAAGCACACTGTTCCCTCCGTTGTGTGAGTGAATGCTTTTCATTTTGACCCCAGTACATTTCATTTTAACCCATTTTAGCCTGGCATTCTGTTGGTTCTCCCTTCCACCTTTGCATTGGCTTAAATGGGATAAAAATGCTGATGAGGTCAAGGCCTAGGGAAGACCCCTTCCCCATAGCATGATTCAAGAGGACTTGTTCCCAGGGTCTGTTCAGCAGAATGGTAGGGTCCCCTCCCTCCCTCGCTACTTTCCTCCCTCCCTCCACCCGCTTCTCTGGAGTGTTCGTTGGATGATAAATTGGGGAACTCAGAATGCTATGCTCCCTGCTTGAGGTCAGCCAGAATGCCCACCCACGTATTAAAGGCTCTGAAAAGTCTTATAGACAGGAGAGGAGCTTGAACAGGCTTCTGCTGGAGGGTCCATTCATTTCTGACCTTGGACTCACTGACCATCTGGTGGAACTGCTCTTCAGAGGCCCCCACACTGAGACAGAGCACTCTGGAGAATCTCACAGGTTGACCATGCTCATAATATGGTTTGGAACTAGCTAGGAATTGTCCTAGGTGTGTTCACTCACCAAGACCTCCATCTTTCCCCAACGGTACAGCAGCGGCACGTCTTAGCTTCTGACATCGGCATGCACAGTGAAACGTATTCAAGTCAGATTACCCTTGAAAGTGCCTTAAATCAGCCACAAAATTCAGAATACCTTGTCTTCTACCGTAAAGCATTCATATGAATGTATAATGTATAGGAAGGAATGCACAGTATAGAATGAACAGTAGGAGTCTAAAATTTAAGTATACATGTTAGAGTGCTTTTGTTTTTGGGTTTGTTTTGTTTTGTTTTTTAAGATTTTATTTATTTATTTGACAGAGAGAGAGAGACAGCCAGCGAGAGAGGGAACACAAGCAGGGGGAGTGGGAGAGGAAGAAGCAGTCTCCCAGTTGAGCAGGGAGCCCGATGCGGGGCTCGATCCCAGGACCCTGGGATCACACCCTGAGCTGAAGGCAGACGCTTAACGACTGAGCCACGCAGGCGCCCCTTATTTTTTGATTCCACATATAAATGAGATCATACAGCATTTCTCTTTGTCTAAGTTTACTGAGCATAATGTCCTCAAAGTCCATCTGTATTGTCACAAATGGCAGGAGTTCTCTCTTTTTTATGGCTGGATGATATCCCATTTTATAAAATGGTATATTTTATATCTATCTATCTATCTATCTATCTATCTTTGTCTCTATCTCTCTATCTACATATATCTCACATTTTCTTTATCCATTAACGCACAGTTAATGTACAATGTATCCACTGATGTAAACGTCAGTTGTTTCCGCATCTTGGCTTTTGTAAATAATGCTGCAGTGAACACAGAGTGCAGGTATCTTTCCAAGAGAGCAATTTTGTTCTCTTTGGGTATGTATCCAGAAGTGGGATTGCTGGATCATATGGTCATTCTATTTTTAACTTTTTGAGGAACCTCCACACCGTCTTCCACGGTGGCTTCACAAGTTCGCATTCCCACGCGTACAGTATTTGCATTTATTTTTCCCTAGGGGTTTTTGGTTGAATTTATATAATTTAAATGCTCACGGGATCACACAGTGCAAGCTCCCCCTGCCCCACCGTGTGTCCATCCATTCATTCACTTAACTGTCCCGCAGATATTTCCTAAAATCTAGACTGATGAATCGGCCACAGGCTCTGCCCTTAGGGTGGTCACGGTTTGGTGGGATAGACAGCGAAGCCAGGGCTGAAATGTGCTCTAGGATCTGATAGGAGAGACAAGGGCAGGGGGCAGAGGAGCAAGTGGACTGTAGATGGGCTGGCCCACAACCGCGGGAGGGAAGGCTGTGGCAGGGGAGAAGCAGAGGCTTGCAGGTGTGACCCAGCCTGGAGCCAGGGTGTCCAGAGTGACCCAGGCTCCCTGGACGCTAGGGTGTAGGGTAGGAAGTGCAGAAAGGGGCTGCAGAGAGAGGTGGACATGAATCAGTCCTGCAGGGCTTTTCCTGGGAGGGGAGCTGTCGGAAGAATTTCTTTCCCCTGTGTCAGGGGAGAGACAGGATGTGGGAAGATAATCACATTCTTAGCACATATAGAAATTTGCAATGTCCCCAGCATTATTGTCAACAAAGAAACGGTGATTTCCCGACCTGTGCTCCTGGGGACGGCTGCATTCTTTTCCAGATACTCACGACCTCCTGTTTGGTACTCTCCCGCCAGAATTTTTCCAGGGATGGGCACAGATGACCTAGGATTTGGGCCCTGGGAGGGGAGTACCACCCTCCTGCGTCTGCAAACCCAGTGACTTGGAAGCGTTTCTGGACTTCTGCTCCAGTGGCATTTGTCACCACTTCTAGAAAGCAGTCACTTGAGCAGCTCCCCCTCTCTCCTTGGGGTGGCCTGCTGGTTCTCGGATCCCTCATCTGGGAATCCGCGCCTTACCCATTTCAGGCTGTGAGAGAGACTAGAGCACATGTCTGGTGAGCTAATGACTGCTTGGAGGGATGGATTCGAAGGCCTTTCCAGTGAGTGAGAGAGACAGAAGCAAGGGGCGGGCCAGCTCCACTTTCTCTCTGCCATTTCTTAACAATACGCCATCTTGCCCCAGCGAAAGACCTATTCTTTCCCTATTCTTGCTTAGAACGCAGCTAACAAAGGACTTTTTGTCTCGTTTGCATTTTTTTTGCAAGCCTCAGTTCATCCTGGGTTTTAGCTCTCCTGACGCTATTCTTTGAGATGAGTCTTTTGTTCTAATGTTCTCTTTCCAGCTTTCATATGGTGGACAGACAGACACACACACACACTCACACGCTTACACGCTTTTACACGCACTGTCATTCATTCGTCAACTGTGGAGCCTTCGCAGAGAAATAGTCCAGGTCCCCACAAACTACTGGGAAGAGACAGAATTCAATTCCACGCAAAGTAAGGAAAGCAAAGCTTCCGGGCCACAAGCAGAGGGAGGGGATATCGGGAAGGTCCCTCAGAGAGGGGACGCTGGAGCTGCACCCTGAAGGATAGGATTAACCAAGCATGCATCTCGTAAGAGCTACTGTTTATTGATCCCTTACCTGGTGGGGACCGAGGCTGTCATGTGCTTTGGCTTTTTTTCACTATCCAAACAAACTTAGAAGGTCATCGTCGTCCCAATTTGCAAAGGAGGAAACTAAGGCCTTGAGAGGTCAATTAACTCACCAAGGTCCTGCTCCTGGCAAGCAGAGCCAGGATTCGAACCGATTTATTAGTCTCCAGGGCCCTGCCTCGGATCACCTGGCTACATTGCCCCTCGCCAGGCAGATGGGAGGAAGGGCACGTCCAGGCTGAGGGAACAGCACACACAAAGGCATGGAAGCAGGAGGAGCAGGTGCTGACGCTTCGTGGATGGTCAGTGGTGTGTGCCGGCCTTGCCCAGTGGGAACCGAGACGCTTGTTTGGGATCGAGGCAGGGGAGAAGGGCAGAGACTAGGGGCCTGCACATGCCCGTCTCCCAGTTTCCAGCTCTGTGTGCCTATTATCTTAGCCAGCCTCAGCCCAGACAGGTACTCCCTACACCCCCAGTTCTTCCAATTGTTTATCGGGAGGCTCTCTGCTTCCTCTGGATGGAGACAGCCCGCTGTGGCATTCTGAGCCCAGAAGGGCTGTGAGCCGCCATGCCACGGGACTGGCAAAAGCAACCTTTTTCCATCTGTATATTTTCCAAATCATCATATATTTCAGCTCGTGTCACTGCAGATTGCTCACTCTCTGACCCACTGGCTTTAAATAGCAAAAGAAAAAAAAATACAATGCACTTTGTGGTTTCCAGTAAGATACCGTAAATACACCCAGATAATATTCCGGTGCAAGCCATTTACAGCGATTGCACAGGGCGGTGGAATGGAATCTTTCGGGCAGGCTTGCTCATCAGTTTATTTCCTCTGTACCCGCTGGGATCGTTGTGGAGCTGGGCTGTGTGGAGGGCATCAGCCAGGCTCCCCATTTTCTCCTCGGTGATAACACGGCTCTTTACTGAGCACTTTCTCGGGGCCTGGGCTCTCTACCCAGAGGTTGCACTGACTTCGTGGCAACTCGGCAGTGTCCTCCTCGCGGTTCCCATTTCACAGATGGGCACGCTGAGACTCAAGGAGGCAGAGCCCTTGCTCAGGGTCACCCAGCTGAATGAGGCATAGAGAGGAGGGACAGAGAAGCCCCGTCATTTCCAAGTTCTGAGCTGAAGCCAGCCACCTGGGCTTCTGGATGGAAAATTTACCTGCACTGTGAGTTAAGGAGAATGGGGTGGAGGTGAGAGTGGGGACTCTATGCTGGGAGCCAGGAGAGCCTGGGTCTAGTCCCCCTGGTCTCATTGAATCAGTGGTGACCTTGGGCAAGTCTCCTGGTCTCCATGAACCTGTCATTCCAGGAGGAACCCCTGGGCTTTATTCCTGTGGCTCTGGGAGTCTATTCTCTGATTCTGGGGACATGTGGCGCTTCTGTGCAGGGCAGGCTGGTGGAGCCAGCTTCAGCTCCCCTGTGCCCCTGGGTCATCTGCTTCTGCCACTGGCTGGACCATGGCAGGGTCATCACTTGAGCCACCTCTGGGCCAGGAGCCATCTCTCCCCACAGAGAGAGTGTGGCTGGCTCCTCTGAGCTCTAACGTCTCCACCCCAGGGGCCCCCTGCTCCCAGCACTGCCCTGTTCTATGTTCTTCAGAGTCCTGGGCTGCCCCTGAGTGATGTGATCTTGCTGTCTGTCCCCCTACGAAGACAAGGCCATGTCTGACTCTCTCTCCTCCTGGTGTCCCCAGCCGCCAGCACGGTGCCTGGCACCTAGTAGGTGCTCAACTAATGTCTGTGGAGTGAAGGAACAGGGTACATGGCTTGGTCAAGGAGGTTTAATGGAGGTTCTTCCTCTGCCCCTGAGTAGAGGGGACAGATGGAGGGTCCAGGCAGAGAGGGGGCAGATCTGTTCTTTGAGGGCGCTTGGTCAGCAATGGCCGAGCCCAGTATGTGCTGCTCACTGGCTTTGTGTGGAAGACCCAGGAAAGAGCCCGGGCTGGGGTCAGTAGGGCTGAGTGGGCATCGTGGCCTTGGGCAAGGAGAGTGGGCTGGACTCGGGAGCCGAGCCGATTGGGTTTAAATCCTAGCAGGTTGCATCACCTCTCTGGGCCTTAGTTTCCCCATATATAAAATGGAGATGGTAATGGTCCACCCCTCATAGGGTTGTTGCCAATATTGAGTTGATCTATATCGAGTGCTTAGGGAAGAGCCTCGAAAATAGTAAGCATTTTATGACTTTGCTATGCTTATTATGAACTGTGCCATTGGGCGTAGTTTCTGCAGCAATAAAACAGACATCCTAGACGCACTCTTGCAGATGTCGCATGAGAGACAAACAAGGTGGCATTCGGGAAAGGGGCTTCCTCAGGCAGCCGAGACGGGCTGTGCGGGGGGTCCTGAGCATGGTCAGGGTCTAGAGCAGTCCCCTGGAGTGGCTGGAGGCAGCAGGTGACCTCCAAGTTTGCATCCTGGCTTTGCCTGGGCAGGTCCATTTCCTGAGCCTCAGTTGCCCCATTGATAAAATAAGGAGTTACTTATGTGGGACGCGTGCAGGAGGCACGGGTGGATGGAGTGTAACATGGCCTCTCACCCTGAGAGTCTGAGGTTTTAAGATTTGGGGACCCTTGGGGGGCCTGGCTGGCTCAGTCAGTTAAGTGTGCGCCTTCAGTTCAAGTCATGTTCCCGGGGTCCCGGGATTGAGCTCCGCCTCCGGCTCCCTGCTCAGTGGGGAGTCTGCTTCTCCCTCTCCCTCTGCCCCTCACTCACGCTTGTTCTCTCTCTTTGGTGCCCTCTCTCTCTAATATATATATATTTTATCTTAAAAAAAAAAAGATTTGGGGTTTCTTTTCTACCTTCTTCCTGCCATCAAAACTTGTTCTTAGCTTAGCAAGCCATCTGATTTCAATGGTCTTATAAATTATTTATTGATACATTTTAACTGATAACTGAATGGCATCTCTTGACAGAAATAAAGGCATTTTGATAAGCATCCATGCCTTAAGCCAAAGGAATCTCTGTTACCACATGGGCTTTCAGACGCAGTGAGGAGCCAGGAAGGGAGGTGGGTGGGACTGAGAAAAGACACTTGGGCCTGGAGTCCCAGTTCTGGCCAGTTGGTAGGTGGGTGGCCTCAGTGAATCACGTCTGCCTCTCAGAGTTTTGGTCTCCTTATCTGTAACACCATGGAGAATGGTGTCTACCAAAGGGGCTTTGGGGAGATACCACATAGAGAGCCAAGTGTGGGCCTGGCCCATAGTGTATTCAGCACCCTTCTCCCTGCCACTGCAAACCCCCCACCAACCCCCCCAGGCTCTGGCTAATTCTGTGCGGATACCCTGGGGGAAGTAGGCTGAATGGACTGAGTTCATCACTGCTCCCCACCTGCCTGTCAGACCCTCTCTGAATCTCACCTGGGGTGGTTTTCCTAAGAAATAGGTGAACATATTTTTCCAAAGTGCCTAGCAGGGAACCTGGCAAATAAGCCCTAAATAAAGGTCACGTGTTTGTTGGCCACTGTTTGGCGCCTTCATTCATCCATCCATCTATCCATCCATCCATCCATACAACAGAATTTATGAGTACCTACTATGTGTCAGGCTCTGGGGACCCAATGGGAAACATGACAGAGTGCTTGCCTTCAAGGAAATTATTTTCCAGCGGGGCTATGGGAGTGGTAGGTGTGTGAGGAACAGCCGATGAACAAAAAATCTAAAAGGGCAGGAGGACTATGGAGAAAACTAGACCTGGGGTAGAGGGGTTTCTATACCTCCCAGTGGTGTGCCTGTAAGTTCATCAATTATAATCACTGTAACACTCACTGGCCTTTATTTAAGCACCAGCTGTGTGCCAGGTGGTATAGATTTCTTCCTACAGAGTATGATACTAACAGACATGGACATGGAGGCGCAGAGAGGCTGAGTGACTTGCCCAAGGTCATCCAGCTTCTGGCAGCGTTGCAGCCGGAATGCAGGCCTGCTCATTCATTCGTTCCTCACACACCGTGGTGGGAGTTGTAAAAAAAAAAAGGAAGCAAGACAGACATGGTCCCTGTCCCCTTGTGAACCCAAAGCGTGGCTGAGCAGACAGACAGACTGGGCTGGATCAGCCCCATGCGCTTGCCTCTGTGCGAGGCTGTCTTGTCCTCCAGGGCATCATGGAGCACGATGAGGCAAAATGGGACTTGAAAGTAATAATAACAAAAACGACCGCGGTGGTTGGCGTTTCCTGAACGCTTACTACGTGCCGGGCTCTGTGCTTAGCACCTTCCGCTCGTTCTGTGGTTCAGTCTGCTTGCGTAGCCCATGATGCCTAGATGCTGTCATTATGCCCATTTCACAGAGGAAGCAACAGAGGCTTCAAGAGGTTAACAGACCTGATGTGAATTATGCAACCAGCCTGATGTCCAGGCCAGTTTCCTCAGTGGTCAGGTGGGCAGTGGGGGAGAAACGGGGGTGGGACTGGGCAGTGCCAGTCTAATGTTGGTGGGCAAGCCCAATGTCAAGGTCAGTGGCAGGGGTTCACGGTGACCCCTTAGCATCCAGAGGCATTGGACTCGAGCAGCCAGTACCTGGGTTCCTGGGAGCTCTGAAGCCACAGCCTTTGCTTCTCTGGGGCAGTGGGTGCTGAGGTGAGGGCCAGCTTGGCAGGGAAGGGAAGGCCGTGACCCATCGTCGTGGGACTTCATTCTGGTGTGGGGGGGTCCACCTTGAACTCAGGGGAGTTAAATATGTCGGGGTGCAGCTGCCATTCCCCAGCCTAAGGGGATGTGCCTGGGAACAGAAGCCACGTTCAGTTGACTGTCTGTTGCTTACCGTCTGCGTCATCGGCATCTCTGTGCGCTGCCCGGGGCTCAGAGACCAGGGGACCATCACCCACGGGGGGCGGGAGGGGGGGTAGAGCAGCTGCACACACCATGCTGGTCCTGCCCCTCCCCACCTGCCTCTGGCCCCACCCCAGGGAGGAGTCTGGGAGAAGGGCATGGCTCAGATGACAGGCCTGACTCCCCGCCTCCTTAATTTGCATACACCATTCTTGGTCTGATAAAGGGACACGGTCTCCTTTCAGCTTCAGGAGCCTGCCGGCGGTGCCCACTGCACCTCAAGTCATTTAATCCCTGGGGACCGCTCTTGATCTCTATGGGGTGTCTGGAGGCCGGGTCTGCAGCTTCTCTCTGTTGCCCACCGGTTGGGCGGCCTGGACGAGCCGGCCTTTCTCTTGGCCTCGGTTCCTTCACCATAAATGAAGATCAATGTAGCCTCTTACCCTTTACCTTCCCAACCTCTCATAAGGAACCATTAGTACCGTCACCAATAGAAATTGTCATTAATCCAATATTTGGGGCCCCTTCTTCAGACCAGGCCCTGTGCTAAATGCTTTACTTTTGTTAGTTTTTCTAAACCTCTCAGCTACCCTAAGAAAGTGGGTCGATGCCATCCCTATTTTATAGCGGAGGAATTGGAGCACAGAGAGTATATATAGGTGACTCACCTGAGGTCACACAGCTGGACAGTGGTGGGACAGGGATGACCCCGGCCCCTCATCCTGTTCTCTTTATACCCTCTCTCTGATGATTCTTTTCTTTGATGTCACTGAGGGTCTCATCTCGCTGTTAGCTGTCTCCAGTATATTATTTTCTTGTGTGTGTGATAGCCTGTGCGGTGAGCTGGTGCCTGGGGGCTTTGTCTTTGCTTCTCCAGGGGTCTTAGGGAATCACCAGCCTGGGGCCAGTCTTTCGCCTTGATTTGGGAGCCCCTGAGCATGCCGAGGGACAAGTGGGAGGCAAATCTCAAAGGCAGGGACAAGGCTCCCAGTTCCCAGGAGATTCTGATTTCCTCGCCCCTCACCCTCCCACCTCCTGTTCTGGCCCATATCAGACCTGCTTTCTTGTTGTCTAGCTTTGCTAGGTGTGCGTGTGTGGGGGGTGATTTTCTCATTCTACCCTCTTTCTGGGAGTCTATCCATCCAGTGCTAACTCCTTTCCAGCGTCGTGCCCCACTGTGCCTCAAGGCCTGATCACTGGTCCTTGAGGCCTTCATTCGTCAACATCCTTTTCTGCAGAGCCCAGCAACACGAGATGGTCACCTTCCATTCCTACCTGCCCTGCTGGTGATCAGTTCTGTCTCCAACACGTGTTCCCCTCAGGTTCTCTTGCCTTCCCATGAGCCCAGCCATGCACTGGAAGATCTTACGCAGCATTTCTTCATTTCACGTAGGCGTTGTCAGGTACCCAGCCTGCCCGGAGGTTGAGCCCGCGCCTGTGTCCACCTTGTGGCTGCCTCCTGTCGATCCTGTCTCCTAGCCTTCTGCAGGGCACGTGTGACCCACATATGGTTTCTAATATCAATACAATTGATAATGTGTGCAGAGTCAGGAACCTGGTAGGTGCTCAAATCATACCGTTCTCCACCCCCCAGAGGTTTAGAAGCAGTTCAGAGGAGAGAGTGCCCAGGGTAGGGGTGTTTGTTGAGCCGGGCACTGGCTAAGCATGTCGCACCACTCCTGTAACATCTCAGCGGCTCCTATCAGTCGACGCTGGCATCATCCGCATTTCCCAAACAGGGAGATTGAGGCTCAGAGAGGAGGAGGAACTTGCTTAAGTCATGGGCAGGAACTGGTGGAGCTGGGATTGGAGGGGCTCCAGAGATGGGCTGGCACGAGTGTCAGAGCAAAGGGCCCTGGTTTAGTAAAGCCATCCAACAGGTGGAGAGGTCTGCACGTCTGCAGAGTGGGAGAGCGGTGGTTGGAGATGGGGTGGGGGGCAGGCTGTTTGTGTCTTACCTGCCTGGGTGAGGGAGGCCTGGAAGTGGATGAGGGGTGGATGGGGAAATCACCTACCTGAGTGTGGGTCAGCGTGACCTGAGGCCCAAAGCAGCTTGGAGGCTGCCTCACCCATTCCTCACCCACTGCTGAGGTCATCTGCATCGCAACACCCTGGAACTCTTCTCCCTGCCCCTTCGTGAATGGTCAGCCCTGCCTCATCTGCCTGGTGGCATGGGGCCTCTTCCTCCAGGGAGCCCTCCCTGAACCTCCTCCCCACTCCACTGTGAGCAAACTTGCTGAGGGCTCACTTAGGGCTTCCCATGCCTGGGTTCATCTTCATCCTGTAGAGCAGACACTGGTCTCGAACCCATTTTGCAGGTGGAGAGACTGAGGCTCAGAGAGGCTAAAAGGCAGGGTGGCAGTGCTGCTGTGCCCAACTGCTCAGGACCCTTCCACTCCCACTTAAAACCCTAGCACCATCCTGCAGAGCCTTTGTAAATCCTGTTGGCAGCTCCCAGCCTCCTGGCAGGACCATCTCCAAACAGCCGGGAATAACTGTGGGAAAACATAGCTCGGTGTTCCCCAGACCCCTCCCCCACTGAACCTTCCTGTCCAGGTTCCTTCCTACCCCTTTCCACCCTGACTAGGGGCTGTCCCTCTCTCTTTCCCTAGCCCTTGCCTTCTGTATGAGACTGATGCCCGAGGACACAGATGTGAAGGGGGCCAGGTCCCAGCCTTCTAGTGAGAGGGCCATGGAGAAGAGGAGGGGCTGGACCTATAAACGTCAGGTGACGCAGAGCAGTTATAATAGGGCCCATGAGCGCAAGATCTGCCATGTCGGGCAGGTTCGACGAGCCAGGCATGGAGATGAGAGCTTGATACAGACAAACTCTTAATGCTCTCTGTCGTGGCTCTGAAAAAGATACGATCGCTCTGTCCCCATTTTACGTCTGAGGAGACTGAGACTTAGGGAGGGGTCGTGGTTGGCGGAAAGTCACAGATCCAGGGACTGCTGTTCCTGGGATTTAAGCCCAGGCCTCGGCTCCGGGGCCTGTGCACACCGTAGGTGTTTAAGAAATGCTGCTTTGCGGTGTGTCGCCGGATGCTGTGAGCGTGTGCGCGTGCACGGTTTACAGCCACGTCAAGTATGGTGGGGAGTGGGTGGGAACCAACAGAGGGGTCCCCTCATCCGACCTTCCAGAGGCTGGACAACCGGCCCCGTGTGCCTTTCTCCTGCGCTGCTCTGCTGACGCCCCAAGGGCATTTGGTGACAGGATTGGCTGGGTGTGTGCATGCTGTGGGGTGTTGGGCAGTGTCATCAGCCCACGATGGAGCTTTCTGGAAGGTCGGGAATAGTGCTCCGTGAGCTCAGCTCCCCTTCTTATCCGGCCCGGCCTTCTCCCAGGGTGCCCTGGACTTGACCCCCATCTTCCTACTCTTCTCCTCACAGGGAGCCGGGAGGCAGCCTTCACGTACGCCATCATCGCCGCCGGCGTGGCCCACGCCATCACAGCTGCCTGTACCCAAGGCAACCTGAGTGACTGTGGCTGCGACAAGGAGAAGCAAGGCCAGTACCACCGGGACGAGGGCTGGAAGTGGGGTGGCTGCTCTGCCGACATCCGCTACGGCATCGGCTTCGCCAAGGTCTTTGTGGATGCCCGGGAGATCAAGCAGAATGCCCGGACTCTCATGAACTTACACAATAACGAGGCAGGCCGAAAGGTAGGCAGCCAGGGAGGGGGGCCGGGCAGTGCTCGCAGACGTGCTGCAAAACAGCGTTTTCCTGACGGCTGGTGTTGGGTATCCGGTGGCGAGCCACAAGGCTCTGCCCTTAGCCTCATTCTGCTTGACTCTGCTGTCAGTTTGCTGCTGGTCAGGATCTGTGTACGGCCTGCAGCATGTTGGTTACTGGGGAGATCGAATAATTGAATCTCTGTTGAAATCCATTGGATGTAACCCGGTAAAATGGAAAGAGGGAGGGACGGATGTGAAGTCTTATCCTTGGGTCCACAAAATCAGCTCTACACAACTCTGACGATGGGGACGGGTTGAGGTGAGTTCAGTAGGCATCATCCCTGGGATGGGCCGCTAAAATGTCCTCAGTCACCTTAACCAAGATTTGGAGCTCAAAATAAAGGAGGTGACTGTTTCATCTTTATTGCCTCCTCAGATTCTCCTGGATTCTGGGCTCAGCTTAGAAGAAAGTCAAGGATGTTTCGGGATTGTTCTACCGGAGGTGGCTGGGATAGAAAGAGGGCTGGACACCCTGTCCCATGAGGAGCTGGCTGTCCCAAGGCAAGGGAGCACATGGGGGTGCAGGCCTAGACTACAGAGTGAGGGCCTGTGGGGAGTGAGTGTCACTGCCAGTGTGAGGACAAGCCACAGCCACTGAGAAACAGATTGAGTTACTAAGAAAGTGAGCTCCCCGTCCCAGGAAGTATTCAAGCACGGGCAGCTTGACCAGGTTAGTGCTGCCTGGCATGGGCAGTGTCCCAGGCAGAGGCCTGAGGTTGGGAATGGGTTCTGGAAGTGCCTGTGAAGGCCAGGGTGCTCGGAGCCACCCAGGAGCTCCCAGGCCCTGGAGGTGCTAGGGGAAGAAAGTCTCTGGGGACTGGCTGGAGCTCCATAGTGAAGCGTCGTGAGCCAGGGCAGATAGCGAGGGGGACTCCATGCCACCTGGGTGGGGGACGGACCCCTGCAGGGACAGGACCCATGTGAGCACTGCCGCAGGCCACGGGGGCCGGGCAGGAGCAGGAGTGACAAGAGCGAGGGAGACCATGCATGGGGCTATGGTGAACCAGGGAACCCGGGCCCCATTTATGAGGCTCCAGCTTGGTTCCCGCCTGCTGTGCGGGAACGCCGGCCTGCCGTGGCCAGGCTCAGACTTTACATGTCATTGCTTCATTTTTAAGTGTTGGCATTGAGAACTGGTGGTCACTGGCAAACTCTTAAAAACTACAGAAAAGATAAAAAGAAAGATCACCAGAGCTCAGACACCTACATTTCTTGGGAGAGTGTGGGCCTCGAGCTTCTCATTGGGGGACAGGTGATTACGTGGCCCGGATCTTGTTCTGCGAGAGCGCGTCCATGGAACTGGTGGCTTCTGGCTCTGGTTGTCTCAGCTCACTTATAGCCCTCAAGGTGTCCCTGTGAATGGTCTTGTCATTGTCCCTGCTTCACAGGTGAAGGTGTGGAGGCACAGAGCCGTGAAGGAACACGCGGAGGGTCCCATGGCTAAGGAGCTAAGTCAGAACTTGAACCCAGCGTGTCTGGCTCTCGAGCTGGCCTTCTTTGCTTCGCCACGCGCTCCCGCGGCGTGGCGGTCGAGCGCGGGCTGCCTGGGTTCACATTCTGGCTCTGTCAGTCCTTCCTTCACGGGAAGGAAGCAGAGCTGGCAGGTGTGTCCTCAGGGCTGAGGTGGAGAGCACTTACCTCAGGGCCTGGCACCTAGTTAGTCCTTGGCACAGGTTGGGTGTGATTACAAGTGTGCAAACGTGTGTCACATTCGAGGGAGTCTGTCTGGCAAGTGGTGTTGGGGGTAGCCCGCACACCTGCAGGAAAGCGAGCGCCCTGGCGTGCAGAGGAATGAGACAGGCCAGCTGGCCCTTCCTGCTGCCTTCAGGTCCCCCACCCTCCTCCTCTCCAGCCTCCTGCCACATCCTGTGTGTCAGAGCCGCCCAGGCTGCCACGGTGAGTCACGCAGGCAGAGCTGCTCACCTGGCCCCCCCAGGATGATGTCCTGGGGTAAGGTGTAAGGCCCTGCCTATTCAGTCCTGTGGCTGGGAGCTCCTGCCTGGGGCTGGCGCACCCCTCCAGGGTTCTCAGCTCTTCATTCTTTCCTGTTTCTGTGGTCAGATCACTCCTTAGGGCTGAGGTCACAACTCTCAGGCTCCCTCCTGCCCTAGTAGCTCTCACGCCCTGGAGGTGGATGGAAGGAAGGCAAGTGGCTTCCCTCTTGCAGCCTGTGCCTACCTGGTTGGGCCCCTGAGAGAACTAAAGGAGAGAATTCTTAGACTGGGGTAAGAAAGGCTCTGTGTGTATCATAGGGGAGAGGGTTTTAGAAGCCATACCACTGCAGCAGGTATGAAGGCTGTGGTTGCTTGTTTCAGGCAGCTCTTGGGTGATGCAGATGCTGGGAGCTGTCAGAGGTCAGCAAACCAACCTCAGTGGCCTTCCTGGAGGAGGTGGGCCACCCAAATGAGTGAGGTTTGGCTAGGCAGAGAAGAGAGGTGAAGATGATCCAGGGCTGGTGTGGGGACGTAGTGGCCAAAGACCCAGAGGTGGGGACTTAGGGCCAGTTCAGGGGCCCAGAGAGGCTAATCCGTGGGTCCCTGAAGGGGTAACAGCAGCCGAGAAGTCTGCGAGGTCACTTGCCAGGCTAAGGAGTGAGGGCTTTGCATTCTGCCCTCAGATTTTCCTGTCGCTGCCTTCTTCCTACTGTTCAAGTTTCAGCTCAGATGTCCTCTCCCCAGAGAAGCTTCCCTTTCAATTCCTTCCTAGCCTTTCCTCAGATGTTGCCTTGTTCTGGGGCTTCCTCCTCTCCCTAGACCATAAGCTTGACGAGGGCAGAGACCCTGTGTGTCTCATTCATGGCTACACAGTAGGGCCTGTCACACAGAGGCATTCTACATACATGCGGAGTGAATGGTTGAGTACCGATGGTCACTGGGGAGCCACTGATGGTTCTGGAGCACAGGAGGTGCAGAAGTCATAGAAACTGACTCCGGGGAGGCAGAGTGAGGCCTTGGATAGGGTCAGGAACAGGGTCTAGGAAGGGAGTGGGCCGGGTCCAGCTTGACGTTTCTGAGCAGGAATGATTCTCCTCACTCAGGGAAACGCAGCTGAAGCGATGTTCTCCACGCCTACCAACTCCACTCTGGTTTGGGGGACCCGTGAGGCTGCCTTCCTGGAACAGCCGTTCACCCAGGCACTGTATATTTTCCGGAGCTCAGAGGTGGAATCTGGGACTTCCCGGTGTACACAGGGAAAGACCTGAGCAACCGCCAGTCTGGCCCCTTTGCGGGGTGCAAACAGAGGCCACCCAGGGCAGCCGCCATACCATTCAGGCAGAGCACGGTGGGAAGGCAGCTCCCCAGCCCAGCCCTGTGGTGGCCAGACACTCACAACCTGCTCCGGGGCACCCCGGCTGTCCAGGCACAGATCCAAGTGGTCAGAGGGACAGCCACTTAGCCTGGCGTGAGTAAGGCTCGGTGTGTAGCAGCTCTGGGTCCCCTCCCTATCCGAGGCCTCCATTTGGCCATCTGATCCCCAGGTGCTGGTCAGGGCCAGGTGAGGACACCAGCGGGAGGTGGCCGCAGGGTTCTGCAGTGTGCTATTTATTATTCAAAGGCATGGGGTCTCACCACAGGGCCACCCCCATGATAGGCTTCCATGGGCCCCACGCACAGCAGAGGTGGGGCGCTGACAGGAGAAAGGAGGCCAGCCCGCAGCCGCTCCTGGCTGGGCATCTTGGAAAGGATCACAGATGTGTTTATCGCTGGCTCCCTTGCCCCTGCTGTGAGAAGACAAGACTCAACCCGACCGCAGGCTCTGGGCCTGTTGGCAGCGGTGAGAGAGAAAAGGAGCAGGAAGTCAGGGAGGGGGTACGGTACGCGTCCTAAGGGGCAGAGGTGGTGGCAGGCCCGGGGAGGGGAGATCCAGGGCAGCTCACCGCCTCCCCTGGCAGATGAGGGAGAGGAAAGGCCATGGGGCACCCTGCCCTTACAGGTCTCCAGTTTGGGTGAGAGCCCGGACAGAGCCAGGCGCTCACCTGCAGATGTGGGCCTGGGCCTGGGGAGGTGAAGGGCCCGCTGCGGGCCAGGGGGCTTTCCCTCCGCGCATGGTCTCATGCAGTTGTGTGGTCTGCAGGGTGGTGTTAGAGTGGTCAGGTGAGAAGGTAGAGCTGGGGGAGCCCACAGCTCTTTTGGGAAGGTGATTTTAGAATGACAGTCTCTGCCCACTGGCATTTTAGGGCCATAATATTTTTGGATTGAAATCCCAGACTCTGTTCGGGTTGGGACTGTTGAATATTAGGTTCACATCCTCCCGTGTGGGGTTTGGAATCATAGGCACTTTGGTTGGGAGGGAGAGAGGTGTCGGAAGCGCTGGGCTGAAATCTTTGGATGGCGGAGTCTGTGGCTTTGCATGATTTCTTTCCAGCCTTTTGGGGAGATGAACTAGTCTGGAGACCTCTAGAAAGAAGAAGGGACTCCTTAGCAGAGCCTTGAAGGATAAGTAGGAGTCCTACTCACAAGGTAGGTGGGAAGGAAGAGCGTAGTTCAGGAGGTCCAGTGTGTCCTCTGTGTGTCCGGGGAGAGAGGGACTAGGTGATGAGGCTATGTAAGGAGCTAGGACCAAATGCGGGGCCTTGAATGCCAGTTCAGGGAGTGAGACTTTCCCCTTCTGCAGGAGGTTCCTGAAGGGGCTTTGGTGGGGGAGTGCGTAGGCAGCTTTCTGGCCGTCTCCAGGACAGAATTGAGAACAGAGTGAAGGGGTCAGGGCAACAGCATGTGCCCAAACCCAGAGAGGGGCTTCAGGGACGTGGGGAGCGGGAGCCATTTAGGAAGCAGAAGAGACAAGACTCACCTTGAGTTGCGTTTGGGTTGGATGGGTGGGTGCCACTTCTCACTGGGGTCAGGACCTGGGGCAGGGGGACACCAGTCTTGGGGGAAATGATTAGGGTGACTGTAGGACTGGGAGACCCTGTGGGCTGCAAGTGGGGATGCCCAGGGGCATCCTGGATGCCTGAACCTTAATTTTGGAGAGAGGTCTTGGCTGGAGCCACTTCCCTGCAGCCACCAGCAGGAGGCAGTAACAGAAGCCCTGGCGTCTGGTAGGCTTGCCCAGAGGGAGGACGCCAAGTGGGAAAGCGGGAGAGCTGGGCACAGCCCTGGGGAAACGAGCACTGGGCCGGAGGGCTAAGGGGAGCAAAAGAGCAGCTGTGGAGGTGGAAGGAGAGCCAGGGGTGCCCCCTTCTAGATTCATTCCCCTGCATTGGGTAGAATGCTCCCCCTTGGGGCATTCTGCCAGGTCCCAGCTCTGGAACCCCAGCCAGGGAGCTAGGGGCCCCTCCTCTCAGAGTCCCCACAAGGATATTGCACCTGGCAGGGCAGGAAGTCCAAGGTCTTGCTGTGCAAAGGGAAGTGTGCCACAGCTCTGGGGGCCTTGAGGGAGGGAGGGGCCCCCAGCAATCCCTTCCTGGGAGTGTGGTGACTGAGCCCCAGAGAGGCAGCGCTGGGGATGGGGGCCCAGCTGGGACGGGGCTGGCCCTGCTGGAATGTGCCGCTTGCTCCGAGGGGGGGTGAGCTCAGGGGGATGGAATTCCACCGGAGTGAGAAGTCACCTTCCAGGCCCTGCCCAGCCTCTTGCTCACGGGAGGGAGGGGGGTCGGTCTTGTCCCTTCCTGCCCTGCCCCGTCTGGTCTGGTTGTTCCTAGGAGCTGGATTCCCACCCTGCCCTGGCTGCAGGAGGGCCTGTGAGTCAGGGGACACCGGGGACTTGGCCGGTGGGGCGGGGCGGGGCCCAGATAAGGCTTACTCAGCTATGCTCCTCTCCACCTTCCCGAGGGCCACTTGCATATTTGACCAGATAGAGTGGTCCACGGTGGCACGTTGAGGGCCAGAGGAGCCAAGCCCTGCCTGGTCTGAAGCTGGCTGACTCGGTGAGGCTGTGAGGAGTCCTCCTCAGGCCACCGTGCCCTCCATTTCTGCCCCAGATTACAGGCACAAATGTGGGTTCTCACCTTCCCAGAAGGAAAGGCTTCTAGCCAAAATTGAGGGACATGGGCCAGTGACGGTGTTGGGCAAATCTTGACCTCCAGGGCTTCAGTGTCATCCATGGTCTCAGAAGGGTCTTCTAAATCTGACGTGTAGGGAAGGGGAAGACAAAGGGTTCTTAGGACCAGTGGACACCAACTTTGTCTGAAGCCACGCACTCCTGGAGTTTGCCAGTCTTGTTCCTGCCTCAGGGCCTTTGCACATGCTCTTTCCTCTGTCTGGAATGCTCTTCCTTCAATCTTTGCCTAACTAGCTCCTTCTTTTCCTTCAGGTCTCTGCTCAGATGTCTCCTTCTCAGGGAGGCCCTCTCCCTGACTTTCCTCCCCTATGTCCACCTCAGTTCTCTCTGTACGCTACCCTGCTTTATTTTCTATGTAACACTTACCATGATATGAAATCACCTTATTTACACAGCTCATTATGTGTTTATTGCCTGTCTTCTTCCACTACAATGTCGGCATCACAGGGTAGGGATGATGTACGTTCATAGGTGTGTTCCCTGTGCCTAGAACAGTGCCTGGCATATAGTAAGTGCTTAAGAAATATTTGTTGAGTAAATGAATGAAATGCCAAGTATCTGCTCTTGGGGAATTTCCCAGGAGTAAGATTGCCAAATAAAATCCCAGTTAAATTTGAATTTGAGGTGACAAATTATTTTTTAGTACGAGTATGTCCCAGATATTATGTGGGACATACTTATACTAAGAAACTATTTGTTTAACTCAAATTCAAATTTTACTGGCTTTCTTGTATTTTTAAATTAAATTTCATGTGTCGACATATTATAAATACACACGCAGTGGTCAGAACCCGGGAAGGTCCTGCGTGCCTTTGCCAGCTTTCTCTAACAGCTTGCAAAACTATAGTATGATATCACAGTCAGGATATTGATATTGGTACAGTCAGGACACAGAACATTTTCGCTGCAGGATTCCTGTGCTACCCTTTTTGAGCTGGATCTCCTGCCCTCCTTCCCTCCTTCCCATAACCCTGTCCTCATCCCTGGCAATCACTCATCTCGTCTCCGTTCCTACACTTTTATCATTTCAAGAAGGTCGTATAAACGGAATCCTACAACATCTAACCTATTGGGATTGGCTTTTTTTGCTCAGCATCATTCCGTCCAGATCTATCCAAGGTGCTGGGTTTATCCATAGTCCATTCTATTACCGATTCCATAGTGTGTCTGTGCCGCAGTCTCGTTATCACCATTAACCTATTGAAAGACGTCTGAGTGGCTTCTGGTTTGGGTCTGTTACAAACAAAACTGTGTTGAACATTTGTGTATAGGTTTTGGGTGAATACAAGGCTCCATTTCTCTGAGATAAATGCCCCAGGGTGCAAATGGGGGATACATGGTGGTCGTACGTTGAGCTCCGTGAGAAAGTGCATTCCCACCAGCGATGTACGGGGGGTCCAGTTTCCCCGGATCCTCACCAGCACTGGGCGTTGTCACTGGTTTTTGCTTTCGCCATTCTGGTTGGTGTGTGCGATATCGCACTGCCGTCCGAATGAGCGTTTCCCGAAGGGCGGTTGATGTGGAACAGCTTTCCATCGCTTACTTGCCCTCTGTAGACCGTCTCCGGTGGGATGGCTGTCCATGCCTTCTGCCCACTTTCTAATTGCATTGTTTATGTTTCTACGTCCGGGTTTTGAGATCTCCTTATATATTCTCGATGCGAGTCTTTGGTCAGACACATGGTTTGCCCATCGTTTTTCTGCAGCGTACAGCTTGTCTATTCGTCCTCGTTGCAGGGTCCTTTCCAGAGCAGTACGTTTTAAAGTTTGATCAGGCCCAAGTGATCAGGTTTCCCTTTTGTGGATACTGCTTTTGGGAGTGGCCAAGAACTTGCTGACTCCTGGCCCCAAAGATTTTCCCCTGTGTTCTTTTCTAAAAGCTTTTGTAGTTTTCCATTTTACACTGAAGTCTGTGATTCGTTTTTTTAATTAACTAGTTATTTTTAAATCAGCAAAGGTTTATTTCTTTTTTCAATTTTTAAAAAACTTATTTGTGTGTTTGTTCTTAAAGATTTATTTATTTATGTATTTATTTGAGAGAACGCAAGCAGGGGGAGGGGCACAGGGGGAGGGAGAGAAGCAGGCTCTGTGCTGAATGTGGAGCCCGACATGGGGCTCGATCTCAGGACCCTGAGATCATGACCTGAGCCAAAACCAAGAGTCGGCTGGTCAACTGACTGAGCCACCCAGGTGCCCCATAAAATTTATTTTTGATTGCAGTAAAAATATACATAACGCTCACCATCATCATCATTCTGAGACGTACACTTGGTGGTATAAGTGCATTTACCCGTTGAGCAACCATCACCACCACCCGTTTCCAGAACTTTCTCACCTTCCCAAACTGAAACTCCGTCCCCGTTAAACACCAGCTTCCCATTCCTCCTCCGCTGCAACCATCATCCTACTTTCTGTCTCTATGCATTTGACCACACGTGGAATCGTGCAGTATTTGTCCTTTTGTGACTGACTTATTTCACTGAGCAAAGTGTCCTAAAGGTTCTCTGATCCATTTTGAGTTAACTTTTGTTTAAGGTGTGTGTTTGAGGTCAAGGCTCATTTTTTTTTTTTTTTTGGCATATTGATGAGCTCAACCCGGCAACCTGGCAATCCTACCCAGCCCCTATTGCTCCATGGAGGACAGTGGCCTCAGGACAGTGGAGGAGAATTCTAGAGTCATTTTAGAACAGAGACTTTCCCTTCCTTGGGTCCATTTAATAGAAGAGAGACTGACCCCAGATGTCGAACGCCCTTGCCAAGACCACACGCACGCCAGGAGAGTAGAGGCATAGGGTGCGTACCTGGAGCCTGGGTCCCAGCTCTGCCTCGCTCGTGGTCCCCGTGGCTGGCCCAGGTGGGAGCTGGGCTAGCGGAGGGGCTGAGATGGGGGCCAGGAGGTCCATCAGGGATAGCTCTCTGGGATGACCGGGCTGGGGTCCATGGGCCTGGAGGAAGGAGCCAGGGCAGGTCTGGAGTGGAAACTGCTGAGGAGGGGGTCAGAGGAAAACCAGCCCAGGCCCGGGTGGAGGATGCCCCTGAGGCCTGAGGTTTTTCCAGTTCTCTCTGATGACACAGCAAGGGCAGGGCCCAGCCAGGTCTAGTCGCTGATGCCTCGGTGATAGCCGTGGATGGTGCTGGGGAAGGGAGGGGATGAAATAGGGAGGCCACAGGACGGGGAGCAGGGGCAGAGCACATAGAAGACAAACATCTCTAGGTCCCCAGCTCCGTGCAGCCTGGTGCCCGGCAGCCCCCTTTGTTCGGGGTGAGCTGCTAAGACCACCTCCCTGCCCTGACCTGGGAATAGACACAGGCAGCCCAGGGTAGGCCCAGAGGAGGTGGCTGGATGCTTTGGCCTGGGAGGAGCTCAGGCTCAGCCTGGAGTGGGCAGCCTCACAGAGCTGTCATTGACCCCCTTCCCCACCCCAGTCACAAAGGATGGGTTAGGGGTGATGCTGGTAGGGTAGCAGGCAGGACCAGGACTCATGAAATGGAGGAATATGGGAAGATGTAAGTTTCAGCTCTGGTGTGAATGCTCTGGCTACCAGAAAGTGAGATCGGCTGGTGGGCAGGTGTGTGTTTGCAGGGAGAATAAAGACACGGTTCTATTAGCTCTTGAAATGCATATACTCATTTAATCCCACAACAGTTTTATGAGGTTACATTCTCTGTTGTTGTCTCCATTTTACAAAGGGAAAAACTGAGAAACAGAGAGGTTAAGAAACTTGTCCAAGGCCACACAGCTGGCAGGTGCCACCCTCGGATCTGAACCCTAGCCGTGTGGCTCCAGACTCAGTTCCTAACCATTGAACTGTCTCAACAGCCCCTGGGGTTCTTGGGCTTGGATGCATTTATCCTCATCCCTAGTTCTGTCACACCGTGATTCAAAGATCTTTTCCTCAGATTCTCAGATTCCCCTGTTTTGGGGAACTTGGACACTCTGCAATCCTCAGGCCCCGAAAGACCCCAGTGTCTGGTAGTTCAGGGGCTGTAAATTACCCAGGCACTGAATCCTTTCCCACTCTGGGCACCATGGCCCTGGGCCAGTCCTGGGCTACCGTCCTCTGCTGGGAGAGGACAATTTAGGAGGGGAGTAGGCTGTGCGAAGAGAATTCTGCATATTGCCCCTCCCTAGGGGGGAGGGGGTCTGGGCTATCATAGTGGGGGGTTCAGGATGCCACTGGATGAGGAGATGCCCAGACTTGGCCGTGCCCAGGAATGCCCACACCTGTGCAGAGCCCTGGGGCACCTTCTGTTTTAAGAGGGTTTCTGGACTTAGCCTATGAAGGTAGCCTGGCGGCCACATAGTCTCTCCTTCCCAAATCCTCCTCGTCCTTCCAGACAGTTGTGAGGGTCACCTTGGCATCTCCCAGAGCCCAGCATGGGGGCTGGCATACAGTAGGGGCTCTCAGTGACGTGGGGTGCTTATAACTGTGCTGTCCCATACAGTTGCCACAGGCCATGTGTGGCTATTTACATTTAAACTAATGACAAACAAATAGAAAGAAACATTCAGTTCTGCAGTCCACACTTCAAGGGCTGGGGAGCCACGTGTGGCTCGTGGCTACCGTACCGACAGTTTCATCATCGCAGGGAGGTCTGTTGGACAGCACCCACCAGCTGAGGGTAGCAGTGGGCACAGACATCGGTGGTGTTATTAAGGGGCTCGGGAAGGTCTCGGCAGCAGTGGCAGCGAGTCCTTTTACCTCCTGGCCCCTAGCCAGCCTAAAGGGTTCTCAAATAGTGGCCATCTGACTTCTCTTGGAAGGAATTCCCAGTGTGGCTGCTGGCCTGTCAGCCAGGGGGCTCATTTGAAACCGACCTGAGGTGAGGAGGGGGCCCTGAGGGGCCTCCCAAGTGAGGTGAAGTCTCGGGGGCTCGATTTCACCGTGGTGAGACCCAGTCAAAAGGCGCCCACCAGGGACAATTGCTGCCTTTGTCCTCAGGAGGGGGACTGGGACTCCTGGGTGTTATCAAATCTGCTGGGATGAGAGGAGGGGGAGCTGAGTGGTGGTGAAGACAGGGAGGGGTGGGGAGGGCAGGAATGGTCCTGGAGGGAAGGAAGGAGGAGTGGGGTGGGGCCCAGGGATGTGGGGGAGCACGCAGGTCACTTTCCCTAATCCTGAACACTTGCATGTCCTTTAAGGAGAAATCCACATGCTAATGTGTCCTGAAAAAGGGCTCCTTGCCAGACAGAGGGGCTTTTTTAAATCCTGGCCTTGCAGCGTGTCTTTGAGATGCAGATAACAAACACTGCTCACAGTAGTGAGTGCTTGTTCTGTCCCAGCACTCTGTCTACAGGAGTTAATCCGTTTCACTGGCCTAACAACCCTGGGGCATTGGGGTGGGGGGGAATCCTTGTGAACTCCATTCTACAGATGGACAGCTGAAGTCCAGGCAGCGACCTGAGCAACATCTCAGGCTCCTGGGCAGTCCCAGTGGTAGCAGAATGAGTGATCTCATCTCAGGGTCTCCCCAGGACATGCGAGGTGGGGCCAGGCCCTGGGCCAGGAAGGTGCAGGCAGTGGGAAAACAGCACTCAGCTGCTCTGTACGCCTCTCTCAAGTCCTGACACAGCATGTGCCCGCCCATTCCAAGTGCTCTCCACAAATGACCTCGCAGGGTAGGGCCTATGTTACCACTCCCATTTTACAGATGAGGAAAACTGAGGCATAGACTGGTTACGTGGTACACTGAGTTTGCTCAGGTGGAAAGCGTCTGAGTCAGGGTTCCTTCTCAGCCATCTGCCTTTGTAGCCTGTGCTCTTTGAAGCCTCTCCTCAGCCCACAATAGTGTATATTGTGTGTGGGTATATTATATCTGTATACGTGTGGTGATATATATATATATACATATACAATGTGTGTGTGCACATATATATATTTTTGGGGGGCGGGGAACCTGGAAGGACTGGCTGTATTGTGAAATAATAATTCTAACAACATTTGGGGGCTTTTGTTTTGTTTTTTAAAGATTTTATTTATTTACTTGAGAGAGAAAGAGAGAGAGAGCATGAGCTGGGGCAGGGGAGGAGCCGAGGGAGAGGGAAAAGCAAACTCCCTGCTAAGCAGCAAACCCCCTGCGGGGCTCCATCCCAGCACCCTGGGATCATGACCTGAGCTGAAGGCAGACGCTTAACCAACTGAGCCACCCAGACACCCCTAACAATATTTGTAAAATACTTTATAATTTGCAAAACCTTTCTTTTTTTTTTTTTTAAGATTTATTTATTTATTTATTTGACAGAGATAGAGACAGCCAGTGAGAGAGAGAACACAGCAGGGGGAGTGGGAGAGGAAGAAGCAGGCTCATAGCAGAGGAGCCTGATGTGGGGCTCGATCCCAGAACTCCGGGATCACGCCCTGAGCCGAAGGCAGACACTTAACCGCTGTGCCACCCAGGCGCCCCTGCAAAACCTTTCTTTAACACGTTGATGGCCAAGGCTCAGAACCTGCCTCCAGGGGAGGGGTGAAATGTGCCCATTTTGCAGATGAGGCAACTGAGGGTCTGGCTGGAGGCCCCTCAGCCTGCTGGGAGGGTGGCTCTGTGGGGAGTTGCTCTCTCCTGGGCTTTGAGGGTCCTGCGCAGGGTGGCCAGGCAGGGGGGTCTTAGCCACACTGTGCCCTTGACTCATGAAGGGGTGTTGGGCTTTTATTCCACGCTGAGAGGTGGGAATGACACAGCTGTGGAAAGAGCTGCAATAAAAACCCCAACTTTGCAACTTGTTTGTGGCGTTTGAGCAGTCCTCTGCCTCTGAGCCTCAGTTTCCTCGCCGGGAGAAAGGCAATGATTGGCACTTCCCAGAGCTGTTGTGCAGACTGGGGGTCACCATGCCACAGAGTGCTGGGCCCGTGTTCTTCCGCATGATGAGCGCTCGGAAAACAGTAGCTACTATTATGAATATCGTTATTATTGGTAGCAAGAGTAGTCATTTTAAAGCTGTACTGAGGTTTTAATCCGTATATTCTACTCCTAAGGATCTTCCTAGCTTTCAATCTCCATTTTTCCCACATACCAGACTAGTAGCATGCTAGAAGGACTGGGGAGAAGCAGATATCTGGGAGGTCATTGGGATTTGTCACTCTACTGAACGGAAAGTGTTGCCAGGGGCCCACGCCATTGCGATGCCACACGGGTCCTGCGCTCTCCGAGACAGGAGGGTCCATCCGGGGCTGTCAGTTACATCTTAGCAGCCACCTCCAGAGAGGGCCCTGCCCCTGTCCTTTCTGGCCCATGACACAGGTACCCAAGGACTTGCCACCCCCAACTCCAGTCTCCCACACCCAGCCGCCTCCCACTCCCCACTGAAGGCTGTCTGCAGGGAGGGTGTCCTGTCCCAAACCTCCCTGCTCATCCTGCTCCCATAAATGGGCTCCTGCTTCCTTCCCCCAGCTCAGGAAATGGCAGCTCTGTCCTTCCAGTGGCCCAGACCAAAGAGCTTGGCTTTGTCCTTGACTCTTTCTTTCATACCCCACATCCAATATGTTGGTTCTAGCTACAACATCTATCCAGAATCTTCCCCCTTCTAACAACCTATATCCCTGATCCTCTGGTCTAAGCTACCATCATCTCTTTCCTGAAGTACTACAACAGCCTCCTAACTTGTCTCCCTGCTCCCACCTTGGCCCCCTGCAGTCTTTTCAAGCCACTTCACAGTGGCTCCCAACTCACTCAGAGTAGACATCAGGTCTTCACAATGTCTCACATTGTGACCTGGGCCCCTGTGACCCTCTGACCTCACCTCCCTCTACTTCCTCTTTGCTCAGTCTGTTCCACCTACACTGTTCCTTAAATACACTGGGTATATTCCTACCCCAGGGCCTTTGCATTTGCTGTTTCCACTGCCTGGAATGCTCACCCTCCAGACATTCACCTCTTCACCTTCTCAAGTCTTTGCTCAAATATTACCTTCCTAAGGAGGCCTCTCCTGACCACCCTATTTGAAACTGCTGTCCCATCTGCCTCACCACTTCCTGTTCCCTTCCATGTGTTCTTTTTCTACATAGCACTTATGACCACCTGACATAATAATGGTAGTTTGCAAAATGATCCCAGTGTGGCTGGAAAAAGTTAAAGTGTTTGCTGTAGCAGGCCTCCTGTGGGAACAGTGCAAGCTCGGACAGACGCTCCCTTCCCATCTTTTAAACTCAAGATTCTGTGCCCTTGATATTTGTTCCAATGGGCCAGCTTAAAATGGCAATTTCATTTTTAAACACCTATGTAGCCTTTGTCTTACTCTGGGCACTATTTTAAGTACTTCATATCTATTAACTCATAAAAATTTCATAAGAACCCAGTGAGGTAAGGACTATTATTATCCGCCTTGTATGAATGAGGTCACCAAAGCACAGAGAAGTCCATTGACTCATCCAAGGTCACACAGCTAATGCATAGAGAGTCAGGATCTGAATCCAGGCAGTCTGGCTCCAGAGTCTATACTCTTGCTATATTCCTCTCTTCTGCACATTCACTCGTTCACTCATTTGTTAAATATTTACAGCGTGTCTTTTTTGTGGCAAGTGCAAGATTTTAGAGAACCCCAGATGACCAAAAACATGGTGCTTGCCATCAGGGAGCTCACAGGCTGCTAGGGAATGCAGAACAAGTAAATAAGGGGAAAGGAAAACAATACTCATTCCGGAAACCTTCACTAACACCTACTAAGGGTTAGGCGCTGGTAATCAGAGTTAAATGAGACACACAATTTCTGCTTTTGACGTTCTTACACTGTAATCACAGAGGGAAATGGCGAATTACTGCATGCATTCGTGATGGCATGAACTGAGTTTGGTAAAGGGGAATGTAGGGGATTGTGGGACCCCAGCATAGGAGGTCTAACCATCTGGGGTTGTTTTGGACGGGTGGGTGGATGGTCATGTGCATGAACGGTTGGACGATGAAGTGGAGAGGTATTAGAAGATGGTCGGATGGGTGGGTGGGTATTTGGAAGGATCGATGAGTGGATGGTTATATGGATGGACAGGTGGATGAATGGATGGATGGATGAATGGATAGTTATTGGGAAGGATGGCTGGTTGAATGGATGGGTGAAAAGCTGAGCTCATTGCTGGCAAGTTGGACATTTTCCCAGTGAGATCACCAGACCAGCTGAAAGAAAGGGATGGAAATCCATGCATTCATTAATTCAACAAATGTTTATTAAGCGCCTATTTATGTCCCTGGTACTGTTTTAGGCTCTGGGATTAGACCGTACGTGCCTTTATGGAGGTGACACTCCAGAGGGAAAGCAGAGGACAAACAAATAATCGAGTATAGAGAGAATCTACCGGCAGAGAATAATAAATGCTATAGTGAAAAAATCGAGCACGGTGAGGAGGCAGGGAGGACAGGAGGGCGGGCGTTTTATATTAGGTAGTCAGGGTAGTCTGAGAAGGTGAGTTCTGAGCAGGAAGTGAGGAAGTGATCCATGTGGGGAACAGCATTTGAGAGACAGGGAACAGCAGGCACAAGAGCCCGAGGCCAAGTCCAGTGAGTCTCTCCCTAAGTAAGAGAGGGGAGAGGAGGGGAGAAGATAAAGTCGTAGTGTCTGGGGGTGGGGTACATCACCTCCTGGCCCCGGTGAGGTAAGAAGCGTGGTCTACTCTTCCTTGGGTTCTGGAAAGCCAGTGGTGGACTTTGAACCTGGGCTGATGTGCATTTGGAAAGGCACCACCCTCCCTGCCGCCCTCCACGGGTTCCCAGTCTGCTCCCTCCCGGCCAATGCACAGTTTGGAGGCTGTCAGCGTGTTAATTACAGCTCTCAGCTCTCAATGGTTTACAACTCCACTGTGAACTGCCCTGGGCAACCTGTGGCACCTCTGAGTGATTAACTTGCTTTACCATTTCTATATTTAGTGCCATTTAATGCCTGGGGGCCAAGTTTTCAGAGAGAAAAAGAGGGAGGAATTTAGGGGGAGTTGGTTACGTTGGGTTTTTGTTTTTTTTTTAAACACATAACGTTTCAGTTATTTTCTGAGATTAAATCCCAGCCTTTAAAAAGTTAGGGTGCCAACCAATGGTGTAGTCCCGATACTGTTTGTTTCTAAGAGAGACTAGTCCCTCGTGAAGCTGCCCTTTTCTCTTGAAAGTAAATTCCTTCTTGGGGTTAGAATGCAGGGTTTAAAGGACACTATGGACCAAGTATATGACTCAGGGACGAAGGCATCAATTAATATTTCACATAATACAGGCTGGACTTCAGGTCCCTGGCTCCAACTCCCTGCCTGAAAGGGGGGGATCCTCCGGACCTCCAAGCGAGGCTTCGGCAAGGCGTCTCAAACGTAAACATGCACACGGATCACCGAGGGAGCCTGCGGAAATGCAAATTCCTATTCCGCGGGTCTCAGGTAGGGCCTGAGAATCTGTATTTCCAACAAGCTCCCACAAGGCCATGCTCTTGGTCCTGGGGCCACTCTTTGGGCAGCAAGGATTCTGGCTAGCTGTCCAAAAGAAATTAATACGAGCCGTGTATGGAATTTAAATTTTCTAGCAGCCACATCAAAAAGGTTAAAAAGGTGACATGAAGTTTAATTATATATTCTACTTAATCTAATACACCTAAAATATTGGCATTTCAATATGTAATCAATCTGAAAATACCGAGATACTTTGCGTTATTTTTCCCCCCAAAAAAGTCTGAAGTCTTGGCGGTTGCTTTACACTTACAGCACACTTCAGTTCAGGCTAGCCACGGTTCGAACGCTCGTGGGGCCGGCGGCTCGCATTTTGGATGGTGCAGATTTGAATCTGGCTTGCATACCTCTGGCGAGAGCGAGCCCTCTCCCTCCAAGTCCACTCCCGTCCTGCAGGCTCTCAGTTGGGAGCTGCCCCCTCCAAAACAACCAGGAAGAGCCAGCTTTGCTCCCCAGGTCCTCAGGCCCATTGGCATCCTCTGCAGGAAGCAGTCCTGCAAAAATTTGGCGGCACCGACCAGGTCCCCTTGAAGCCTGTCCTCCAGCTCCCTCCTGTGAGGCAGGCACCTCACCTACTCTGCCTCAGTTAGCACCCCCCTGAGACGGTGTCTGTGGTGGTTCTTAACCCCCAGTTTTCTTGTTGAAGAGCCAGGCTCAGAGAGGTTAAAAGATACTCCTGTGGTCGCCCAGCCCGGCGGCGACAGAGTTAGGACTCCCGGTCAGGACGTTGAAAACTCCTCTCTCTGCTGTCAGATGCTGCGGTTCCTTGGGTGTGACGTGGTTTCGGAGATCTTCCAGGCTCACTCACACTCCCCCGAACACACAGGGCTGGCCCATGCCATGCCAACAGAGCCTCAGAGACGGCCGAGATGACGCGGCCCAGAAGCGACGCAGCTGTCCATAGCGGGGCTGGGACAAAACCCCAGGTCCCTCTGAGCCCTCGGGTCTCAGCTCCGGTGGCAGCTCCTCGTAGCTTCAGAGCAGTGTATGCCTCAATCCTGGCCCCCCTCCGCCCCGGGGGGAGGCCCCACCCCACCTCTCTGGAAACCGCCCTGGCACAGAGATAACCAGGGTGTTTTTCCTAGTCGCCTGGCTGGAAAAAACCTGACTCCATCAGGGGCAGGAAAAAGCATATCTCAGGGGAGGTGTCCCTGCGCCCATGTCCTCTGGGACGCGTGGGGCAACATGGAACCTCAGGCCAGGCCAGCCCACCCTCCCAGATACCAGCTCCTGTGCCCGGACACCAACACAAAGGGAACATCTGTTCTGGGATAAGGGCTCAAAGGGCATCACTGGCACCTGGGCACCTGGGCAGGGCCTCTTTGGAGTCAGGACCGCTCATCTGGGGGTGGCCAGGGGCACAGGGGGCGTTCGGCCAGCAAGACCTCATTGCTGGGTTTTTCCTCCATGCTCCGGAGCACCCATCCCTAACATCTCCTGTTGCAGAGGCTCTCCCTGGGGTGCCAGGCTTGCTCTTCTGTGGACGAAGTCAGGGCCTCCTCTACAAGATCGCACCATGAAGGAGATGGCCAGCGAGGCTCTCGATCCGGGATGAACTCACTCATATGCTCACGCAGTCACTCCTGCGTTGCATTCAAATGCTGGCGGGGCATCTCCTGTGAGGCGAGCCTCTTCTAGATGCCTCCTGAGCAAGGCAGATGAGGGCCAGGCTTTTCTGGAACTGAGATTTAGGCAGGGAGGAGAGAGGCAAACCACTCATCTTCAAGTGCCCCAAGGGCTTGGGAGAACGTTAACAGGTGCTATGACGGGGTTACCCTGGGGACAGCGCAGGGCTCCGTGGAGAGGCTGTCCAGCGACGATTGCTTTGAAGAGCAGAGCTGGAGCTGAGGAACCGGAGGAAGGGTGTCACAGGCAGAGGGAATAGGAGCCCAAAGGCCCTGAGGTGGCATGGACGTCGTGGGGTGTGGAAAGATCTGGCATGAAGTGCGCACAGAAGGGGTTCAGAGTTGCACAACCATCACCATAACAACTTCAGGGTGTTTTCCTTACCCCCCAAAGAAACCACTGTTAGCGGTGAACGTTAGTCCACACTGCTGGCTCCCCCAGCCCCAGGCAACCTCTAATCTGCTTGCTTTCTTTGGATTTGCCAACTCATGTAACGGAATCATACACGAGGGGATCATTCGCGTCTGGCTTCTTTCACTTTGCATCGTGTTTTCAAGGACCATCCACGTCGAGCCTCTGTCAGTCCTCCATTCCTTTTTATGGCTGAATAATATTCCGTTGTACGAATATGCCCCATTTTGCGTATCCACCATCAGCTGAGGGACGCGTGGGTTGTTTCACGTTGGGGCTCCTGCGAATAGCGCTGCCGTGAACGTTCGCATCCAGGTTTTGTGTGGATGCCTGTTTCTGGTCTGGCCGTTGCACCGTCCTTGCGTTAGATATCACGGGTCTTTGAAGTTCGCCCTCTTCAGGGTTGTCCCTGCAGGAGCCCAGGTCCCGGGTGAAGAGAGGAAGGTCTGGACAGGCAGAGGCACGGGGCTGCTGGGCTGCATGGACCAGCCGTGCCGGGGGAGCTTGGGCTCTGCATCCTCGTAGGGCTGGCCAGGGCCAGGAAGGGCGGCAGGTGCTGTGGCTGGTTCACCACCAAAGCAGGTTCACAGGGGCCTTTTTCTGGAAAATGGCCAAGCAGTCCTTCAGCTTCTGGGAGCTTCCTTACCCTTCATCTGCGGTTCTACGTGGCTGAGCCTCCATCTTACTGCTTCCTGCACCCGCTCAGGCCTCCGGGCTGTGATCCACAGGACGACCTGAGGGGGCTTCTCAAATACCAAGCCCCTCTGTCCCCACCCCTGCCCTCTGCCCTGGTCCCATCAGGAAGCCAGGCTGGCCCTCTTCCTGTGTCTTGACTGCTCCCGGCTCCCTTCTGCCCCAGGGCCTTTGCCCATGCTGTTCTCTCTGCCTGCCCTGGCCTTGCCTCCTTCTTGTCCAGCCTCGTCCTCCTCAATGTCAGTTCTCAGAGCAGGAGGGTATTTCCTCACCTCGCTCTAGTTGGGTTCCACCATTACTGCTTTCACTCATTCATTCGGCAAGTATTTTCTGATCACCGGCTACGGTCCTGGCACCAGCCTAGGTGCTGCGGACACGGCCGGGAACAGACAGACCAAGTCCCTGTCCTTGAGCAGTTTATGTTCCAGTGGGAGAACAGAGAAACGAAACAAAGAAAATGTGTGCTATGTCAGTTACTAATGCAAGGGAACAAGGTGAACCAGGGCACGGTCAGGGAAGGTGTTCTTGGAAAGGAGAGATTTTAGCAAAGGTCAAGGGAGGACGGAGCCATATATAGAGAGGGTGGGGAAGAATGTTCCAGGTAGAGGGACAGCAAGTGCAAAGGCCCTGAGGCAGGAGCATCCCTGGTGTGTTGGAGAGACAGCAAGGAACGCATTGTAACTGGACCGCAGTGGCATAGGAGGTGAGGTCAGAGGTAGCAGGGGATGATGGCAGTAGATGGAGAGAGAACAATATAATGAACCCCACATACCCAACCCCCAGCTACGATAACCTCAACATTTGGCCAACAGCCATCAACATTGTTTTAGTGTCCACCCCAACTCCCCCAAACTGGAACAGTTTAGGGCAAATCCCAGACATCATGTTATTTCACTAGTCAATAAGGAATTTTAAAAAACATAACAATGGTACTGTTATTACCCAGAACAACATGAACAGTTCCTCAAGATTGTATGATACCCCATCTGATTTAGCTTTCTCCATTGTCTCAAAAACATTTTCCGGTCGGGTTGTGGGAGGCGAACGGCTGGGTCTGGGACCACAGGAGGGGCAGGGGCGTGCTTTCCTACAGAGCCACCGTTGGTGGGGGCTGGCCTCGGCTGTGGGACAGTTGGATGCATGGTCACCTTCCCCCCAGAGTGTAAGCTTCCAGAGAGCAGGGGGCTTGCCTCTTTCTGCCCACCTGGCCATCAGCCTCAGGGCCCAGCCCAGGCCAGGGATTAAATGACCATGTGGTGGAAGGATGAATTAGTAAAAGAACGAATGCATGAATGGTTGAATGAATGAATGAATGAATGCATGCATGCCAAGGCCAATTCACTGATGCTCCGGAAGTTGGGAGGAACATGTGGGTTCAGTGGCTCCAGCACCCTCCTGCTGGCTTCCCTGCCCCTCATGCTATGGTTGGGGTCATCTGACTACCTCACTCCCGGCCACAGTCCACATCCCCCAGCCAGACCCCACCTCTCGGGCCGACCCCGTCAGAGGCAGCCCCTGCCCTTGGGTCAACCCCACTCCCTCTGGGTGAGTCAGCTCAGGAGAAAGAAGCAGAGCGTGTCTGGGAGAGGCGGGCTGGGGTTAGTGAGAAGGCAGCGCCGTGAGCTGGTCCTCTCCACCTCTAAAATGGGGTTTCTACCTGAAATGCCCACAACAGCCCTTCGAAGGGTTGCCTTAGTCTACGTTTATAGGTAAGCAAAGCTGAGCCCTGCACAGGGCCCCCGGCCGGGAGCACAGTGGGGCGCATTTGCTGGCCTCCGCCACCGGGGTTCCCTCCCGTCTGAGATGTGTGTATGCTGCGTGCGAGCACGTGCGAGCGGAGGTGTTTGTGTGTCTGATGCCTGCAAGCATGTGTGTGAGGGTTGCATGTATGTTCTGTGTGTGCAAGCGTGTGTGGGGAAATGCATGTGTGTATGACGTGTGTGAGCATGTGGGGTATACGTGTGTATGACGTGTGCGAGAGTGGGGGGTGTATGTGTATATATGTGTGTGAGCGTGTATGAGGAGGGGTGCGTGTATGTGTGTCTGCGAGCATGTGGGGGGCTCTGTGTGTGTGTGTGAGCGCAGGAGGGTATGTGGTGTGTCTGGGTGGGCGAGGGACTATATGAGCATGCGCTGTGCAGGGGTGAGTGGTGTGAGGGGGTGTACGTGAGTGTGCATAGACATGCATGTGGCTGGGAGTGTGGGAGCAGGCGAGTGTGAGCACACGTGTGATAGAGTGTGTGTCAGTGACTGAGGCGTGAACAGCGCGGATACCGTTGGGGGTTATGCATATGGGGGGACGCGTGTGCATGTAACACGTGGGGTGTGTTTGGGCGTGTGTGACTCTGTGCGGCGGCATACAGGTGTACTGGGGAGAGTGGGAACCTAGAAGGAGACAAGTCTAGGGGTGAGGGGGTGTTTATCCCTGAGACGTGGCTTCCTTCAAGTCCCCAGAGCTGGGCAGAGGCCAAGTTCGTGGAGGCCTGGAGAGCCAGGGAAAAGACTGGGATTTTACTCCAACAACAGGGAGCCATAGATGGTGTTGGAGCAGTTGAAACCTGGCCAGCACTGAATTTCAGAAGGTCCCAGGAAACTTCTCTCTCCGGTTTGGGTTGACATTCCTTGTCCTGAGGCCCTGGCCGGACGCTGTGCCGGCCTCGCAGTCGGGGCTAACCTGCTTGCATTCCAGTGGCTCTGTTCTACGGAACGCGGCTTTGCCCCTGCCGTCCCCACCCAAGGCAGACAGGAATATTTGCTTGAAGTCGTGCATCCAATATGACTTAAAGAATGTGGCCGAGAAGAAAATACTCCAAATGTTTACCAAAAAAAGCTGCCTTTTCCTCTCTTTCATCTGAGTTGCCCAGAGGAATACAGCTGCAGCTGAATGACGCGCAGCTTTCTGCTCATGATGGATCGACACGCAAGCGGAGGGGAGCTCGGGGAGGAGGAGGAGCAGAGAGCAAGAGGGGGAGGAGCTGGAGGAGGAGAAGGAACAGGAGGAGGAGGGGCAAGAGGGGACAGGGAGGAGGAGGACCAGCAGGAGGAGGGGGAGGACCAGCAGGAGGTGGCGCAGGCGGTGTTGACTGTGGGCTGGCAGCCTGCAGCCTCTCCTCCCAGGGCCGTGCTCACACCTCCGGGGGTGGTCTCCGGGGGGCACGGTCCACGGCCAGCTGCCCACTGAGTTACACACTGCCTTAGATCAGGGCCGCTGGAAAGGGCCCCCGACGTGGAAATTCACGTGCAGGGCATTTCCAGGAAGGGCTCCGGGGAGGTACACCTGTAAGGAAGCAAGGGAGAGCAGGTGGGCTGTGTTGTAGCCCCAGCAGAGGCTTCGGCTGGTCCCGCGAGACGCTCTGGGGCTGCAGTGGCCCTTTCGAGGTGTCCCCGGCTGAGACAGGGAGACCGGGTCTTTGTAGCCAGCATCAAGCTGTTGTTGGCTGGAGTTGCCCTGAGGAGCGGCATGACCCTGGGTGAGGTGGCTTCCATGCTGGGAGAGCGGCTGGGAGGAGGAGCTCGCCCGGGAGGATCAGCGGCCACCGCCCGGGCGGAGGGGCAGTGAGTATGAGTCCTGGAGGAGGACCCAGGTGGGCAGCACAGTGCCCACCACACAAACCCGCCCTGCGGACCACAGCCTCAGGGAACAAGGCCATCCTGGCCCTGGCCTGGCTTCTGTTCACCTGCCCCGCACACTGCCTGCAGTGGAAGACCCGTCCCCACGCTTCCTCTCTGTGACTCCCTGTGCCTGGCTTCCTAGCCTGTGGGACGCCGAGAGGATAATAAGTCCGCCGGGGGCGTGCTGTGCCGGGCCAGTGAGCGGCTCTACGTGAAACATTTAGAACAGCCACTGAACGAAGCGAGGGGCTTTACTGGGGTGGAGCATGGTTTCCTGCCCTCAGGGGGCTCATGGTCTGCTGGGAGGACCGGGTGAAGCTTGGGCGGGAAGCCAGCCCGGAGCTCTTTTCTGAGAAATTGTCCCTACTTTAATCCAAGGCCAACACAAAGCGTCATGCGGCGCTGTAAATAATTTAACAAGTCGGAGTAACAGCAGCCGCATCTCTGAGAGCCTCCTTCGGCCTGGCACTAGACCTTTGGTCGTTCAGTCCTGGCCCTGCCTCCAGGGGGTGAGTTCCACCGAATGGGGAGACAAAACCAAGGCTCACGGAGGCGGTATACCTTACCCACCAGTGTCCCAGCCAGGGTCTGGTAGATGACACAGGTAACAGAAGAGAGTGTAATGAAGGGATTGCTGCAAGGGGTGTGGGCAGCATTCGGGGAATCCCGTGAGGCCTGCTCGGCGACACTGGGGAGCTCTTACTCCCTGGAGGCCTGAAGCGGCAGGGAAGGGACCATGTCACCGGAGAGAGTACAGCTGGAGGAGGGGAGCCGTGGTTATAGGTAAGGGAATGCAGTGAGAGCCACCATATGGCCCCACAGAGAGGGAGTCTGGGGAATACTTGTCCCAGCCTCTCTTTCTTCCTGCCCTCCAGCCTTCTGTGGGGTCTCTCACTGGCTGGGCCTGACCAGAGGCTGGGGAACAGGGGCCCATGGGTGTAGTGTTCACAGGTGACCCTCCGGGCTGGCGAAGGGGGCAGACAGACTGCCCAGCACACCTAGGCTCTCACGGGAGGTGAGCAAGGGAGCCAGCTTTGACGCCAGCAGGGCCCCCATCTTGTCGGGCTCCTTGGGAATGTGCCCATGAGGTAGTGGCCCATGTGCAGTAAGGGGGACCCCTTATCACACACAGAGGATGAGGGACAAGTGTTCAGCTCAGCTGATGCAGGTGGTTTGGGTCACATGCTACTTGGGGTGGCTAGGGCATGAGGCCTGGGAGAGGACACCGGCAGGACTAGGTGACCATCCTGCCTCAGGTCACCTCCCTTCTGTGGAAACCAAACATCAGCTCTGGGGAGATGAGGCCTCCATGCCCCGCAGACTTGCCCCCTGCTTTCTGTGCCTCTCCTTGACCAATGGACAGCATTCCCAGGTGATCCAGCTCACTCGGGGTTTGTCCAGAGAAGGTTCTGGAACCAGGTGTCCTGGGGAGAGGGTGGTTAGGATCTGAGAGTGGGAGCAAGCACCAGCGCTAACACGGATGGGGGGGACCCTGCAGGCACCGGGAGTGAGTGGTGTGTGGGGAGAAGAGGTGGCCAGCTTGGGGGCTTCATAAAGATGCCCTGGGTTCCTGTGCCGGGTGCCAGCAGCACAGACAAGCTTCAGGAGCTGGGCTGGGGGTGTTTACAACAAGACAGATTTCTGGGGTGAGTCGGCCTAGCTATGGGAGGAGGCAGGAGGGAGGATGAAGGCCCAGAGCCTCTTCAGCGGGGCTTACTCAGCACTCACAGTGCCCTCCGTGTCTATGTGGCTAGGGCACCACACTGAAATTGACACATACCTGGGGACACCTGGGAGTATGTGGCAAGTTTCAGCCAACTGCTCCCCTTCCCACCCATGTCCTCCTTGGCCCTCTGTGTCCCTGTCTTCTCTCTTGGAGATCCTTCTCTAGCCCCTTCATTGTACAGGTGGGGGAAACCGAGGCCCAGAGAAGTAAAGGGACTTGCCTAGAGCTACACAGCAGGGTAGAGGCAGCACCAGGCCCTCCAGCCAATTGCTCCTCCACCCCACACCACTGCTCCCCGCCTGTGCCCTTCCAGGGCTTGCCCATGTGTCTCAGCATTCATGAATGGAACAGGAAAACTCACACAGGCTAGGGCTGTTGTGTGAAAAGCCCTGCACCAGGCCCTTATTGCCCTTCTCCCATTTAATCCCCACTGTTCCCTCTGAGAAACGACTTGCTCCTACTTTGTAAGGAGTGAATCACTGAGGTTGCATTTGGTTACAAGTAACAAAACATCTTGTAGGAGTGGTTGCAATGATAGGGCTTGGCTTTTTCTTGCAAAGTAAAGTCTGGATGACGTTTTATTTTTCAGAGGCTCACCAATCTCTTCGAGGGCCCGGGTTGTTTCCCTCCTGCTGGTCTGCCATTGTCACTTTGTCGGCCTCTGGTTCTCTTACCTTTTGGTCACAACATGGCTGCCTAAGCTCCAGGAAACATGCTCTCACACCACAGCATCCAAAGATCGTAAACGAGAAGTCACTCTCAGGCCTCTCTTTTTATCAAGTGGTATCTTGGGTTTTCAGCCTCTGTGGTCGGAGGCAGGCTGGTTGTGATGTGGAAATGGACAGCCAGACAGGGAGTGGGCCCTTCTCCCTTTGGTCATTTCTGTCATCACTGGCATGCGGTGACCAGAGGTAAGATTTGAACCAGGGCTCTTGGGCTACCTAGGTAGCTTTAGGCTGCTTTCCATCACAACACGTTGTCATGTAGAGACCGATTCTGATTGCCTGAGTCACTGCTCATTACTTGGGGTGCAAATGGTCCAGAACTGACCCCTCCTGCCGAGAAGCCAGCTGGCCAACAGTGGAGGGGTCAAAGGAGAGGAAGCAACAGATACCCAGCTAACCTCAGTCTCCAGCCCTCAAGGTCCTGGCCTCCCCAAGGCCCTTTCAAGCAAACCAGTCTTTGCCCCCCCCCCCCCAGATCTGCTCCATTCGGTGACTTAAAACCCATGGACTGTCTATCAGCTTTACAAAAGCATCTCTCCTTCCTACACAGATAAAGGGAGCTGTGTATCAGGATATTTTAAGATATAGGAGACAGAAACCCAACTCAAGCCAGCTTCAAATCAAAGGAAATTCATCAGTTCATGGAACTGAATGGTCCTGGGTAATGCATTCAGGTCCAGCTTGATCCAGGATGCAGATGATATTCCTAGGAACCAGTTGCACATACCCATCACCCTCTCTTTTTTCCTCAACTCTGCTTTCCCAGTCAACTCCATTCTCACACCCATATGATTACAAAATGCCTATCCATAGCTCTGGCCCATGCAGTCCTTCTTCACATCTGGTGGGAAATAACCAAAAAGTTCTTATCTTTTCTTCATACTGAATCCCTAGGACTTGTTCTGATTGGCCCTGACTGGCTTGAGTCAAGATCCTATCCTTGGCAATGACCAGTGGGATCTGGAAGCAATGAGCAATGGGAACCATAAGCAGTGAGCAGTGGGATCTGAGAACAATGAACAATAGGACCTGGGAGTAATGACTGGTGGGAACTGGGAGGAGTGAGAAGTGGGATCTGAGAGTAATGCCTAGTGGGAGCTGTGAAGGGTGAGCAGTGGGACCTGGGAGTAGTGACTAGTGGGAACTGGGAGAGGTGAGCAGTGGGATCTGGGAGTAATGACTAGTGGGAACTGGGAGGGATGAGCAGTGGGATCTGGGAGTAATGACTGGTGGGAACTGGGAAGGGTGAGGAGTGGGACCTGGGAGTAGTGACTAGTGGGAACTGGGAGAGGTGAGCAGTGGGATCTGGGAGTAATGACTAGTGGGAACTGGGAGGGATGAGCAGTGGGATCTGGGAGTAATGACTGGTGGGAACTGGGAAGGGTGAGCAGTGGGAACTGAGAAGGATGAGCAGTGGGAACTGGGAGGGATGAGCAGTGGGAACTGAGGGTAATGAGCAGTGGGAACTGGGAGGGATGAGCAGTGGGATCTGGGAGTAATGACTGGTGGGAACTGGGAAGGGTGAGCAGTGGGACCTGGGAGTAGTGACTAGTGGGAACTGGGAGAGGTGAGCAGTGGGATCTGAGAGTAATGCCTGGTGGGAACTGGGAAGGGTAAGCAGTGGGACCTGGGAGTAGTGACTAGTGGGAACTGGGAGAGGTGAGCAGTGGGATCTGGGAGTAATGACTAGTGGGAACTGGGAGGGATGAGGAGTGGGATCTGGGAGTAATGACTGGTGGGAACTGGGAAGGGTGAGCAGTGGGAACTGAGAAGGATGAGCAGTGGGAACTGGGAGGGATGAGCAGTGGGAACTGAGGGTAATGAGCAGTGGGAACTGGGAAGTAATGAGCAGTAGGAACTGGGAGTAATGAGCAGTGGGAACTGGGAGGGATGAGCAGTGGGAACTGGGAGGGATGACCGGCAGGAGCTGGGAGCCATCGCTGACAGGATGACTATAGTTGGGGTGGCTGGGAAAGCCTCACTGAGGAGTCAGTGTTCGCAGAGCTCTGAAGGCTACAGCAGCCTTGCTGTGAAACAAGGCACAAGGAGAAGGGCACTGGGAGCAGCAGAAATCTGTGCCGGCCGAGTCCTGCTGGCATTCGGTGGGCAGGGCAGGCTACTCTGAGGAAGAGGGCCATTTTCGGTGGCCCTTGAAGGGTTGGGGAGGGGTCGGACCATGGGGGGATGAATGGAGCTACACGCCTGGAGGAGGGCGTGGCAGGAGCCGTGGACTGCTGTGACATGGGATATCCTCCTGGACCGCGTGGGGCCTTCATGGTCTTCCCAGTGGCCTCAGTGCGGGAGGGTCTGTGAGGGGGAGCAGTGGAAGTCAATGCTGAGAAACAGCTTTTGGTTTTTAAAAATTCGATGCCCCTCAAAATGCTTCGGAGGGTGACCGAGGCTCCCTGTCACAGGAGTGCCATGTGGCTGGACTGGGTGGAGCCCGAGGTCGCTGTCCGACCTCCCTCCCCTCAGACCCCCTTCCACCTCCTAGAAACTCATCCCCAGATCCTCTGGGCAGCCCCAAGAGTCTGCCATGGCCCAGGAGGCCCATTCCAATGGTATCTATTTGGTGTTATGAATCAAGGAGTTTTCTGGAGCCAAGTTTCTCCCAAGGCCCCTCCCAGACCTAAGAATCCTGCCCTGGGTAATTTGGGCTCTGGGCAGCACCTGGTACATTGTTGGCACTTCCTGGGGGACCTGTCAAAAAGAGATGGATATTTCTCCCTCCAGCGGTGCGGAAAATCCTTCCTGCTGTCCACACAGATTTAGGGTTGGGTTGGGGGGCAGAGAAGCAGATTGAGAGTAGCCCCACCCTACCCTGTGCAGGAATCCCCATTGCAGACCCCAGGTGCTGCTGCCACACTCTCCAGGATGGGGAGCTCATCACCTCCCCAGCAGCCCCCATCCAGGTCTGGTCAGCTTGGTGAGGAGGGCTGGCGTCTCACTGAGCAGGGATCCTGTGACTCCTCTCCCCCTGGAGTCCCAGTTCTGTACTCCGGAGAGATACACAGTCCCTCTACTCACCCAGCCCCAGCACAGGCCAGAGCAGGTGGGGCAGTGACCAAGGACACCCAGAAACTGTCTTCTCTAGGCTGAGCAGCTCCAGTTCCTTCGGTATGGGATCTCCAGCCCTTTCCCCTACACATACTCTCTGTTTATCTGCTGGGGCGTAGCTCAGCTCTGAAAATCACACAGCAATCTCCTCCCTTACTGTGGGCCCCAGACCTCAGTTAATATGTCCTCAGGTGTTTTAGTAGCTTATTAGTTCATATTGAACTTGTGGTCATGGAAAGCTTTCAGTCTTTCTTAGTCTCTCCTATCCTCTGCTTTTGTTATCTTTTTTTTTTTTTTTTAATACCAAAGATTATAGGTGTTTACCTCACTTCTGGCTGGTTTCAACCACGTGTTTTAGTCTGTGGAAGTGACTGAATCCTGACTGGGACTCTAGTCACATTATCTCCTGTGGGCACCCATGCTGACTAGGGCCAGCTTTCAGTGGCACCAGAAGGTTCCCCAGATGCCCCTCTTCCGGGCTACTCACAGTGCCAGAAATTTCCCCATCATGCCCTCAATGCATGCTCTTCCTCTAGCCTGGTCCTTCTTTGGGTTCCTTGTTTCAGTGCATAGTCTCCGTATCCATGAGGGGCCCGTGAGTTGCCCTGGGCCCCCAAGAGACTTCCCGTGGATCATTCACCAAGTGTTGCTGATTTTCCCCTCTCATCCCCTCCTGCCACCATCTATGTCAGAGCCACCGTTGTCTCTGGCTTGGATGATGGGGACGGTTTCTTTCCACATCTCCATCCTGTCAGTCTGACCTTCTCTAACCTAATTTCTGCTCTGTCTGGAATGATCTGTAAAGGTATCATTCGGACCTTGCCACTCCCCTGCCTGAAAGGCCCTCAGTGGCACCCCTTGGCTTGCGGGTGATCTAGGCTCCTCCCTGCCCTGAGTGGCCAGCCCCCCTGCCCCTTAGCATTTCTCTCGTGGCAGGCCCCATCCCTCCTACCTCCGGGCCTTGGCATGTGCTGTTTCCTGGTCTGAGATGCCCTTCCCCCTCCTGCTAAGTTTGGCTGATTCTGTTGGATCCTTCCTGTTATCTGGCCTCCAGCTCAGCCTCTGCCTTCTTGGGGGAGGCTTCCTGGAGCTGCACACAAGAGCAGCTACTCTTGGATCAAGTTTTCTTTGCATTCTGTTCCACCCCTTCATAGAACGCACCACGTTATAGTTAGATCCCGGAGGGTTATTATGGCTGCTCCTGGCTTGGATCTGCAGCCCAGCGAAGGCGGGGATAGCATCTCCCTGCATCACAGTCCTCCCAGGGCCCCTGCCGCAGAGGTGATACCAAACAGCACACAGTTGGTGCTCGATGCAAAACGAGTCAGTGAATGAACACGAACGGGCATGCACTAGGTCCTTCTTTCTGCTTCCTACTGGTCAGTACCCCCTCCAAGCTGGGCTTTCTCTGCCAGAGGCCAGGGAGGTGGAGGTGAGTGTCCTGGCCCCAGCCTCCGAGGAGTGTCACAGGTGGGGTTCTCCAGAAGCAGAGGCTGAGATGGAGTTGCAGGTCCAAGCATTCAGCAGCGCTTGGCAAAGGGGAAGGGGAGCCGCAGGACGGGGCCGGGGTGGTGCCGCGATGTTGGCCAGACAAAGCCTTGGGAGCAACTCTGGAGCAGGTCCTGCCCATCAACGGGGCCAGACCTGTTACCCCCGCCTCTCTCAGGCTCTGGCTGCGGCCCACCCGGGGAGGCCGCAGTTCTGTAGCTGGGCCAGGGCCTGGACTGTCTGACAGCTGGGGGCTCTATGCTGATTCCACTCCTGGTCCCATGATGCGCTGGAGCTGGCTCCCATGGGCTCATAAGACCCGGTGTTAGAGATTCAGGGATTTGGAGCCAATTGTTAAATCATTCATAGCTTAAAATCAGCCATGATAGGAACATTTATGCCAAAGAAATTAGCAAACACTACAAAAGGTACAAAAGGGCTTTTTTTTTTTTCTTCTTCCCCTGAGCCAATTTACTAGCACATCACCAGCTGTAGCTTTGACGCAAGACTTCCGTTGAAGGGGCAACTGAATGGTATATCTCCGTGTCCACCACAAAGACCCACCGGCCAGATGGGAGATGCTGACAGCTGGACAGTCTCACTGGGCCAGGGTGACAGGTATCAATAGCCTCGGACAGCCATGAAGACCATGAGGGAGTCACTGACAATCAAGGAAGGCTTCTTGGATGAGGTGACTTTTTTCTGACATGAGAGCATATTCAAAAGGCAATCCCATGAGAAGTAAGGCTCCTGTCTCCCCAGACCCCTGGCGCTGGCTGCCCTCCCCAGAAGTAGCCACTCTTACCAATTTCTCAGGCATTCTTCCAGAGATATTATTCTGTGCTTTTACTAACACCAATGCACACATCTTTTCTTCCTCACACGTACTTTTCTTGCTTTGTTCTCTTCACCGTGTCCCTGGCAGATCAGCCTTCATTAGGAAGTACAGAACTGCCCTGTTCTCTGTAACAGCTGCAGGACATTCCAGTTCACAGAAGCATCAGAATTCATATAACCTGTCCCCACTGGGGGATCTTTTGATTCTGTGGCCTTTTGATATTTCAGATAACGCCTCTGTGAGGCACTCGGTCATTTGGCGCATGTGTGAGCCTCTCTAAAGGGTGCATATCTGGTGGTGGAATTGTTGGGTCGAGCCTCTGAGATGGCAGTAAAGATTAGCCGGGCAAGGAACAGGGGGCTAGAGCCACGAGGTGGGCACGGACGGGCCTGGCAGTCAAGAGGAAGGGGCTCGTTCTCAGCTCACCTCAGAGGAGCGGCACGTGGCCACTGGGGTCACGGCCAGTGCACTGGGCGCACTCGGACTAGGAAATTGAGGAGAGTTTAGGAAGAGATGGCTGTCCAACGACTGATGAACCGGGGACAGCGTGTGGCATAGCCACACAAGGGAGTATTACTCAGTCACGGAAAGGAAGGACGTATTGCTACATGCTACACCGTGCTACACGGATGGACCTTGAAAACATTATGCTGAACGAAGGAAACTAGACCCTCAAAAGGCCACCTATTGTATGGTGCCATTTATGTGAAATGTCTAGAATGGGCAAATCATAAAGACAGAATACTGCATAGTGGCTGCCTGAGACTGAAGGGAAGGGAGAAATAGGGAGTGACCCTAACAGGTATGGAATGTATTTCTAGGGAGATGAAAATGAGGGGCCCAGTGAGGAGCGAGCAGGAGGAGTACCTGTCAGGACGTCCCTCCTGCCCTCTAATCTCCCACCAGTGCTTCCACTGGTCAGGCCCACTTGGAGGTGACAGCTGCATTCAAACTGTCCCATGACCCCCATGCACCAGGCCCAACCAACCAGTCACCAATAGCGATGGTCAGGGGCCGGGTAGTCTCCTGTGGCGTGAAGCCAGAGGCGGAAGCATGAGCAGTGGTCTGGAGAGACGTACAGACACACACTCTGATCTTGCTTAAGTCCTTCCCTTTCTCTGAGCCTCACTTTCTCCACCTGTGAAATGGGATGATAGCAGCCATCTCCCAGGGAATGTCGGGAAAATCAGACAGGGCTCTGGAAACACTGTATCAGGTTAGAGAGCAGTATGGATACAAAGCCAAGACAGAGCCGGAAGACAGAGAGACGGCGTCAGAAGCAGCTTTGGAAATGATCTCGTTCAGACCCTTGAGTTCAAAATGGGGATACTGAGGGCCAGCGAGGGTCCCTGGCCAGTCAGCAGCAGCGACAGCCCAGTCTCAGCACTGGACACTGTCCCTGCATACCACTTCTCTTCTGAGATCTTTTGCTTAAAAATAGACTTTATTTTTTGGATCAGTTTTAGGCTCACAGCAAAAGTGAGCGGAAGGTACAGAGACCTCGCATACACCCCCCGCCCCCCACACACGCAGTCTCTCTGCACAGACAGGCTCATTTGTTATAACTGCTATGAGGTCTTTATAAATCCTGACTCGTGTTCCTGGCCTCCACTGGCTTCCCCGTCCATTCACGATAAATCTCGTCTCCCAGCCGACAAGCGACCACAGGTGGAGAAGAGAAGGGAACACGTTCCCCTCAGCAGGTAAAACGCGAACCCTGTAGCAGCCGCTTGTTGTCTCCCCCAACGTCCCCCCAGCCCACTAATCTGAGGCCTCTTGCTGTGTTCGGAGCCCAGGCCACCGGTGGGGTGGGAGGTGGGAGAACTCCGTGTTCTCCAGAGACACTCTGGGACGCCAGACCCCGGGCCTCACGGATTTATTTTCTCCTTTACTTTGCTGTTGCATCGGCATCTGTGCGCCACAGGATGGTAAAGGGCAGACCGCAAGCAGTCTCGTGAGGCTGCGCTGCAAGCTGGAACCCACCAGTGCAACCAGGGACATAAAATATTGACATGGGTCCGTCCCAGCTGCTCGAAGCCCTCTGATCGCCCCTCCCCACATCACAGTTGCTCCTGGGATCCTTCGGACTTCCCCTCCATCCAGCCCGGGACCCTGAACATTCAGGGGGGTTGCTCAGGCTCCCTGCATGCCGGCCGTGGAATAGTTTGAATGCACCCTGTTGGTGAATTTACCTTTGGGCATTTCCTGGGCATCTGCTGTGGGCCAAGCACTGGGAAGGTGCATGGGGTTGTGTCATTTCAGAGCCCGCAGACCCTCCAACTACATGTCACTGAATCGCGATCCAGACTCTTCCAGTGTCAAGGGAGCCCTGAAGTCCCTCTGGACAGCAGAGAAGCTGGGAGCCAGCCTGGCCTCCGGGGGTGGGGGCAGGGGGTGCAAAGAACGTGGCTTTGTCCCACACTTGTTTCCTCTGCTGTTGTCCCCTGCCTCGGGGAGAGGGCTGGGTGCCCATCCGGATGCCCGTCTGGGTGGCCAGTTCTGGCCAGCGCGGCTGTGATTATGCCCAGCTTAGCACAGATATAAAGCAATCACTGAGGCTCTGAAAACGCAGAGTTTGCAGGGTTAACAGGCTGGACATCATCTGATTAGGGGCCCACACAAATACTACCATGGCCTCAGGCCAGCTGTGGCCTCACAGGAAGAGGGAGGCAATGTGCGGGAGGCTGCATGCAGCGGGAGTGGCAGCTGCACCCAGCCTGACCCCGGAGCCTGACCTCCGGCACTGGTGCTCTTGGCCCAGCATCCGCCACACGAAAACAGTTGGTGCCACAGCCTCAAAAATACAACCTATTGCTTTTTCACTAAAACATTCCAGGGACTTTTGAACAAATCCACTCCATTAAGGTATATATCACATACCGTCTAGTACACTCATTTAAAGTATACAGTTCAACATTTTTTAACATAGTCTCAGATATGTTCAACCATCATAATTTTCCAATATTTTCACCACCTCAGAAAGAAGCCTGTACCCTCTAGCAGTCACTCATGTCCCCCAGCCTCTTCCCAAACCATTGATCTACCTCCTGTCTCTACAGATTTGCCCATTTGGACATCGCCTATAAAGACAATCATACAATTTGTGTCTTTTGTGTCTGGCTTCTGTCACTGAGCATAATGCTTCCAAGGTCCATGCATGTTGTAGCATGTGTCAGCACTTCATTGCTTTTCATGGCTGGATAATGTCCCGTTGTGTGGCTATGCCACATGTTGTTTATCCATTCATCAGTTGATGGACAGTTGTTTCTACTTTTTGGCCATTATGAGGAATACTGCCGGTCACATTGGTTTACAAGTTTTTGTATGGGCGTATGTTTTCGTTTCTACTGAGTATATACCTAGGAGCGGAATTGCTGGTTGGGTGTCTTAGTCTTTTTAGGAGGCTATAACAAAGTGCCACAGACTGACTGACTTGTAAACAACAGACATTTATGTCTCACAGTTCTGGAGGCTGGAAGTCCAAGATCAAGGTACCAGCATGGTCGCCTTCTGGTGAGGGCCGGCTTTCTGGTTCAAAGCCAGAGCCTTCTTGCTGTGTCCTCAGGGGTCCTTCTGGAGCATTCATCCCATTCAGGACAGCTCCACCCTCATGACTTAAGAACTTCCCAAAGGCTCCACTTACTGTCTCCCTGGGGCGGTTGAGGGAGGGGGTTAGGATTTCAACACGTGAATTTGGGGGGTGGGACTCAAACATTCAGGTCATAGCACTGGGCCACATGATAACCCAATGTTTCACATTTTGCGGAACTACCAGACAGGTTTCCCCAGGGCTGCTCCATTTCGTATTCCCACCAGCGGTGTGTGGAGGTTTCCGTTTCTCCGGACCCTTGCCAGCACTTGCTACGTCTGTGTTCTTCTGCCAGCCAGCCTAGAGGGTGTGAAGTGGTATCTCATTGCGACTTTGATTTGCATTTGCCTGATTCCTAATGATGCTGGTTACCCTATGTGCTTAGTGGCTGTTGGAACCACTGCATTTTTATAAAGTGTGAGATACGGCTTATGTGCAAAAAAGCACAGAGGACATCTACGTTGACTTAAAAGAAGAATTATAAAGCACCCATATCAAGGAACAGACATTGCCAGCACCCCAGAAGTGCCCCAGGTGACCCTTGTCAACCACAGCCCCTCGCGCCCCACCCCAGAGACAGCCACTGTCTTGATATTTGTGACTCTCATTTCTTGACTTCTTATGATACCTCCCCCCTCTGTAGGTGCCCCTGAACAATACAATCCACTTTTGCCTACCTTCGAACTTGGTATAGATGAACTTATTCAGTGGATGTCTTTTCTGATTGCTTTTTGCCCTCCCCACTGTATTTCTGAACTTGACCTCCGTTGGTGTGCTTTGCTGTGTCTGTTCACTGTCACTGTCCTGTAGCATCCCGCCGAGCGCACCCCTCAGCTTGTCCATCCCACCATGGCTGGACATATGGACAGCGCCCAGTGTGAAGATACCATGAGTCCACACTGGGCGCTCTCCATATGCCCATCAGTGCTGCTGCTGTGAACGTCCTTGAACCTGTTTCCCGTGCACACAAGCATTTCATTCTCTCAGGTGTATGCCTTGGAAGTGACATTTCTGAGCCATAGGTCAGCATGTCTTATTAGACACCGTGCAGTGTAGGCACACCTGCCGGCCACGATGAGGGTTCCAGGTGCCCTGCAGCCTCCGTACTGTCAGAATCCGCTCTGAGCGTTCTCCAGCATGTGTGTGTTGAAATCTGCGCCTGCGCTGAAATCGCAACCGGAACCTGCTGCCTAACCCTGCCCCGGAAGCACATCGCCACACCGCTGAGCCTTGCTCTCTTCCCAGCATCTCAGGCCAAGGCGGGAAGGAGGGCCGGACGCTTCGGAACTACGGACTCACTGACAACCGAGAGGGACATCTGTGTTATCTGGGGGTGCTCACTGCGTGGCAGCTGCACCACGGGTGTGTAGGGCGTGTGAGGGCGCCAGCGCACAGTAGGTGCTCGGTCACACTAGGTGTCCTGCAATCCGAGCATTCAGCCAACTGGAATCTCTGTTCCTGAACATTCCGGATGCTTATGGCATTGCTGGCTCATCTGATTGCAGATACTGTGGTTGAAACAGGGTGCTGCTCCCTTCCTGTGGAGTCCACTGACCCAAGCACTGGTCACCTCCTCCTGGAAGCAGAGCTCTTGGGACTGGGAGGACCCTGAACACGAGCCCATCCTTGGAGACAGGAACGATATTTTGTCACCTCTGTGTCCCCAGCACTTGCACGGGCTCAGGCCCAGAGGCAGAACTAATGACTATCTTTTGAATATCTGATTCTGAATGTCCTATCTTTTGAATGTCAAAAGCCAGCGCCCTGACTTTTGCCAAAAAAGATGGAATTGCCTTCATTCCATGTTTCAGTGAAGGCAGCTGAGGCCCGGCGGGGGGCGGGGGGTGACATTTCCAAGGTCACAAAGCAAGTAAGCAGCCACAGCAATTGATTCACAGCCCTCAGCAGAAAGACCCTTGCCTCTGAATGCCCCACAGACCGGCTCCAGGACTTAGCTGAGCCTCAGTTTTTACCCCTGTAAAATGGCATCGTGCTAACCTCATGGAGTTAAATAATGCCACATCCAAAAGCATGGGCCCAGTGCGTGTACAGGTGATTAATAAATGTTCAGTCATTTACTCATTAATCCACCTTTTTTCACTGTATAACAGGCAAAGTGAAGTTGACAGTCCAGATGAAGACCGTGAAAACGCTCATACACTGGGACCCAGAAACATGCTCACTAGCACATCCCCATCCCAGTGCCTGGTACACATTTGGAGCTTCATACATGTCTATTGGGATAAAATCAGGCTGGAGATGATGAGAAAGGAAGAGAAGCTTTAGTTTCGAAGATGAAGATACTTCCTTCGATGATATAGTTTTAAAAAAGAAAGAAGGGAGGGAGGAAAAGGATTAAAAAAAAAAAAAAACCCAAACCTGAAACCAGCCTAAATATCCAGTATCACGGGGGGTTGGTAAATGTCGCCTTCTTTGCTTGCAGGGATGTTCCAAGGGCAGGGGTCAGCAAAATAGGGCTCACAGGCCATCTGTACCCCACTGCCCATGTATGTAAAGATGAACGAAACCCAGCCATAGTTTTGCCTGTCCTTGAACTTCCTATCAGTGGAACCACACAGCATGTTCTTTTCGGCATCCAATTTCTTTCACTCAGCATTACACCTTAGAGGTCTGTTCTTCTTGTGTGTGTTAGTTCATTCTTTTCTGTTGCTGTCAAGTATTTTCATTGTATGATTACGATTAATTATAATTATCACCCCATCTTGCATAAAGGGAAACTGCAGCACAGAGGACTCAAGGAAGTTGCCCAAGGGCACACAGCAGGTTCGTGTTAGATCTGGGATTTAAACCCAGGATCCAGCATCTGTGCTTTTCGTTCCCCGTACAGTACTGCGTCTCAGTGCTATGGCAGTGGGAGCCCCCCGGGGGAACTGGGAACTCAGAAGAAGAGGCATACCATATAGTTTGGAGGTCAGGGAAAGCCGCCAGGGAGGACTAAATCAGAGCCCCGGTTCCCAGCGTTGGGTGCTCACCGTGCCCGGCAGATGTGGTCAAACCAGCTGACCTCTGAAAACACATACTCGAGATCGGGAGGCAATATGGAGTGGTGGGGACTGTGGCAAATTGACGGATGCCAGCCTGTGAAGGAGGCAGCTGCTGGGACAGCTCCAGGTGTTGCTGCCACGTGACAGTGCTGGCAGAGGCTGTGGTGAACAGGGCTGCCATGCGGACATTTGTGGCCAGCTTCCCTCCCAGTAGGTCAGCCCTTAGCCGTACTGGTTAGTAAACAATTTGAATGTCACCCTAGAGTTGCCAGATGCCCTTTCGGTTTGCCAAAACACAGAAACCAACCAACCAACCAACCAACCCTGGAGGTCTTTCTGCTGGTTTTTAAATGTTGGTTCAATAATGATTTTTAAACCTGTGCAGGCCAGGGGTGCCTGGGTGGCTCAGTCGGTTAAACATCTGCCTTAGCCTCAGGTCATGATCCTGGGGTCTTGGGATCCAATCCCTCCTGGGGTGTTCCCAGCTCAGCAAGGAGTCTGCTTCTCCCACTTCCTCTGCCCCTCCCCTACTTGTTCTCTTGCTCTCGCTTTCTTAAATGAATAAATAAAATCTTTTTTAAAAAATTTAAAAAATAGAATAAAAAAAAAAAAACCTGTTCAGGTGAAAGAGAACCCTCTGTGTGCCCTGGACTGGCCTGAACTGATCTGAGCACCAATCTAAGCACCAGATAGGAGTTGGGAGGGGCCGGGGGAGCAAGTGGGCTCCAGGTAGAAGGACACGGAGGTCGGAGGTGAGAGGGATTTGAATCCAGGCCTGAGTTCCCCCCACTGCAAAGAACCACGAAAGCCCAAGCCGGCTGGGCCGGGTGGGGGTGGGCCGGGCTGGGGGCCGCCCCGGGCCGCTGCGTGCAGTGACGTGCGCTGTGCTCTTCCCCGCCCGCCCCTGCAGATCCTGGAGGAGAACATGAAGCTGGAGTGTAAGTGCCATGGTGTGTCTGGATCGTGCACCACCAAGACGTGCTGGACCACGCTGCCACAGTTCCGGGAGCTGGGCTACGTGCTCAAGGACAAGTACAACGAGGCCGTCCATGTGGAGCCCGTGCGCGCCAGCCGCAACAAGCGGCCCACCTTCCTGAAGATCAAGAAGCCGCTGTCGTACCGCAAGCCCATGGACACAGACCTGGTGTACATCGAGAAGTCGCCCAACTACTGCGAGGAGGACCCGGTGACGGGCAGCGTGGGCACACAGGGCCGCGCCTGCAACAAGACGGCCCCGCAGGCCAGCGGCTGCGACCTCATGTGCTGCGGCCGCGGCTACAACACCCACCAGTACGCCCGCGTGTGGCAGTGCAACTGCAAGTTCCACTGGTGCTGTTACGTCAAGTGCAACACCTGCAGCGAGCGCACCGAGGTGTACACGTGCAAGTGAGCCCGGGCCTCGGCGGCGCCGCCCTCGGGCCGGCTGGGTGCCTCCGGCTGCAAGTCAGACTGCAGGAGGGACCGGACAGCTTCTGGGCTGCAGTCACCCTGCCAGGTCTCTTCCGGGATCTCCGCGGGGGAATGCTGAGCTTGTCTTTTCTGCTGTGGGGACACCTCTCCTGGGTTTTCCGCAGGCACCCGGGCGAAAGATCTCCCCAGAGCCCTGGACTGTTCACTTCTACACCCACTGCTGCTCCGCCCCACCCCACACACCGCCTGGGGGGGCCCTCCTCGGCTGGAGCAGAGCCTCTCGCACCAGGAGCTCTGGACCCTGGGGCCTCAACATAGCAATATTTAACAATTTATTCTGATAAAAATTAATATTAATTTATTTAATTAAAAAGAATCCTTCCACCTCGTCGGGATCCGTTTTCTGCAATCAAAGTGGACCGCTTGCTTTCCTTGCGGGATAATTTTGTCGCTAGGACAAGGAGCCAAGTAGAACTGTACATAATTATCCTTTATGCAGATGTTTCTACTAGTTGATTTCGCAAGTACCCCCTCGTTGCAGCCCTAGATGTTTGAGAGCAGATGTCCTTTATACACATATAGATGTACAGACACACATTTCTATTTTTTTGCTGTTTGCTGCTACTTATCCAGAAATTTAAGCTGGTCCAGATTTGGAGACGTCTCCCAGATTACGATTCCCATCCTTTAGTCCTCCCCAGCTCCAACTTACACCAGTAGAAGAATCCAGTTTGGAATACAGAGAGAGAGGAAAGATAATAATAAAACTCCCAGCAGTTTCCATCTTTTGGAAAGTGAGCCACTGGATAAGAGAGAATATTTTGTAAGAGACTATTTTTATATGAATATTTTATTTATATCGAGTCTGCCTGTATCATTCCACGGCCTGTGCTTCTTCTTAATTCTGGTACTTCCTTTGCGGAAAGGAGGAGCGAGGCCTGGTACCCACAGGGACCCTCACATAGCTGGGTTCTCGAGTTCTGTTGGCCAAGTGGGTGGAAGTGGCCCCTGGTTCCCTGGGCTGGAGTGTCATTGATATTACCTGGGAAAGGAATCAGATCCCCAGTCTAGGCCTTTTGAGCAGGGTCACCGAGCAGTGACCTCGTGACGAGCCGTGTGGTGGGCAGGCCCGTGCCCTTGGCATTGGGTGACCATCACACGGCTTGACAGTTCGCCACATGGCAGAAACCAGCTCAGGGAGCCAGCTCCTCACCAGGACGCCCCTGCCATGGCCGTGTGTCCTGAGAGCTGAGGCACCATCCTCAGTTATGGGGCAGAAAAGCTGGGGTGAGGGGTCCCATGAGCGGCAGGGCTTCCTGGATGTCGCAGTCCTAGGGCAGACAGGCAGAGAGGTGTGGACGAGGCCTCTCTGCTCTGGGTCCACCCACATCCAGTGCCTGTCACCCTGCAGAGCTCTCCTCCAAGAGGCTGTGGGTGTTCTAATATGTGTCCGTTTGCATTTCCGTGTGCGTGTGCGTGTGCGTGTGACCTTCGGGAGTCTTGGGGTAGTCACGTGACTTTGCAACTTCAAGCACGTCTCGGGCGCTGACGTGCCCGCATTGTGGGTGCTCCTGCCTATGCCCGGCTATGCGTGCGTCGCTCTCCATGTGCCCGAGAGGTTGGGGTGGGTGTGCATGTGGGTGTGCCGGTGCGTCTGCTGGTCCCCGGGTATCTCTGCTTGCGGGTGAGGTGTGGTGTGAGGCAGACTACAGGGACCTTTGGCGATTGTGTTGAGCCACCAAGAGATGGCACCTCTGAACTCTGTGCCCACAGACACTGGTGAAACTCAGATACCTCTGAGACCACAGCCTGATGGCCCCATGCACTGGGAGCCCCTCAGTGTCTAGGCTGTGTTGGACTCCCCAGTGTCAGCACTGGGCTTGGATCACAGCATGGACAAATAAAATGGCTGGATGGTTGGTTGATTTCTTCCATTGGACCATTTATTTCTTCTTTACTTAGGTGTCAGGATGGGTAGGGATGTGAAGGAATGAGTGGATGGATGGGTGAGTGGATGGATGAACGGGGGCATGGGTAGGGGGGTGGGCAAGTAGATGGGTGGATATCTGGATAGGGGAGTGGGGGGGGTGGGTGGGTGGATAGGTAAGGGAGGAGAATATATCCGGAAGCTTCTTACAGATCCCATGTCACAGTTTATCTCTGCCTCAGAAAACCAGAGTCTACCACGAGCAAAGAGAGTTCCCAAGCTTGTAGTCCCTCTGTTCCTAGCCTCATGGTGTCTGAGAATTGGGAAGGCTCTGACCAGCCTCCCAAGATGCCAGAGATTACGCCCATGTCCTTCCTTACTATCCAGATGAAGAGCGTGTCTGGCCTGAGGGCAGCGAGGCCTACTAGGAGAATGGCCAGGTGGGCTGCCAGCCTGTCCCCTGGTCCCTCAGCACTTTTAGTTCCCGACCCTGGGCCTGCTCCCTCTCTGAGGTTCCCCAGCTCAGTTGAGCTTTGAGCCTCAGTTTCTCCATCTGTAAAAGTAGGATAATAATATTTATGTCACGGGGTCCTCCTAAGAGATGACTGTATGGCATTTTGAGTTGCAGAGCAATGGATGAATGATAAATGAAATCATTATTCACTGTTACTATTCTTTCCATAATGATAAGATTCTTCAAACACAATGGTAAAAAATATTGGGCTCTGTGTTGGGCAAAGGTATTTTCCCCTCTTTGGTTTATTCCTGAAGTGGCTTTTCAACAAAACAGACATTAAAAAGGCCCAAATCTTAAGAGACTAAATCAAAATTTTAAGGAAAATCTCCCACTTTTTTGGTATTTCGACAAACACCACAAGGACAGTGCGGGCTGCAAGCTGAACTTGGCCTTTGGACCACCAGCACACAGCCTCTGATTTGGACCAAACCTTTTGTTTTAGATGGAGAAACTGAGGCCCAGAGAGGGGCAGGGCTTTATGCAAGGGCACACAGCAAGTCTAGCGGAAAGAAGATTAAGGCTGGGGTTTGTGCCTCCTGGGAAAGGGCTTTCATCAACACAGTGCTCCCTAGCAGCAGCAAAATAGTTTGGAGCGGGGCTGGGAGGGGCAGAGTTCCTATTTGTTGTTCAGACATATATATGTGCACATACGTGTGTGTGCACACACTCACACATCCTCCAGACTTAAGTTTAAACCTAGTTCAAGGCTCCGTAGGGCAGGATCTGGGCCTTCCCAAGGGCCCTGAAGGGATAGGCCTGCAGGAGGTGCCCTGGCAGCTGGCTAAGGGAACCCCAAATCCTCCCATTCTCCCCTACCCCAGAGCCTCAGCTTCTCCACCTCCATCAGCTGCTTGGTCCTGGAGTCATTCTTGGATCTTGTCTTCTTCCACCCCCACCCCCAGCCCCATCCATCAGCAAATCCCATTAGTCTATGTAAATACACCCAAATCTGACCACTCTGTGTGGGCACACCCAGCAGCCGTAGGTGGCAGAGTCTGACTACTTCTCACCAGGCCTGGGTCCTCTTACTCCGGGTCACGTTGCTGGAGCACCTGTCAGTCTCCCTTGCAGTTGAGAGCGGCCGGGGGGCTAGGCTCTGGACCATGAAGTGGGGGCGATGTGCTCCACTCTCCGACCATCAACACTTCACAGGCTCTTTCCCTTCCGTAAGCCTGACACAACCACACTGGGGCCATAGAGTATGGACAGTGGAACCATGGGAGGAAGGGCTCTGAATGGCGCCTGAATGGCCACTTGGAGGAGAGCCACCTTCTGATCAGGAACACGGACAACCAAGAAATACACATCTTGTTGTGGAAGCTGCTGAGATTTGGGAATTTATCTGTGACAGCACAGAGCCCCTCCCTCACGAGGCTCCAGCTAGCAGCCTTCCTTCCGTTCTTCCAAATGTGCCATTTTCCGTCTGCCTCTAGGCCTTCGCATAGGCTGTTCCCTCTGACCTAGGCATGGCTGGCTTTTTGTAAGACTCAACTCCAAGGCCAGCACCTCAGTGGTATAACCCCAGCGACCCTGGCTTCCAGCCCCTTTCATCCACCATTTTTGTTTCTTTGTGGCTTATACCACTATATTAAATGGTATTTCTCATTTACTAGAGGCTGTGCAGATTAACGGTTAAGAGCATGGGGCCAGGTGCCCTGTGCTCACGCCTGCCTCTGCTGTTTACTGCTGCGTGGTTTACGCAAGCTGGTACGTTAACCTGTGCGTGCAGTTCCCCGCGTGTAAAATGGGAACAGTAATGAAATTAGTGCGGTGATTAACTGAACCAACACACGTAAACCGCAAACACAGCGCGTGGCTTGCTGTCGGGGCCGAGGAGTGTGAGGCGTGGGTATCAGTACATTTGTTAAGTTTTGTGAGTGCAGGACTTCATCCGTCTTTGGTGCGCTGGGTCTGCACTGCCCAGCACACAGTGGGGCTTAATAAATCTTGGTTGACTCAGAATGACTGAAGATCTGGAACCTGTTCCCAGATTCGCCAGGCCCGTGCTTGGGCTCAGTCGAGCTTCTAGAACGAAGGAGCTGGGGGACGAGAGTTGGCAGGTCCCGAGTGCTTCCTGCCTGCTCAGGGGCCAGCTGGGAGTGCAGAGACAGACCCAGCCCTCTTACCGTGATCACAGACACATTTGCTCTTTGACAAGGTGGCCCCTGTTGCCGCGACGATGCTCCTGGCCCCAGAAGAACGTGCTGGAGATAACAGGAGAACTCTGCCGCCATCCTCCAGCTCAACCTCCAAGACGGCCAGCCACCCCTGACCCAGAGAGAGCATCATGCCACAGGCTCATGTGTGTGCACACGGACCCACGGTCACACAGGACACTGAGCGAGAGACCCGGAGGGAGCAGGCACTCACAAAGGGGAAGTGCCGGCACACATCCGCCATGACGGGAGCCCTAGACAGAACTGACAGGCCCTGAGGGGTGCACACAGGCCACCCCGAGGGGTACTGGTCATATTCACAAGACATACACCCAGCGGCTGCTCGCAAGTTGAGCAACCTGTTACCTGGAAGTGGGCTTGACCTTCACCGCTCACCTATGATCCCTGGCACCTGCTTGGCGTCAGTCCCCCAGTGCGTGCGTGTGTGTGTGCGCGCGTGTGTACGTGTGTGTGTGTGTGTGTGTGTGTGTGTGTGTTGGGTGCAGGCGCAGGGCGGGAATCAGGGGTGTGCAGGTTGGAGGGCACCCAGGACGCTCCTGGGCTCCACTCACAGCTCTGCCCCCTCTGACTGTGGAGGGACTGGGCCAAGAAGGCCCTTCGGCCTTGGTGACCTCGCTGTGAAGTGCATTCTAACCGCAGGCGGGCTCCTCGTGGCTCGTGGCCAAGACTGCGCCAGCACTGCCTCACGCCAGCCCGGATGCTGTCCCCGCCACCGGGGCGTGCGGGTGGCTCCAGGGCGGCGGGACCTCTGCCTGAGATGGGCCGCAGACGGGGTTCTCAACGCGTGATCTGCAGAGCTCCCTGGAGATTAGGAGATCAGAAGGTCACAACTATTTTTATGGTAATACTAAGATACTTGCCCTTTTCACCCTCATGCACTCAAAGCCCATGGACGGTGGGCTCTTCCAGAGGCCAGGTGACGCGTAGGAGGCCGGGTGCGGTGGCCAATGTGAGAACCCAGCCGACTTCGATGAAGCCACACAGGGGAGAGATGGGCAGAAATGTAAAACAAATGCCACTTTTCTCACTGCTTTATTTTATCGGTTTTAAAACATGGAGCTATTTTCATTTAAAATGTGCTATTTATGTGAACGCAGTGGGCTCATTATCATTGAAGATGAACGCATAGACGTTCACATTTTTCCTCAGCTTCCGTTTCTGTGATTGTAACAACTGAGAGATAAAGCACACACACAGAGAAGAGCTCTGGGTCTGCCATCACTTCTCTAAATGTTAAGGGGTCCCGACACCCCGACGTTTGAGACCTGTGGGCTGACACGCATGGCTAGCAACTGACTAGAGCTCCTCTGCTCACCAAATTCAGCCAATAAGGCAAAGAAGGAGCACATATTGAGTCTGGACTGTGTGCCAGGCCGCATTCTAAGGGCTCTAGAAGGATCTCGTGGACTCCCCACGCCAGTCTCATGAGGTCGGTACTATAAAGACAGGAGAAAACCCAGGCTGCGTTTCCAGCAATTGGATGGGGTTGTGGGGTTAGTTAAGTGGTGGGGTCAGGACCAAAACTCATGCAGTCCGACTGGAGAGCGCCACCTTCCTCAAACCCAGTCTCCTGCCCCTCCCGCACCTAGGGCTGTCAGGTGGCACAGGAGAGGCCCAGTGAACTCTGAATGGCAGATAACCAGCCACAAAAGGTTGAGCGCAGGCAGGTACCCTATGTTAACACGGGGCATACTTATACCAAGAACAATTCATTGTTCATTTGAAATTCAAATTTAACGTCCTATATTTTTATTTGCTGAATCTGGTGACCCAAACTGTACCTGGGGCCTCCGGGGGCTGAGGGACCCAGCCTCCTGGGTGTCTGCCCCGGGCAGCACGACCCTGTCACTTTCCGGCTGTACACCCTGCTGTCATGCCTTCCATCTCCGGCATGCATCGGGATCCCTCTCCCAGGGCAGAGATGAGGGGTGGGGGGAGCTGGTTGTGATGATCTTGGGTACTTCTCATGCTCGTAACATTGGCCGTCAAATTCAGAGCCTGGGGAAGCCTTCTCAATACCCACCTAACTGTCCATCACACCCCCCTGCACGCCACCCCCTGCCCCGCACCCCTCCTCCTCCACCGTGGGTGACCAGAGAGGACTCTGTTCTCTGCAGCCTCAGCCTGACCCTCTCTGGCCTCCAACAAGGCATGGCTGGGAGTTGCCACTCAGCAACAGGCTCTTGAACACCCCCGGTCCTGGGGCTTCCCCAGCCCAGTAACACGCATTCTACAGACAAGGAAACTGAGGCTCGGCTCCCAGGGCCTGTCATCTAGCACTTAGTCAGGCGCCAGGCGGCTCCATCCTGGAACGCCAGGCCCTCCTCTCCACAGGAATGTCTTCTTGTGCCCTGCCCAGCCTCCAGCCCACCTGGCAGGCCCCACCTGCTGGCCAGCGCACCTGGACGGTGGCAGAGACGTGACTTGCCGCAGACACCCTGACACGGCTCCTGCCACTGGAAGGCAGCCAGGGCCGACAGCCATCGGGGACGCGGCGGGGCTAAATCAGTGAGCTGATTTAGGTGGACTTTTTCACTTAATATGTAATTACTTCCTCGAGTTAGATCCTTTCTCTGCCAGCCTGGCCCTCTTCCCTGCTGTTTCATTTTCTTCCCCTTTGACCTCTGAGAGGATGATCGATGAATGTGGTTAAGCACCAGCTATGGGCCAAGGAGGCACAGGGCGGCAGGAGCTCCGGCAAAGTGCACTTAGGAGAGAGCTTACAGGGCAGTCTGGGCAGGCCGCGCAAGTCGTCCGGAGCGCAGGGTTTGGGTTTGGACACTGTGAGCTGTGTGATCCCGGGCAAGTTGCTCCACCTCTCTGGGCCTCAGCTTCCTTCCAACACACGATTCCTGAGAGTTAGTGTGTGCCAGGCCCTTTCCCAAACACCCTACACATACTCTCATGTGAGACTCACTGTATGAGACAGGAGCTTGGTAGCAGCCTTGGTATAGGGGTTTGCTAGGGCTGCCGGACCAGAGTCCCGCAGACCCAGGGCCTTAAACAACAGACGCTGACTTCCTCACAGCTCCGGAGGCTCGGAGGGCGCCATCAAGGCATGGGCCGGGTTGGCTACTACTCAGGGCTGTAGGGGAGGGTCCATTCCCAGCCTCTCTCCTTGGCTCATAGATGGCTGCTTTCTCCCTGAGCCTCTCCACATTGTCTCCCCTCCATATTCTCTGGATCCAAATGTCCCCTTTCTCTGGATTAGGGCCATCCAAATGGCTTCCTTTCCACTGGATCACCTCTTTGAAGACAGATCTCCAAGTAAGGTCATGTTCTAAGGCCCTGGATATTAGGATTCCAGCATACGAATTTGGGTGGGTGGGTGGGGGGAGATACAACCTGACTTTTAACATCTAGTTAGAGGTAAGGACACTGAGACAAGGAGTTTAAGTAATGGGTTCAAGATCACACATGCTTCAAAAGCTAGAAGTGGGATTCAAACCTCAGTTCTGGAGCCCACTACTCTGAAACGCTCAGCAGCATTGCCTGTTGGAAACTGAGCCAGGCATTCCTGCCTGATGGGGCTGTGCCAGGGACTGCACAGCAGAGCGTGGAAAGTGTTTAGAACAGTCCCCGGCACAGAAAAAGTCACCAACAAATGTTAGCTATTAATATCAGGGTCTGCCAGGCCTGGGTTCAAGTCCTGCTCTGACCTCCTGTGCCGGGTGACCTTGGGAGGGGCTTCCCCTCTCTGGGCCTCTGTTTTGTCAGCTGTGAAAGGCGGGGAGGATGACAGTCCTTCCCTAGACATCACAGCAGGCTTCCTCTGGGCTCCTGGATGTCTTCTGAGTACACGCTGCCGGGCACCAGGACGGCACTATCTTTCCCCCTTCTCCCCGGGTTCTGGGCCCCCTCCAGGTCTGAGGCCCTCTGACGTCCCTGTGGCCTCCCTCAGGGCACAGTGAAGGGTCTGACCCAGAGCACATATCAGTCTGAGTTAGCAGAAGGAGAGGAGATGGAGGAGAGAAGAATCTAGTTTAATTCAGATGAGGAAGGTACAGAATTATTTGAGGTGTCTACTTTTTTTTTTTAAGATTTTATTTATTTATTTGACAGAGAGATAGAGAGCGCACACGTAGGCAGAGCGGCAGGCAGAGGGAGAGAGAACAGGCTCCCCGATGAGTAGGAAGCCCCATGTGGGGCTCGATCCCAGGACGCTGAGATCATGACCTGAGCTGAAGGCAGCTGCTTAATGGACTGAACCACCCAGGCGCCCCATGGGGGTGTCTACTTCTGACCAAGATGGAGTCACAGTGACTGATTTACCCTCCTGCCTAAAACCAACAAAACAGAACGCATGAAGCAGTGATGATCAAAGCACAGGATTTCAGGCCGTGGAGGACAATAATCCTTGCAAAACGGGGAACAAATGTAGTCAGCTCAATGGTGGCTCAGCTTGCTGCCTTGAGGGTTCCCAGGCTGGGGCACAGGACAGGGAGCTTCAGCGACTAGAGTTCCCTGGGGTCCACGGAGACTGAGGCTGCCATGGTTCACAGGGCAGAGCAGCAGCGGAGAGAGTCGCCCAGATCTGCAGAGTGGCCCGAGATCCCAGCAGAGCCATCACTGCATACGCAGGACACTGCTTGAGGCCAGGGGAGGAATCGTCTGAAAGGGTTAGAGACAAGGTCACCTGGTGTCACACAAGACTGGGAACAGTACTTGCTCCCACTAACAGGACTGAAAGTCTCACAATTCACAGGGAGGTGGGTGGAGCCTTCTGGAAGGTCTTGCCTCAGTAGTGAGGCATGATTAGCTCTACACTGAGCACTGCTCCAGGTCACCGACTGGATCATAAGAGCAAGAACCGAAGGAAGCAAACTATTTCCATGTGGCATGACTGCATCTCCGAATAAAGTTTGAGAAGATTCACAGGAGCACAGAAAATATCCAGCACCCAACAAGGTGAAATTCACAATGTCTGGCCTCTGATCAAAGATTGCCTCCACTGTTGCTCCCCACTCGGGCCTCAGGACTGTGGCCCTGGCCTCCCAGCTCTCCCTGGGCTCCTCTGACCACTATGCTTCTCTCTCTCACCCTGGAGAGTAGCTGCCCATTTGTGCCCGCCTCCCCCACCAGACAGGGAGCAACTCAGGACAGAGACTGTGTCTTATCTTGCACTGAGGCCCCAGCAGGGCAGGGCACTCTGGGCACGGAATAGATGCTTAGTGGATGGATGGATGGATGGATGGATGGATGGATGGATGGATGGGTGGACGGATGGATGGATGGATGGACGGATGGATGGATGGATGGTTAATTCATTAATGACCAGGCCTATCCTTTCTTCCCTGTTGGGTTCTGAAGTCTTCACAGTTAGGGATTATCTCATTCTGCTCTGTGTGCCAAGGTTTCAGCACCTGCCCAGCCTGAGTGGGCCCTAATAAACAATGTTTGTCAATTGAATAACAAAACAAGGCTTGGTGCCTGCTGCTTCTTCTATCCAGAATGCTCTTTCCCAGACACCACCATGGCTCACCAATTCACCTCCTTCAAGTCCTCGCCCGTGTGTCACCTTCTCGGTGAGGCCTGACCGCCCTATTTAAGACTGAAAGGGCCTTCATCCTTCCAGGACTCCAACCTTTTTACCCTTGCTCTTGTTTCTATCATTTCACTTATGCTCTCCTTCACTTATTATGTTGACTGCTTCTTGTCTGTGCCTCCACTACCACCAGAAGAAAAAAAAAGTTTTAAACGCAGAGCTTTTTGACTCTTTTATTTTGCATGATTTCCCCAATGCCTAAGACAGTGTCTGGTACATAGTAGCTGTTCAATAAACACCTGTTGACTAAGGGGATGGCTTTTGTTCTGCCGATGACTGCTCCCTGGTCTGGGGCTGACTCCTCGATCCCATATTGAAAATAACAACAACAACAATAGTAATAACGAAGGTTGGATGGTACAGCAGTCACTGGCACTGCCTGCAAAGATTCTGTCTCTCCATCCTCCAGGCACGTAGTAGGGTTGTGCACCCTCATAGGGCCAGCCTATGACTGGCGTTGGCCAGTTTGAACGGAAGGGGCAGTGATGTGTCTCACGTCCAGGCGGACATTTTAAGAGCCGGTCGCACCTCCCAACTCCCTGGTCCCCTGTGCCCCACGGTGGTTGCTGCTCTGTTATGCCGCGGAACAAAGCCACAGCTGACCCATTTGGGACATTTTGCATGAGTGAGAAATAAACTTTTGTTGTATTAAGCCAGTGGGATTTGGGGCTTTTGTTACAGCAGCATAACTTACCCTCTCCTGACTGAGGGTCCTGACAAATGGGATTTTGCAGCCCGAGGGGTACCCCGAGGGCTCAGTCCCCTCTGCTCTGGCAGGGGTGGGACTTGCCAGGATAACAATGACTGTGGCTTATCAGGCTCTATGCTTAATGCCCCTTGATTGCCCCATTGTATGGGCACAACACCCCAGTGAGTAGGCACTGCTATTGTCCCCAGGGCGGGACTGGAGGTACAGAGGTGAGATATTGCCCAGGTTGCTGGGAGGGGGCGGGGCCGGGCCTGGAAGCCCGAGGTGGTTCTCATGCCTGCCTCTGTCATCCCGAGTGCCGGCTCGCCCCACCAGGAGGGTGTGCAGCTCCACGCCAGGCCTCTCTGGTATATTCGGGTCCAGGCTAATGGTAGGGCAGGCCCAACTCCTAGTATCTTAGCTAGGGAGGTTTCATGGAAGAGGGTCTACTGGTCAGAGAAGGGGTGAGGGCCTAGCGGGCACCAGCACCACCTCTGGCCGCTGGGAAGCCCCTTCATCGTGACCACACGATCCATCGATGCTCCTTCAGGGCTCTGCCTCTCCCCTAGCCGGGCTCTTTCACAGAAAGCCCCCAGGGCTCCCGGCCCCTGACCAAGTAGCAGCTCTTGGGTCGGAGTGTCTGCTCACCTGGACCAGCTGGTTTAACAATGGGGGAGGGACAGGCACTATTCGAAGGCCGCACAGCTGGAACGAGAGCTCGGTTTGCCCCGATCTAACTTTTGCAAAGCCAGTTTCCACGATTAGATACGCTCCCTCTGAGAAGCCTTTCTTATTTAAATCTGGCATGGTGATGAGAGATTTCCCCTATGCATCTGGGCAATGGGGAGAAGGGAAACAAACATTGACCCGAGAAGCCTCACTAAAGTCTCTCCTGTGAGTCTCATTGTGCCCCTTTCACAAGTGTGAAGCCTGAGGATGTCGCGCAAAGGGACGGGTTGTCTGAAGTCATGGGGCTGCTAAGCAGCAGAGCCAAGACCCGCTTGGCTGGGCTCCTGACCGTAGCCAGGGTGTGTCCTGCAAGACCAGGTCCTGCCTGGCCTCCCGCCCCCCATCTCTGCAGGAGCTGCCCCTTGAATAGGGAGCTGAGTGAAATCAGACAGCTGACTTTGGGGGAGGCCAAGTGACATAGACCTTAGCTCCTAACTCTGGGACTTGCTAAGCCTCAGCCTCCTCAGCGGTAAACAGGGATGGAAGGGACTCTTTCTGCAATGAAGTAATGAGGTCAAGTGCGCCGCACCGTGTCTGGCAAGTAGTAGGCGCTCAGGACGTGGCCATCAACTCCGTACAGGTGGCATCCGTGCTGCAATGCCCACTGCCCGGATAGCACTGCAGGGCGCCTCCTTACACATCAGATGTCGCCTAAGGGACCTGGGTGAGAATGCCTGGGGGTAAGTATCCAGGAACAGAATTGCCGTGTCCCAGCGCCTAGGGTAGGTGTGACTTCATCTGCGTGAGCCCTGGGAGGTGGTTCTCTTGATTGGCTCCACCAGCTGCTGTCCCCATGAGGGGCCCTGGGGGTCCTCTCTGCCTGGCCCACACCGGCACTTGGCAGTACCCGGCTTTTCAATTCTTGCGGGTCTAATCATTGCAAAGTGATACCTTGGGCTTCTCTGGTTACTACTAAGGAGTTTGCTCAACTCTTCGTGGGCTTCTTGACATTTTCTGTCTTCTCGTCTGTAAATGGTCTGTTTAAGTCTTTGGCCCACTACCTGGGAGAACTTTTCTGAGCTTGCTACCTGGCCGGCCTCTCCTGCTCCACAGGCATCTTGTCCTGAGGAAGCCTGCGCTGGCCACACGTCCACGGGGCTCCTGGGACGCCTGCAGTTCCCTGCACTTGGCCTGTCTGTGCTGCATTCTTCCCCCTGTGACCTTCCCACTTCATTCATTCGTCTACCAGTTTCCCAGCACAACTGGAATAAGATTCAAACACCATGGCCAACCCCGAGGATCCACATGATCTGGCCCCCGTTTGCACCTCCCTCTCCCGATGTCCTGGCTTGCTCACTGGCTCAAACCAAGGCTTCCTGGCTGGGTCTGCACTGCCATGCTCATCCCCAACCTCGGGGCTGCCACATGGCTCCCTCCCCACAGGCAGGTCCTTGTCCAGAAGTCACCTCCACACAGAGGCCACCCCTGATGGACGGCCCTGCCTAAGATACCAGCACACCATTACCCACTGCCCCGTAACCCTGGACCCAGATTTATTTTTCTTCTTGGCACTTATGCACGTTGGTCACTATGTTGCAGGAGTTTTTGTTTTTTGGGTTTTTTTTTCTAAGATTTTATTTATTTATTTGACACAGAGAGAGAGAGCGCACAAGCAGGGGGAGCAGCAGGCAGAGGGAGAGGGAGAAGCAGGCACCCCGCTGAGCAGAGAACTTGACCCCAGGATCATGACCTGAGCTGAAGGCAGATACTTAACTGACTGAGCCCCCCAGGCGTCCCTGTGTTTTTGTTCAATGGGTTTAGAGGTGAGGAACCTGGCACATGCCAAGTCCACGGCAAGCACAGAGTAGCCCCTGGCAGGAGCCTCAACACAGACCGGGTGCACCTTCCTCAGCACCGCTCAGACACAGCTCCTGGGGCAGCTCTAACTCAGATCCACGTGGATATTTAGGTGAGCCCACTTAATTTCTCTCCTGAGCCCCACGGCCTGCGTTGAAGTCAAGGCGTTTAATCTGCACAAGCAGAGCTGCTGCTAGTGGAGGCAGAGAGGCCCAGAGCCTTTGTGCTCATTGCGTCAGAGCAGAGCCACTTCCCGGGGGTCCCAGCCCTCCTGTGTCTAGGAGACGGCTCTGCAGGACTGCGTCCCCCCAGGCAACCGGGAACAGCAGTGGGTGTGCATCATATCCAAGCCGACATGGGGAAGAAGCCGGTGGGTTCTTGATGGAAGAGCCACAAGGTGGCAGGAGCCTGGGCCTGCTTCCTGCCCCAGGCCCACTCTAGACTGCAGAAACACGAGGGGTCACCTCAATTGCACTAAGCCACCAAGATCCCCAGGTTTTGCTGGTAGAGCAACTGGAATTACCTACTAGAACAGGAAGATTGGAGCCTCGCCCATCTGTAGCTAGAGGCAGGTGTCCAGCCCAGAGTCTCAGCAAATGAGCTGACAGATGGGAGTCAGTGAGCCCGCCCTTCCCGCTCGGGGCTCTCTCCAGACACTGCCTCGGGGTAAGGAAGGATGTCTACTTCATTTTATCTTTTAATAACAAAAGTATTATGCCCTCCCTGGTTTAAAAATATACAGAAGTGTCTATAGTAAAAGTGAAAATGCGTTCCAAAATCCTGCTCCCCCAGAGGGAGCCGCTAGGACCACACTCGGTGTGTGTGAATACGAACATAGACATACATGTCCCTGAGACATGCTTGTTCCCCAAGCTATTTTCTCGACTCCACATTACACATAAGTAGACCTGCCTCATTCTTTTTAACAGTCATAGAGGATTTCATAGCATGGAGGCCCCCAAATATATGTCCTCATCCTCCTGTAGATGGATCTGGAAAAGGATTCCGTTGGTTTTTCCACCATCACCAACAACATGGTAACAGATGTCCTTGAACATTTATCTTTCAGCACTGCTGTGAGTCTTGCTGCAAAGTCTTCTCGTCTCCTAGAAGTGGGGGTTCTGGGTCAAACAGTGGCGGCTTTTACATGTTGAAGGATCCCCCGAGAAGGGGGTTGATCATCCCGCGGGATGCTCCTGGATAAACCGTGGAAGGCCTGTGAGGTAGTGAGCTTTCCTTTGCTGGAGGAATCCCAGGGGCTTTGGACAAGCACCCACCAGGGTGTTGCAGGGGGGGCTCCTCCATCAAGGTCTGGGTTGCCCCGGACAACCCTTGTTTGCTCCCACTAGCGTGTTTTATTTCCATACAAACATTCTGGGGCCGATTCTGGCTGAGAATCGCATGAGGTTCCTTCATGGCCACCGCCTGAAGTTCCCTCTGCTGGGGGCCTGCTGGGGGAGCTGGAGCAGCCTCCTGCCAAGCCCCGGCTTGAGGAGGCAGCTCCCCCGTCCTCCCCGGGGACGGCCCTGTGAAATCCGCACGAGAAGTGCACAGCCTTGTAATCAGTGCCACTGTTTGTCACCAGATGTTCAGAGGCAGGGGTGCTAATTGATGCAGGCAAGGAGGAGGGAGAGGAGGGGGGATGGAAGCTGCTGGAGGATGGGCGGGCTAGGGGAGGCAGGAGAGCCCCACACGGGGGCTGTGCTAGAAAATGCATCTTAGGGACTGAGCAGAAGGAGGGGCGTGGGACATGTAGGGTCTCCTGGCAATGAGATGTAACGAGCCTGAGAATACAGATCTCTGACTTGATTACCAGATCCCGTGATACTGCTGAGAATTTCTGTCATCTGGTGCCTGCATTCTAGGACTCTGTTTTGAAATGCTCTGATGTCATGATTCTGAGCCTGATTCTCTGTTAAAGCTCCAAGGGGTGCACAGGGCAGGTGGTTTGGGAGCGGGGCTCCTGGAGACCCGATCCAAGTCTTGGGAGTGTTGGGAACCTGGGGCGCACTGCCTGCCGGCTCCACGCCTTAGTTTGCCAGCTGGTAGATGGAGACAGCAAGGTATTGGCTCCTAGTGTCTCCGCGAGGGTTCGAGGAGCTGATACACGTGGATACTCAGGCTGAGACGGGAGCCTGGCACACGGTGGGTGCTCAGCAAACACTGGCTGGCTTTGGTTGCTCTTGCGTTAGTTTCCAGGGCGGGCAGTCCAAGAGTTGATTCTGGGAGCTGAGGCCAGGGATTGAGCTATTGTTACCAAGCCGCTTCTCGGGGTCTGGAAGTGTCTGCGGCTCCAGGACCTGGGTCCGCTGGGCGGCCAGCCCTCCACAGCAGGCAGCTGCTGGAAAGCAAAGCAAACACGCAGAGGGAAGGAAGCTCCTGGGGCTGCAGGAAAGCAAACAAGGGCCACTTCCTCCAGCCGCCTGCTGCGGACGACCATCCTTTCCCAGAGCTGTTCCTTGGGAGTCCTCCTCGGGCGCCTGGCCAGTGTTTGGACAGCTTGAGGGGCGTGGGGGGCAGAGAAAGTGGAGCAACAGAGAGCCAGGCCTGGTCTGGCCAGTCGCAGGCCCATTCTGCCTGTGCCCCCGTAGGGCATCGCCATGCAGCCTACCTGACCGCGTCCTCGGCTCTGGCCTACGGAACTGGCTGTTGGGGGCCAGGCCTGGCGGACGGTCCTCAGGCTGGGGCACTAGGGCTGCGAGTACAACATCAATCATAATAATTAGTGTTGATTAAATGCTTACCAGGGGCCGGCTCTATTCTCAGTGCTGGATGCACAGTATTTCACGTGATCTTCGGAACACCCCCATTATTGCTGTAATTTTACAGGTGAAAAAACGGGGGCAGGATTGAGTAATTTTGCAGCCCAGATGGTCTGCCTCTGGTCACTACACTCTCAGTAAATTACACATTGCTCCTCACGAGGTCATGATAATGAGGCCAGCAGGGAGCACTTTCTGAAGAATCTGCTTTCATGATTTCTCTCAAGTCCCTTAGTGACCCTATTGGGCGGGTCTCATTATGAGCCCCATTTATCAGCGAAGGTAAACTGAGGCACGCTGAAATGGAGCCACTTCCCCAAGATTATTCAGTTAGTAAAGGTAGTAGCTGGGATTCACACCTATTTCAGTCGTGTGCCCAAACCCATGACGTTAACCACGATGCTAGTATATTCGTTTCCTATGGCCTCGGTAACAAATTACCGCAAACTTCGTGCCTTAAAACAACGCAGATTTATTCCCTCACATTCTGGGAGTCGGAAGTCTGAAATCAGTTTCTCTGGGCTAACGTCGAGGTGTCGGCACGGCTGGATCTTTCTGGAACCTCTGAGAGGTGAACCCTTTCCTTGACTTTTCAGCTTCTACTGCCACCTGTATTTCTTGGCTCATGGCCCCTTCCTCTGTCTTCAGAGCACATCTCTCCACATCCCTCCAGTCTCTGCTTCTGTCCTCACATCCCCTCCCTGCCTTCCTCATATAAGACCACTACTATTACAGTAGGTCCTTCTCCATAATCCAGGATAATCTCCCCATCTCAAGATCCTTCAGTCATTTGCACGTTCAAAGCCCAGGAATTAGGCCACGACCATATTTGGGGGGCCATTATCCTGCCTACCATCACTAGATTAGGTTAAATTTTGCTAAAGTGAAGATAATGAGCTCCCCATCCTTGGATGTATGGAAGCACATCTTAGCCCCACTTAAAACCTTGGCAGTGGGAATCATGGGTGCTTAACTCAGAATTTGAAGACCTAGGAGAGTAATCGCAGACCATGTGGTACACTTCCAGATGGAGAAATGGAAGCATCCTTTGCTCTAGTGGGGGTGACGTCACCACCAGAGCCCTTCCTCCTTACAGCTCTCAGGGGACTTCTCACACCCAGGTTTGTCTCCTGGGATGTGCGTCCAAGCTTTCACTCCCTGCCCTCTGCGAGCTTGCCAAGGGCAGAGCTTGCACCCCCCTCCCTCTGGGGCTAGCCCATGGTCTGCGCCCAATAAACGTGTGTGGAAAGATCAAGCCACGAGCGCTCAGAGGGTGCCTGTGACGGGTAGGTTGTGGCTGGCCCAGGTGGGGCCTGGCACCCTGTAGGGGCTCAACAAGTGTGTGCTGAATTAAGTCACCCACCAGGCTCTCCAGCAGCGCCATCCAAGAGAATGTGTGGCAGTGCCGGGAACGGGCAGCTGCACTGCCCAGCTTGGGACCATGGCCAAGCATGGCTATGGAGTCCTTCAAATATGGCGAGCGTGACTTCACTTAGGCTGAATTCTCTCTCAAAAACCCCAAGACCTGGCCTGAAACTGGGCTTCCTTAGCCTCCCCTCCCCACCCCTCTGAGCGGATTCCATTGTAAGGGTGTCTAGCCCAATGCCTACCACCGAGCCAGTCCTTCTCCCTGTCCCCCGGCCTTGTCGCACCTGTCACAGGCCTGCCATCACCATTCCAGCCGGCATTCCTGAAGGCCCACTGTGGGCTGTGGGCTTTCGTTCCTAGAAACAACGCAGGGAGGTGGGTCTCATTATTTCCACCTTGGAGATAAGGAAGAGAGGCCCCAGTGAGCGCCAAAGACTTCCCCAGTTCATCCAGGAAGCGGGGCAGAACCAGACCACTAGACCAGGCCTCGGGGGCTGCTGCAGAGAAACCTGGTGAGCAGAGGAGCCCGGCACCTTGAGGCAGGAAGGAGACAGAATCAGGGCTGCCTGAGGCAAAGCAGGACCCCCTCTCCCCGCGCACCAGCGCCAGTCTGCTCGCCGAGCCCGGAGCTCCCACGGAGAGAGGGCCAGCCAGGCAGGGGCCCGAGGGGCCGCCCGCGGGCCGATGGCTCCGTTGGCAGGTGCAGCGCAGCCCCTGGCCGTGCCAGGCCCGGTTTCGACCAGGACGGGGGAACAAAGGGCTCTCACGGGGCGTAATCCAGGCCGAGGGGAGAAGAATGGGCAGGTGTATCAGAGGCAGGTTCACATGGAGGGAAAGGCGAGTGGCGCGGCCCGGCTGGCACAGGGGCCCGGGTTCCGGCCCACACTCCCCGGGCGGCAGACGGCGGCTGGCAGCGAGTGAAGGCCCCGTTTGTGCGCTCCGTCAGCGGGGAGGGCAGGTCTTTTAAGGGGGGAGATCGTGTGGCCCGATAGCATGGCGGGGCCTCTCCCTGGGGGGGCCGGGCCCCCGGCGAGGACTGTCGGCCATTGTTACCTGCGCCTTGAGCGAAGGAAAACGGGACACAGGCGGTCAGCCGATACCTGTGCGATCCGGCGGCAGGAGCAGCTCCCCCGGCTGCGGCTCCGGTTACACAGCCAGGGCGGTGAGGGGGGCGCACCGGCCGAGTCGGGTTGGGGAGCTGTGGCCCGGCTACAGGTACCCACCCCCCCGCATGTCCACGGCAGACACGATGGACTGAGCCCCCCGAGTGAGGACCGTGAGGCCGCAGGGGTGGGTGCCGGGTGTCACAGGGCACCCCCTCCCCCAGATCGCTCACTCACTCAGGAGAGGACATGAACACGCTGTCCAGGACTGCTTGACCCCATGGTCCAACTGTCCTCACGGAACAAGAAGTCCAGGAAAATGAGGGACAATTAAACCTCATGCGAGGAGAGGAGGAGACTCTCATTTGTGGTGTTTGCCAATGACCCCGGTGTAAACGCTGGCAGGAGCCTGCCAGGCCTGCCGCCAACATTGAACTCCTAGGCGGCACATGTGGGGATTCTGTGGCCACTAGGTAGTGGCAGTCACAGCCCTTGCTGTTCGAGTGTTTCGTGCTGTTACTGTGTTCAGCCCTGGTGTGATAGATATTAGCCTAACTACCACCTGCATTTTATGCAGGAGGCACAGAGAGGCTGAGTAATTTGCCCAAGGTCACACAGCTGTGATGGGGTAGAGCTGGGATTTGTATCCGGCCCATCTGACTGCAGAGTCCGTGCTGCTAATCCCTACTCTACCCTGCTCCCAGCCCCTGCCCCCCCCCTCATAGCATGGGGACACAACAGCCCTTTCCTGTGTGCTAGCAATGAGCTGGCCATGATCCCAGGTGAGTTCTCTCGTTTATCCTGTCCAACTACCCTATCTGGTGGCTGCTCCCATTTTACAGAAACCAACACTCAACTCTGGGAAGTGATGTGCCTGGAAAACGAGGCAGGGTAATAGCAGGGAACAGACAGCACAATCCAATGAATAATAAATGAAGGGGCCTGTTACAGAGGTGTGGGCAGGGTCAGAGAAACCAGCAAGGGACGGTGAGGCCCCCAGGGGCTGCCAGCAGTGGGGAGCTGCTCCCTCCTGAAGCCTGGGGCAGAGCAGCCCTTCTTGGAACGTGCTTTGGGCAGCTGCAGCTGGAGGGGTGGCTGCCGGACAGGGGCCACAGGCATCGGGGAACGCAGCCACCGCCACCGGCCACCCAGCAGGGGAGGCCAGGGAGCCCCACCCACCCTCTGATCCCCTTTCAGGCCAGGTGAAGCCAGTGGGCTGGGAGGCCATGGATGCAGCCCCAGGGTGTGCCCCAGGGCACAGAGCAGGGCCGAGAGCGGATCTGGAGGGGCTTGTGGAGAATAGCCAGTCTGGCGTCTCCCCAAAGCTGGTGAATGCCAGAGCCCGGGCTCCCACAGGGTGCACACACCCACCTGTGCTTCCCACAGGTCCACTAGCCCGCCGCACTGCCTGGGGACCACTCAGGCCTGGCACTGGCCCCAGAAATGACACAAAGTCCCAAGGATATCCTGCCTCCCTCCAGCAAGGGTCTGTTCGTCCATTTCCCGACCATTTCTTCATGCAGAGTGTGCAGGAGGCCCTGTGCTAGAAGCTGCTGGACAGAGTAAACCCGAAGCCGTGAGGCCACAGGCATCCAGTTGGCATCTGCAGGGCACGGAGCTGCTGGAGTCTGACACTTACATGGCATTTTTTTTTTATTTTAAAGATTTTATTTATTTATTTGACAGAGATAGAGACAGCCAGCGAGAGAGGGAACACAAGCAGGGGGAGTGGGAGAGGAAGAAGCAGGCTCATAGCAGAGGAGCCTGATGTGGGGCTCGATCCCGTAACGCCGGGATCACGCCCTGAGCCGAAGGCAGGCGCTTAACCGCTGTGCCACCCAGGCGCCCCTTACATGGCATTTTTAAATGATGTCCCTGACGACGCTTTATATACATACGTACATATGTGTGTGTGTGTTTGTGTGTGAATAGGCATGTACACGCATGCAGGTGTGTAGGCACTAGATACGGGCATCTATACACACATGTATCACACACACGTACCCACACACACGTACCTGTCTTTGCTTGCAGACTTTGTGGATACGCTGTATTACTTCATTGACTCAGCCATCGAACACAATGTACTGGGGTCACCTGCACGCCCGGCCCTGGGATACAGGAGATGGGGAAAGAACGGGATGCAGACCATGTCTCTAGAAGGCCCTCACCTGGGTCAAGGACCCTGTCATGGAGCGATAACGACCTATAGGCCTTGAGTGAGGCCAGGACCCAGTGAGGAGGCCAAGACTCAGAGGAACTGACGGCGGTAAGAGGAAGCAGAACGTGCAGCAAACCAGATGCAGAGGGGTGGCGAGCGAGATGGGGCTGCCGTAGTTGGACTGCACCAGGGGGCCTGCCCAGCTCCAGGCCGTGCGGCGCCGCAGGTAGACTCACGCAGTCCGGGCTGGACACCGACGTCCCCTCTGCAGGGTGCCTGAAGAGCCCCCGATGGAGGCACAACGTACAGGGCTTGGGCCGGTCTCAGCCCCCGCGGCCGGAGCAGCGGCCTCAGCACCCCGGACCTGGGGGTAGGACAGAGTGCTGCCTGGTGGGGGCTGGAGCCCCAGGAGGGGGCCCATGCCAAGCTGCAGCTCTAGAGGAAGGCCGCCAAGGTGACCTTGGACGAGAAAGACGGGACTAAGCGCACCCACGCCCCTCCTCTGCCTTTCCACTGGCCGAGCCCCGCCGGGAGCAG